>NC_071413.1:17449393-18066287 GCF_017976375.1 Cuculus canorus
CGCTTTATGTGAAGCACTGATATGCTTAATATTTGTTCAATTATCATCAGCAGAGAAATCAAGATATCAGTGTGTGAACATTCTCAACACACGTTGGCCAACCACACACAAGGCAGCATCAAACACAAGACCTGAGAGGAATCAAACAACAGAATCAGCTGATGTATTTACAACTGGAAGCTACAAAGGGTTTTTTAGCCAGTGATTTTCATTGTCTTGAAGCTGGAGACGCAGAGACAGACTCTGACAGTTGAACAAAGGAAAGGATTTAATTAAACTGAAGAAAATGAGATAAATTTTGCATAACAAAAGAAAGGAGGAAAATATACCTATCTTGCAGAAATAGGCTGGGACAGGATGGGAAAGGCTGTTCTCACCTTCTGCTCTCCTTGAAACCTGTTTCTATAGTGTGTACTTCAAGGCACACAAGAGCAGAGCAGCCTTGGTGCTGCCAACCCACGCTGTTTGCCCTGACTGCATCCCGGGGTGTTATGTTACGGCATCCCTCCACTGGCTCATCCCCCGCAGGCTGCAGCCCGACACAGCCCGGCTAACACTCAGAGGCCCTCCAGCAGACACCTTCTTCGTCTTGCCCAGAACAACCTTCTTCTGCAATGACCATTGGAAGAGTTCCTACAGAAAGTGGTGAGAAAGGAGCAAGGCAAGTGAAGAAAATTAGCTGTACATTCAAAAACCCATAAATGGAAATGATTGCAAAGATCATAAATAAACAAAACAACTAAAAAAACACACACCTCTAAATTCTGGCTAAATATGCAGCCATTAGGAAGGTCAGCAGAACCATTTCCTTTCCCAGTTTCTCCTGTTCCACAGCCATTTCACAAGCATTTGGCTTCACCGCTCCTACTCCCTGGAAAACTCCCAAATGCCTTTACATTTCGAGGTCCCCAGGCCTAGTGGCTGGGTTTGCTTCACCTGTAAATATTGGCTAGCACTGCAAAACACAGGCTTGCTATGAAATCGGTACAGTGGGAAATACAGCATCACCTTCCAACCATGGAAAAAAAAAAACTCCCTTTGCAGCAATCCCTAATTCACTGCAGGAAAATCAGGAATATTCCTCCGTAAAGATAATTTCTCAAAGACCATTTCAAATTAAGGTCAGACAAACGTATCTTAAAGTAGAAGAGAAAAGAAAAACCTAAGTTGCGAGCATCATGGGTACAACAGTGCACATTCAGATACTACTGAATGTGGTTTTTTCCTTCAGAGATGGAAAAATACCAGGAAATAGGCCATTCTGGATTTTTCATTTTCCCTCTTTGATTGATTCCAAGATGCTGGTTTGGTTTTTCAAATCCAATTCTTTGTCTGTTCTATGGGATAATAAAAATAATTAGGGCAGACAGTGGAATAAAGGGCACGGCCACGAAATGGATGCTCGTACCTGCGAACACTTGTCTCTGCAGCCGGTGTGCACATCATTGTGAACAGAAAGGCTTGATTTGCTTGCCTGGCTCACCAAGAGTTAATCAGCATCCACTGACAGACCTCTCTGATAGGTGATACATGGAAAAAGCCCCAATAGAGGGAAAACAATGCCGCACACTACCACAGACACTAAAAACTACTGCACCTGATTAGTTGTAAAGCTCATCTAGTTTTGTACTCAGTCTCTGAGAGTGACCAAGAAATGAGAATGACCAGGGAAATCCTTTCTCTGCTGTGCTCAATAATTCAGTCTCTGTTCAAATCTTCTGTCACATACTTGCTTTTACTAGCCACTAATAAGCTTGTCCTTAAAAAGTTTAATCACATTTCAAATCTATCTTAAATTATTTTCTAAAAATCTTGTAGCAATGAGTTCCACTAATCAGCTATACAATTTGTGAAAACCTTCCTCTTCTTTCCGTTAATCCTACTCACCAGTAAGATCACTGGTTATGTTCCTGCATAGCAGTCTTGAAAAGTAATAAAATAATAATTCCTGATGGTTTTCCTTTATATTGTTTATGATTTTACCCACTTCCATCACAGTCATTCCCCTTTCACTTATTTACAAAACCAAAGACTTCTGATCTGTGTGATCTTTCCTCCTATTCCAAGCATCCTTGTTGCCTTTTTCCTCTTTTGACATTCTCATTTCAGAAACGGTGTGACCAGCAGGTCCAGGGAGGTTATTCTCCCTCTGTACTCGGCACTGGTGAGACCACACCTTGAGTACTGTGTTCAATTCTGGGCCCCTCACCACAAGAAGGATGTTGAGGCTCTGGAGTGTGTCCAGAGAAGAGCAACGAAGCTGGTGAGGGGCTGGAGAACACATCTTACGAGGAGTGGCTGAGAGATCTGGGGTTGTTTAGCCTGGAGAAGAGGAGGCTGAGGGGAGACCTTATTACTCTCTACAACTACCTGAAAGGAGTTCTATGGTTCTATGATTCCCCTGAACACTTGGACTTCTCCGCACTAAATCTCATCTACTATTTTATTCGTTCTGGGACTTTAAGGACTAAATTGTTGAACATTCAGTTTGGCTATGATGATAATTTTCTTATTGCCACTACACATGAACCTTCTCTCCAGGATTATCTCTGATAATACGTTGATTAGTACAAATCCTAGCTCACAGCCTTGGAGTACTTCCCTTCAATGAAAAAGCCGTCCACGTATTCTTACTCTTTATTTCTTATCTTTCAGCCAGTTTTTAATACATGAGAAGACCTTTCCTCTCATGCTTTGACAGCTTTAGTTTCTATGAGTGTGTCTCATGAGAAACCCTGTCAGAAGCATGGATCTCCTATAAGGAATTAGAATATTAATTCAGGATCAGCAGTCTATGGAAAGGACTGTTTGATTTCTTGAGAAAGGAAGAAGGAATTGTGAATAACTTACATGATGTTTTCTGACATGTCAAACTAGATGCTGCAGATGACATTAAAATAGCACCATTTCAGTGGCTTAGCTGATGTTTTCATAATATCTTGTGAGCTACGAAACTGTTAGTTTCCTCTAAATTTGATATAACGCCACTTCTTTTCTTTTCTAAACTGAAAACTAAAATGAAAACAGGAATGACCTGAAGTTAAATAGAATCAGCTGGATGTACCTTTAAACGCATTTGGGTGAGGCTGAAGAAAAATACCTGACCTCACATGGGCCAATTTTCAGGGCTGGAGCCCCTTGGCAGCTCCCAGCAATCCTGGCTCAGAACGCAAGGCCTGCTCAAGGTATGAGCGGGACAGACAAGAAGTGGTAGACTCTCTCCTCTGCTGCTGTCTATCCTCCTATTTAACAGGGACTCATCCTGAGCTGCACTGGCAGACGCTGCATTCCCACCAGCCTGGTAGGACACACAGTTTTGGGTACAGAGCACACTCCCCGCCAGCGCTGGCAGTCACCTCTTGCAGCTCCATCCTGGCAGCAACAGCCAAGAGAAGTCCCAGTCTAGCAGTCTCCCCAGTTTGACACCTTTCCTTTCTAAAATCCTAGGAAGCGCCGTATACAGAGTGCTCTGACGTAGGGCTGCTTCCTTTAGTACCTAAGAAGAAGAGAGTGTAAAGACTTTAAAGGAGGGGAGAAATGAGGACACATTTCCACGACTCTCCTCCAGTCAGAGCCATTCTGAAGACCTCTGTTCTCCAAGCTTTCTCTGCCACAACCCCCTAAGCCTCGCTGCCGACAGCCTTGGACCTATTCCCATGTCCCTGCCATAACCTCAGGGTGACTGCTTAGTCCTCCTCCCCAGCAGGAGCCTCTCTGCCAGTCCTCCCAGACAGAGTTTTTCTCCACTCTGATGAGCTCTGCAATGATGGAAATTTATCCTGCTGACACTGAGGAGGCCTCTGTCTGTTTGAAATACAAGTTATTGTAGTAATCTGGAGAGCAAAGCGAGCAGAGAATCTGCATGCGCAAGCTTGCACATTCTGTTTCCTTCTGGTTGTGGCATGGAGAAGAATAATTTACCAAGGAAATGATCCCACAAAGACACTGTAAGAAATGGAAAGCCGGGAGAAGAGAAGGCTCCAAGGAGTTCTTATAGTGACCTTCCAGTACCTGAAGGGGGCCTACAGGAAAGCTGGAGAGGGGCTATTCATAAAGGCTTGTGGGGACAGGACAAAGCGGAACGGGTATAAACTGGAGAGGGGCAGATTTAGACTGGACATTAGGAAGAATTTCTTCACAGTGAGGGTGGTGAGGCCCTGGCCCAGGTTGCCCAGGGAAGCTGTGGCTGCCCCATCCCTGGAGGTGTTCAAGGCCAGGTTGGATGGGCCTTGGGCAGCCTGATCCAGTGGGAGGTGTCCCTGCCCATGGCAGGAGGGTTGGAACTAGATCTTTAATGTCCCTTCCAACACTAACTATTCTATGATTCTAAATGTCTAAAATAAAATAAAGCTTTGTATGTTATATTTTTCTATAATTTCATTAAAACAAACATTTTTCATCATGAAGAATATCCAAGTTAGCTTTTATTTTATAATCTGTGCTACTTCCTGATGAATAATCATATGGAGAGAAAATGCAGATCCATGTGTACCAGGCATTTAAGGATATAAAATATCAGAGGCATATTGTTAATTCCCCAAGCCATACATTGCAAATCTAAGAATACCAGCATGAAGGTTACACTTAGAAGACATCTGCAAATACTAAGGACAGTAAAGGTCATTAAATAAACTTAACACTTCCCTGTACTGCAAATAGAACAAAGAGTTTGAGTTCCTGCTGTAGATGCCAAGCTCAGTCTGTTCTAACTCTCCAGTTCTGACCAGTGTTATACAGAAAGTTGCTGTTAGAGCAGAGAAGCTCCCTACAGGGAATGTGT
This sequence comes from Cuculus canorus, assembly GCF_017976375.1. Taxonomy (NCBI): domain Eukaryota; kingdom Metazoa; phylum Chordata; class Aves; order Cuculiformes; family Cuculidae; genus Cuculus; species Cuculus canorus. Next base: position 17,454,174 of record NC_071413.1, read on the forward strand.
GCAGTAAGACAACAATTTTAGAGTAAAAGCTAAACCCAGAAATATTAAAAGGCAAAAAAACTCTGTAGAAATCATCTAGAAACAGTTAATGCAAGAGAACTACTCCTCCTTATCAAAATGGAGAACGATAATCTTAGAATACTTTATCAGAACGCTGTTGAGGTTTTTCTTTCCGTAGGTGTTCTGTGTTGGCTGGGAGCCATTTACTCCTGCACTGCAGTTCAAGAGAACATTTGCCTCCTTGGTTTTCGACTCTAATATCTCACAGCACAAGCAGAGCTTTTGTTATGCATCAGCAGCTGCCAATATTTAAATGAAAGCCTCCAACAAAAATGGTTGTCCTTTGCTTTTGATTTATTTCAGCTGGCAGCTCTTCACAGCTCCACTCCCCAGTTCAAACCCAGTCTGCTCTTGCTTCTATGCACAGTCCTCCTAGATCTCCCAGTACAAACTGACTGACTACACTGTCAGAACCGCTCAGCAAACTTTCCAGCTCTATTTAGGCTGCAAGGCTTGTGTTTTCAGCAAAGCAAGTTTCCAATTCCACCCTCATTTCCTATTAAACCGGCAAGACTATTTTACATCAGACATTAGGTTCCTGCTGAACCTAAGCATTTAGCAAAGTCTCCAATTCTGTCTTTTCATCCATACTCTGCATTTGTTTCTCAACAAGGCAAGCCTTCCTTTGCCTACTGGTTTAAGGTTCTCATCTTTTAAGTGTGCCTTTCTCTAACATTCCACCTTGGGTGCTGTGATAGGCACAGGCGAAAAAAAGCTGGGCACCTAAGATCTGTGCTTAGGGCACATAGATCTGAAGAAGTTGAACACATGTCTGAATGGTCTCTTAAACCATTACTGACAAAAAGCTTTGTCGGCTTTTTGCACCGGGCTCTGCTGATAACTGTCTTACACTCTTGGTATCAGCAGCACTTACCCCGCTTCCTCTCTGGTGTGATATTCCTAGGAACTTCCAGTGACCCAGTTGCCATCTTTGTTGGGGGGAAGGAAATCTTTAAAGATAATAAATGCCAGTTTGGTTTAGATAAAACAGTGGAAACACCACAAATTACATTGCTATTCATGACACAGAATTTGAAAGCACAGCATTTACCCAGACTACAAAAAAGTCCTGGAGAGATTAAATTATTTTGCCCATTTCTACTAGCTTTCACAATTTGTCTTCTAGTGATGATTCTGTGGAGACAGAACACTGCTTGGCGTACTAAATAGTGTCACTTTCCTCTGATTCTGTCAAGTTTTAATGTCGACTAGCACAAGGAAATGTTAACCTCTCCTGTTCTCACTCTTTCAGTGTGATTTCTAATACATCCGACACAATCCCTTGCAAGTTCTTATTTCTCTGTAATTACATTAACATGATGTGCCTTCATCTGGGACTTTGTCAGGATTTCATCTTTTAAAGAAAAAAAAAGAAAGACCTAGATCATTGAAGTACCTTTTTCTTATGAAAACACCTTCAAAGCATTAAATTCAATGTTTCTAGAGATCTATCAGCTTAGAAGTAGCACCTGACACCATCAAATTATTGCCATTATCACATCCAGGGCAATCACTCCTCCCTCCCCTGCCAGCCCAAGGTTTTCAGAAAACAAAAAGTAGGGTTTCTTTCAACTTTGAAAGTTGTTAGTCATGAGTGTGACTTAGATTTACTGAATTCTTCTACTGTAGTGTCCCAGGAAGACTTGGCAGAGATTGATTCCAGCCACACCAAGGATGACACATGTCAAACACTTTCACAGATGCTTATTCACCCATCAAATTATATAACATTGACCCTGGAATTGCTGAGAACTAAAAGGAGTAAGAAGAGAGTTGGATGTGCTTTATCTGGGATGCCAGGTCATTAAGACCACTCTGGTAAGATTTAACAGAACGGCATGATGCAGGCTTTGTACTTCAGGCTATGAACTTGTCATCTTGCGAGAAAAGTGAAGCCAGTCTGCTTAACTGCCTGAGCAATAAATAGAATCCCTCTCCTAGCACAGAATAACAGCAACGGACAACTTTGACTTAACTTTTTCCTCTTCATTCTCTCTTCTAGAAGTGCCCTGAGCTCTGTTGGAGTGCTTGTTTGAGAGCATTCACTGTTGATACTTGTAAGTAATTCGCCATGGTAACTCTGGTATTTTTTATGCCATGAACTGTCATTATATGTTTAGAAATACAACATCAAAATGTCATGAAGTGGGGGAATGTGGATTCTTTTCTGCAACCTGAAACAATGCTTAAGATGGGAAAGAAGAAAAACTGTGGCTATTTTCTAAGCATTTCCCACAATACATCATTGAGTAACTGGGATCTGAGCAACCATGGAACTTGCACAGAGCTCAGACATTTCTCTAACGGCACAGTCCAACGCACTTGATGACGTGTTCCATTTTAAGATGGTTTCTTCCTGTTAGCAGAAACCTGCCTACTGCACAGGGGACAGAACAGAGGAAATACAGCAAGCACCCAGTTTTCACCCTGATTACAAAGGTAGTCTCAGACTGTACTGCTGAAAGTGTTCTATCCTGATGAAAAATTGTATTTAGAGTTCATTAAGAATCCAATGTTGGCGAAGGACAGATATTACACTGATTGACATCCCTTCTCTTGGTATTCAAAGAGCTTTAAGCAGCTGGGCCAATTTGATCTCTTCTATCTTGCAGGACATTCACATCAGTTCAGCCCAATATCCTGCCTATAGACTAAGGTATTTTGATCCTCAAGAGACAAACCCATGGCAACCACATGCCATGGACCATGACGCTGGAGCAGCCTGATGGCACGCCACACCATGCCAGCCATGGCTCACACAGGAGTGCTGACTGAATATAATCTGAAAAAAAGCTGTTTGTGTTGGCCCTTTTCCTGCCGCGATGCCACACATTGAGGCAACTGCATGTCATCATCCTCACATACTTCTCTGCTGCTTCTCAGTTGCCTCAGATCTGCAGTAGCACCAAGTTGCCTTTCTTGCCAGCTCGTTAAGACTTCATCCCTAGCCACTGTGTCATAGCAAACACAGGTTTCTTTAGAGAAACCATACCTTAAATGATCTTTGGCACTCCTTGCTTCCGAGGAATATGTTTTCCTTCCCATCAATGGCTTCACATTGACCTAAACAAAACCATGCCTTGTGTTCAGAGTCCTGGTACAGTCCATACATTCAGCTCTAGCCCTCTTTTCCTTTGGTCTTTCCTAGGCTAAGAGTTGGCAGAATCTGCCTCTTCAGTTACTGCAACAAAATTATGTTTATAAATGAGGAAGATGATCAGGTTCAGTTAAAAATCAGGTTTATGGGAACTAATCTAAATGTGAAGTTAACTCATTTTTAAAGCTGCAGCTAGAACTGCCTTAAAGCAAAAAATTAAGGGCCTTCGGAGAGAAGGGAACATTAAGAAGGAACCGAGACCCCAGGTTAGAGAGTCGTTTCCTGCCCAGCAAACAAGTAGTAGAGTTAACCACTTCATCTTCCAGCCCACATAAACAAACAGTTGATGATACAATAAACACAGCAAAAGTGAATCTCAATACTGGAAATGGGTTTATGCCAAAGCGCAACAAAAATCAGGCTCTGAGGTTGTACAAGCTCTTTACGAACATGCAAGTTAAGACTGTGATATTGCACGAGATCATTTAAAGCCTCTAAAAAACCTTTAAAACTTCTCTCAGTGTTTCACTGGCACTTTAATAAGGCAATTCCCAATATTTGACTTGTGAAATAGCTTGGAATATAACAGTTGTATCAGCAGCCTGTAGCTAGGCTGTTCCTTATCGGTCCTCTGTGAACATTTTAAACCCCCTTGCAACATGATGAAAGCCGTACCTATTTCAATGCTTATTTGCAGAGAGGGAGTATTTAAAAGTTTTGATTACTGGGACTGCAGATGGTGGGGCTGATTCTGTGAGTAGCAGTCTCCTCACCCAGTCCCCAGCATCTGGAAACCACTGGCTACACTGGCACCCAGCTTTTCTGAACTAAATTCTTTTCATCTGATAACAAATCCGTGACTCGCATTGTTCATTTCAGTAATCCATCTCGGTGTCACATCAGCTTTGCCCCCATCTTCAAATATATTCATGCCATCTGTCTCATGGTCTCAACTGGTGAAACAATTGCATCGTAGGTTACGTACAATCAATTCCCAGTTGTTTGGAACAGCTTGAGATGTCTCACATCTTACTCGGTGGCTTGTGGAAGAGACCGGTAAATGATTTTTATTTTTTATAGGAAGATGATCAGTTCAGGATTCCCTTTACTGACATTTCAGATGCCAAGAAGTTCAGATTTTAGCTTGATATCTTTGCACTTTTTCCCCATATGGTTTTGGTTCCTCTTGCAAAGAGATGTGTTTCTCTCCATATGTCTCTTATCTTGAGCTTCCTAGTGTCATCTTTAATTAGAAATTGAAAATCAGTTAGTTTGATTTATATCAGTATTTGTCATCGCTGCTATTGTCTTTCAGACAATCATTCAGATGTTAATGTCAAATTTAAATTATTCTTTATAGGGTCATAAATATGAAATATGCAATTAAAACGTTCCCATTAAGAAATGAGTGTATGACAGACTCTTGTTCCCGATGTTCCAGCAGCACTGTCCTTGTCAGTCTGTCACTCAGACCTACCACAGCCAAACCTGAGATTAAATCTGGGGCTTCAGGTGCAACGCAGCTCAACTTCAGACATCAGGGGAGTTAAATTCGCTTTCAGCTCTTGCGATCATGATGAAATTGTCAGAGTGACTGATGACGCACCATCCAAATGGAGAATGTAGGTGGTCCTGCTAAAAGATGTATATCAGGAGCAACTGTCACCCCGTACATCTGTGGGAACAAAACCCCGGGGGGAGCAAGGCTGAGGTCCCTGGCAGGACACAGCTGCTCCCTTCTGGATATGACAGTCTAGCCATACACAGACAGAAAAAGAAAGAATGTGGAAAAGCACAAGCTTGAAGAGACAGGCCAGCACTTGTTACACAATTCTGTAAGCCCCAATTCTCACCATAATTCTATATCTCAAAGTACATCACATTCCTAATTATTTTTTGGACTTGAAAAACATCCAGCTTCCTTAGGAGGTAACTCCATACTAACCTGTGGATTGTAGTGACAATAGGCAAGTCCTTGCCTTGAAGATGCTGGAAAGAGCTGGGCTTTGTCTTTTTCTTTAAATGAAAAGAGCCTCAACGAATTTATAACTTCATTTCGGTAGGTCCTTTTTTATCCCAAGTCTATAACCAGCATTTCTCTTCCATAAGGAACCCTCTACAGTAACTTAGCCGACCCTTTTGTTCTGTTCCACATGAGCGCAGTAGCGGGAGCATTTCCAGCGCTCACTCATTACCTTACCCGGGGTGGTAATGGGGCCTCAGATAATCCACAAATAGTGGTAAGAGCCCCGCGTGAAGAGCCATACACAAAGGAAGCCTTTTGCAACGAAGCATAAAACAAGGTATTTGATTTATCCTGCAAATCACAGGAACAAATGCTGCACACTCCTGCACGCTACCTACTGACACGCTGTCTTCAAACTAGTTATTCAGGCTAGTTATTTTCACAGTCGCAGAGATCAGTTTTGTCATGATGAGGGACTGCAGTCACCTGCATGTTCAGAGCAGTCCTGAGAACAGAGTGTATCCCTCTGACCCACAGCACCTCATGTACAGTAGGACAGGGAAAAGGGAACCTCTGGGTTCCTGCAAGGATATGGGATAGCAACAATTCGATAGGACTGACAGCACCGAGAACAGACTGGTCCTTATGAGTATGGGGAATGGCAAAATACTCCTTCTGGCAAACTTCTAGAGTTTTCTTGAATGCAGAGAAAAGGACAAACTCAAGCATCAGCTGCCCCAGTGGCTCCTCCATCTATCATCAGTGTCCACAAAGACTACAAATACCTTCCAGAAACAGCCAGGATTCTCTCTTATGGGCATTTTATTTCTAAGTAATATTTTTGATCACTCAAACCAGTTTTAAAGTAGAATTTCTTCTTCTCTCAGCCATTCTGCAAAGCCCTGTTTTTGTGACAAGGTGCTAGTTATCTTGGAAATTGTTTTACCACCTGAGATGCTTCAGCTCTGTGCAGGGTTATCGGGACATTGGCCATAAAATAATGATATCTGAAGCAGTGCTTCTGGATACTGACCTGAGTAAAATCAGTCACAGTTTTGGAAGGCACCCAAGTAGCTCCAGCCTCCACATTTCCTTCTCTCCTACTAGGTAAACTGAGAATAAATCTAGGTCTTACTGTGATACAAAAGAAACAACCTGTTACACTGGGCTTCAGGAGTCACTGCTTTCATGTCCACGCCAGTATAAATCAGAGCTAAAATGTACTTCCTAACTACACAGGGAGAACAGTAAAGAATGTGAAAAGAGCTCAGAGGATAAGTAGACTAAATAATGAATAATTGAGATCAGTTTTCAGTAGACATTGCATTCATCTGCATGAATAAAACGAGTACAGTCTTGATTTTCTGCCATCGCAGTCAACGGCAACACCTAACAGAAGCACACAGGTTATCACCTACAGCACACGTGTTAACTTCTGCTTTAACAGTCCAGTGCAAACACAGCATCTGATTGTTTTCTGGGGCTCTAATTTCCCTGTAAGATTCTGAGTAAGAGGGAGAAGTGGTAAGGGGATTGAAAGGCTACATTCAGGAATTTTTCAGGCAGGCCTTAGGAGGGGTCACTGAGATTGTGGAGTCAAAGTTTATCGAGAACTAGATTAAAATGCAAAATATGGGGGAGTCATATTTCAATGTCACTACAAGAAGTCCAGTGAATATCAATCTAAATTAATTTTGGCCTCTTTAATCAATCATCTCTTTATGAAACACAAATAAAGCCACAACAGTGTGACATGTTATTAAGGAAGAGAAGAGATGTGCCCTAAACTCCTGGTGACAATTTACATAAATGTCATTTGAGGCAGCAGGGTTAGACCTTAGGGAGAGCATTAGAATATTCTAAAGAGCATCAGCAGCTTTACTGTATGCAAACAATGCAACCATGAGGATTGGTGCCCAGGAGCTGAAGGAATGAGAGAGAAGTTAATTTGGCTTCTCTGTAAATCCTAGAGTTGTTGTAGAGTAAAAGGAATGTAAACAAGTCATCAAAAGAAAATGGCCAGAAAGAAGAATATGCAGTGCCATTGTTTAAACAGAAGAACTATTCAGACCTTAGGAAGAAATTCTTCACAATGAAGGTGGGGAGGCCCTGGCCCAGGCTGCCCAGAGCAGTGTCTGCCCCATCCCTGGAGGTGTTCCAGGCCAGGTTGGATGGGGCTTGGAGCAATATGATCCAGTGGGAGGTGTCCCTGCCCATGGCAGGGGGTGGAACTGGATGGGCTTTAAGGTCCTTTCCAACCCAAACCATTCCATGATCCTTAACTCATTCCAAAAATTCTACTTCAGTAAAGATACGTATAACTAAGGTACACAGTCATTCTATTTATTATACTATCACTCTTGTCGTATTTGTATTCCTGTAACTCCCAAGGCACCGGCTGGAGGCAGGACCCTGTTAGGCCACCCATTTGCTATAGAGGAAAGTCACACTGGGAATTGTATATTCTAAAGAGCAGAGAAACGGAAGGAAGCTGATTTCCCAGGGGCATATTGAACATGGCTGATTAAGGCATGATTAAAGCTCAGGAAACGCCATTGGCGGCAGCACCGTAGTCAGTACACAACCAGCTCTTGCACCTTATACACCTCCGATACGCACCATGGGTGTTCTTCACACAAAGGTCATCGGATCACACGGTGATATCAGTCATAGCCAATTTCTCTCATCAGGTCTCTAATGTGCCTTTTGCTTTCCTTCCCTTCAGCCTGTTTATCATCTATTCTCATTCTCCTATATATAAAAAATGAACAAAGACACTTTCTAAAGGCCATTTCACAGCTTTAGGGAGCCGTATTCAGCAGAGTAATGTGCGATCTAAGGCAAGCCGAGGAGCATTATTTTCCTATCACCACCCCACAGATGATGGGGAGTGACAGATTACATGTCAGTCACAGCACACTAGGCAAGGGGCCAGTCTGCCAGTAGTTCTGTCCTTCCTGGCTCCAGCCAAAGCATTGTTGAGAATGAAAGAATGGGTTATAAATAGCTCACACTCAAGTCAGTCTATCGTAGAGGCTGCAGATCAGCCTGGTCTTCATTCAGGCTGTTGAAAATGATGTCTGTGTGCTTCTGTACATGCAGGTGTTGCATCCACAGCCTGTAAGGTTCACGTCCCAGAGCTATTCCCTTCCTAGCTGTCATCTTTCTTTGCAAGAAAAATAAAACCTACTGTGAGCGCATTTAACTCCACTCCTTTTTAACTTCCCTCTCGTTTGACATATTCCACATTAATTTGTACTTTCTTATAACAGACTTTTTTTAAAAAAAAAAATTTTCAAGTATCCATCCTTTCCCTGAAAAACTGACAATGAAAAAAAGAACAATATCTTATTAGCAATCATTAACAGATCTCCCACAGAAAGCATAATATGAAGAGCAGGCATTCAGTAACGGAAGCAAGCATATTTTCTGCCAAAACTGAAATGAATCAGTCTGGAGGCATCACAAAATGAGTCATTATGCTCTAACGCTGCCCTGAACGTGCACACACACGACCTGTATGGATTTTCAAGACTTTCTGCTTATATGATGAAATTAAACCTATTTGAATGAAAGTATGAGTGGCCCCAGTCTGCTGACAGAATCCCAAAGCCGTCGGAGAGGCAGAGGGGGCAAAGACATTTCTGTGCTGCCTTCCTGCTACTTCAGCTACAGGCAGAGCCCAGAGACCCCCACCTGCCCAGGACGGTGCGATACCCCAGCCTGTCCTGTAAACGAACAGAGCTACCAAAAAGCGTCTCCTTTGCCAAGTCAGTGACAGAAAAGACTGCACAGAGCCAGCTTCGACAGCCCTGCAGCAGCATCCCCTCTTCTAGACAACTCCTGAATGGCTGTGGTGTGTTGCCTTTACACAAAAAGACCGAAGAGGGACTGATGCTCTAATGTGTACCTCCACTTTGTTTTTAAATAAACTCTTCCGAATTAACTTTCTCCATTACCCATTGAACTTGTTCTTGGTGCTGCCCAGAAGATTAACAAGGCTATTTGTTTGAGAAGAGTTGTAAGCTACAATAAAATTTTATTGCCAAAAGCAAAACCAGAAAAAATTGGAACAGAAGCTGTGCCCACAGAAGACTTTTCTTTAATTATCATTAAACACCATTATCCTGCTTTAATCTCATGCGCAGAATATCATTACTTCTGATATATTGACCAAGAATAAATCCTGACAAGTAACTCAGTAGCTGAAGGCATAAGACTGACAGCAATGAATTAAACATACATTTTGGACATCACAGAATGGTTGGGCTGGAAGGGACCTCAAAGCCCACCCAGTTCCAATCCCCCTGCCATGGGCAGGGATATGTCCCACTGGATACAGTTGCTCCAAGCCCCATCCAACCTGGCCTTGAACACCTCCAGGGATGGGGCAGCCACCACTTCCCTGGGCCTCCCAACACTCAAAGCAAAACATTTCTCCCTAAGATGTCACCTCAATCCCCCTCTTTCAGCTGACAACTGATCCAGTCAATATGGATCTACACAGAGACTCACAGCTGCCAAAATCAGACTATCTGAAATTCAGCAATGTACATTCTGCCCACTCTGCATCATCCTCACAAGAGCAATGACTGCCTAGTGCACCAATAGGTGGGAAAAAAAAAATAGTATGACACTACAGCTGATCTGTGACATCACGTTCATCGTTTGTGGACTTATTCTTTTAGGAGAAGGAGCAGGGAAAAAGAGTAATATAGACAGATAGGGAGAAAGACAGGTGAGTTACAGTGTGCTTGTGCTACCATCTACACTCAAATCACCGAGCCAGACACCGCTTTTTGCCCGGGTAACGGTCTGAATTCAAACCATGGCTGCTAGTTTATAGAGGTACACAAGTTAGCTTCCTTGCAGGATTAATTTAGCCCCTAGAAAAACCCTGCACTACAATTGAAGGCTGCTTCCAACATCTGACATGTAGGCTTTTATGGCTCCTTGGGTATCTTAACACTGCAGTACTACCTGCGTATTAAATATATCCTGCGTGGAAAATGTATCAGTCCCTCCATCGGTTCTGCAGAATTCATCTTTGTGTTTGCGGTGTTTTTCCATTAAGTGTGGGTCTAGCTCTGAAAATACTTGGTATCGAAAGCAGTGCACAGACACAACCAGGACAGCTCTCCTGCATTCGCATTGCCTCCACTGCTCCCTGCCTGTGCAGGGTAACGCTGGACTCCTGGTCAGACCCAGAAAGACTGTGAGCAGTTCTTTGCACAACACTTGAAAATAAATCTGTCTTAAAAGAGAGATCTAAGTGTTCTCCATTGATTATGTCTGTTATTGTCTACATAACTAGAAGCAGATGATTGCAAAAGTCCAACACTTTGGGAAAACGAGGATTGCATTGGCAATTTAAGGCCAGACTGCATATGGCTGAACAGCAAACTAAAGGCAGAGGAACGGGAAGCGCTCTGCTCAAGGGAGCAGGGCATTGGGCGAGTTTTGTGGTCAATCCTCTCCTAGTAGGTCTTCAAAGCAATGAAAAGTTTAGGTAAGTTTTGACTTAGGAAGAATCATCTTCAGCTAATGAAAATTGGCCTAGTTCATTAACTTGAGCAGTGAGGCACTGATTTACACAGATAAGCGTATGGCCCAACAGCTACATTGAAGTCATCGGCAGGGAAACCAGAGACTATGTAAACAAGGATAACGAAGTCTCAGAAATCAAGGCCTGAACTTAATCAGCAGCAGAATTTTGAAGTTCCTGTGCCCCGAGGTGTTGATATCATGCATGCTGTTACAATAAACAGCTACCAGTACAATTACTTGATTAGGTTATTGCTCGCTCTCGGGGTCATTTTGCCCCCACTGCTACCCTGGCCAGAGGAGGCACTTAAAGTTCAGATGCGATCCTTCATTGTGGAGACTGAAAAAGAAAAATCAATGAAAATGCTATTTTCTTTTTCCACCAATAACTTTATTATTGGTCTATCCCAGACAATAAGACTGCTTTCCTTGAATCTTGCAGGTTAAATGCAACTAAAAGCACAGCAGGCATTTCTTGCAATGAATTCTAAATAATTCCAGTTTACTCTGCTCCTCCGTCCCTCTCAGTAGTGGGAGGTCAGGACTTACCCTACCCTGGAAGCTGTAGAGGATGACCTTGTCTTCCAAAAGGAGAGTAAGGAATAAGTGAAGATGGACCTTCTGTAGAAATCATTAAGAGCCAGGCATCTCAGCACTTCTGAAACCAACATCGGGGGCCCGGCAACTTCATTTGGATGCTAAATACTTCTCAAACCCTTTAATGTTTTAGACTCCCTTAAAGCTACAACATAAAGGACGATACTATCAAAGATGAAAGCAAAAGTTTCTTCTTAGTGCCCTTTGAGTGGAGCTGTTCTTAGAGGAACAAAAAAATAGAAAAGAAATACAAGTTGCACCACTTATCTCTTTAGCGTACAGGAATAGCAATCCTAAGCTAATGCAAATATTGCTTTGCCAGATCCTGGTTTGATACTCCAGCGATGCATATAGTTCCAAACCCATACCTTTAATATTGAATTCCCTAAATAATTTTTCACTGTAGAAGATATTCAGTACATAGAATTTTTCCTTTTGTGTTCAGGGACTGACTCTGGAAGTCCTCATTTAGGTAAGATGCTCCAGAAATCCACAGGGCTTACCCAAGTTAAGAGCTCAGGAACTGGTCCTGCATATGCACATAAATTGCTTGGAGAACTGAAAGATTGTAATGTAACAAAAAAACCCAGTCCATAATGCATGCAGGCTTCTGACAGTTTTTGCAAACATCAAGGAATATGACACCTACCCTTAATACGTTTCTGCTCTGATTATGAATCCCCAGCTGCACTGAGTCCATCTTTGCATACGCCAGATGAATCCTTTTTCCAACCTGAGCCGTCTGTATTTCTTCGAGTGGATGAAGAACTTGTTAAAAATGAAATACAGAGTAATGGGTACTTACAATTTAAATGAATCACCGCATGCAAAGTAATTTCTTTAAACTGTCTGCCAGGTAAATCTTGACTCACCAGCATGACACATTTGAAATTTTAACAATTTGAGCATATATTATTTAAATACCGGTACCATTAATTGACATTCAACGCAGCACAATTCATTGTTTAAGGGAAAAATCCCAAGCTGCCTGTGCAAGAAAAACTTCCAAAGTCAACAGAAGTTTTAGCTGCAGATGGAGAACAGGTTACAAAGGTCCCATTCCTCTCTGTTAGTCAGGGTAACCTAATGTTTACCTTTATCAAACTGCAAGGAAGAACACGCACACTTTGTATGATGGAAGAAAATGTTATCTACCTCATTATCTGGACACCTTCTACTAGGCAAGCCACAAACTGCTTAGGAAGGCGAGATATGCAGCCGCCCAGCAAATCTAGATTTTATGTATATGTACTGCTTGTAGACTCTGTGAAAACACAGACTATTTGCATTACTTGGCTCCCTCAGAAGCCAGGTCAGTGCTGTGATTCTGAAAACATCTCACAAAACACAGCCCAACATATTTGGAATTGGTCAAAACCTTTAACTTTTACCACATGCAGTTCAATTCTGACATAAAATTTTTCCCTTTGAGAACACTCCATACTTTTAGGAACAGGAATATCTGGGTGAGAACACAGTGGGGCAAGGCAGGAGTTGGGTAGGAAAGGATTGGAGGTGGGGAGATTATGTCCAGCTGTTTTGGGAGATTTTCTGCATTTCAATCAAGTTTTCATCAACCCTAGCAGTAAAATTCAGGTATATTTTCTGCAGAAATTATGCAGGCAAAGCACCGACAAGCAGCTGTGCAGATGCATCACTCCATGCCAGTCTCGCACAGGTCTGAAGTGAGAATGGGCAGTGGCAGGTGAGCAGGTAACATGATTTTTCCCTTTGAAAGCATTAATCGGCGCTTTGCCATGCCTTAGGTATGCTCCTTAACTAATATGACATGAACAAAGGAGACTATGGGATGTACTTCCAGCATAACAGCAGGACTGGGCTATGTAACTGGCATGGCGCATATCACAGATGTGTCCTGGTGTGATCATTCTATCTAATATTTGGGACACCTTTCCACTACTATAAAATCCTAAAAAACAGATTGCTGATACCTGGCTAAAGTTAAACATCAGCTGTGCATTTCATATCAACACTACTTCTAAAAGGTTAAGAGCTTTCATCGCTTTAGTTTGTAAGCATCGCTAAGATTGAAAGCAGTAATGAGAAAAAAGGACAACACACTTAGCTCATAAAACTCCGTATTTCCCTTTATCAACCTAAAGCAAAGCTATGCTATTCTATTCTATTTAGCCTTCATCAACAGGAAAACAGAGTGAATCTCCAAATTGCATTAAGTGATAGGACAAGGTCACATCAGGACTGATGCTAAATTGAAGAAAATTGAGAAATCTTTAACTACAGCTTTCTGTTACATTTGAACCTGGTTTTCCCATGATGATTTTGAAAGCTTTGCCTCGTGCTAAAACAATTAGCCTAATACTCGGTAATGCATTTGAAATCAATGAAGTTAAGCAGGTACACAATGGGTGTAACTAACATCACCTATTGGAACGAGTTCTGGAGTTCTTTGGGTTGCTTTATGTCAAGGGGTTTTATCCCACTGACTTCAATGAGCCTTGAATAAAGCTCTAAAATTCCTTGCCTCACTCAATTTTGCATTTATATAATAACAAAACAAGATTGTTCCACTGAAATAAAGGCAGCTACACTTGCAGAGAATCAAGGTAGACTCAGAAGTAGGATTACTGAAATTGCATTTTTGGCAATGCTAGGATAAGACTTCAAAATCTGATTCCTATTATGGTCATTCTGGAAAAGCATTTTCCTTTTGTTTGTTTTAGTAAATATTTTTAATAGAACAAAAGTTCTTTATAGGCAACATTCATATTACCAAAACCAATTGGATTTACAATTTCTTTTTATTACCACTAAAGGAATACTAATTCAAGCTTTGGGTGCAATGTAATGCCATGAAACAACAATAATCTTATTTTTATAGCCCTACACGTGTAAAATAGCTTAGGCTTTCTTCTATTACATAGTGCTCAAATGACTTTATAGTTGGTAAACCTAGCTGACAGTCAGGATTTGTCTTTCTATTGCCCTCATGTTTCTAAACACAAGCGCTTTCCTTCAATATTAGGCCAATTTTTCAGGTTAAGCAAATCGCCTACATTTTCAATGTAATTTCAGCCAAAAATTGTTACAGTTTTACCCAGCTTCTCAGATCCAATCACAATTCTCAGGTGGAGTCATCCCAACACAGAGCACTTGAGTGATATTGAGATGTTTGCACAGTTCAGTGCTTGGCGTTGCTTACACTCAATGCCCATCAACTTCAGTAGCCTTTACACCAGCCCTTTAAAGACCACAGTGTAAAAAGCCAGCTAAGTCTATTCAGCTATGACCCTCTGCTGGAATAAGCCAGTAAATTAAGTTTTGTGGTGAAATGATATTCTCATTATAAATAACCTGCTGCAAACCCAATATTATTAGAACAAAAGACGACAAACTAGAGAAATGAACACATACGTGGGTACAGCTTCTGAAGAGCCTTGGCTCACAGAGTCTCCTCCGCCAGGCCAACGCAAGTGTCATCTTCATAGGAAGGTTTTAGGATCCATCCAGAGCACATTCACTCTCTATTTTAATCTGTGAAGCAGAGAATACTGTGCGGGTTTGACGGAATAATTAGAGCGGCACGAGGAACAAGACATAAGCAAATCAGAATGTGCTACTAAGGTCATATGGCAGGAAGGGGTCATCAGGGAAATTGCTACACTAAAGCTGTTGGTGGGCAGTTCAGAGCTTATTGTCCCTTTGCCATGGATCGTTACACTTGATTGTGTCTTTAGAGGTGATTTTATAACAGAGGAATACCACTGATGAGCAGGGAAGGGATTAAACGGAGGGCAGCTGATGAGAGCAGGACCTGATGAGGATAGCATTTCTAGCAGTTCTTGTATTTGACATGTTTCTTCAAATAGAATTACAGGAGTGAATTCTACTCTTTTGTAAGCTTTGTTTGATTGGTACAATTTGTATTTAACATCTGCCTTTGATTTCCTGGCTTTATAAAGTTACTCCCACTGCTCCTCTTATCTAGCCTGGCACACCACTAAGTTAAAACTGGCAAGGTGGGAAGGGCATGATTGAGGCGAAGAGCAGAAAGCCCTGACAAGTACAAGCTACCTAATCTTTAAACAAAGCAACTGACAATTTTTAATACATGTTTACATAGATATTTTTTCCATTAAGCATAATACAAAGTTTGTCTCAGAAAGCAAGAAGTGAGCAATGTGCCATTGCTTGATTTTGCAGCATGTGCTTGGGAGGAGTTGCTGGTAGACAACAGGAGAATGTCACTGTTGAGAAATGGTCGGCTTTGTTCACAGCTGTGAAGTTTCCAAGCTGATGGATAGTCTACACACAGACAGAACAAATGTGTTGTCCTCAAAGCCCGAACTTTTTTGCTTCCCTTTAGAATCAATATTACTCCAGTCACAAACGAACACGTTCCATCAGTGCAGAAACCCCACAGAGCAAATGAACTTCCCATAGCTACGGCAGAGACCCATAAAGTCACTGATGTCTATCATTCTTCCCCAGGAAATAGTTTCCTCATGGGTGTTAATAAAATTCACAACTCAAACATTTCCTCAAGTGGCAAAGGGAATGTTATTGAATAAAACTTATTTACTACAGTCTTCTGTTACAGTTCATCCTTGAAAATCACAAGGAAATTAGCATAACTCTCTGCTGCGCTGAGGTTAAACAGGCCATGGTCTCAAACAGGTTCTTGAGCATTAATAAACTACACATAAAAGAAAGTGTTGCTGTAAGGTGAGCACCACCACTCTCCAGGACCTGTCGTAACACTGAGCACTTCAGCGCATTCTAGTTCCAGTTCCAAGACCGACTGAAACCAGTGGCTGATGGGAAGAACATGGAAATACTGTAAAGCTTAGAAAACGAAACAATAGCAAATTACAACAGAAGAGCAGGGAAGGTTTGGAGACAATTTTGAAATGTTCATATTTATCATATATCACAGCAATTCCTGATAGCAGTCCAAACACAAGCACAGCCTCCGAGGTTAAACGCAAGACAGTGGCCGCAGGGGTTTTACACATTGGCCGGACGCCACTCCCTGCTACCGCACATCTGTGTGCCTTGGTGTTTCCACTGGAGTGATTCCATCTAGAACAACTCCTCTGGCCCTATGTCTAATTAAACTTTTATTTAGAGGATGTTATGGATATAACAAGCAGGAGGTGGTCCACTGTAGATCATTTTCCACGCAGCTTGTTCACATGTCTTCTAGATTTTCCAAATGCTACGCAAAGTTCTTTGTCGGTTTTGTTCTGAGTTCATTTATAATTCATGATAAATTATGCAATCTAAAAAGCTTAGGTATTGCTACACCATAATTTTATATGCCGACTAGGTCAGTGACCCAATCGTCAAAACCTCTTTTTTTTTGTGCCTCCTTAAAATATAGCTAATGAAGTTTTAAACCTTGTTAGTTTAGAACGCATGTGGCATATACTTAGTGGGGAAGACGCTAATTTGCATGTGAGTCAACGTGTCAGTCAGTCCAGGATTTTCTAATTATTAGTAAAATAAATATACCAAAAGATAAAGGAGATTCTAAAATGTTAAATTTTCTACTTCCCATCTCCCCTCACTGATCAGAACACTGGTCTTGAGAGAGAAACGAAGAATTTCAAGAAATTCTGTTTCTTTGTGCTTAGTAACATTCTTTCTTCCTAGAAACAGGCTTTTGTGAAAAAAAATAATTGAGGTATCAGCCAATATACTTTGTTATTCCAGAAGGATTTCCAGGAAGAACTTACGCTTTGTGTTTCCTTGTAGAGATTTTTCTCCAAGAAGGGCTGAGTTACTGATGCTCTACTAAAGTCCATTGTTTAAATACTCTGAGTGTTTCAGCATGCCTTTTGATCACGAAAGGCATTTGGCCAGCCATCAGTAGCTTAACCAATTAACATGCACAAAGCAACAAATGTAACAGCAGGTACTTACTCTCAGCTGTAATTATACCTATTGTGACATAATATTGTTGGAATTCTGTGTCCTAATTGAAGACTTTGGAGATCTGGCAGGTCAGATTCTCACTGGAGGAGAAATTAGTGTCATGGAATACAGGGACTACTCTTAAAGTGGCTCGTGATTTTAGTCTGGTATGTGGTAATCTGGGAAGCAGTTGTTCCAGATGACAGTGGCTGCTCGCATCATTCCGCAGCCTCGCTCAGTAGGGCTGGGACTGCATCCAGGGCTTTGCTCCGTCTCAAGCGCTGGTTCTAGCTTGAGAGATGAAGATGACAAATTCCTGAGCTGCTCACTAGTACTTTGTCCATACAATCCCCTCAAGCAAAAGCCATGAAATGTTTCCTCACAAGCCACACATCATTCGTGTGCTATCAAAGCAAGCTGTAGAGAACTGCCTCTCCTTCCTGCCTTGGGCGACTTCTGCTAAAATTAATATCCATTTCCTTCCTCTTCACACAGAAAGGATGGCCAGGTCAAAGGACTGAATAATCCTCACCCAGACTGAAGAATCATCTTTCTTAGCAGAAACTCTGGGATAAATTCTCTCTGTGAATCCATACATTTCCATCTTGTCCTTATAACGTAAAGGATAAGGATGTACAATCCGTTCCTCGCTACCACTCCCTCAGGCTAACGCAGGTGAAGGGAGAGTGTTGAGTGGTTTGTGGAATGAGAGATGATGCCAGATTGAAAGAGACAGCTCAGAAGGGACAAAACAAATGAATCAATGAAACAACAGATGATGTACATGAAGGTAGCATATACACTATATTTCTCTTAAAAGGACTTCATAATGCCCTGTGCTGCCTAAAAATATCAACAGGCTTTTGGTATCAGTCAGTTGTGCCATAGTTTGGGAACTCACTTCAGAAAAAACACGCCACTTTGTTTTCAGCCTTTCAGAAGGGTCAATTTATTCCTATTGGTGACATAATTAATGAAATACAAAACTACAGACAATGTCAGCGCTAGCACAGTTCTAATTCTGATTGATTGTTCATTCCAAAGGGATTGATTCATTTTATCCCACTGTGATGCTCACCACTGCTCTACTTCCCTGGAAATGGAGGTGTGAAGGTCTAAATATCACCGATCAGATATAAAGCAATTAACAACTCCTACACAGAACTCTATTAATCTCACAGCTACAATATTCAAGCCCAAAGCAATTTCCTAAGATGATGTATCTCTATTTAAATCTAAAAAAGAAATAATAACTCTGTATCAAACCGGGTGACTTGTAGGGGTGTGGTTATTCCAAAATACACATATTTATGGGGAGCACACAGCTTTTATATAGCAAAATGCCCAAGGATATTGTTGTCTCATGATAATCACATCCCATGCTGGGTTTTATAGCTTATAATTCTCACTTCCTTATTAGAAAGACCATCTTCCATTAAGTTTTTTATATTATCAACTAGCATAGGCAGTAACTGAACCTTATCTCCTTTATTCAAAGTAATTATTAGGAGACTTCAATCGTTGGTCTAGAAACCAATTATTTAGAAAAATCTCCCATTTTAGTGCTTCTCCAAAAGGCCTGCTTTTATGACGTGCATGCATTTTGCTTGCACAAAGTGAACTCCACAAATCCAAGTCAAGTTTGTGCGCCATTCCAATAGAGAAGTAAATAGGAATGTGTCTAAAAACTGTTATTATAACAAAACCTAACGGTTAAAGCTATACAAACAATTTTTAAGATGCTTTCTCACTGTGGCATGTCTTGAAGAATAAGGTTTGTTTTGTACTTCTCCTACTTCAACAGTTCATGTAGTAGAATCAAGTCACGAGGGAGAAGAATTCCTGCCTTTAACGTCATTCACACTGAAGAGATGTAGATGGGCTGCGTTTGTGACACCTCGGGATGTGGAGACGACAGGCCAGGCGTCAAACGCAGCTTTGGCTATATGACACACTAGTACTGTTTTCCAGACAAGCAGTATTACAATTCAGAACCCATAGGTAAGGAAGGCTGTTTCATCCTGTTTCCCTCCTGTATTTTAGGGCATGCCTTGCTTGTCAATACCAGTCTGCAAATGGTTTTCTTGGCCATGACATAACTGATACGTTCATAAGTAGCGATGATTTTATATGAAAAAGGAAAAAAACATAATGAGGATAATTAAGCACAACAATAGGAGCCAAATGCTGAAGTTCAAAACAGCTCTGGTCTGAATTCAGAGGCTGAAGCCAGAGGCCTCCTGCGATCCCTTCTGACCACTCTTCTCATGACGCTGTGAAATGCCGATGAGGCACTGCAGAGTGGCTCAGAAAGGGTGTCCCAGCTCCAGGGCCCGTGGGACTTTGGCTGTTAACTCTGCCTTCAGTGGCTTTCAGAAAGAGGACACAAACCAAAGAACTAATAAAACTTATCCACTCCTAAAGCAGAAAAAGCTGATTAAAAATAAATAAATAGATAGTAAAACTCCAGTGTTAGAGTCGTGAGAGATGCACTGTTTGAACTACACTCAGCTTTCTGGGAGCTGAAAGAATAAGAGAATACAATAAAACTGTAGGTTTTTAATATGTTTATAGTTCTTTCATATGTAAAAAACAGTTCAATGCCTGGGGCAAACGCCAACTGGTATTTTCTCGAATCCTTCACAAAACAGGTCTCACTGCATAGTCTTGCAGGTACAACCTGTCCTTGAGAAGCCCTTTTTGAGGCACACGACGGAGCACTGCAGTGCAAACGCTTTATTCTAGTTGCGGCAATTCCAGTTTCTCTTAGACAGATGGGAGTGACACACAGACCTGGCATTAGTTTTGGGAACTCGCTGTGAGGAGTGACAGCGCCGCTGCCCTTCATCACCTGGTGGCACTACACCTCTGGTTTACACAGCTGCTCATCCCATGTAACACTCAAAATGAGAGCAAGAATAAGATCTTTTGCTAGTGACCTGCGTTTAACCAAGGGTCTGAGTCAAGAATCTGTAATCAAATGCCTGAAACAATCCCAAACCCTGGGTATGGCCTCTGTTTTCAGATAAGAGTTGCTTAAAAAGACAAACATAACCAAGGTGTGGTGGGGGTTTATTTGAAGTTTGCTTCTTTCAGGCTTTCAGTGACTCTAAACCAATTATGACAGCTCTGAGTGGTGATGGGGATGTTGACGCCTCGATTTACACGCTGCAGATCAGCCAGTCCATATCAGGGCACAATATTAATTGAAGCAGAACTGCATGAAGGAAATCTGCTCAGCTTACGTGCAACATTCACTTGTGGCAAGTGTTCTCAACATCCTCTTTTTATCACATGGCAAGTGAAGAGGGAACAACTCAGAAAGCACCAGAGTTGTGACAAGACTGGCATTTCCATTTTTCTAAAGATTTTATAATTTTGAGACTGCTTTCATGCCCATCAGGGAGCAAATCCTATCACTTCAAAATTCTCCATGAAAGAACATTCCAACCGTAACAAACCAAAATACTGACAGATCTTATTTTGACAAAAATCAAAATGCTTCATTTGGTTCCAACTGCACTTTAGTGTAGAATATAAAGTAGAAAGACATTGGAAGCAAAGACCTCATTCGAAAGGAAAAATAAAACTATTTTGTGGGAAAATATATGAGCGTTGGACAAGTCGAAGGGTGTTCCATGAGCACATGCCGACTCCCAACATAAAAATTCAACACATTTAACAATCTTTCAAAGCATTTAGATATGACAGAAATACACTTCCCAATAAAAATGTCAAAAGTATTTTCAATAAACACTTAAAATAATATACCTCCAGAGAGATTTTCTGATCAGCCAGTTCCTTATGGTCTTGTTTCAGCCCCCCCAGCCAGGTCAGCAGCTAGAACTGGGCAGCTTTTAGTCCTGATTGCTTGCAGGAAAGGGAAAAGAGAAACAAGAGAAAGAAAATTGCAGGTTGAAAACTAATACTAAAGCAGCTTTAGCGAAACAATACTACTACTACTACTAATAAGGGAATTATCAAATAAATACAAGTACACAAAACCAATTTGCACTCCCTAATAACCATACATCACTGCTGATACTGTAGGGCAGGTGCAGGGGAGGTCCCAGCCTGGAGTCACCAGCGGGCAGAAGCTGGAATTGGGAACTGAATCCAAGAACACACGGGCAAGTTCAGGGACAGACAGGCAAAGTTCTCCCAGACATCGTCCAGCAAAGCAGAAGGCTGACTTTGGTGATCCCTCAGCTTTTGTCCTGAGCATGAGGTGGATGGCCTGGAATATCTCATTAGACAGATTGAGGTCACCTGTCCTGCCTGCCCCTTCCCACAGGTGCAACTACCAACCCAGGATGGCCTTGATTTCCACAGAAGAGGTGTGAGCAGTGGGCTCTCTGCACACCGGTGGCTCATTATCTCGGTGATAGTAATTGTGGTTTATCGCCCTCAGAGGCAGCCACTGGCTGAAGGACTGTGTTGGTGAAGGTTGGAGAGAGGCTCAGCTGGCAGGTTAGAGAACATGCTCTGCTTTAGCCCAAACCTGCACACTCATCTCCCAACTCTTAGAAACTATAGACAGGAGTCATAGCCTGCAACTAAGGGTCAGTACTGTCGTCATCTGCTGCATCCCCAAAACCTTCTGATACAGCCACAGAGAGACAGGATGGAGGACTAGAGCCCGCCTCAACGAGAGCCAACCAAAGCAGGCAGCTTCCAACCCCTTCCCGCTGTTCAGGCTTACCCCTGCTGGATTGTGCATCCCGCAGCTCAGGAATGCATTGGAAGTGACAATGCCATCACCACCTCCTTCCATGTGGCACTGTGAGAAGTCTCCTCTCACCTTCACCTGACTTTATTTGGCCTACCAGGAATAAAAGATGCCTAAAGTCTCGAGTAACACCCTGACATGAAAATCCTTAAGAAAACCAGTGATTTATTTTTTTTATTAGATGTGTAATTAGTGAGTTCAGCTACTGCTTGAGTAACTACATGAGTAAAGAATTACTTCTTCAAACTGTTGTATCACAATACAAAAATACTCAGCAGGCTTTTATTTTGTCCTCTGTCCCTTGAAATACATTCATTTTGTTCTTAATGCCAAAAAAATATATATTTGGCAAGGAATTTAGCAGGTCAGATTTTAATCCAGTCTCCAGCGTAAATGGGGAAATGCTCCGCTGAGCTCCAGGAGCTTACACGAGTAAACTGCTCACACCTCAGCATTCCTAATTAGTGTGCAAGACCGGAATGCTGAGACTTCCAGAAGTTAATAACAGTCATTTATTTGCACGAGGATACAGTACTACTAGATCCATATTTCACGGACTTCCGCGAGCAGGTGTAAGTCAAGGAAGGTTTACAAAAGTGCGCTCACACAGAAAAAAGGCGTTGAATTTTGTGGATCTTTCTAAAGTGAACGATCAAGGAACAGAGCAAAAAAGGTATTCAAGTTAATCATTATTCTTTACATTTAACACCCACACTGGAACCGTTTTTGTCTTATTTTAAGAAGAGTAATTTCTCCTTGACCTTAGATTTGTGAAAATTAGGTAGAATTAGGTAGAGTATGCCAAAATGTAACACCTGTTTAGGGATATAAACATATTTAAATCGCAACCTTTCCTTCTGATTGGTTTTTATAGCAGCAACTACTGATTAGAAACAGAAATTGCAAACCATGACCTTCCCTGCCAGGAGCTAACATGTAATGCCATTAAATTCTGCTACTGAATCAACTCATTAGGGAAAAAGGGCAGTTTTAAAAAATGAATTTTTGTAATTTTTGCCAATCAACCTGACTCGCACTGTTGCAAAGAAAACCCGAAAGCCAGACTTCTGTATCCATGCTTGCACAAAACACTGCCGCCAACACATATATAGAAATAAACCACACCAAAGGCATCTGTCATAATGAAAATGTTCTTTTTTTTTTTTGTCTAGAGATGTTTTAAACAAGCAGTGGGTGTTTTTTTGTACCACTGCTCTCTCCACTGAGTTGGAAAAGATCTTGTTCAGAATATAGGTGAGATTGTTAGTCTAAATAGCATCGGATAAAAGAAAGTCTATTGTTATGTTGAACATTCATTACAGTAAACATAAGCACAACTGTTCAAATCCTTAGGTTTTCTAATAAATCCTTTGTTGGTGTTGAAGTTCAGACTTGGAACAAGAGCAGATGCAAAGAAATTATATATTTGGGGATTTTTTGAAATCCTAATCTTGTCACAATAGATTATCAAATTATCAAAGCAATAAAAGAATGAATTGGGGTTTAAACTTTTATGAAAAAGCCGTTATATTGTAGGATCAGACTTTTTAATAGACTGCAGGCATTAAACAGACCTTGTATTAGGCTCTGAAATTAATGGGTCACTGTATAACATTCCAGTCTTCATAGATTGATAAGATTAATGCTTGCTTATATAGCAAATTCAATGACTCATTTAATTTCATATGAATGTTTAAAGTTAAATTGCTTTTGGATTAAGTCTAAACTCATTATTCATTTTAATGTCTGAAAGAATTTTCATTTTTCTTTCATTTTATTAAATCAAGTGCATCATCATTAAGGAAAGGCTATGAACTTACAGATAGCTGAGAAATAAGGAAGTTTATTAATTTAGTTTTAAAAAGATCTATTTGTTAAACTTTAATTCAATGACCATTTTAGGTTCAATAAGAAGTTAGGAAAAAGAGTGGCTGCAACTTATTCAGTTTTATTGTGATAATATTAGAGAGAGGGGGTGCTTTTGGGCCACGCGTTTGCAGCATGTTCATCCTTCTGAGAGTCTAGAAGGTAAGTTTTGGTCTTAAACACACACTTGTACTCACTCTCTTCTGCTTTTGGAAAGACTGATTTTCCTTCACTGTAAGCAGCAAGACTTCTACAAACACTTGGCTCACAAGGGATACAGATGAACAGATTTCGGTGAATGCACATTGGTTTACACTCAGTCCAACCCGGACGGCATCGCCCGCTGCTGTACTGGAGTACACTGGGCTCGTAAGGGATTTTTCCCTTAAAAGTGCATTAAACTTAAGAAATCCGAGTGCCAGGTAAAAACTACAGTGCACTTCCCAACGGAAGAAGGCGCGTTAACTTACTTATCACAAGAAGCCATACATCAGCTCCTGCTGCCATTCCATGCGGAGTGTACTCTATTACCGTACGCATTCGCTTTCATCGCAGAATTAGACACTATGCACTAATTACAAGTTCCAGAATAAATATCTCTTTAAAAACACTCACACATCCTCTTATTATGTAAACCTTAATGCACTTGATGAGGAGCATGGCTAAGGGACCACGAAACCTCTCGCTGGGATTTACCTGGGACTATCAGAGTTTAAGAGTGTTAGCTAATGAATTATTCAGAATGAATTAATAGCTGGAGAGAGTCCTTCACCTGTCTGACACAACTTCATTTTCCTTAGATAAGGTTTCTCTGCAGAGTCAAGACACCGGCAAACAACTTTGTTTTCCCTTTCAGTGTGTGTGCGTGGATGATTTGCACTACAGACAATGAAAATGTTATTTCCTTGCAGAATAATAATTTCACCTAGCTGCAATGTGATGGAAGATGGACCTCTGCACACTCTGCAGCAGTGCCACCATTTCAGATGAGAACCACGATGATGACCGTGTTCAGAACCATGACAGAAACCACCCAGGCTGCCGTGTATAACTGACTGCTCTGTCCTTTAGGTGACACCACTCATTTTCCCCGAAAGGAAGCACCGTTAACCATAAAGACACGAGCTAATGTTTTGAGTTACTTTTTCCCATTCACTGTATATAAAAAGCATTTTTTAATGAGAAGACATATTATATTTGCATCATATTTGTCAGTTTCCTTCTCTGAATAATATCTTATTCAGAAACTGAAGAATAATTTGCCTGTCATAGGACTGCTGTCTCTTATTTCTTTATGCATTTATTTAACAAGAGGAGTTTACGTTTTGTTTTAATTCAGGTGTGCAGTGCGAGTGTCTCACAGTTCACAAATGGTGAATCTGAGTGCAAAGGCATGGGCACACTTAGGAAAACTGTAGCATCGTATCTTAGTTTGTGATTTACTGTAAAGAGTTAAATGCTTTACTACAATAGATTTTACAAAACTGAACTACTGTTAATCATGCAGTAACAGAACAAATTCAAGTCTGGTCTATGTCCTCTTGCTGGATGCTCCTTTATAGGAAGCAGAAAGCAATCCCCCCTGCCTCTCGGACCCTGTCACTACAGGCACACATTTCAAACTAGATAATGACTTTGACTCCATGCTGAGTCAGGGACAAATAAAATTAAGATTCCTCCCCCCTTCGCCTCAAATGCCAACCATGTGGAACACAGGTAGGCGACATCAGTGAGTTTTACAGCGTGACCCTCCTCCTGCATCCCCTGAGAAGCCACCGGAGTTATTGCTGTGCTTTCTCCTCCATCTTATATGATGGGCAGGCGAACTGACCTGCCATAAGTATAGGGTAATTTGTTGCTGCCTTTGGTTTATAGCAAATTACTACTGCCCTGAAGCAAAGGAGAAGCCAGGAGGGAATATGTCTCTGAGATGCATTTCCTTTGAGGCTATTCCAGGGGGGATGGCAGCTTATGCACTATCTTCTTTGATCAACAACTATCTTTGAAAATAAATCTGCTCAAGAGTCCCACGAGGTTTGATGCAGTCCCTCCATCACTCACAGCTCTCGGGGGATACTGCCGCAGCACATCCAATCCTCTCACTCCCCCTCTCCTCCTGGGAAGACCAGCCTCAGCTGAAGTTAAAGCAGACAGTAAGATGGGAAAAGAATACGGACTATGGGCTGGCAGTAACAATAATGACAATAGTAATGTAACGTGGCATCAGTAGTGACATGTGGGCTGAAAGAGCAGCGATGTTGTACAGATCAAAGCAATGGGGAACTGTTCTTTGTACTATTAATATCTCCAATATTTTTAAAGTGGAGAAGAAACGTAAAAGCAAACTGTATACTGTTTTCCCTCAGGCCACCACCATTAGAGGCGCTTGATAAGCCTTGCAAGCTCCTACGGAAGGACAGGAGACCGCTGGAGTATAGAACAGAACATGTACTATCTAAAAAGCTAACATGACAGATACACGGCAAGGCGAGTATTCAATTTGGGCTATCATGAAAAGAAAAAAAACCAAGAAAATAATCTTCTGTGACAGTTCACAGAGGAAATGGCTCCGCTGTGTCCGGAGGCGTAGCCCCGAGCCATGCGAGCACCTGCTCTGTGCCTGCACCGACCTATGTGAGACAGTCCCTATCGGGAGCAGCCGTGAGAAACAGAGATGTTCCCAAGATTTCTGTCACCTTTTTCCTAGCCGAAATGAATAACTCTTAAGGCATTTGTCTTTTCTTTCTAGCCAGACCAGAAAGAAACAGCATCATTCCTCCTGCTTTACTGCCCTCCACCGCCAGAGCAGAGACCCTGATGGGCAACAGGAGCTGTCCCCACCAGCCTTGCTGTCCCACCAGCTTTGCAGTCCCCACCAGCCTTGCAGTCCCCACCAGCTTTGCAGTCTCCACCAGCCTTGCTGTGCCCACCAACATTGCAGTCCCCACCAGCCTTGCTGTCCCCACCAGCTTTGCAGTCCCCACCAGCTTTGCAGTCCCCACCAGCTTTGCTGTCCCCTGCTTGTACCTAAGGCAGCAGCAGGTTCGCTCTCCTAGGCCTGGACTGCAGATCTTGCTATCTCATGGAGAAGAGTGTGTTCTTGCCTCTACAGGGAATCAATTGAACTTTTATAAAGTAAGTAATTTGCAAAAACGGATTAAGAGGGAACATGGATGTCTAAAAATGGTTCAGGGCAAAGAGCCAGGTCACTTGGCCTGGTTTACTCCTACAGTTCTTGCTTCCCTCATTCTCCTTCTGTACTTTCTGTCTTTTCCTCGTTGTCTCATCGAGCTACACCGTAAGCTCTTGGAGCTGGAACTGCCTCTTCCAGAACTCAGCAGGGGATCTAGGAGAAGAGGGGGTTGATCGTGGTTGTATCCATGGGTAACGTCACAGCACAAATAATAATTGCAGAAGCAAGATTATTGAGCAAAATATTTCTTCAAGAAGACGGTGGATATTGCAACAGCAATGCACTGCCTGCTTGAGAGAGATTGAATATAAATGTATCCTTAGATTATAAGCCAATTGGTTTAATATATTTCCAACAAAATAATCTTCTGTTCGAAAATATCAGTGAAATGGAGCTTTTCTTATTAAAATTTCCTATTCAGCATTGCTTATTAACATTTCTTATTAAAAAATGCAACTGCTTTATCAAAATGGAATATTTATTTTGTCAGTAAAGTTTCATTTAAAATATTCTGTGTTTTTATTCACCTTATTTCATGACCTGTCGGTAGTAGAAAATGTAACACTATATCCTCCATAAGGATATCACAAACAGCTCCTCTCTATTGTCCTGATAAAGAAATCAGCAAGGTCTCTGAGGATGCTTTTGTTCTTAGCAAATTCTCCCATCCTCTGCCATTTCTTTAACCAGACTGTGACACCGAAATAATAAAAAATAAAAAGACAATTTTAAAGCTAAACTTTCCAGTTTGAAATGTACATTACTTTCTGAAGCTGCTTTTTTAGAATTTTCCTTTTGTAGGAAAGTTATTTGTTCCATTTCTGAACAAAATTGAACTTCAAAATGTCCACATTTCCCAAACAGAAATTCTATATTCTATTCAGCTCTGTTTAAAAATTCAGCATGTTATGCAGCGCTCTCATTGCTCAGAATAGTGCTATTTAGACTTGTGCTATTTGTGGAATATTTGACAATTATTAACCAAATATCATTTCAGCCTAGCTTATAACTTCAGTTCAAATTCCACTTGATAGTGTTTATGTGCTAGCTGAAGTGTTTTTCATGTGCTACAATGACATCCTCAGATGTCTTGCGCTATCTTACAGTTCCCAAATGAGGCAGCTCAAACGGGACTCTTTTTAGTGGCAATTTCATGAAAATCATCTAAAGAAAAAGGTTATTTAGAAGTAAATGGAAGGGGGGAGAGCAAGAAAAGTAAATGAGGCAATGCATTTCCAGCTAGGTTAAATGTCAGATTAGAATTCAAAGAAGCAATAATGGTAGGCGACTGTTGTCAGATTCAAGTGACTGAAAAATGATTCTATAGATCCTGTAGAAGCTGGCACGTTTTGTCATTTCGAAGCCTGAATGGGGCAGATTCTCAGCAGACTCAAAACTTTAAAAGCCCTACAAGATGGCAAATGGAAGTTGGCGATTTATATTAGATGCAGATCTGACTCGCGTTACTTAGATTATTTAATATATATATAACATATGAAATACATAAGATACACAAACATATCTCTTATATCACTTACATGATAAAAGTGCTAAAAGATGGTCCTAACCTTAAACTACCAAAAATTTATTTTTTTCAACTAAGGGGTATAGTTTGGAAATATTCCCTGTGCAAATAAAACCCACACTGTAGGTTTGTCTTAAATCACGCGTGTATCTGTGCTTGTCTTAAGCACGCAGACACACCCCGCCATACAGAATACTCGCTCTAGCTATTAAATGTTCTATACTTGCTTTTTTCTTCAGGCAGGCAGAGACATTCTGGAGTTGCGGGATCGTCCCCTGAGCAGTGGTATGTAGAAGTGTTTTATAACAAACTGCCAGCCTGGTGGTGGAACGGCGCAGGCTTCACATTCGCCTCCCTCCCTGCAGTCCTTTGACTTTTAGGAACAAATATGCAGATTTCCCTGCTGGTCTCTTGCAAAATACGTGAAGAATACTTTTTTCTTTACCTTCCCCACTCCTTTGTGGTTTATGGAGTAGTAAGCACATTTTTAAATACAGCTTTGCAGACAGGGAGATACAGCTCCACTCCGTGCAAGACAAATTGAAGCTCGTTTATGAAAGTACATCTAAAAATGCCAGGGGAGTAGACTTATCAAAGAGATGACATCAAGTTGTCACTCATTCTTCGTACGTGCACCTGTGATTGAGAAAAGTGTTTTCTTTAATATAACTTGATATTTGAAGAGAATATGACAAAATGAAGTCCCATCCCTTCATCATTTACATTATGCCTTAGGGGTACAAAGTTGATCTAAGACATTTTGATTTATGCCTATTAGTGAAGCTGTACCCACAGATGATCAAAAGGCTCATTCTGACTCCTATAAAATAGTCACTATCACAGTTAGGGAGACCTATTAGGTAAAATTAAATTACAGCTATAAATGACATAAACTTGAGATATTTTATGATAAATACCATTTGATACACCAGCCTTTTTTAAGAGTTCATCCCATCCACCTTCCTTCTCAAGACAGGTCCTAAACTACAGGACATGAAAGATGATGAACATAAAAAAGGAAGCTACCCTACTTAGAGACTTACAGCTAACCTGTCACCCTGCTGTGCTTTCCCATTCGACATTTCACAAGCTATATCATGAAAGGACAAGCACAATAAAAGCACCTTTTGTCTTTTATTTCAATCATATGTATCCTTTGCAAATCAAGCTGTAATAGAGATGTGCAGAAGGGAAAGCAGAGCCAGGCTC
Organism: Cuculus canorus; assembly: GCF_017976375.1. Taxonomy (NCBI): domain Eukaryota; kingdom Metazoa; phylum Chordata; class Aves; order Cuculiformes; family Cuculidae; genus Cuculus; species Cuculus canorus. Next base: position 17,483,855 of record NC_071413.1, read on the forward strand.
CACCACTGGAATCAAGGGGAGCTCAATGGACCATTTACAAATGTCAGTGGGTTTTTGTTTGAGAGCAGAAAGCTTTGGATGGGACTGAGGGAAGAAAAGGATGTCAGCACGCTGCAAGAAATCTACTTCTCATATTTGATGTACAGAAGACACACGCAGCAGAAGATATACCTAACCATGTGCAATGAACTCACCAGCAAACATAAAGGGTCAGGAGGCAGAAGTGCACCCTGATGGGCACATCAGTCAGGAACACAGCAACCCAGCTGTAATATCCTGAGTGTCTGTGTTTGGAATTATTAGGTTACCTCTACTATGTAATAAAAGGTAAATAGTCTGCAGATATTCTAAGCAAAAAAAAAGATGGGATTAATACACTGTTTCAATTTGTTTCAGGAGCAAAGATGTGGAAATTATTTCCACATGGAGAAAATCCTTGTTAACTAATGACACGAGGGCAGGGAGCAAACATGAGAATGGCAATTACGTTTGACCTGTACTCAGTCTAGTCTGATGTACTCTCTGGATGACGTGCGCTCCACATCCTTGGGCTGAGTGTAAGAAGCTTCCAGTAAAATAAAAACTTACAATTGTGCTAAATCCTATTGCTGACAGAGTTCGTGCTACTCTCACACTCGGTAGGAATTCACAGTAAATACAGATAAGACTATTGTATAATCCTTCCTCCTGTGGACCTTTTCACTTCTCACAGCCGGTGTAAAGCTGACTGAAGGACAGGCTGTGGTGCAGCAAGCCCGCTGCCTGTCATGCGGGAAAGGATCATTTCCAATACCACTGTCTTCCAGCAGTCAGTATTCTACTGTTAGCTTCATGTCATTCTTAGGCTGCAACTTTCCTGGGCATAAAATCATCTGTTTGTTCTCGCATGAATAGGAGAAGAGAAGTGACGGAAAGCAAGCGGGCAGATGACCTCTGGAGGGATGCCCACATGTAGCAACCAGACGTGATAGATCAGTGACACAAGTGTACCGATGTGAGAGAGGAGAAACAGAAGCCATTTGCAGGTATGGAGTGGGAAAAAATGACCTGTGTGAGGGAGTGTATCACCAGCGTGGAGTTTCTTGTTGACAGTTTGCAACATGGGCAGGCGTTTGGAAGCCATCTGAAACAAGGTACTCCACACTGGTCCTGATTCAGCAAGGGCTTTTGGTGAACATCTATTGTAATCATTTTGACTTCAGTGACAACGCTCGTCTGTTCAATGGTAGACATCTGCTTAATTTCCTAAATGGATTGAGTCCTACAGAGCTAAACACACAGAGATGGCAAGTGTTAGTTCAGGTGGGGATTATGCCATTTTGAGACAGATTTTGTAAGCCACTGAATGCATTGCAGTCAATGGCACTAGAAAAGGTCTGAATTTGGCCCTGGCTCTCTATTTATACACCCTGCTGCATTGTGTCTCTTCCTTTCCTTCATTTTTGCATTCCACTGTCTCACTTCACTACAAACTGTATGAGACAGAGCCTCCTCAGGGAACAGCCAGAGATTTGAAATTCACATCACTTTTACCCTTAAGCCTGTCAGATGATCAGATAGCCGAGAAAGTGCTAATAGCTTATGCTCTGGTGAAATATGTTTTTCTGTACACGATTACCTTTGTATTTTGTTCCCCTTATCCCTGATTGTCAGCATTTTAATTAAAAGTAGAGGTGTGAGAACATGGGAAAACCTGTCTGCAGAACAAGGCTGACTTTGATTTAAGTTACTCTACTAAGTTTGTAAATTTGGAACCCAATTTTCTGCTGCTATCACCTGTTTGGAGTGGTACCGGGGAGCTCGATGCTGAGCCGTTCAGCTTGCTTTGAGGCACCTCCATCTCCCTCAAAAGGGCAGAGGCAGCATAGAGGGCCAGTAATCTCTGATGAAACTTTCCAGAGGTGCTTTAAGCAGCTCTTGCTTCTCTGTCTCTGCAAGCACTCAAGCCCTGCTCCCAGTCCTGCATGGGGGCAAGATTGATGCAGGACTGGGGTTTGAGATCACAAGGGAGAGCAATGCTTGACCCCCGCCTGTGTGAGCAAAGACAAGATGTGCACGGCTGGCTGCTTAATTTCACTGCAATGGGCCACACTGTTGAGTCCCTGATAATAAAGTCGAGTATTTCCACTGGGCTTACATATTGCCATATTTAAACCAAGGTAAAATCACCAAAGTTTAGACAAACCTCAGTTTCAGATTGTCTGTGTGACTTCTAGGATGCTGTGCTGTCTTTCCCCGGCAGGAAAGTAGGTTGCTAATATTCTTGGTTCATCTTTGCTCACAGAGATAAATTAGAGGCCTTGAGACTCCTGCTGGTAGAACAAGCTCTCAATTTCTCCCTGTCGAAATTCAATCTGATTTCTATCTTTTTCACTAAAAAGCTGTCAACAGAAAATAAGCAATTCCCATCAAAGAGTGATATTAGTTTCTGAAGTATATACATTCAGCTGGTAGATAAAGAAAAACTCAAAGAAATTTAAATAGTTTCTTTATTTTAACTTGCATTTTCTGGGAAATTGAGATGCAAAATATGAATGCAAAGCATAACTATAACCCACCTAAAAGGAAATAATCAAAGGGAGAGAGGCTGATTCATTGTTAGATCACTAATAACTTATTTCCTGGGTCTGATCTTCTTCTCTTTATGTTGGTGTTAACACTGTGGACCTGGATATCCTTCATCTACAGTGGTGGAAGCAGGAAGACGGCACTTATTTACAATGAATAACATACAACTGAAATTGGAGGCTTTCTTTGCAGCATAGGACAGCATGAGGTCTGTAAGCAGCCAATAGGATTATCCTGACGTGCCAACAACACAACTCTACTTTTTGTATGTGGAATAGCAGGAGTCAAATACAGAGAAGGTATAAAGCCGATTTCAGTTGTGTGTTAGCATTTGCAAGTCACATTTCAAAAAGTGATTTATGTTTTATCTATAAAAAATATCCAAACAGATTATGATAATTCTTTCCCCCCGCAATTTCAAATCTCAAGCATGGTGGTTTTTTTGCCACAGTTTTTATGTTACACAGTTTCTCAAGGGAATTTCAAAAGTGGACAATTTGTAGCTTAGTTAAATCCACACTTTCTGTGCAATCTCCTTCACCTTCCCTATATCTCTGAGAACAACATCTGAACTGTCTTTCCTCTGTTTTTGTCAAATATTTGAGCAACGAGTTTGTTCAGATTTGGATTCTATAGTCATTTAAGTGCTATATAAGTCTATTTATAGATTTTTTCCTTCCTGAGCACTACTACAGGACCTACAAAAAGCAACTAAAGGAACTGCGAAACTGAGCTCTGACTTTAAGAAATGATTTATTATTGTTTTGTCAGATCTTTGTTCTTGATCAATTTTTGCTCATTGTGGATTCTTCAACAGAACTTTAACCATAGCTCTTACTTCCATTGCTTTCACTGCTCAGAACTGTCGGAGTGGGAGACGATGGAGTCTCAATATGAGTATGATCGTTCTCATTTATTCATACACCTTACACTTCTTATATACTTATCCTAATAATGCACGCGCTAACAAAGCAAATCATAATTAGTTATGTCCCGCTGTTCACGCGCCTTGTGCTGTTACATAATTGGTTAGATGCTCTCGAGCACGCGAAAGGGGCAGACACAAAGTTCTCATCACGACTCTTCGGGACTTTCCAGTGCTGGATTCCACATTCTTGTATTCTGCTCCCTTTTATCTTATCTCAAGGTCAGGCCTAGCTACAGACAGCAAACCCTGGATTGTTCACTGCTATTAAATCATTCACCGAGCCATTCTTCCACACAGAATTATCTTGATACCTTAATTAACTTCATTTTCATTGGTTTTGTTTGCAATATAGAAGATGAAGGAAAGAGAATGGTAGCATTCCAGCTAAATATAAAAGTACAGCTGCAGTAGAGAGCATGGAATCCTTTAGAAAACTTGCCACAAGCACCCTGGTGGCCCACAGAGAACATCCGTGAACAGGCACTGCGTCACACTATCTACGAGTAGAACAGCCTACATCGACCAAAAAAGAAAACCCTAAAGAAGTGAATGAATAAACGAAAAAAAGAAAAACTATAGAGGAAATGATCAAAACACAACCCTTTACTCAATGAGAGGATGAGAAAAGACGAGCACGTGACAAACTTATAGCTCACTCACAAGAGACAACAGGAGTTGCTGAGATGCTTTAGTGCAGAATGTTGTCTAAGGGGAACCATGGAAGAGAATACAGAGCAAGTAAAGATCAGGGTATTAAACTCAGTGTCTTCTCCCAGGGGCTACAACTGATGCTTGTAATGCACTGGGGATATTTACTGCACAGCATTTAATGGCACTTAAAATCATGCTTTCTCCCCATGGTGCGTTGGGGAAGTGCCCACTGTATAATCGAAAACCTGTAGGAGAAGTAGATTTATCCACAGCTGCTAATGGCTCTCCTTTGGCTTCCCTGAGATTCTTTCTCCATCCAAATATATTGCTTTCTACCTGAAAAATATTTATCAGACTGGGAAGACATACTATGAGACTTCTTCACAGGAGGGATTAAATGACCTCAAATCTTGTAACTTTCAGGAAAAAGTTAAATCTCAGTATTTTATTCTTGCTTTTTACAAGTAAACCATTGAGAATAGAAGATCTGAGGAAGAAAACAGTAATAATTGACATTTCTTACAAGTATTTAAGGCATTTCCTGATGAACAGGTTATAACTACACAGACAAATTGAAATACAGAAAAGTTTAAGTATATTCCGGTATTTCAGTGAATTCCACAGGATTTCGAGGGAACAGGTCTTGCGTTGTAGTTCAGGACAAGAACATATGAGATCTGAATTTATGCCTGTGTTCTGCCCCTGAATGTGTGTGTGGCTTTAAGCAAGTCCCTTAGAGCCTGATTTCAGAGATGCCTACGTATCCAAGGAAATCAATAACTGTGTGAGCACTTTGTGTAGGAAATGGGCATCGTCATACACTGGAAAATCCCACTTGGCACCACAGCAGCCATTTGACTCTTTAGGTTTCCAACTGTCTGTAAAAAATCCATCTCTTAATCCCTCTTCACCTTACTAAAACAGGAAGAGCAGCATTTTATTTTTCTGTCTTGTGTATTTACTTTGCAGCTTAAAGCAGGGCTTCTCCTCCTAAATACAGCTGTGTCCTCCAGCCAGCTCCATAAACAGCAGCGAATAATCACCTGCCTGCTCAGGCTAGAGTCAAAATATTCCAGCATCCCGGCGCTGCCGAACAAGAGCAGACGTCTCATGAGAAGAGAATGAGCGATGCAGAAGGAGAAGCAGATGCCAGGAGGAAGCTGAAGCGCAGAAAGGAATGAGTTGCGTCTGTCTGTGCGTAAAGGTGGAGTGGTGGCAGAGGAGGTGAATCACCTTGTTTTTAAAGCTTCAGAAGAAATTTGATTCAGTTTTGCACTGAAACCAGATTATAATGAGGAATATCCAACAGAAAATCCATGCAAGGATGAGAACAACAGGCGGTAATTGTCCCTGCTAAGACATCCCTTGCTTTTTGTACCTCCTCGTTGTGTGAAGTGTGGATGGGTCAGTGAGAGAAGGGAGGGCAGGGCAGCCTTCCAGCGCACCAAAGTGACCTGTGAGGGGCTGGATGGCGACAGTGACAGCAGGGGAGCAGAAGTCCCTTTGGCACCTACCAGCAGCCCACTCCCACGCATGCCACAGCACAGGAACACACTCTCCCGGGACCCTTCCCTGAGACCAACAAGCTTCTGAGTGTGTCACAGCCATAAGGAAACCTGAGTCCAGATGGAAGAAAACAGAACTTGAAGAAAATGTTCATACCTGAAAATGTGTAGACAAGGTGTAGAGAATGAGTTGTTACAGCAAACAAACTTAAAAATATGAACAAAACTCCAAAGGGAAAGGAAGCTCTAAATTCTGCCCTAGTACCAAGCACTAGCAGTTGGGAATGCCGAACAGCTGCACTTACACAAACCCTCAGCAGCTCTTGGTATCTGAGAAACAAGATTTTCCTTCCCCAGCGACACAAAGCACCACACTGCATATTTTGTTCTGGGTTTTTTTCTGCTTGATTGCTGCAGCTGATCTCAATCCTTTATAGTCTTATGGTGCCCAGGAATAAGAATCCTCTAATCCAGCTGTATTTCCCACATGCTGGGCATGGCATCTTCTTATTACATTGTCCAGCGAGTCGAAGCTCCACTTTTGAATACAGATAGCTCTCTACTTCTTTAAACCCTCCAGAGATGGGTTCAAAAGAATCTTTTTATAGCAAAGTCATGAGTTTGATGAATATTATACTAAGCTCATAGCAACAAGGTGAGGCTGAAGCATTCTAATATTCCTTCCTAATACTGGATATGCTGTTTGTTAGAGTGAAAAACTGTTTCTCTTTTTGATTATCATATGCAGATTGGATAATTATGGTTAACTTTTATTACTATAACTCTTCTGAATTGTGGCTGCCCCATCCCTGGAGGTGTTCAAGGCCAGGTTGGATGGGGCCTTGGGCACCCTGATCTAGTGGGAGGTGTCCCTGCCCATGGCAGGGGATTGGAATTGAATGATACTTAAGGTCCCTTCCGACCCAAACCATTCTATGATTCTATGATTCTCCAGAATGGTCTGTAGAACAAGAACTGCAGCATAGACAGAAGCCCAGAGTTTGTCTACATGATAAGGTGATGCATAATACCGGTTCCTGAGCCCTGAACTGGTATAGTGAGAGTCAGTTCAGCTCTCAAAGCCTCTCAGTTGTATTACTCTTGGACTTTCAAACTGCGACAGGCTTGTGCATGGGATCACGGCTACTTGAGGCTTGCAATGGTCTTCTCCTGGCTACACTGACACACCTCATCAGCCTGTTCACGGTCAGTCAGGAACCCACGGCAGGAACTCCTCCTAGAAATTAAGCTTTTTATTTCCCAGGAAAATCCTCAGGGAGCTGCAAAATTACAAATAGGTATAAAAGATATTTTCATTTCCACGGAAATATTTACCACTTTCTTTCTGAATCCTCAATTCACTCTGTTACGCTACGGCAAATGGCAATGAATGCAAACCTTGTGCCGTCATTCAACACAGTGCGAGCTGCCTGGCTCTCGGCATTAAGTCACATCGCTCCAGTCACTTCCATTTCTCTTGTCACTCTACTTTCAGTTCTTCACTCCACAGATATCTTTATTTTTGCAGATATAAAAATTTGAGTGTTTGTGGAAGTTAAGTAACAACTGTAGCCAGTTAGCTGTTTTGATTAACTTAGAAATAACATATTTGGCTACAATCAAACAGAAAACAATGCAGAATTCTGCAGAACAGAAGCCAAATGAAAAAACGGTGGCATATTAGATGAAGAGATAACATCACTCAAAGCACATTATGCATGCCATTAAGAGCAGTGAATAGACTTTCTCAGAAAACTTTAGAAAGGATTGGCTGGTGATATATGTAACGGACAGATATGCACGTAATGGATGCAATGTATTGAATTTATTTTTTATAAATTTACCTCAACCCCCTTAATTCTTTACTAATTGATGATTATTTTTCAGGACTGTCTGGAAATATGTGTAGTCTAAAGAAAGAAAAAACTATCTGTAGGTTAATAGCAGTCCCAGCTGCAGTGTTATTAACCAGGATGTGAATGAAAAGGAGTCCATTTTTACACTCCAGAGCACACATGATGCAGCTGGTGTTGCAAAGTAAAACAAATCCCATCCAACTTGAGAAAACAGAACCGTTCCAAACCCTATCAGGGTTTGTGTTTTCAAAACACTTTCAACAGCAACCACTGTCAGAGACTCCTGGCAGCTTAAACGGACTGGAACTTTCCATTTGTTCTCAAACTGGTACCGGAGCTTTTAGCCTTCTCTGATTTACAACTATATAGAATTTATTTGGGAGAGTCACTAGAGAAGTTTCCATACTCAGATTTCAGTCTCGCTATGTGAACAGGCAGTTATTAGTGGCTGTTCAGGATCTGTTTAGGAGTAATCCACTGGTGTAGAAAAAACTGCAGCCCAGGGAATGACAATAGACTCCAACACCTCTTAGCTACGATCGCTTTTATCAGCAGCATTCACACTTGAGGAGACGGTGAACCAAGATCTGAAATGTGATTCATGTTGGCATTTTAGCCAGGAGAGAAAAAAAATTGATTGTGACTAAGAAACCAATACTTTTGGGAAGCAAAAAGCTTGGTTTTCATCATCTATAACCCTTTCATTAAAAAAGCAAGGTATTGCATTGGGAAACTGTTCGGTGAGTGCAGAAATGATGGAAGACCTACACTCGTGTAGACATCGGTGAGTAACTGTCCAAATCTGAGGTCGTGCATTTGTGATCTCCCAGTGGTTTGCTCCCTGGGAGAGGAGATTCACTGACACCTTGGTGTAAAGAACAACACTGCATGTTGAGGATGATGCTAAGCACTTTCATCAGAATTCCTGATGATTTTGACCCTACTAAATTGGAAACAATTTAAAATTCAGTCGAGGCAACTACAAAGGTTTCTACTGAAGAACGCAAAATAAACTTGTAATTACAAAACTGAGGAATAAGTGGCTGAGGCTACAACAGGCCATGAACTGCTTCTGGCTGACAAAAGTAACATCTTAGGTTAAAAAAAGAAGACAAATGAAAATAAGGTATGTAGTTACGAGACACTCCTATGGAACATCAGTGAGATAATTACTGCGCTTATAGGCTGTGGGAATTCTCATCTAGAAGACCTGGTTTTCACACTAGGAGATGTGCAGTCACATTAGAAAGACTTCAGAGGACAGCAACATAAAATTACTAGGATTTTAAAAAACATTACCTATCATGAAAGTCTAAAATAATTGGATTTGTCCGAATCTGAAAGACAAGATGGAGGTGGACATGATAAATGTCTTCATAAATGACGTTGTTATAAAGGAGGTGGTGATCGGTTGCTCTCTGTCTAAACTGAACCTTAGACAAGAAGAAATAGACTTCATTTGCAGTACAGAAAATGTAAGTTAGACATTCGGAGAACTATGGTAACTGTTAAGAGCAGTAAAGCATTGCATTAAGTTTTCAAGAGAGTCCAGAAAATCCCCTTCACAGACAGTTTTTAAGAACTAAGGAAGCATTCATTAGTGACAGTCTAGATTTACCAGCTCTCTCACTAGACTTGGAGATAGAATGAGTCCTATTAAATGACTTCCAGTTTTGAATTTTTACAGCTCTTTCACAGATCAGAATCCTGTGATATTTAAAAAGACTAGAACAATTTGTAACAGACAGAATCACAGAATCACACAATACCAGGTTGGAAGGGGCCTCAGGGATCATCTAGTCCAACCTTTTAGGTAATATATAGTTTAAATGAGATGGCCCAGAACCCCGTCAAGCTAAGCCTTAAAAGTGTCCATTGTAGAGAAATCTACCACTTCCCTGGGGAGATTATTCCAAAGTTTAACTGTTCTTACGGTGAAAATTTTTCTTCTAGAATCCATTCTTAATGCTAATGTTTACGCTAACATTGTAAAGAAACCCCACTGGCAGGAGCAGCACCATTGTATTACCTAGCTACAATCTGGCCCGCTTGGCGACCTATACGCTGTTTTTATATGTTTTTATCAAATTCTTTTTACGTCCCTTCTAATGATAAATCCATAGAAGACATTGGCATTACCACTAATGTAAAACTGCTGTAAGTGAAAAAGACCCCTGAGGTCCCCTCTACTGAAACAGGCGCTGTAGATACTCATTGTAAATTCACAAACCTCTTAATCTTATCTTGCAAAGTAAGCCCATCTTTCTGTTAAGGTGTGAACAGCTTAGAAACAGTGTTGGTGATCAGTAACAAGTGCAAGATGTAATCCAATTGTCTACAAGGAGAACAGGAGGTAGCAGAGCATATTTCTTAATCTCGGCTATCAAAAATATTGCAGCTTGTGAATAGAAGGTGTAGAAAAGGCTAGCAAGTATGTGCCTTCCCTTTCCTTGGCCTTCTCCTGATTCCATCTGCTGACTCATTCATTTTAATGAATCTGTTGTACTTCACAGTACATCTTTGTGTGACAGAGCCCCAAAATGCAATTGCATCTCCACTGCAGCTGATGATGATACTCCTACCAACTTCCCAAGGTTTACATTTCTCAGTCCAGCCTGCAAATTTGCATTTTCTGACCGCATGTTGATCTAAACATACTAGAATGCTTGCCTGGATAAAGAAAAATCAACCCTCTAGCACACTTCTGTCAAGAGTATATTGTGCAATTTATTTTAGATTGCCTAGAAGTGACAGACCATATAAAGCACATCGAACAGAGAGCTCCTGCCTACCTCACACGACACAACACAAGCAGTTCCCTTCGATGAGGCCAGAGTACTCCAGACTGACACACTGATCTTTTTCTTTCAGTAGTGCTGCTAAGATATACTACCATTTCATTTGTCATTTTGCAAACCTCAGAAAAGTCAATGCAGAGCCTAAATACAAATGTTTTAGCAAATTCTTAAATTCATTTACATGTCAGGATAACAGGGAAAAAGTTGCAACGACTTCCTAGCCAGGAGTTAACAAGGTCAGCCAGGCAGGCATAGAGCAGGCAACTGAGCCTCTTACCAAGAGTGTCTGAATAAGGTCTTTTTCATCTGTTTACATTCCATAAGGGAAGAAATCACAGAATCATTGAATAGTTTGGGTTGGAAGGGACCTTAAAAATCACCCAGTTCCAACCCCACTGCCATGGGCAGGGACACCTCCCACTGGACCAGGCTTCCCAAGCCCATCCAACCTGGCCTGGAACCCCTCCAGGGATGGGACATCCACAGCTTCCCTGGGCAAATTGTTCCAATGTCTCACCACTCTCATAGTGACGGAATTTCTCCTTGTGTCTAGTCTAAACCTGCCCCTCTCCAGTTTATAGCCACTGCCCCTTGTCCCAGCACTACAAGCCTTTGTGAAGAGTCCCTCCCCAAAATGAAGAGGATGATTCTGAAAATGTTTCTCTATCTGTCTGGTATGACCCAAACTGGGTCTCTTCAGCACAGAGATTATTGATAAGACAAACACAAGTAAAGAAATACAATGTAGTTACGCTAATTGTTTTTGAAGTCTGTTGTAAATAGAACAGTTGAATGGAAGATTGATGTTCTGGGCTCCTCAGCTCCAGAAAGACAAGGAATCATGGGAGAGAGCCCAGCCGAGGCCACAGATATGATGAGGGGAGTGGAGCACCTTTCTTACAAGGGAAGGCTGAGAGACCTGGGTCTGTTCAGCCTGGAGAAGACTGAGAGAGGACCTTATCAACACTTATCAATATCTAAAGGGTCAGTCTCAGGAGGATGAGGCCAGACTCTTCTAAATGGTGGCAGGGGGGCAATGGGCACAAAAGGGAACACAGAAAGTTCCACCTGAACATGAGGAAAAACTGCTTTCCTGTGAGGGTGACAGAGCACTGGAACAGGCTCCACAACGGGGAGGGTGTGCAGAGTCCTTCTATGGAGAACCTCAAACCCACCTGGACACATTCTTGTGCAACCTACTCCAGTTGACCTTGCTTTAGCAGAGAGGTTGGACTAAGTAAGCTTCAGAGAGCCCTTCCAACCCCACCATGTTGTGATTCTGTGATGTTACCAATTATGTTTTCTATATTGAAAAGGATTTTTAACCCAGACTATATGGGGAGCTACAAAATATAAACTTATTAGAAATGGGTGGCTATATTTTCCAGTGATGTAGATCCAGGGTACTCTCAGATATAGCTATTGAAATGTCCACTGTTTTCAAAGGAAAACAAAACAAATCCTCTCTGAATATGACAGGTATTAATATTAATTTGCACTGTTACTACTTGAGAAAAAAAATCTGCTTCATAATCTCTGTGACCTTTCCTTCCTAACATCAGTATTCTTGATAAAGTCTAAATACTGGCTGCTGCACATAAATACTGTGATATTCCTTCACTGTTATGATAGACAGTTTCCCAAATGAGCATCCAGAGGTGAACAGGTTGGTAAATGTTTCATGCATAAGATTAAGACTAGAAAATGTAAGAACGCCACAGGATATCTGAATGGAAGAGTAAAGACTAAATGTTGTATTGTCTTGATTTCTTTCTTCTTTTACAAAAACTCAGACCCTGGTATTGAGAACAAGTTATTTCCTGCAGACCCGTGAAAATATGAAATTATGAATATTTGAAAAACCTTCCTAATCAAAAAAAGGAAACTCTCACAGTCTTGGCAACTGCAATGCAAGGGGGGACAAGGGGAAATCTTCAGTAAAACTGCACGTTCTTTGTCATCACTGCAGACAAAATTACTCAATTGCAGTGGGTCTGGATAAAAAGAGGAGGCAAACTAAGAGCTCGTGTGACTCTGAGATGTCACAGACAAATGCGATCACATCTTTTAATAACATCACGTGGTCAAACAGCAGCAGCAGATTGTGAAGGGTATGGAAAATCCTAGGGGAGGCCCTGTAAAAAGTGATGTTGGAGCATCAGCTGCCAAGGTAGGCGCTCAACATGCATCAGTGATTCCTGACTGCACAGCAGGGCTGAGTCATGCATATAGCCCACAAAAAATATTTCGTGTATTGTGGTATATTAGTATTTGGGAAAACAGATGCAGGTACTCATATGAGACTATTTGCAGAACCCGTGCTGATTCTGCCTTTATAGATCGAAAGAGATAGAGCATCCCATCCAAAATACTGAGTTGAGCAAAGTTTACCAACGGGGCACAAGGAAAAAATGAAAATACAAGAGAAAATATGCCAAAATTCTAAGTGCAAAAGCAAATTCACAAGGAAGAAATAAATAGAATGCAAAAGAAGACCTATTGATATGGTAGAGGAAAAATATGATAATGGAAAATGCCCTGCATATGAGGTCATAAGCAATAATTGTAGCAAGAGAAAACATCATGTCAAAGGTTGCAGGCAAAAAAACAAAGTACAAAGGCATCATGTCAAGGAAGCAGACAGTGACTCGGCATGAGATTTTGCATGTACAACATTAATGCAGCACAAAAATAAATAAATGGTTTATAAAGCTCAGGGTAGCATAAGATTCAAGGGTAGGCACAGAAACAATGAGAAAACTGAATGTCAATGAGAAAGTAGAGCATCAGAGCCTCTGCCGGCCTGTAAAGACTCACTTTTACTCAGCCTTAAATCACAAAAAAAACCCCCAACACTAAGGCAAAATTGCACTAATCTGAACCAAATAAAAATGTCAGTCGTGCACAGCCATAATGCTACTAGGATAAAGTAAATTATAATCAGAATTTGAAAGTGAAGTACATAGATCAAACTACAGACTTTACCAATATATAAGAGGGAGCTACCAAGGAAACAAATGAACTCAGGAACCTAGAGAAACTCTCAATAAAATACAAGAATGAGCAAAGCACAAATAACTCGGAGCAGGCAATTCTCTATGGTATCCCTACAGCCAAGCTATATTTGAAAGCCTGGGATGTCTTCCAAGGATGTTACACCTGGAAATAAATAAAACAACTCATCCCATACAACACCTGTCTTGCAGAACACTCACTGCATTACAGCAAAAAAATGCAAACAGATTAGTGGGACCAATAAAGAAAATGAAGGAAAACCCCCAACCAGTCCATCACTGTTAAAACAAACACTAAGGCAGTCGTTGAGAATACCAGGCAAGCTGTGAATCTGCAAAGGTCCAAGTAGCTTAAACAAAGTACCAAGCTGGAATAATTACCATACCCTTACCTCTTCAGAAATCTGCTTGATTTAATGAAACTACTACACTTTAAAGATAGATGTTATCTGGAGTAGGACAGTAACCTCTCCACACGCCAGCAGAGACACAGCTTCCCTGCAGCAAGGAACAAGAGACTATCAGATCTTGATAGTAATCTGCTGTATGGAAGAAAGACTTCAGGATGGAGTAGACAGCACTCCACAGGCAGTAACACAACCTGTGCATTTGTAAGAATGAGTCAAGAATGAGTCAAGAAAATAAACAAGAAGCTAAATAAGACAAAGACAAAATTGTAAGAAAACACAGTGTAATTCATAGCTTTGTAAGAGCTATAAATCCTTTCCTACACAAAGAAACAGAATTGATGGACCATACAAAAGAAATCAGGTCAGTTTGAAGACTATTGAGATTCATTTGCATAACTCTTATGCAAAACATTCTTTCCACTGCCTCACCTGTTTTTCTTCAGGCCTTTTTCTGGTCAGAAATTCAGTACAAATATCATTACTGTTCATTTTACACAGTATCAGCTTATTGAAACACAAACTGCAGACACAGCAACAATACATGGAATACCAGAAAAAGAAAGGCTGTGGTAGTTGTTTTTAATTAAGATCAGTATTTCCAACAGCTCGGTGGATTTGCATGGGATAACTTCAACTGCATGCTAAGGATGGAGAATTTTTGGAGTAGAAAATGCTATAATCGTCAGTGCCTTGAGCATGTTTCTTCACTTCCCTCCCTGGCGGTTTGGCTGCTCAGGGCCAGCTTCAACAGTGCAGCTGCATGGCCTGGAAAAACTACCTGGAAAGTCCTGGCCCTCTTAAGAGCAGCTCAGTCTCTCATCCTTGGTCACTGCCCGAGCTACTCTGCAACCACGACCATGGTCATTAATCCTGACCTCGACCCACAGATGCATCTCCTGCCTTGACCTCCGGCCTGTCTCTTTACAGACTGGTTGAGCAATCTGGACCCTTGCCTCAAGCAGGTCAGTGTCACTGGACCTGCTCTAATCTCCTTGCTCATGCACTGTGGGACTGTCCCCTGACCGTAAGACCCTGTCCCTACCCACCCTGCTATCACACTCTGCTCCCAGCTTGCCTTCCCAAATGGAGCAGCGCCTGCCCTTGCTGCTTGCTGGTAACAGCCACCAGGAGAAGGTTTTTATGACAACATAAAATCATAGAATCATGGAATAGTTTGGGTTAGAAAGGACCTTAAAATCATCCAGTTCCACCCTCCCTGCCATGGGCAGGGACACCTCCCACTGGCTCAGGCTGCCCAAGGCCCATCCAACCTGGCCTGGAACCCCTCCAGGGATGGGGCAGCCATGGCTTCCCTGGGCAACCTGGGCCAGGGCCTCATGACCTTGAGAGCTGGAATGGCCAGCGCCTCATTCCTCCTCCTGGGCCAGCGCCTCATTCCTCCTTATATCTAGTCTAAATCTGCCCCTCTCCAGTTTACACCCATTGCCCCTCGTTCTATCACCACAAGCCTTTGTAAACAGCCCCTCTCCAGCTTTCTTGTAGCCCCTTCAGGTACTGGAAGGTCACTATAAGATCTCCTCGTAGCCTTCTCTTCTCCAGGCTGAACAAGTCCAACTCTCTCAGCCTGTCCTCATATGCGAAATGCTCCAGCTCTCTGATCATCTTTGTAGCTTCCTCTGGACCTGTTCCAACAGCTCTATCTCCTTCTTATGTCCAGAATTGGACACAATACTCCAGATAAGGTCTCACAAGAGAGGAACAGAGGGCCAGAATCCCCTCCCTTGCCCTGCTGGCCATGCTTCTTTTGGCCTTCTGGGCTGCGAGTGCACACTGCCGGCTCCATGTTGAGCTTCTCATCAGTCACCACCCCCAAGTCCTTCTCCACACGGCTGCTCTCAGTTACATCATCCTCCATCCTGTATTGAAACCACGGATTGCCTGGTGAAGGACCTTGCACTTGGCCTTGTTGAACCTCATGAGGTTCTCACAGGCCCGCTTCTCCATTGCTAAGGACTCTCCAAACCTCCAGTTTATGCTAGTGAAATCTTGAGACTTAGGCTTAGAAGTATGCACGTGCAGAAAGGAATCAGTTTCTATTTGGCTGCCTGCTTATCCTGAGCAGAACAGCACTGCAAGATCACGAACATAACAGGAACAGAAATCTCAGGAAGCATCATCCAAGTCAATTATACAGTAGGTTCAAGACAGGGTTTGGAAAGAATCCAAGAATCCACTACAGGAAAAGATTTACACATGCTGTGATCCATCACCCTGTTCGATCTGCCAAGCATGGTCAGAGTAGCTCCACCTGCCACTCAACAGCGTCAGAATCACTGTGATTATTTGTCCGTATAAATTGCTTCAAATAAACAGGTAGGAAAACCACAATCCTGCTTTCACACAGCGAAATACAAAGCCTCTCTCAGGAACACAGTGATCTAGAACAAAATTTTGTATCTAGAAGGCTGGGCATGCCGGACTAAGATTAATAACAATATTCGAGGTCTGGTGGGTGGACGTGATGGTAACAAACACTGCAAGCCAAGCAACAGAAAGAAACAAATGACTGTTTTAGCTCCAGGGCCCAGACTGAAACAGGACCAGGGTTTTTCTCACAACAAACCATATATAAAATACCTCATTATTATAGACACGTCAGATTCCTGTGAACTGACAGACATGATTGCTATGACAGTCGCAGGCACAGCAGTACAGCGTGTCAGTAGTTTGATGGCAGAACTGGGTTTCCTTGCAGTGAGTTCCTGCTATTTTCCTGGGAATGAAAACAGAGATTCATTATATTATCCCCACTCCCCTAATCAGCCAGTCAAAAGCCAAGCTGCCGAGCTGAACCAGTATTGCACTTTCAAAGCTTCTAAGAGAGAGACGTGTTAAAAGCCTTAGCGCAGGCCAGAATAACTCATTCTGAAGCAGCCAGACGGTCCTACACAAAGCCCAGTAAACAAACTGGTGTTGAGACATGTACGGTAACGTCTGTAGCGCTACTAGAGCTTCTGATAGTTGAAAAGTAACACACCGAAAGAAGGAAAAGACATGCTAACATTAAATTCTACTGTGACAAACTAAAGAAATCTAAAAGTAGAATTTTGATATCATGTTTTGATCAAACCGTTCCTTATTTAGACAGTGCTATAGTGGATTAACATCAACTTTTCCCAAGCCGCAGACAGTCACTCAAAAGCAGCACAGGAACAGATGAGGGTTGAGCGCTTGTAAATCCTCTGAGAGAAAAGAAAGGGGCATCTAAGTCCAGAAGTGGTTTTCTGACTGTGAAACAGATACTTCCCCACAGTTCCATGACAGGACTGGTAAGTCCTTTGCTCAAACACCGTCTGCTGGGTGACTTGAAGCAGCTGCCTACTGCTCTTTTGCAGCTTCCCTTTCCTTGGTCACATCTATGAGGTCGCTAACTCTTGCTATAAAGGCAAAGATGCACAAAGGTGCCTCACTCGGGAATTATGAATTTCACCGTGGGAGTCAACTGTCTGCAAGTCTGCCGCTTCACACCCGAGTCTCTCGCTAGACTTGTTAGGAACATTTGCAGACTCCACACATTTGCAGCTGTAGAGAGGTAGGAGTAAAGCACCCCAAAATGGAATAATTAAAGGAGGCACTGAAATGCACAAAGATAAAGATAAAGCCAACAGGGCTGTGAGAGATAAGAGTTATCTGCAGTAATAAACATTAAGTGAGAACAATTCATGATTTGTGATAACATTTAATGTGAGGATATAAATCAGATGAAAAGAGTACAGTTGAAAGATGGAAAACACGGGCACAGCTAGACAGATAGAAAGAAAATATAAAGAGCCTTTTGTTATCTTCACCTTGTAATTGAGATAACGCTTGTCTTTAATGATACACCCTTCGAGCAGCTCCCGCACTTAGCTGCAAGGCTGGAACAGACACAACGCTGTCTTCGTTTATGGATATACCTGATTAGCATAGATCTACAGTAGGCACTGCTAAGCCTGTTGCTTGCTGAGTCATACTGAGACTCCGAACTTATTATGGTATGCCTGGCACTTTGAAAGACTGAGCTCTAAATCTGTGCATCAGGTACAGATTCAAAACTTCTTAGGCAAAGGATGCATTTCTTGATGTTGTCAAAGCCTGATGAGTGAAGCAACTCGTATTATCAAGGCCTCAGCCGCACCTGCACAGGTGCAATTAAAAAAGGATTCCATGCACCGATGGTGTTGGGCTTCTTGCTTGGAGAATGCCATTGCGATTACAGGAGTGACTGCTGGACCAGAAGGCAGGTGGAAGCCAGAAGGCGGCAGTTTCTTTTCTTCCTCAGAGGAATAACATTCAAAAGAAAAGAGAAAAAGGAATTGAAAGAGATAATATACAGAATTTTAAAGAAGACAACATGTTCGTACTGGTTCCCTTGACGCCTCTGACATTGCTTCACACAACATTTTCTAAAACTGCAGAAGCTTCCTATAGATGAAACAATTACTAAGGGGAGGAAAACCAGACTGAAAACTTTAGCCTGAGCTTAGTTATAAATATTTCATGGCCTCACTGAAAGGATATTCCAGGTGAGTCTCCATAGCAATCTGCTTTGTATCTGGTATCATTAAATAAATTCAAGTTAATGACTTGGCTAATGGAGCAGGCATGAAATTTGGACTTAAAACTGGGGTGGAAGGACTGCAGATCTGCTGGAGGAATAAAACTGGTAATATCAAACTGGAGCAATGCTACAAAGCAAAGTGCAGTTGTTTAGGGATGAGAACAAACCTCTGCACATCAGCAGGAGTAAGAGTTGTGCAAGACAGAGAACTGTTAGCGGCGCAAAGGTGCTGCAGAAAATCCAGGGGTGTTTACTCGATTGCAATCTGAATGAAGGCAAAAATAACCCACTATTCTGCAAAGCTTGCCAGAGAAGGACGAGTACAGGCTGCAAGGAATACAAGGAATACATAGCACTCTCTCTGCTTGTTTTAGCAGTGCTAAGACATTAGCTGTGCTGTGCTGGGCACTGGATGGCAGTGTGGCAAGAACTACAGCAGCACAAGAATACAGAGGACCTGACTTTTCAGGAAAACAGCGTGAATTGGGGTACTTCTTCTTGAAGAGGAGAAGGCTGAGGGAGAACACTGTACCAGCCTCGTATGTCACAGCCACCTGCGAGGAAGAACAAGAGATTGATGCGCAAAGTACACCTGTGAAAGATGAAACCAGAGTCGTGGGCTCAAATTGCATCACAATACTCAGGCTAGTCCTTAGAAAAGCTTTTGTGCACTAGGGGCAGTGAAACAATGATGAAATAAACTGCCAGAGGAGAGACTAGTGCTTCCCTCTTTGGCAGTATATAAAACAGGATGGCCAGCCATTTATCAGGAGTATCAAAGAAAGAGAGTGCAATAAGATGACTTCCCCGGTTCTTTCCAACCCTAATTTTCTATTTCTTTACACTTCTCAGCTACTCGCTTTCTGTGATTCGCAGAGCAAAGCTCTCCAGTGTTCTGTTTCTCCCAGTTAAGCCTCTCTTCATATTCAAAACTGCTGTGACTTTCCACGACACTGACTAAGCACAAGGAGCTCATCATGAATATATATGGACAGGGACTTTTCACATGAGTAGCGTTTAAACATTAAAACTTCTCAGAAGACTTAATAGTATCCCTACCATTACTGGTTCTTTTGAAACCAAAAGGAAAAACTTAATTTCTCCTGAGAGCATTTTTTTACTGTCATTTTTTACAGCAGAGTGTACCAGGCAGTCATTGCTTTAAAAAAAAACCCTCTCAGCATACATTTTTAAATCCAGATTGGTGAAGGACAAGAGGCAGGAAAAATACCTTAATATGGACAATGCTCTACAGGGCCGTAAAGAAAATAAAATCACATGCAAATGCAACATTGGCATTCATTGAAAATCATTTTTCTGCCTTTAAATAACTTAACTGAGAATAAGATATTTTGGAACCTCTTAGCTTTAGATCCTTAAATATTTCTTAAAATCTGATCACGTCTGATGCTAATGCTGTCAATATTCTCTGAGGCATGCAAAACTTAATGAGTTTTTTTTTCCATTCTTATTGGCCAAAGAAAACAAATCTTCTGTCTGTTCATAAACAAATATTTAAGTGTCACTTCAGTGGGGTTAGCTCTTCTTTTCCTTACCCTTATGAAATGAAACAATCTTTTCCATTAAATTTTCAGATACCTTCCATGTATGCTTTCAACAATTCAGTTCTGATTAAGAAGTTGCAGAGTAGCAGCCCATAACCTTTTCTACTTCAAGAATTTTTTAAAAGAGCCCATGGAAGTCGGGGCCTTTGAAAATCCATCTGTTTATTTGCTTTCTGGATACTATCCTGAATTACAAAAATATCGTACGGTCCTTTATTCACTGGTAAAATGTTACTAATACTTTTTAATTTAGTGTCTCCAGCAAGCATTTAATTCAAATTTAGCAAGCCAGATACTGCTTTTTAATTAAATATAAGATGATTGTTGAAAGAGAACTTACTGAGCATTTAGAAGATAAATCTAATAGTCTTGTAATTAGCTCAAAATTATATAAGCAAGAAATGCCTAATCTCATTCTTAGTAGCACATGGACTTTGTAAGGAATTTCTAGATACCTAATTAACAGTTATCAAAATAGCCTACAGTAAGACAGGTTTCTATTAATTGTTAAAATAGTGATATTTAATAAGCTTGTTAAATGATAATACACTTGGAATAACAGACTCATATAGTTTCCACTGTAATACCCTAACGTCTTTATCAATATATTAAACTCCTGGTTTGTCCAAAGCAAACAGCGATTTCACATTATTTCAGTTTTAAGTTTGTAGAGAGGCATCACCTTCAGCAGTAGCTGCTCAACTCCTCTTGAATATCGCCAGTCCATGTTCACTTCTGGAATTCCTGACTACAAGAAGTTAAGATTTAACTTTTGGCCAATGACAAAATCTTACCTTTCATCTTTGTTTGCACACCTGAACTGTTCATCACCTACAAGAAAGGTACAGTCACAAAGCAACCTTCATGGAAATTATTTCCCTCTTGTGCCTTTCACATCCCCTTTCTTCCCACTGCAAAGAAAGTAGGAAGCTTAGGTTTTTTAGCACGAAGACATTTTAAGTTAGTTAAGAGAGACTATAGTGGTATTCAGTGCTTTGAGAAGACTCTGTTCTCCTTGGCTGAGTCTGCTCACGGTTCCTTCTAGGACAGCATCACCTAGAATGGTCCCCCGCTCCTTGAATTCTCAGTAGCATAATGACATGGCCTAACTTGATTTTTCAGCACTGCAGATGAAGTAATCAAGGCTGTGCTTATCACCAATGGAAGAAAAATACATTAGTGAAGGTATGTAATTGCAGGTTTCTGAGCCAGGGGAAGAACAGGACAGTGCAAATCTCCAAGCTCCCCGGCTAAACTGTCTGCTAAGTACCACAAAATGCTGTTACAGACAGAAAAAGATTTGCTAATGCAACAAATAGTAGAATGAAACAGTATTCGTATGGGGTTAAAACAAAGAAAACAACCCCTATTTTTTTTAAAGTTCAAAAGCATAGAAATACCAATCCTGTCACAAGCTTCTCAGAAGGAGCAGTAACAGAATGCTCAGATATTTTTTCATGTACTCAGAAAAAGAAGGGATCTCTGCAGCTTCTCTTCGCTCCATGAATAAAAGGAATCATGCCTATATAAAAGAGATTTGGGAGGAAAACAATTGACCTATATAATCTTTTACAGTAGGGACTGGCTTCCAAATACGTTTTCTTCAGAATGTCTTTCAGGACCCTAACAGTGAGAAATTACTGCAGTCCAAGTAACTCAGGAAAAGTATTTTTCTGGTTCTTTTGGCTTTTAGAGATGCTTCTGCTTGTTTGTTTGTTTATTAAAAAGCAGGTGGGCTGGAAGGAGGGCACCAGCCCATGGCTCCTGCCCAGGGGAGGTTCAAGAGATTAGAGGAGTTAGAACACTCGGTGTTAGGCATTACCCAGCACACTTCATACATTACGCAGCACGCTGGATTCTGAAGAGCTCAGACCTCAGTTGCTATTGTTAACTATATATTGATTGTCACCAGTAGTGTCTTTCTGGAGGGGAAATGAGAGCACTTCTTCTGATACAGCTGCCAAAAGAGAACAAGCCTTCAAGGAGCCTGTCCCTTCGTGACACCTAACGAAGCAGCAGGTAACCCCAACTTACCAACAGCTTACCAACGATTCCAGCTGGACAGATTCCATCTCTGACAGAAGGACACCTTGCAAGTGCAATGAGGAAGAGTGAAGAGACTGAGAGGATCTCCAGTGTGCACTGTTCATCCCAGCTGGACTTATACAGTGCATTTGGAAAAGGGTTCTTACTCTGTCATTGCCGTACTGGCAATGCCCTGTAGATCAGAAATGACAACGCCTATTCAGATTGCATCTTGATGTGTACACATTGCTTTAAATGGTATTTATTATTTCACAAGTAGCATGGGAGTCAGCGATGTCGTAATTAATTTAATTTGTTTAACCTACTTAATATACTGGAGACACTCTGCAAGTACTTGTCAGTCCATTAGCTGCTACAATTCTAGGGGCTGCTTTGTCTACAGTTAAGCCCATTACTTCCCTAAAATGTTTGTTAAAATTGACTGTCTAATTTATTAAGTAAAAGTAACAATGATACATTTCATTACTCATTGTCTGTGATAGACAGAAGTTGAGGTGTGATGAGGAAACGGTGACTGACAAAGGAAGGGTTCCCACATTGTGCGAACAGCCCTGGCAGTGAATGCACAGAAATGATCCCCTATAAATAATGCAAGAATAAAAAGAAATACATCATCATTATGGACAGAAGTCTTTTACAGGCAACTCTTTATGATCACAAAGAGAGAAATAAGTACATCCAGTACTACCCGTGGTAAATGGAGTTGCAGCAGAGATAAAACGTGTGTTTGTGGGTGGAAAAAAATGATAAGGAATAAAATGTAGCTTAAGTTTTTATTTCCTGCTTTTTGAAGTTTGACATCAAGAACATTTTAGGCAGAGGCTTAAGTGTTTCATTTAACAATATTTTTTGAATTAATTTTATAGGTTTTTAGGACAGTTTTAGCGCTTTTAATAGTTTGTGTCAATAGGAGCGAGAGCTTTGTGAAATAGCTTCTGAAGTTTTGCCACAGAGGGGCAACTTCTGATAGAGAAAATTATATCTGAGTGGAAAGTATAGTTGCTGATGGAGAACATTTTACCTGCAGAGAAGTACAGATACTGCCAAAGCAGATTTTATCTGCCTGTTAACAGAAAAGATTTTACCTGGTAGTGAAATGCAACTCCTGACAGAGAAGATTCCACTCATCAGCAGCTGAACTTCTGTGGCACATAAAACTTTTTCTGTCAGACACTGCACATATATTTTTTTCCTCCATTGTAGGATAAAATCTAAGGAAAAAAAAGTAGTTGCTGATGAAGCCTGTGTGCATTTGTGTGATGGGAAAGAGTTCATCAGTTCACTACCTGCTGGGGCAGAAAGTTTCCCCAGCTGAGAATCCGGCCCAGTTACGTGCTACACACACAAATGAAGCACTGCGCCTCAAAGCAGGAGCCGAAACAGTCATAAACTCCCGAGAAGTTACCTTATTATGCAAAATTTGATATCAACACTGTAATGACTTCATTTTTTAGAGCAGCCATGTGGAAAAAAGGATGCTTAATTGTTATTGCCATAGGCTGGAGAACCAAGATGACTGGCACACAAAGAAAGAAATGAAAGCTCCAAAGCAGCCTTCACTTAACATATTTGGGTTTATTTTTCAGCCTGGGGTTACTTTCCTAAACCAGCCACACCATTTGCTTCTCCTGATTTTCTTGTGAGGTGATTGCACGAGCAAAGCCCCGTTTGTGCGAGCACAAAGACCCTAAGCATCCAGTAATCCACTCGGAGAGCACGAATACTTACTTGGACAGAGAAGAACACGCAGGCAGCCAGCACAGCAGTAAGTGATGAATTCTGAAGAAATGTCATGTTATTTGAGGTAGTGCTATCGATTGGCAATAAAGAGCTTTGTCTTTCTAAATATATACGTTGTGTTTGATTTCATGGGTTTCAGGCAGCTTTCTGCTTCCCTACAACCGCCGGGCAACTCGCTCCTCTGCTTTACTTTCAAGAAGAAAATGTACCACCGCAAAGGTAACCACAAATCTCTCAGACTGTGAAATATACATATAAAAGCTATTTCTTACTATTCTAGGTTTCAAATTCTTTTCACGTAGGCTATTGAAAGACATGAAAATGGATAAATGTGTAGCCACCAATGGCGTCTGCCTCTCACTTTATAGAGAGCTACCATTTCATTAAGTTTGAAGTTTTTGAAATAATATAATCATAATGAAAGAAAGGAAATAAAATTCTCAGAAAGTTCTCAAAGGAGTATTAAAAGATGAGATTTGAATAAGACTGATCAAATGTTGGAATGGAAGATGCAGATAGGTCATAAGCCTTTGCTTTTTTGATTGCCCATATTGTCTCGAAACTGTTCAGCAGAACAAAGAGTTTTGTGGATGAAAGACTGGTGTGAAGAAACATGAATGTCAACTTGAGTTCTGAAAGACAGTCTGCTAATGAAATATTCTAAAAGTCATTTTCAAGGTGGTAGAAAGTTCTCACTGATGTGCACCAATGCTTCTGAAAAAAAGCATCAAATAGTTATGCAAGTATTGGCTTTTAGGTCTGCGAAAATAAAGCGATGCTTGTATGACTCCAAGTATTGCAGAAACCTATTTCTTTTTTATACTTTCAGAGGATTAAAACAATAATTAGGATGTTTGCTTAGATTCTAGTTTAGGCATACAAAACAACTCTCGATCAGCTGATTTTCAGTGTAACACAATAAGATAATATATAGTGCAAATTGAGTAGACTGAAAATAAAGACAGATCCTAAATGCATTTTCAGTTCAACGAAGAAAAGAATGCACTGCTTGTTTGTGAAATAAGTATAATAAGTATAATTTGAGACAAACTGTAAATAATACATTTGGCTGCTTCTAGGAGCGCAGACTTCTGAATCTGACATTGTGTGATATTTAATAGCTTCTTCATAATAGGAGTTCATCAGAGACAAAGATCTAAAAGCAGTAAACACATTTCCAACAGTTCTAGGTGAGCAGACCTAATTACATTTTGAAATGTAAAAGCCTCTAAAGTAACACTGCCAAATCCCATCTTCTACAGGGATTTTTCTTGCACACTTGAACTAGCATCTAAAAAACTCGCTTTTTCTCTGATTTCTTGCAGGGCCGACTTTTAAGAGCATTGAAGTTCATCAAGAAGAGGCCAAATTTACCTTGAGTACCCACTGCTTCATCTTGGAACTCTTTCTCGTTGAACTCCTGAAACAAGACTGCAAGTCTCCAACCTCGGTGTGAGGATGAGCTGGCAGACAGGAGACCAGATCCAGGGAAAGGGATTAAATACCTGAAGGGAAATGTAAGGAAATTTTTTGGTTTTAGAACAAATTATCAAAGCAAGAGGCAGTGCTGCTGGCAGTTGCCTAAACCCCTTAAGTGACTTGCAGGCAGTTCCTACTATTTATCTGAGGGAGAGCCCAGTTGCCCCAGTGTTTGCATGGCTGAGGCTCCTCCACACTCAGCTGTGCCCACTCCTGACTGCCTTTCAGAAGTTAGAAGCACGGAATCATCTGAGGCTCTGGAACCTACACGGGGGTTCAGAATATCCAGAGCATAAACCAGTAGGAGGAAGTACGCTCTAGCATTAAATTGCAAACATCACTTGTTTTTGTCAAATATGAAGGAGAGGTCTTAGGGACATGGTTTAGGGAGTGTTAGGAATGGTTGGACTCGATGATCCAGTGGGTCCTTTCCAACCTGGTGATTCTGTGTGATTCTGTGTGTGATCCTCAGTCCAGTAATTAACACAAAGTGAGTGGGTTTCTATCAGTGCCTGAATCCTACTTTTATCACCTTCCAGAATAGCCTAATGACCAAGCTGAGGCTATTTAAAAACAGTGGATGGCCACCCTCACCCCATCTTGTTTAAGCGATATCACAGTGTAGGAAAGATTTCAGAGTTGTAAAACAAGTTTAAACAAGTCACAAAAGAGGAATGTTAAACATGACTCTGAACAGGGGAAGGGTGAACCACACAGTGAGATGTGTAACTCAGCATATCACAATGGCTAACACCAAACAGCTGCCAGGTCGGTATAATTCTTCTCTTGGACCCCACGTGAAGGCACCCAGCTGCTGCTGGGCACGGCACAGGGACCCGGGCATCTGCGTAAGCTGAGCTCCGCACAGGCAGCCTCATTGTAGTTACGCCAACTTTCCCAAAATTTGGCTTTAAGTCTGCAAACCACAGTCATTTTCTTTTGTTTCTATTTAGAGAATGTTATAAATATATAATTTCTCTTCTTGTTTGAGTTACAGGATCAGCTTTTATTCCTAGGGTCACTATTTTCTATTAGATTATGGCAGGGCATAGGTTCTTTGTTCCAAAATACTTCAGCCAGGTCTCACAAAGATAATACATACTGTACGCTAATGGAATAAAAAGTCTGTACCAGCTTTTAACACGTATCCCTTTGGAAACAGGAAATGACTGGCTGTTATTGGCTGCTCTCCCTTATGATTTAACAGAAGAACTGTAGGAAGGCTTTGCTGAATGGCCTTTGATTTTCTGTCAATGCAGTTTTGCCAGAATTTTAACGGAGGTCCCATAAGTAAAAGGCAAACATTAATCTGCTCAGTCAGTCAGTCCCTGGACAAACCTTAGAAACTGAAAAAATGTTTACAACAAAGATCTCATAACCCTCTGAATACATAAAAGAACGATAACAAAGCAAGTCGTTCTCTATTTAAACGTAGTTAAGATGCAACACCATTGTTCTGAATCTAGATGAACAAATAAAAGCCAAAGAGAAGTCGCAGTTTATATTCTAAAGTTGTTTAGCCTTTTTCTTAAAATCAGCCCTAAATGAAATGTTTAACTCTTTTTAAATGTGTGACACCATCCATCACAATTTTATACTTAGACACATAATAATGTATAATCTCAGCTTGCTGTCCACTTGTAAAAATGGGAATAGACTTCAAGAAATAAGCAATTTCCCAACAGAAAATTGGAAATTCTGCCAACCAATTCCAGGTGACCTGCCATCAATCAGCGTTAAATTCTCCCGAGCTACTGCTGAAGGGTATTGCCATACTGACGGGCTTCACCTGGTGACTAATGGTATATAACAAATACATCCAAGAGCCATAGAAATCCTAGGAATCTGTAATTGTCAGTTAACTTCCAGTAAAGACCTGCTCAGGCAATTCAAAAAGTGAGATTTCTATAGCCTCAAACCTACTCATTTTTATTATAATGTCTTTTAAAAAAAAATCAGAATGACTTGATGCCATGAAACTAAATTAAATCAGACCGCCAAACTCTTATTTGTTGCAGAATGATTTAATGTGAATCTACTTCGCCATACGCACCAAATACGTGCTGGTGTGACACTCTAAACCAGGACTCATATCCAATTTCTAGGAAAATTTGTGTGATTAATAATTATGATTAATGCTTGAAGAGCACTGTCCCAGGGTGATAGTTTCCTTCATTTGCCTGAGTGTACATTTTGAATTAGGTACTTGAGCGCTTTGGTTACCCGTGTAAAACCAGTCTAACTATGAGCTACTGTACAGCTGAGAAACAGGCTACAGACAAGAAATCTTGACGGTGTTCAATCAGGACCAGAGAAGCAGAGAGAAATGATGATGGATTTCCTACATGGAATTTCCAAGATAAGGAAATAGGGTTTTCACAGCTGTCAAAGATGGGATCTGTCAAGATTTAAAGCTCTTTGTGATGTACAGAAGCTTTAATTTCCACTGAACTTACAGATTAAAAGATAAAATAATATTTTTAAAAGCTGAGGGAAGAACCGCTGGGCCCAGTAGATTGGGAAGCCTCCTGATCCCTACAGCCCTCTCCAAGTCACTAACCTTGCATCTGAAGGCCCACAGCGCTGTCGTTGTCAGAGATCCAGTGCGCTGTCTGGTTTCTGTGGGGAGGGGTGAAGAAAAACACGTCCATGGATATTAGCAGGACCTGCATCATAAAAACTGCAACAAGATGGGTCATTACGCACTAGGGGAGCATGAGATAGCAGTACCAGATTACATCTTTTTTTTCCCTAAGTCAATCTGCTTCACGCTGTGTGATGTTACGATAATAACTGCGGGTTTGTAAGATGGATACTGCGACATTTTAAGTTATGGTGCAAAGTTGTATTACAGTTGTAATGTCCATAAGACATTGGGCCACTCGCCAAAATAACACAAATCAACCGAAAAAAAAGGGAGTGGAAAATATTTTATACACATATCTGCTTTGTCCAAAAAGGTGGAAAACAATGAAGGCAGAGAATTAGATATGAGCAGAAGAGAAACAGTCTTTAAATCCCTGATAATAAGAAGCTTCCTCATGGTCTTCACCATGGCTCAGGCAAAATGTACGCAGGAGAAAATATTTCTACGTAAGAGAGGCACCTGGGTTTTGCCCATATGGACGTAACAGTGGAGATTTCATCCTCTGTGATCCTGGGGGTTTAGGAGCTCTGGCTTTGTTCATAAGTCGTTATATGCAGCTGTCTTATCCCTTAGAGCAGCCAACAGTGACAAGAGCTGAACCTTGGCTTTCCAGCATTAATGTTAAGAACAGAAATCTTCCCACAAGCAGAGCAAGAACTTTTTACTTTCAAATGATGCCACCTGACTCATTTAGTCAGGGTTTCCTTGCTGCTGAGCAGGTTAAATGCAAAAAAAAGTATGTTTTCCAAAGCGGGGCCAATTTCTCAATAAACAGAGGGCTTGCTATGATGGGCTGCGAAGTTCATGCATGTTCTTTTCTGTTTGAAAGCACACAATAGTGTGTTTGCACTCATGGGTCAGTGCCTGTGAGGGCACTGGGATGGGTACTGGTTATGAATGAGGATTGAAGCCATGCACAGGTCATCATTCCCTGGGGCTGGAACTAGATGATCTTTAAGGTCCCTTCCAACCCTAACTATGATTGTACGATCCAATGTTGTCATAAAAACCTTCTTCCCAAATTCAAGAGACGCTCAGCGTTTCATAAAACTCTGTGAATAATCAGATGCTCTTTGCAGTGTTGATTAACTTTCTCACTGCATCCCTCTGTCAGAGGTGTTACTTAGATCCATTTTACAGACGAAGTATGAAATGAAGAGGTGCTAAGTGGAAAAAGAATTAGTATCCAAGAGTGGGCTCCGGTCCCTTTGACACACTGAGAAATGATCCATCCCGTTCTCTCCAGAGCTTGCTGTGCTCTCTCTGAGTGCTTAACTTCATTCCTAAAAGAAATCGGCTTAGATTTTCAAAGTAGAGACTTAAAATGGCCTTAAATACTTAATGGCAGATTGAAAGATTAAGGAATAAAAGTAGAAATATATTGAACAAAACAGCATCTAAGATATTAATTTAATTATCAGGTCTCCTCTAAGGGTCCAGTAACTGATCTGTGGTAGCATCGACTTAATTTGTCCCTTCAAGTTGAGAACAGAGAAGCAGCAGATGACGTGATCGTCTATTATTCTCTAGATATAGATCAATGAGCGCTGTATTGCTGCATTTCATAGAACAATGGTCCCTCAAGCTTAGTATCTTGTCTAAAGACATGTTTTCTGAGAGCACTGTCATTAATGGAACTCACTGAAAGACTTCAAACTGAACATATATAAGATTAAAAATTAGATTTTCCTTTGTAATCACATTTCATGGGATAATTGCTCTTTTCAAAAATTTTAAAGACAATTTAAAAATTATTTCAGTTTGCTGAGTTAACACTGGTCTATCAGACACAAATCGAACCCTGCCAGGCAGCAGCCTTAAGTATTTTCAGCCTGTTCAATGACTCCCATAACATAAACTGGTGCTCACTGAGTTAGGGCTGCTTCAAAGTCACTTTTTGTCAAACCTGGACTTTGATTATCTGGATTACTTTAAAACAAATTAAATACAACCATGTCCTGCTTTGAGCTAAACCAGAACCAGTTCTCTAACTTCTCAGTTACACTTTTTCTGGGAGGCTACATTCTCTGAAATTAACAGGTTTTCAGACAGGGTCTGCTTCTAAAAGTCGTAACGCTTGATGTTTGCAGTTATCACTAAGGTAATAGTACAAAGGGATGCAGAGAAGCCCCTGTTTATACTTATTCCCATAGAAACCAAGGCCACTGCTAAGCTGCTTGGAATGCCATGAATGAGAGGGTGAGAAGGGTGACACCCGTGGGGAGGAGCGGGCAGGACAGAAGACACAAAAGTGACCAACAGTGTTCCGTGCCATACTTGTCACACTCAGTACAGAGCTGAGAGATCACAGGGGTTGACCTCTCTTCTTTGGCCATTGGCGAGCAAAACTCTCTTTTTTCTGCCTTTGATCCCAATCTATGTGTTCCTGAATCCAGCTCCTGAACCCAACTCCCATCTGCCACTGAGTCCAGCCTGGGACTGCCCAGTGCCTGCCCTGTAGTGCCAGTGGTGACTTAGAATCATAGAATTATAGAATAGTTTAGTTGGAAGGGACCTTAAAGATCACATACTTCCAATCCCCCTGCCATGGGCAGGGACACCTCCCACTGGCTCAGTTGCCCAAGGCCCATCCAACCTGGCCTGGAACACCTCCAGGGATGGGGCAGCCACAGCTTCCCTGGGCAACCTGGGCCAGAGCCTCACCACTCTCATGGTGAAGAAATTCTTCCTTAATGCCCAGTCTAAATCTGCCCCTCATCACTGGTGAAGCTCAATATTGGGTTAGCATATGTTTGTATATATCTCATTATTTTCCCATTACTTTTATTATCATTCCTTTTCAATGTTATCATTTCATTAAAGCTGGTTTTAGTTGGTTTTTTTTTTTCCCAACATGTTTTCCTTTATTCCTTTCCCTGCGGGATGTACCGGCGCTACAGTGTCCAGTGTTTAGCTGCCAGCAAAGAGGCTAAACCAGGACAACGTATTTCTTTCATTACTGATAGAAACCCCCGAGTATCAACACATTTCAACGCACTGCAGTTTGCAAGACTGTTGAATTCCAACCACGTAAGTTCCATAAGCAAAGGATGAATTCTCCGTCACTATAACTGGGTAAGTTCCATTGATTACGCAGGAGTAACAAAAGTGTAATCCAGATGATTTTTTAAACAGTTCTAAAGGGATTTAGGGCTCTAAGTAACAGATCTGTACATGACAGGATATATGCAAGAGATAACCCTAAAAAAGACCTTTCTTCTTGTGACTACTTGTACTAAATTCACAGGAACGGCTCAGACAAACGTATTCTACCAAGCAGTAATAAAAATAGGCCTGTAGATGCTGACATCTGGATGAAGAAATAAGTGGATACTTTCCTAACATAGCACATTTTTACTGTATTAAAGAGAGTTGCCTTAGAAATCCAAGGACATAGCGCTGCTTATGACAAATGCTAATTAAACCCGCTCAAGCCTCAAGATACGTGCCCACTTTAAGCTCTGTGAACCTCTTACAAAGCCTACCAGGCTCTTCAGGCCTGTCCCATATTGTTCACACATTGCGCACCAGCATCGCCATCTGTGACGCTTCACAGCCGTGTCATGTTGGGAGGAGAGAATGAGCATAACAGTTCACAAAGAGATATGTGCTCTGAATTGTTTACAGAAAAAAAGCACAGAGAAAAAATGGCAGGAAAGAGGTCTCCTTACACCTACAGGGTGGGAAGAAGAGCTTTCTGTCTGACACATCTCACAGCAAATTAGTATGGATATTATAGGAATACTTTAACTTTAGATAATTATGCAGAATTATGCCATTTCTGGAACATCACGGAGGTTACTGATAAACCTTAGGATATAATAAAGAGTTTAACCGAAATATTTTCTCAGAATATTACACTATCAGGGAATTCAGATTTCCTGAAGGGATAAATTCTGACACCCATACTCCTGTTAAGTAGAACTCCTTCGCGATTTAACAGACTTACTCACTGAAGAGTTTCTCAGGCGCCAGAGTCTGGAGACATGCAAGCAAGCCCCTACTTCTTAATACACCAAGACTGTTTTCCAAACCTTCCTCACCAAAGACACAACAGCATTAAAGTGATTCTGTTGTTTCGTATACAAATACTGAGATGTGGTTATGCACTTTGCGAGTTCCACTTCCTCGAAAGATGCAGAAGCGCAAAAATGCTGTAGTACGTTTGATAAATGCTGTCATTCTCTAAGGAAATTTAGGAACTAGACTGCTAGTAGATGGATCTACTTCACAGGCTCTGTGAGTTTTCCTTTCTTCAACACTGGAACTGCCTTTGGGAAGTTGACAAGTGCTTATTCCATGAGTGTGTTATGTGGCTCAATTATGTCCTTGTGAGTCGACTGAGGAAAGGAAAGCCAGAGACCCTGCAGTCCCCTGCCCTACTCCTTCTGTAGGAAGCTTCCGCCAAGCCATTAAAATAAATAAGCAAATAGCTCTACCGCTCCTTAGAGGCAGAGAGACATTTCTGTGATTCAGTAAAATTTCAACTATAAAAATATGTTTGAAAGTGTATATTATAACCACAAATACACTTTTTGGGGAACTTCCGTGGTTTGGACATGTTAGTAAGCTCAGCTCAACTTTCTCCTCACATCACTGCTGTTGGTGTCACTGCAGCTTATTTCCAACTCGACAAATCCAGAAAAGATTGTACGAAGTTGTCTCCTTGCATTGGATGTGCGTGGCAAAGTTTTGGCAGCAGAGGGGCTACAGGGGCGTATTGTGCGAGAAGCTGCTCAAAGCTTCCCCTATCTCTGACGGAGTCAACGCCAGTTGGCTCCAAGATGACCCTCTGCTAGCCAAAGCTGAGCCCATCAGTGACAATCGGAGCACCTCTGAGATAACATAGTTAAGAAGGGGGAAAAAACACCAACCCAGGAGCATCAGCTGAAAAGAGGAGTGAGAATGTGAAAGAGCCAACTCCGCAGGCACTGGGGTTAGTGGAGAAGGAGGGGAAGGAGGCCCTCCAGGCACCAGAGCACAGATTCCCCTGCAGTCTGTGTGCAAACCACGGTGAGGCACCTTGTGCCCCTGCAGCCCGTGGAGGTCTGTGGTGGAGCAGATATCCACTTGCAGCCATGGAAGACTCCATGCTGGAGCCGGTGGGTGCCCAAAGGAGGCTGTGATCCCATGGGAAGCCTATGCTGGAGCAGACTCCCGACAGAACCTGTGGATCCATGAAGACAGGAACCCATGCTGGAGCAGGTTTGCTGGCAGGGTTTGTGACCCCATGGGGGACTCAAACCTGAGGAATCTGTTCCTGAAGGACTGCACCCTGTGGAAGTGACCCACACAGGAGCAATTTCTGAAGGACTGCAGACCATGGGAAGGGCTCACATCAGAGAAGCTCATGGAGTCCTGTCTCCTGTGGGAAGGACCCCACGCTGGAGCATGGGAAGAGTGTGAGCAGTCCTCCCCCTGCGAAGGAAGGAGTGGCAAAGACCACAGCTCCCGCTTCCTGCACTGCTTTGGGGAGGAGAAAACAGGTGTAAAGTTAGGCCCGGGAAGAAGATGGCGGGGGGGAAGGTCATTTTAAGGCATCGGTTTATTTCTCATTATCCTACTCTGATTTGATTGGTAATAAATTAAACTTATTTCCCCAAGTCAAGACTGTTTTGCCCATGACAGTAACCGGTGAGTGATGTCTCCCTGTCCTTTTCTCTACCCACGAGCCTTTCACTGTATTTTCTCTCCTCTATCCAGCTGAGGAGGGGGAGTGAAAGAGTAGCTTTGGTGGGTACCTGGTGCCCAGGCAGGGTCAACCCACCACTCTCATTTCCATCAACTGACCTCTCCCAGCACATGGATAGCACCAGTCTGCGGGCTGGGCTTGTGGAACCTTGGAGACTGAATAAATAGCTGCAATTACCAACAAGCAGGAGTGAAGAGCACAGTACCGGTTTGGGATTGCAACTAGTAACACCTTTAAACAAGGACAAGCCTTGGAAAAACTTACAATAGGTGGACACACAGTCACGATGGGAGAAGAAATAAAGAAGAAAGTCAATACAGCATAGGGTGTTTTGAGATCTAAATATCAGAGGGTCTAGGAGATATGCATTCAAACAATGAACAAAATAGAAGGTTAAAGAAGTGAGAGGTGTTCTCTAACTCATAACAGCATGGCTTGCTTCATAATGGCCTCCATGGCAGTCTTCTATTTTCCAGAAAATATTCAGTGAAGCAAGACGCATCTCCTTTAGAAGGAGGAATTAAACTCACCGCATGCTCTACGAAGCCATCAAGCTCATGGCTGAGCAACACATTGTAGTGCTGAATATAATGAGACTGCTGCATAATGTTACGTTACAGAAACCTGTGCAACACCATGACAAAATCTCTTACTGCATTCTGATAATGCTGCTCCCTTTCCCCCTGCTAGGAAAGGTTCAGAAGCAAACTAGGAAAGAAGAAAACTAGGAGATGGATTGAGGCATAGCAATCTTTTAGAGTCATGTTAATTAGCCAGTTTTTCAGTTAAAATATACAGTGAAACAGTCAACTGACCTTTAGAGAATGTCAGAAATTAAGTATATGAATATCGCATGCGGTTATAAACTGATATTTCTTTACTATAAATTAACACAACTCCAGAGACCAAAATCACGGTTATTTGATTGCTAACGCATTATTTTCATAAGTGACCACTGATTAACTCTTCATTTGCAATTGCATTAGCTGACTGAAACTCTTTTGCCTTCAAAACCCTGAGAGGAATTCAACATAACTTCTAAGTGGTTAACCTCTGAAATGGACATTAAGCCTAATTATTCAGTCATAATTCCAAGTGTGGGGCATCCTTCATTATCCCAAACTTAAATAGACATAAGTGCGATGCTGAATCAGGCTTTGGACTTTTTCTTGGCCTTATGTCTAAAACATTTGGAAACTCACCTTAAGAATAACTACACAAGGAGGCAATAATAATCAGTTGCTTGTTAGAGTGCAATAAACACGGAGTAAGCAAGAGTAAATAAGAGAAAACCTCTATGTGTCTCTTAAGAGATGACCCCAAGGGCAAGATCCATTGTCTGGAGCAGAAATCACTTCTTCATTTGCAATTTATATTTGGTTATTTTTCTTCTTTATTTGAAAATTGAAATTTCACGGTCTTATATACCCTGCATTTTTAGGGGAAGGAAAAAAAATCCCAACAAGTAATACATACTCCTGCACCAGTGAAGAGAGGAGCTGGCTACCTCAGTCACCCACGCCTGGGAAGGTTCATGCAGCGCTTTCCCTGGGCCACACCACAGATGCTGTCTTCCTACATGACGGCTTCCTGGTAAAGCTACAAACATAGTTCATTATTGATCTATATCCCGTTCTACATCGGGCAAGAAGATATAATTTGTTCTGTGTCTTAATAGGCACCGGGCTGCGGACTGTGAAAGGCAAGTGTTGATATGAAATTTTTAAGAGAGTTCTCACAATGAAGCAGTACTCGTGACACAGATCTTCTAATCAGGCATTTAGTAATTTTGCTTTGCAGCTTGGAAAATGTCTTTCATTTAAATTCACCACCTAGGAGCTGTGTGTAAGGCAATTATTCTCTACCAGAAAACTTCAAAGTCCAAGCAAATTAAATGATCTCTGTTCTTAAAGTAATACTGCCCACAAAGCATCATTACTGTTGTTCAGAAATAGCAGACCTGAAGGCACAAAGACTGCTGTTCTGTCCAGTGAATACAGGTGTGATTCCTATTAATACTATTGGCAATCAGGTGTGTGTATTTACAGA
Organism: Cuculus canorus; assembly: GCF_017976375.1. NCBI lineage: Eukaryota > Metazoa > Chordata > Aves > Cuculiformes > Cuculidae > Cuculus > Cuculus canorus. The sequence continues at coordinate 17,519,364 of NC_071413.1, forward strand.
TCCAATGTAGAGTCTCTCTGGATGAGGAACACAGCTGAATACTCACAATTCTGAGAGAACGTGACTGAAAATGAGAACTGAGTTCAGATTCCAGAACACTGAGACTTCTGAATTTATTTAATCCAAAATATGGTTGCCTGTAGCGTTATTAGTTCCAAATCTACCCGGAGATTAGCTAGTCTATTTTGTCAGGAATAGACTCCTGAGGAAGAAGGAACAGCTTTGCAAGACACAGCACCAGTGAGCATTTGTCTTCCTTTGAATTCACTGCTGGGTGAATGTTCTTGAACTGGCTGCCCAGAGCAGTGGTGGCTGCCCCATCCCTGGAGGGGTTCAAGGCCAGGTTGGATGGGGCTTGGAGCCCCTGATCCAGTGGGAGGTGTCCAGGGGGTAGAACTCGATGGGCTTTGAAGTTCAACCCAAACCATTCCATGATTCTATGATTCTTGTGAAGTACAATAAACCTCCGTATGTTCCCGGGTTTTAGTCTTAGGTTGTCTTCTCACGGAAACAGAAAGTAAATGATTGATTTTCATGTCAGATATTAAAAAAACTTATGGTCATTTGCAGTCAGTTGGAATCACTGCCCAAAATATAAGCCCTCTGGTAGCCCACAGGCAGTTTCGATACACAAATATACAGAAGTAGTCTGAGGAATTCCAGGGTGAAAGTCCACTCCTGCAAAAAAGAACCACAACCCACAGAGAAGCAGTACAGCCCCGAAAAAAAAACATACGCGGCAAGCATCAAAAAAGAGGTGAAGACAAGTTTTTGACAAGTTTTTAACAAGTTGGGTACATTTTCAAAGTGTTGTGATGGAAATCAGGCACAGAAATCCTTTCAAACAGAACAGATTCTTTAGATAGACCTTCTGAAATCCTCAAATTAGAAACTGTTCTTCTAAGTAACTTCTCTAGCAGCATCATTCCACTCAAAGAAGAGTCAAAAGAAAACAATGTCCGTGTTTACTTCAGAGACTGAATTCCTGGGCAATTTGCTGGTAAAACAGATCTGTGGCAACAGAATTCCTGCTTCTAATCCAGTACAATCCATGCCGCTAAAAACTACTTAAAGATGACAGCTTTTTTTCTGATCTCATAGAGGACCAATGCCATAACCAATGCCATTCCCAGCTCTAACACTGTGCTACTGCCACCCTTTCTCAGCTCCCTTCACAAAGCAGCATGCTCGCAGCAGTTCCCTGGGCAGACATGAGGCTGTTGGCTGTCACTCACTTTAGTAAATGTCTTTTCTCCTGTTTACTTCTCTGTTATTTCCACTCCCACCCAGCATAGCAATTCAGCAATGACATAGTTAGGGTGAGCAGTACTGCAGTCACGGGGGGGACATAAACCTATGACTGGTTAGACAGTGTGACAGCTCATAAATTGTTGGTATTCACAACAAAAAATATGCGAAGTTTGGCATAGTCAGTTTACAGGTATTGTTACCTGTTTGTAAATCTTGGATTAGAGTTTTCCAAATTCATAGAATCATAGAATTGTGAAATGATTTGGGTTGGAAGGGATCTTAAAAGCCCTTCCAGTTCCACTCCCCGCCACGGGCAGGGACACCTCCCACTGGCTCAGGCTGCCCAAGGCCCATCCAACCTGGCCTGGAACACCTCCAGGGATGGGGCAGCAACCACTCCTCTGGGCAACCTGGGACAGGGCCTCCCCACCCTCACAGGAAAACATTTCTCCCTAAGATCTCATCTCAATTTCCCCTCTTTCAGCTTAAAACACTCATCCTCATCCCCTCCCCAGCTTTTCTGGAGGCCCTTTCAGTACTGGAAGCTCCCCCTAGGTCTCCCGAGAGCCTTCTCTTCTCCAGGCTGAAGAACCCCAGCCCTCTCAGCCAGTTCTTGCATGAGAGGCGCTCCAGCCCTCGGACCACTTAAGTAGCTAGATATTTAGATACCAATTCAGTTCCATTACGTAGCACCATTTATACTTTAATGTCTTTAAACTGAAGAAGACAAAAACCAAACATGATGGTATTTAACACAACTTAAGACAACATTGCCCAAAGCATCAGAGATCCAGAAAGCCTAAACTGTGGAGAAGAGCTGAACAAGTGGTTGTCTAGAGAAAAAGGACATTGACCGGCAGCAATACAATAATTTGCAATACAAAAACACGACAAAACATTTTGTGAGGATAAAAGGACAGTTATTGTCCACATGCACTTGGAATAGGACAGTAAACAATAGCCTTAAAGTGCAACAAAGAGGCAGAAGGACAATACGTCTCTCCCAAATGGGCTGGTAAACTACAACAACGAACTGCATGGACAGACAGTGCAGCTCTGGCACTGGAGATTTAAGAACAAATTAGATGAACTATTGTCAGGAATTGTTTGGAGAGAGACGATTCTCCCTGGGGATGGGGCAATGCACCAGATGACCACTTCAGGCTCCTTTTGCACCTCTTTTCTACTATGTTACTATTTCCTGCTATTCCTTTCCAAGCTCCAGATTTCCAACAGCATGTGTAGAGCAGAATAATGGCAAGGAGGTCAGCTGGCACTTAAAAATTCTCCTTCCTACTTATCTTCATTTACCGGCATTTAAAAGCTTTCAAAACCATCTGGAAGCGTCCAGATCACTTTTAAAAGGAGGCTCCTAGTCAGATAAGTAGCACTGAAAATCCTACTTGAGATGTACACAAAAAGCATCTAATGATGGTACTTGGATATTGTCCTAACTATAGGAGAGGTCGAACTGAGCTGAATGGAACTCTTCGTGTTATTAAAGTTAAGAGCAACAGAAACGCTTCACTAAGTGGAGAGCTTATTGCCAGGATTGTATCCAGAACAAAAGGAATTCCAGCCTTGAACACCGATACTGTGATTTTAGGTCTCCTATGCTTTCAAAAAAAGCAGCATAAGATACAGACAAATGTAGGCAAACAGGTGTAAGTCACCTGTCCAAACACGTTCTGAAAGCACCTCCTTTGTGCCATATGCCAAAATCAGCTCCCGAGCTTGTGTTCTATAAAGGATATTATACCTCATAAATTTAAGTTAACTGCTGTTAGAGATCAGGATTACAGTTCTGCAGGGCAGGTTATCTGCCTGTCGTACTTTCACAGCAGCTACTGTCAGAGTAGGTACTGGAGTTGCTAAGGTTTGGGGTGGCAGTGTTTATGCTCCTACAGAAGCTTTGCTTCACGAAGATCTTTACATACCCTCATGATATTCAGTGAAGTTCATCTACTTCAAGCCAGTCCAATATAAAAGACTCAGTCACTGATTCTAATTTAAATTCTGCTTAAAAATAAGTCTTTCCGCTCATTTTCTATTCTTCTTGCTCTTTCTTTCATTACTTCACTTGAAAACTGAAAATAAACTGTTCAATTTCTATTGAACCAAATTCGTGTCAGGACGGTGACATTGCAGCAGTGTCTCTGAATGACTTAAAATGATACTCAATGTATATTTACCACCTGAAGTGCAATGGAACCTTGACATTTCGATATTAGTGTAATGCAAATAATAAACAACAACACATAACTGTGATTAAAATTGAAACACCAAGCAGTGCATTACACAAATACAAAAGGAGAAGAAAAGGTGGTTTAGGTAGTAAACAAGGACACAAATCCATCAGGAGTCAAAGCTAAGTATACTTAAAGCCATAAAATTACCTTGTGTCAAACCTAATTGAGGGAAGCAGCTCATCACTAATGCAATTGTGCTTTAATAATCGAGATGACATCTACGTGAGCCTGCGAGAAAGGCAGCTCTAAAAGACATAAATGAAAACTTTTGAAGAGATCAGGTTTATTCTCTCAGTGGTTCGTGTTGTGCATCAAGCTGAAATAATTGGATGCCTGATTTCAAAGTACGCAGTTTCTGCTTGAGAGGATGGGAGGAGCTCCTGTAGCCCAAGGTAGCCCCAAGACTGCTCTGGGGACCTTCCAGTTGCCTGGGTGGTCCCCCGAGAAACAACCCATGTCATCCATTCAACCTCCCAGCTCTTTCCACTCCAAATACATAGTCTGCCAAGGCTGTCGATGTGAAAGCCATTTAGATGTTGTCTTGTTTTGCATTTCCTATTCTAAAATGTTCCAGAAAAGAATCCACTATCTCTGAACAGAGAATCGGTCTAAGAATTGGCAAGGACTTCATTTCGACTTTTATTAAGGGCTTATCAAGTAAGAAGGACTGGAACAAAGAAGAATAAAACATTTTATTTCCCTGCCCTGCACCTAGACTGAATGACAGCCCTTTTGAGGTCAGTATTGCTTAAGCCTGTAAAATGAAAGTGCTACGAATCACAATCAAATAACTGTCAGGCACCTTATTAAATTTCATTCAATTCCATACAAATCTTAAGGGACCATCGCTATCTTCCAATTTAGACAAAGATTAAATAAAAGCTGATCAAAGATTTATAGAATTCTAAAGTGATACTAAACACAAAGTGCTGTGCCTGGAAAGCTTTCTCGGGCAGTGTGGAATCAGACACGACCTGCTTCACTGGTTTTAAGCATCACTTCCCATTGGAGGAAAAAGTTAGCAGTTTACAACCACCTCACCTAATTAAGATCTCATAACTCACAGACTAAATCAAGTTTACACTGATGCCAGGCTTCGTATTGTTGGCCAGATAGAACAAAGGTCAGTAACAACTCCAACAAGAGGCAACAGTACCTTTTGTTTAATAATTCAGAAAAAAGCCAAAACTTCACTGTTGTGCCATTTCCAGACCTGTGATTTTCATCCTATTTGCCACCAACCAAATGTACAGGTAAGCTGAGAAGGTCTGCTATGTGCAGGCAGTAGCTCTAGTTACTAGAGTGTCTGTTTTCACCAATATAATGTACCCGTGTTCTATCCATCCACAGTATGACATGCAATATTAAAAACATGAACAGGACGTATTAGGAAGAAAAAGAATCAATGAGAAGAGAAAGGTGAATTAGCAGAGAGAAGTTGATTCATATTTTCTTATCTTGCTGCTGAAGGGAAGGAATCCTAAATGGGAAGAGTCACAAGCAGTGAAGTCCGCCTTACACATTTAGAGAGAAAGCTCTTAAAATTGTGTTTATTTGCTTTCAGGGCAACCAGGTTCATTGGAAACTGAGTGTTTTATAAAGAGTTCCAGTGTTCATCTTCAACAGAAATCATACATCTACAAGAAAGATTTCAGCCTAAGGCTTTAGCAAGAAATCTATGACTCTGAACATAAATTCGGAATTCTTCTGTGGTAGAACCTCTCGAGAGTCAATACACAACTGTAGCAGAAATACCAGTGTCTGAAAGGTTTCAGTGATATGTAACTTGGAGCATGTTTTCTGGTCTACTTTCTTCTACTTGGGTTCTTCGTAACCTTATCTGAGTACCCAGAGAAGCCCTGTTTGAAGTGATGCTGACTGCTCCACTACTGCCACCCAAGTCTGCCCTAGAAATGTGGAGCTGTACTTACTGAAAAATTAAACACAGGACAAAGACACAAAACTGAGATCCTCCCATAATTTTTCCCTGACCTCTGGACCAGACAGGTGTGAAAGCAAAGGTAAAATCTGCAGCACAAATGCCAAACAGCAGCATTTGTGACTTCTACAAGTTGCAGCATTCCAAAATCACTTTCAGATCCCAAAAAGAACATAAAGCAAGATATCAACTAAGCCATCTTTCTCTTAGCAGTCCGTGTCGTTTTCCATATTTCTAAATACACACGCACAGAATCGTGAGGATTACTGTCAATGACAGTGTTTAGACTTGTAGTTCATATATAACGTTATTCTGTTCTCTCTACACAATAAAACTAAGCCAGGCTCCCGTGAAGGCAATTCATAAATGTCAGCCACAAGGAAAGAGACAATCAAGCGGTTTACAATAAGCATGTCTACTCTTACCAACAAGTTTAAACTGAGAACCCTTCCCCTCTGCTCAGTCGCATCACAGGTAATTAAGCCAATACGCTTTTGTCGAGCACTGATAAAGGAAGATGCAGAGTGAACTGAAAAGAACAGGAATCACTTTCTGCTGATCACAACTCCAGTGCTGGTATCAGTAACTCCTTCAGATACTACTGAAAATATTTAGAATGAATTCTGAAGGGCCAAGGTAGCTGTTTATGGACATGAATTAAACAGTAGTTAACAAGCTTTCTTGTGCATTGTTTCAAATAATCACTTCAGTAGGTTCTTTTAGGATTAGCAGAGATCAAGATTCAAGATCAGTAGATTAAAAAATAAGAGTTGCAAAACAAAACTGAATGAAAACATGTTGTATGCCACTCATTTATCTGCAAAAGCTTTCTTTCCATCCTTGCCTTAATGCAGGATCTTCCCACTAACGTCAAGCCCGTGAATAGTAAGTACTTTGAAACATGTTCATTTCCAACTGTCAGTGCCACGGAGCCCTCTCTGTGCGCCTCTCCAGTGGGACTTGTGTCTGCAGAAGGAGCTTCGTCTGAATGCAGTACACTAGGATGGTTTAATATTCCTCCTTTGGAACATCTCCAAGAAAACAGTTAGAGATGAATAGAAATGAGGCAAAAACTGGGAAATCCCACCTTCCAACTTCTGTTGTTAAGAGCCATCCTACGAGCCAGAAGAAAAACAAACAGAACAATCAAACTCTCATAAACCCCAGAACATGCATACGGTGGGAATTTGGGTGAAAACTGTACAAGCCATGATTTCCTTCTTTGGGGAATGAGGAATGAAGTTCTGTTATCTGGGCCTGACACAGGCAGTGCTTTTTCTCATCATTTATTTTTGTCTGTGAGAAAAATATCAGAAGACTCCTGGAATTTCCCTTCTAGTGTCTCTTGGCCGCAGGTGACACGAGGCCTGTTACTGCCCAACCCCAGGAAAAGACACACAGAAATTGTCAATAATATCACAGAGAAGAAGAGCCTGTCCTTAATTCAGCACTCGGTGGCCAGAGAAATGACATATAGAGAATCACAGAATCATAGAATAGTTTGACTTGGAAGGGACCTTAAAGATCATCCAGTTCCACCCCCCTGTGATGGGCAGGGACACCTCCCACTACATCAGGCTGAAAAGAAGAGAAGTCTGCTTCTCTTTTTGGTCTGGCCCCTGTCTCAAGGTTGCTGCCTTTCCTCTACCTCAGTTTCACATTCCTGGTATATCCTTTTGCAAAAGACATGCTTGGATGGGTCAGTTGGCAGAGGAGGGACTAGTGATGCGAGGGTAGGTGAATTCTACGCTGGCCTGTTTCAGAGGCATGTAGGGTGTGTTGGCTTTCAGCAGCACTGGTGGTGAACCCTTCTGCTCTCTTACTGTTACGATGTGGTTCTGTTCAAGGAAATGCCATTCTACCACGTGATTTCCCAGTTCCTACCTTGGCACCAGAAACAGCATTCAGCAAACCCCCACTGTGAAACCTTGACTCGTTTTTACAGTTTAACCCTGTTATACAGACATTATTCTGCGTTTCTGGAACTTTTGGAGGGCGATGCTGGGAATCTACTGAAGAGGGCCAGCCCAGTTTGACCACAGACGCTTGCTCTAATACACGGACAGGCAGGATTAATCACAGTTACACAGTAGGGGTCAAACTCTGATGGAGCAATCTTTCCTTCTTTCATCAGCAATGGCCACTGTTAGATGAGCATAAACCTTGAAATTAAGCCAATGGAACCTACACGGAAAACTCAGTATTAACTCTTTAGACAAATTAAAAGCTAGGCACCCGATGAAATTACCTGTGTTCCCAACCCATGCTGTTTCACAGGTACTGAATTTCTGAGCTCGTGTAAACAACTTCTATTTCTCTTCATTTTGGGAATATAAAAAAAGAGAAACATCTGGTAATTTTTCTGCTGATTTTGCATTTAGAACTGAAAACTGGCAGGAAAAAACCTGAAATGGAAATTGAGGTGAATAAATGACATATTCATGTCTGTTAGGAAAATACATTTAGTCCCACAACCTTTACAGGGCAACGTATTTGATTAAAGGCTTATACAAAAAAAGAAATATTTTGTATGTTTTTTCATCCAAACCTATTAGAAGGATGAAAACTATAGTGTAAAAAGTGTATGACACATTTCTAAGCCCTTTTTGACAAGTCAGATGGAAGCTATTGAACCGCTTTAAAATAACATCATATGTATTGAAGTAGAAAGTCTTAGACATACTGACAATACCTTCTTGCTTTCTTTGGTTTGAAAGCTATGTCAAAGAACATATTTGTTTATGTATTTCTTTGTAATCAATGAGACCAGTTGTAGAAACCAGTTCTCACCATGTAAAATCAAAGCAGCCTAATTTTTAAAACATCTTGAATTTTCTAGAAACCCTGTTGAGCTCTGCGCAGGGCCCTGCTTTTTAGCAGATGCTGCATACAAGACGTGATGGAGCAATTTTATTTGTTTCCTATTTTGAAAAGATAACTTCATGTAATAGCTTAGCAATTATTTTCAAATTAGACTTCTGTTCTTTGAATATTTTGCGTATCATCTTGCATGAACATTTCTGCCACTTGTGGCACTTTTTTAAAATTGAAGTCCTTCTTTCCACAAGAAAATGAAACTTTTGAAACCCTAGTGACAAACTAGGAGCTTACTCAGAACCTAAAAAATTCCAAAGAATGAAAGGATGTTTAATAGAAAGTGGCATCAGTAAAGGACAAAGAAGCCAAGGCAGTCTCTTGGTAGCTAGAACATGTGACAGGCCCACGGGCGGCTTCAAAGCTGCTCCGCTGATGCATCTGCCAAGCAGCCAGCTGCTCCTGCTAGACAATCTTCTCTGTGACTTGGCATCCAGGTCTTGTGCTTGCCATTCAAAAGCAACAGAAAGAGCCACGGGATACAGGATATAGCTACCCCTTCGTGTATCACATAACATTGTAAAAGTCCTTGCGGACATGGTAGGTGCTGTGAGGAAACGTAAACTGAAAAACAGATTTATCCTAAGAGCTCCTTTGTCCTCCCAATAAAGTATCTCAAGACTCACATAAGCTCCTGTTGCATAAAGTGCTGTTTTCATTATTTTGAAGACCACAAAAGTACTAAAAATTACATGGCCCAACAAAGGTCACAGAGGGTGTCTGTGAGGACCAGAGTTCAAGTATGTCCCCCCAGAAACAAGGCTGACATGCTACTTACCAGACCACCCCTTCTTCTCTACAAAGGGTAGATAATTCTACGTATAGCAAGAGGTTTCCCATACAGGAGCCACCAGGAATGAAACCATTGCAACTAAGTGAACCTATAGTTACACAGAATTTCCTCTTAAAAGCCTCTTAGTGTTAATGAAGGATCATGTATTTCCTAGATATTATTTTACACCATTCTATACAACATTAAAGCAAATAATTTCCTATTACATTCTGTAAGATGATTCCAAGAGGTTAGCCTCTTATAATGAAAGGAGGCCTGATTTGATTGCTCAACCCTCTTCAGGCTTATATATGAATTCTTATTTTGTGGGTTCCTTGGAAGTGAATAAATTGCTTTTCAATCCTCTGTAAACTTAAAAGCAGCAGGCAACACCATGATGGAAACATTTGGTGCTGGATAGCCATACTTTTTGTTTGCAAGCTCACAGAGCAGTGATTTGAAAGTCTCAGGTTTATTTCCAGCCAGGTTCATTCCCTGGCAAGCAGGGACGAGGTGAACAGAACACCACCTACTCCCTCTCGCAGCTGTTTCGATCCTAGCACTCGCTTTGTTTATGGAGCTGTTTTCTGTGTCTAGAGGGCAGCCTGGCATCAGCTTCTCTGAAACAGTCATGTATTATATCATATCCAGGGACAAGGCAACATTTAATCATGACAGACAGTTAAAAGACAGTGAGAGCCATGCATTATGGATTAAAGTGTAGAATGAAAAGTTTTGGGAACATTAGTGTTCCAGAAATATTAACTATAAACCCACGTGAAGTATTGAAAATCATCAAATTTAGTGATAGTCTATGTTCTTTCAGTGGAAAACTGAAAACAAAATACTAGAGAAATATCTCCCAGTTGTAGGAACAAATTATATATTTATAATTCTTTATTAGCTTTTTCTGAAAAGACAGTGTGCTCATAATCACACACAGGCAACGGAGGAGTTATGAAAGCTAATATTTGGTCTTAATATTGGCTTATTTATATTGCAGTAATTCGTAGGAACAACAATCCAGGTTCTCCAGCTTGTATAAGGCTCCAAAACTAAAGAAAACGTGAGAAGAGAGATGATGTTCAAAAATACATAGACACATTCATTGTTTTTGCTGTCACCTGTGGATTCCATCAAAAGATGGAGAAGAACTGAGAACTGTTTATCTTCTGAAATATATGTACAGGGAATATCTTTTTCTGATATACGACTGATTAAATGCTGCGGCAGTTGCGGAAATACTGAGAGTTCCACTGCAAAACAGAGACAAGACATCATCTGGGAGGCTGAGAGTCCTGACCAGCTGGGTTGCTCAGGCTGCTAGGTCCTCAAGTTACCTGTGTCAAGACGCCATGTAGAAGGTAAAACCTCTCAGCTGCTACAGCCAAAACAAATCTCAAAGGAAATTCAACTATGACAGATATTTCCTTGCTGTTGAATCCACCTTAGTTACTACAGCTAAAAAGATGTGTTAGAGAAATGGGACACATGGTGTACTTCAATCTTGCATGATCTCATTGCTCTAAAATGCCTCCTCAGTAGACACTATTTGTTATATCTTTAGACAGGGCAGACAGAAGGCACAAAACCTCCAAAATATTTACATTTCACAAGTACACTGTGTAAAGAAAGAAGATGTCACAGCTTACGATGCAGTTCTAAAGCAAAATGACACAATTGAAGTATGATCTTCAGTAGGAGAAGAGGCAACTGGTTAAGACTACAGACCAAATTAAGTAAAGAGGGATAAAAGACTGGGCACCAACCAAAAGGGATCCCATTCTTGTATTCTGGCATGTTCTGCTCTTTGGGAGTTTTGCTGTAGGGTTGGAATGAAACGACAAGGTGTTGTGCATTTCAGCCCTGGAGAAGGATGCGGCAGTAATGAGGCTGTCTGGTGAGTCTATTTGTGTTCTGAGGTTTGAATTTATGGGAAGTTGTTACATTCATTGAAATCATGAAGGGGAAATAGTAATAAAAAAATGCCACGACTGCAACAAAAAGCTCGCAAGCAGGGCAAACAAGCCCCTCTGGAAGTTACTGAGATTAAGTTACCTTCCTTTTGAGAAGTAATTACTTGTTAACAAATAAAACTATCATGACTACGCTAGTTTGGTGCTCTGTTTTGCCAATTTTCCTGATCTCTCTTGACTTTCAGTTCTGAAATACACATTGTCAGGAACTAAAATGTTTAAACTGTGCAATCTGTTTGTTCAGGTTATACACTGAACTGTCTCTTACTTCATGTATATCTACTGTAAAGTGATTCCAACAAAGACACAAAACAAAAAAAGGAGCTCTCAGATAAAGGAAGACAATCCTTACCTTCTCTTGTCACCTGTCTGCAGCCTCAGCTCGACATTGATAAACCACCATGCAAAACTTTACCCACCTAATCATCTTCGGTGTTTAAATCATATCTATTGTAAAGGCAGGTGAATTCTTAAAAGCACTGCATTTTGACACGTATAACCTCTGGGTTATACTTCAAGAAATGCTGCAGCTCAACAGGACTCTGTATGGGTTAATACAGGAAATTTGCCCAAGACACTCCTTAGTCTTCTTCATAATCTGCTTCCCAAGATCTTCCGTCAGTATAATTAACTATGTCAGTGTTTTTTCACAGCGCTTAAGCCCGCTTATAACACCTAAAGATGTGGTTTAATTTGCCTATGCAACTACCTACCTCACTTTTTATCCATCTTTCAGGATATGTGACAAATACAGATGTCCTGCATGAGAAAAAGTATTTACAATATAATCCACCAACACTGTCAATATTGGCTACAGCCTACTAATTAACTTGTGAAAAGTGACTGAGCTAATTAGCAGGGCACATTAAATAGGGTATCATTAGTCAGTCAATCAATGCTGGTTCCCACTAAGCGAATGAGTTATTCACACATACTCCGGGTCACTGTCAACCTCTCAGATTTCCCGTCGGGCTGCCCTGCCCTCTCACCAAATCTAAAGCTGACAGCAGTGACAGCACGACCCGGTTCGTGCTCCCGCAGATCACCAGCGCTTACAGGCCAGGAAATGCTGGAACTGCCTCAGCTGCTTTCGACTGGGCTCTGCTCCCTTCACTGAGAGCAGCAAATGAGACCATAATTTTTCCAGGTTCCAAGAGACCACAAAAGCTGCTCCAACAAACATCCCCATTTTGGGAAGTACTTATTGAGTTATAAAACTCGCAGTCACGGAGGAACCTTGCCGTAGGCACGAGTGACCTAAGGAAACTGCTTTAAGTGGCCCCTAATCTTTGTTAACTGGCAGAGCCGCAAGACATTTGGCGTGTGGTAAAGTAAACGAAAGATTCTTGACACCAGGCTCACTTCTCCTATCTGCCTTTCACGGACTCCTCTGGATCAGCCTGCTGACCCCCAGCGTGCTGCCAGACCACAGCCTGCAAACGCTTCCACAGACGGGGACCTCTAGAAACGACGGTGCACTACAATACGCAACGCCCAAAGAATACGCTCAAATATGCTTTCAGTACAAGGTCCACTGCCCAAACATCAGCTCATTTGCTTTAGTGCTTAAAGCCTTCCAGGAATGTCTCAGCTCTCTAAGGGCTCCGATAGCTGACAGTGTAAACACTGGCTTTCAGTCATGGCCCTTGCATTTTCACTGATAGCTTGTAATTGTTTATGGTACCCTTTTAATACTAAAATAACAACAAATACTCAGCCAGGCTCAAGGGAAAAAGATACAATGCTTGTGCGGCTTATGAGTCTTGCCATTCTCTGCTTTTAGATTTTTTTCTTATACAAGCAGTTTATTTTGACTAATGCCAATCCTTAACGCCCGTGCTGCGCAAAATCTCCTGCTACCTCTGCATTCAGACATCACAAGTCATATTTTGGAAAGCAAACATTTCCATTAGTTTAGATAACATCATCAAATTCAGTGGGAGAGAATGACTGCTCCATTTAAATACTGACTGGAACAAGAGTGCATGATGAAGCATCTCTTATTGATTAGTAGATTTGCTCTTGTGCATGGTATTTCACAACACCCTTAATCAAGCCTTCTCTGAAAGATTCCAGCAAGATTCAAAGGAATTCTTGATTTTGATAAATAGGCTGTCAAACAAGGTTAGACTGGCAATGATTTTAACCATCAGCTGGACCTTACATTCTCATTTCAAACACAGACATAAGTCCTAATATGTAATACAAACCCCCCAAACCCCACATACACTCCTAGAGAAATGATGTATTTTGCTATGAAAGAGTTGGCATTCTACTTTGAAAAATGCTGTTACCAGCATATGAGGTGACCTCCTCCTGAGAGGGTCTACGCGCTTTGTAGACTGCTCTTCACAATCCTACACTTTCGTGTGATGTAGCAGAGAAATGTACAGCTCCACAGTAAATACAGGTATCGGAAGTGATCTTAAGAGGCCCTTTCCAACCTGATGCCTTGTTTTGGGTGCCATTTCAAAGCTCCTACCTAACAAAAATGCACTGAATCACCAGGAAAGGCAAAGAGAAGACCTTGAGACACGAGACCTCTTCTCCATCAAACACATCAAGTAAGGGCAAATACAGTGTCACCAGTGGAGTTGAGAAGATAGCAGGAAAACATGTTAATGTGCACTTTGCATAAAATACAAATGAGGCTTCATTCAACCATTCGTGTTTTCCTGTTCTATTCCGCTTGCAGGACATCCATCAAGAGGCTTTCATTGTTTACTTAAGTAAACATCAGTGTGGAGACACAAGAATGCTTGGTTGCATTAGCAGATAGGCAATTAGTCGCTAATGATGATCAGAATTTGTATAGATCACCAATTAGCAGTATACGGATGCCACATGTCTGGCAGAACCTGGAATCAGATCCCTAAGGTATATTGTTTTCTCCTTACACTGTATCCATCACAGAAGAGATAACTGCACGTGATGCTGGTATATAAAATTTAAACCTTTCCAATCTGCATCTTTAGGATTAAATACACATTTTTCCAGATGCCTCAGTGAAAAAAGATTATCTTCAAGTAGGTAGCTGCTGTTTCTCAATGGCAATTTTTTGCTCTCACAAATAATATTTGCATTCGTTGGAAGCAATCAGGACCTCAGTACAGAAAGCAAGCATTAAGGCAATAAAATACCATCACTTCTTTTGTCCGTAAGAGACCTTTCATGTGGAACACCAAAAATGAGCATTATATTCTAATACCTACGGGAGGATTTCAGCTAGCCTGAGTGAAAAGAATAAGCACTGCATCATTGGTATATTACATTTTTAAAGTATTAATCTCCTTTTGATTTAGAACTGATACCCACTTCATACTCTGCAGGTGTATGCTAAGCACGGAGCGTGAAGGCTCGAAAAAGCACTGAAATGAAGCAGGGCTCAAAATAATGGGAATGCTTCTTCTAAAGTGAGAGACTTGATTTATTAGAAATGGTTCAAAATTTTTCCTAATTAATGTGAGCGAAGTGCCTAACAAAACTAGAAAAATGCCTCTAGTTTGGACTCTGCTGAGACTAATATTCATCCTTTACACTTCAAAGGGCAAAGCTGGGCAGGAGAAAAGAGGGAGCTCTGGTTTTAGTCTCAGTGGCAACATTAAAAAGGGCCATTTAATGTTAGGATGTGAGCCAGGGCTGATGAACACTTTCTATGTTTTTTGATTTAAATTGTAAATAAATCTCGAGGTTGAATTGAAACATCTCACTGTTATCTCATACCCGTATTTCTCTTCGTATCTTCAGAGTCAGACAGACTTAGAAATATATGCAAATATTTTCTCTAGCACTGCAAGGAAGATGTGCTTCTATTTTCTGACAGATAAAATGAGGTCTAGAGTCAAGATTCACCTTTGGAAGAGAATCTAAATCAGGGTTAGGCATCTCACTGTGGGAGTCATATTGCCTACTGTTAGCTTTCTAAAAGGACATGTCTCAAGCAGACACCCTGGGATGTAGATTTTCTTCACAGATAACAATCTTAGGACGTGTCTAAGCATAAGACACATCTGATGGTTTTCACTTCTCTCATTCTTTTTCTCTTTTTTCACCTGTTTTTCTACATGAAGCGACATACCCATCCAGTTTACTGCTTCTCACCTATTCCAGGCTGCCTCGCTGCATATTTGTCAGGGTTGTGCATTGTATTCCAGGAGCCAACAAAATACCAAGTCCCTGGGGAGATCTGGCTCAGGATGGTTGACCAACAGGTGTGACCCATGCCATTGTCAGCGCTAGAATTAGGGTTTCATCTGTCCAAAGCACAAAAATGACTCTTGTGAGAGATATCTAATGCTCAAGAAGATGTAGAACCCTTCATCTAATTTGTATGTCCAGTCACTGTGGAGCCATATGCAAAAATTAGTCAACCCATCTCTCGGCAACCGCAAATGCTGAATGCAGTCCTGGCAAAAAAGCACAAGGAGATAAGGTGCAGCCTTGTTAGAGTCATGGAATGGTTTAGGTTGGAAGGGACCTCAAACCCCATCCAGTTCCACCTCCTGCCATGGGCAGGGACACCTTCCACTAGATCAGGGTGCTCCAAGCCCCATCCAACCTGGCCTTGAACACCTCCAGGGATGGGGCAGCCACGACCGGGCAACTCTCCACCCTCACACGAAAATATTTCTTCCTAAGATCTCAATTCAATCCCCTTTCTTTCAGCTTAAAACCATTCCCCTCATCCTGTCCCTGCACTCCCTGACCAAGAGACCCTTCCCAGCTTTCCTGTAGCCCCCCCTTTAAGTACTGGAAGATGCTCTAAGGTCTCCTGCAGTCTTCTCTTCTTCAGGCTGAACAAGCCCAACTCTCTCTGCCTGTCTTCATGGAAGAGGTGCTCCAGCTCTCAGATCATTTTTGTGGCCCATGTCTGGACTCACTCCAACAGATTTGTCTCCTTCTTATGTTGGGGTCCCCAGAGCTGGACACAGGGCTCCAGGTGGGGTCTCATCAGAGTAAAGAGGCAGAATCACCTCCCTCAACTTGCTGGTTTCACTACTTTTAATGCAGCCCAGGATATGGTTGACCCGTCCAATCTAAAGATAAGGATGTCATGCAGGACAGTGTCAAATCCTCTGCACAAGTCCAGACATGCGATATCAGTTACTCTTCCCTCATCTACCGGCTCTGTAGCGCCATCGTAGAAGGCCACCAAGTTTGTCAGGTATGTTTTGCCTTTTGTGAAGCCAACACAGCTGTCACCTATCACAACCTGATTTTCCATGTGCCTTGGCATCATTTCCAAGTGGATCTCCTACATGATTGTGCTGGAAATAGAGGTGAAACTGAGCCTGTAGATCGCCAGGTCTTCCTTATTTTTCTTTTTACAAATGGGAGTTATATTTCCCCTTTCCAGTCAGTGGCAACTATCACAGCTTCTCAAATATGATGGATAATGGTTTAGCAAATTCATTCACCTGTTCCCTCCAGACTCGTGGATGTACCTCATCAGATCCCATGGACTCGTGCCCCTTTGGGTTCCTTAGATGGTCTCATACCTGACCTTCTCCTACAGTAGGTGGTTCTTCCATCCCCCAGTCCCTGCCTTTGCCTTCTGCAACTTGGGTGGTGTGGCTTGGATGGTGAAGGCTGAGGTAAAAATGTCATTGAGTACCTCAGCCTTCTCCATATCCCAGGTAATCAGGTTTCCCATTTCCTTCCAGAGAAGGCCCACATTTTCCCTCGTTGTCCTACTGATGTATTTTTCCTGTTGCTGCCGTCGTCCTTGGCCAGATTTAATTCTATCAGGGCTTTAGCTTTCCTAACCTGGTCCCTGGCTGCCTGGACAATTTCTCTGTATTCCTCTCAGGCTACCTGTCTTTGCTTCCACCCTCTGTAGGCTTCCTTTTTGTGTTTGAGTTGGTCCAGGACCTCCTTGTTCATCCACGCAGGCCCTGTGGCATTTTCACTTGACTTCTCTGTTGGGATGCATCACTCCTGAGCTTGGAGAAGGGGATCCTTGCAGCTCCATGCAGTGCGCTCTTTGCTCCCCCACTGTATGCACCTTGACTTCCATACAAACGTCCCAGGTAGAAGGATATCTGCAAAACCTCATGAAGTTAATCTCTTCTGCAAGACTCTAGTTCAACTATTTTTCATTGCTACTCACACTGTCATACGTTTATTCATGTATTAAAATCTGTTCACTGATCAATTTCCTTTTGCTGAGGCTGAAGTCATGCCTCCAAAAGCACATTTCTTTCCAAATGTATAAACAATCCTGGGTCAGATTATGAGAAACTTCGAAACACTACTTTTTCTAGTGGAAAGGATGACTTACCTTAAAATGTGTCTTGTGGTTTGGCCTTCAATGGCACAAATGTTACGATCAGTATTTTACTTTTGGGATTTGCTAGAAGGGATGTCTCAAAACTGTACAGCCTTTTTCGTTATCCTGCCAGTGAAGAAAACACCTTGTCTGAAAGCAGGCAAGGAAGGGTTTGAAAGTGCAAATGACAAGGCTGGGTTGTGTTCTGTGTGCCGAACCAGTCCATCACTGACAGAGCCCAACACTCCTTTTCCATACGTTACTTCAGTGGAAAACTTTACACAAGGAACGGCAGGACTGACAATATTTTTGTGGATACTAAAGATCTTGTCTTGTTTTGACATCTAGTGTGGTCGTGCTATCAACATGATTTGCTCTCAAGCACTGGTCAAGCTGACACCGTTAGCAACGATTTAACAAAGTCTACAAACTAACTTTCAGTTTTCCTACAGGTACAATCTAACTTATTAAGAAAAACACTAACATCACGTTAACTAAATGCATTCATATGGTATTTTTCTTTTTCCTTGATTCCAGTTAAAAGCAAATATAACTCTTAATGGTAGGCATTTGTAAGAAAGCTGCAGGAAGCCAGGTATAAAATGACTAACAAGGTAGACTAATGACATCAATAGCAGTAAAAAGTATAATAAACTAAAGAATTACTGTTTGATAAAGTCTTGCATTTATACACTCATACGTCTTCCAGTTGCACTTATGATGCAGCTTATCATTATGTTTAAGTGTTAAAATGCTGTGTAAAATTTCCTTAGACTATATGATTTTACACTTTACTGTGCCGCTGTTACTGGAGAAGCAGTTGCACGTTCTGGTGAGTACGCTAGATGCAGGGCTAAAGGCCATCTTTGCTGAAAACAATTGGGATATTAATTCTAATTCTGGGGAAAATAACATTTAAAATCTAATCTTTTCTACATAAAGCTTGAGGTTGCATTTAAATATACTTTTTTTTTACATTCTGTTTAATGTGAAAATAGGATACCCCCAACCACAAAACCTGAAGAAGCCAAGCAGCCTTTATTCCAGGTAGACAGAGCTGCCTTACTGAAGAATGTCTGACAAACTCATTCCTTTTTGGTAGTGAATGAGCAGCAGATAGATTTCAGTTTTTATCAACATGTTCATTATACAAAACCCTTTAGTGAAAGGTTTATTACAATGTAACCCTGCCTACAGCTTGTTCATGAATGAGTATCCAGGATGTTTTTAAAGTAATCAGCCTTTTATTATTCACTCTGTGGTGTGACTGAAACTGGCAATATTTTAGAAAGTAATTTCCAACTTCGATTTGCTAGTTTTTGGATACCAATCCCATAGAAAATGTATTTCTGCTGACATGGGTTAGATTTGCATCCACTTCCTTTTTTAAGCAATTTGGCCCCGTGTTCAAGATCCAAGCTGTGGCATTGTAAAATGGTGTTCTGTCCCTAGATTAACTTTTTCAGGTCTGTGCAAAGAAAATACAAGGTCACCAAAACAGTTAGACGTTTGTGTGAATAAATGCCTGTGCCCTTCCATTTCCTGCTATTATAGAATCATAGAATCATTAAGGTTGGAAAAGATCATCCGGTCCAACCATCAGCCTAACACCACTGTGCCTATTAAACCATGTCTATCATTACCACATCTGCACGTCTTTTAAATCCCTCCAGGGATGGTGACTCCACCACTTCCCCGGGCAGCCCATTCCAGCTACTGACAACCCTTTCTGGGAAGAAATTTCTCTTAACATCCAGTCTGAACCTCCCCTGGTGCAACTTGAGGCCATTTTCTCTGATTCTATTGCTTGCCAGTTGGGAGAAAAGACCAACACCTGCCTCGCTACAACCTCCTTTTTTAGGTAGTTTTAGAGAGCAACAATATCTCCCCTCAACCTTTTCTCCAGGCTAAACACTCCCACTTCCCACAGCCACTCTTCATAAGACTGATGATCCAGACCCTTCACCAGTTTTGTTGTCCTCCTCTGGATAAGCTCCAGACCCTCAATGCAAGCAGAAAATAGTAGGATCGTTCTCAGAAAGTTGATAGAAAGGCTTACATACAGAGTGCTTCCAGAAGAACCCTCTGCCTTCACTGGCCCTTCAGTTATGATGTATTTTCCCTGGCATTAAGACACAAGTTAGCTATGTAAGATTACCAATACCACCCCTGTTCTGTAAAAAAAGAGAACTTCATACAGTAGAATCGTCAGTCTTCCGTAACTAAATTTATCCGTGAGCATACACAGCACAAACCCATATGAGACCCACAGTTCATACAAATGAAATATCTGTATAAGTCAAAATGTGTTTTACAGATCTGGTATTTGTTTCAGGATGTTATTTTCACAGTACAACAAAGGCATTGACAGTCAGTTCAGCTTTGAGCCCGAAAACAATTGGAAAAAAATATGATACCTTCATACTTTCAGTGGAGTTTTTATTTCGTGATGCATTTTGTGTATGTAGATGCATGGAGATGGAAACCAAAACAGTCATTGGCTGAGCATGTCATGTTCTGCAAAGGTGAGCTGATGGCATTTGGAACTCTCTGATCTAAGAAAACCCAAAGTACCATCCTAATCACACAAATAATAATTCCAAACTCTATGTTCAAAAGCATCAATGGTCAAACTCTGGCACAGAATTCATTAAAAACAGCAATTCAGACTTAAGCTTCTGCTGAAGGGAAGGGTGCTTCGAAGTTAACGTAAGTTTTCTGGGTTGCCCTCACTCTGCAATTCTCCTTGTGGCAAAGCCACCACAGTTATCCATCCCGGAAATTATTCTTTTTCTCCCAGAATTAACCACAGATCTATCAAAGAAAAAAAATGAATCCAGAGTTCTTTGATGCACTAACCACATCAAAATTCAAGTATGTGTGTATCAAACACACGTGTGGCAATCCTTTATGTTATTTATGGTGGGTTTTTTTTGATATGAGAATAATTGATTCAAATGGGTAATTCAAAAAGGTAATTTTCAGCCTGGCATCTTGATGTTAAAGCTTTATTTTACTAACAGCCACCAGGAGAGAAATCAATTTAGTGGTGAGGCAGAGCTAATAATTCCACAGAAGTTTTATAATGCCTTCATGCTTTAACATGAAGTTTTTGCTTATCCCTGTCCTTAATTTGTGTAATGGGGGATATTTACTCCATCCACAAAATTTCTTTTCTTTGAATAATTCACTGAATCACAAAAGAAATATAAAGTTGATCAACAAGCAAGTGAGTAATTACAAACCACTAAGTTACTTTCTGATTGCCCTCAATTTTTATTACAGCCTCCTTTTAAATGTGCTTCTGAATCTGAAGAACAAATTCCTTCTCTGTATGGTATTTTCTTCCTTTCTTTTAAGTGCCTTAATATGCCAAGACTCTCTTTTTCAGTCATAAAATTACAATGATTAGACTTTTTCTTATCCACTCTGACTCTCAGGAACACAGGACTGTGTGTAACCTTTCAGAATTGCTTTTATGAAAACAAAGGCGGTTAATACGTGGTGTAAGGAAAATGACAAATGAAAGAACTTCATGCACTTTCAGCATCAATTCGAGTGTTTTTTATTGCAGTGTTCAGAATGATATTTAGGCAATACATTTGGAATCAAATGGTGTAAAAAGCACAGTGGACACGTTAAGGGCTCAGTCTCGTTACTAAGGCATGTTGCCATGGGTTGTTTACAGCTATCTAGATGGTCTTGAGCTTACCTTGAGTTGTTTGGAAAGCCCAAGGCCCTTGCTGTGTATTTTGTTTCTCCCCATTCTGTAAAATATGTATTAATAATACTCTATAATTCAGAAAAAAACCCAAATTAAGAAATACAGAGGTTAAGAAAAAGTACATTTGATCCTGCAAGCAAAAGGAGAGGCCCTCATTTATTGTTTTCTTCACACATTCTCAGAAAAAGATGAGGTAAATGCTGGCCAAGAACCAAGTGGGATGCTTTGTACAACTTCAAGGTCAGTTAATTGGTGCTGCAGTAGATCTACACACAGGGTCACCGGTGAAAAAGAAATGGAAAAGGAGCTAAGATGGCTGGAACAGGTGTGATACAGTGAGTTCATGACCTACTCTAAAAATGAGTCACTGACTACTTTCAGAGATGCTCACTGCTGTTAACTGGGCAAGATATTCCAGGTAAAACTTCTATCTCATTCTGATTTAAAAGATAATAGTAATTATCAAACAAAACCCAAACACAGAATTATCCATTCATTTGCGAAGAAGTCTGGTTTGCTTCTGAATTTAGTTTTTGCAAAACGGAAACAAGATCAAAAGTCATTGCAAAGTGGGAAATTCTCCTCTTCTATTCCACAAGCAACAGAATGCTCACACCACCAGGTTGGAAAGTACTGCTCGGAGTAGACAAAACATCATTAAAATACATCTCTCAAAGTTTTTGCATTTGACAAATCATACTTTTCTCCAACTAGAGAAAACATTCCCTCAAATTTTTCCATTTGGGTAATCACCACCAATATCGCTATGTTGTTACAGACCTAAAATTTAGCAACAAACCACTCTGTTACAAGTTTAGAGCTCAAAAGCACTAGAGAGTGATTTCACTCCTCACTCTCTTGGATCTCGTGCTCTAAGGAAGCATCCAATTATTTAGCAGATAAGATCAACCAAATTGTGGAAAGACTTGGTACAGACTGAAGTACTGCACCAAGCTGTAAATACATGTAACTTGAGACTCTAACACAGTGGTTTAGGCAGGATTTTTTAAAGAGTAATGGATAAACAAGGAATACAAATGGGTCAGGTGCAGGACAGAGGAAGAAATTGTAGGTATTTTCAGAGACGAGGCTACCTAAAGTGGGAAGTTTTGCTTTTTCCACTCCGAAGAGCTGCTAGGTCCTAAATACCCCTTTTCCTCATTCCTCACTCGTACTCTGTAAATTTATTTATACAGCCACTACAATGCATAGCACCCTGTCAGCTTTGGCTTTGGCAAAGAGACCACATTAGCAAGCATTCAGTGCTAAAATTTTAGTTCTATACCCTGATAGGCTTATTCTTTCCTTCTCCTCTGTCACAATCTGTTTAATGTATTCCTTGAAACCCTAAGACCGCGATGTAAAGAACACTGACATCTTCATACCTTGGGCACTAGTACATAAAAATGTCATTGCCTAATTTTGCAAGGATGCACACTCCCAGCCAAACTGGGTCTATGTAAAAAAAGTGGAATTTCACTAGTCAGAAAACATTTTTAGGAACTTGGTTTTCTCAGTGCAGGATGCCGTGCTTTGGCTACTGACAGAACAGCTTATGGTGGCTGTCTCCTTTGTAAATGAGGGAATTATAACAAGAAATCACCTTTAACATTTACATTTCTCATGTATTCACTGGTAAAGAAAACTATTAAAATGCTTTATAGGTCAGGACATAATATAGGCTGGACAAGGCTTTTGCACCGATGCTTTTCCACCATGAGTTAGCCCAGTTGTAGCCTTCCTCATGATGCATTTTATTTCACTACAGATAGTGAAAATTTACCACCCACACTCACAGTGTTGCTGAAATATGAGAATAACAAATAATAGCTTGGTGGTTTCTCTATAGCCTGAGAAAGGAAGTTCTTCTGAGCTGTGAAATATTACAGTTCCAGTCAGAGGAGCTGTACTCTGCCACTGCCATTTGTCACACTAAAATACATCTTATATGCATGAAGAAAAAAAAAGGGTCTTTACTCATTTCTAATCATTGTGTTCCTATTGAGTCTTGTATCCCAAAATCCTCAGCTTCTGCTTTTTCTAGTCATTTTATTGTTGCGCTCTTGATTATTATTTCAGCAATTTAATCCCTCTTACCAACAGCAGCAATGGATGTAAGGTTTCTATCTGGCCCTAAAATTATACTACCTTCATCCTCCGTGCTTGTCTCTATATCCAAGTCACCTTTATTAAGTAACTCCCCAGCGCGAGCTCAACAATGCATCAAGGAACAGATGTTTGGAGTGTCTGTATAGTAGTTATTGGGGTATTCTGTTTATTTTAATGAGACCCTGGGTCCCTGTAACCGCAAGGAACATTCACACATTTACAAAAGATTTTATAACGCATTCCAATGAGAAACCATAAGCAGATTCAGCTCTTTTGCACCATGCAATAAAGAAATGTTTAAGGCCGGAACCTAGAGACAAAACAGAATGATTCAGCCCCATGAGAAGAGAGAAGAGATTTCACTTCTCAGGAGAGCCACATGATTTGACATGGGTTTAAAACAAACTTTAACTATTAAAGAGCTTCGTGTCAGAAAATGTTCACCTCATTCCCTTCAGGCAGGAGAGATAAAAATAGCTGACCATTCCTATTTTCCTGAAACAGTCCCAATGCTCTCACTTTTGTATTTGCTCTCCCCCTCCCTCAGCCTGGAAACTGCAACACATACATACCGAGTTAACAAGATAAAAGGAAAGATTTTTAGCAGCGGAGATGATAAATGCAATGGATAAAATACTCAAAGGTGCGATGCTAGAAGAAAATATGACTCAGCATGCATTTCACACAAAGATCTTAAGGCCTTATTGAAACAAACTCCTATCGAGCTGAGTGGAAAGCAGAGACTTAGGAGAACAATACCTTACCTCCAAAGAATGACACATACAGAACATTCCTACCATGATTCTAACAAATGATACTGGTAATAAACCCCCGGTTCCTTTTACAATAGCTACTGCTGCCATCGATGCTTGCTGTGCTCCCCCATACTGAGGTAAACACTACTCCCTTTATGTTTGTCTCGGTAGGGCAGGCAGCACCGGAATCTCTAGCTCCCTCATCTCTGTTTTTAGAGTTTCCTTACCACCAAAAATGCTGTCCCACCTCATTCATCTCCCTGGTCTTTCCCAGTCCTGCCATGTAAATGCTCACACAGACCCGGGCTGGGTCAGAGTAAGGAGCTGACCTGTCCGAAAATAAAAGATATCTTTGATTAGGATCAACATGTGGCTGCATTAATACTACTTTCAGCACAAGAAAAACTTTCAGAAGGACCAGGCAGAGAGAGGTGGAACTGTCTCTTTCAGGAGTGCCACAGATTTTGATCAGATCAAAGTGGCTGTTCAACTACGGACTGTTCAACTGATGGGTGAAAATAAGCCATTGCAATGGGTGACTCCTTGAGGAATCACTCGGACTGTCACAGGCTGGCTGTAACAAGAGCGGCTCACCTGAATAACTGCTTTCTGTTCCCTTTGGTGAAAGGAAATAATGTATTATATGGGAGGAGGTACATAACATTTATCTCACACCTCTCTAGTTGTTAACAAGCACCTGCATCATTGAATCCCTTAGCCCTTCCGATCTCCACAAGTTACACATGAATAAAACACTCCCTTCCTTCCTCTTTCTTACCTCTTTCTACTCTCCTCCCTTACAGACTACAGAGACACCTTCCTACCACAATGATGTAACAGGGAGAGCCGCAGAGTTTGTACCTCCTGAGTTACATGGACACAGAAGAAAATGAAATTTGTTCTCCTGGGCTGTCCCTCCCTCTTATTTAGGACTAAGAATGTCATTAATTTTCATTAACATAATTCGTTAGCATAAATTTTTAAAACTTAAGATGTATCTTGACACATTTGCAATATAAACACCCCTTTGCAAATCTGAGATAAAAAGCTTTGAATTGCTGGATGTTTCTTTCAACACCAAGTGCTAACAACCACAGCAGAGGATGGAGAGTAGCACCACAGAAAATAAACGTGAGAGGCAGGAAAGAAGAGGAG
The DNA here is from genome assembly GCF_017976375.1 of Cuculus canorus. NCBI lineage: Eukaryota > Metazoa > Chordata > Aves > Cuculiformes > Cuculidae > Cuculus > Cuculus canorus. Next base: position 17,544,436 of record NC_071413.1, read on the forward strand.
GAAAAAATCCTCTTCTGTGATTCCTTCATTGGTTTTGCAAAAACTTGCACTTGATATGAGAAGAGCTCTGTCTGTAACCATTAATAACAAAAACAATCACCAAATGAAAGAACAGCCTTGCAAAGCAACCATCCGTAAAAAGAAAGCCAGTTAATTAAACAAATCACAAGCTATCTCCAGACTGTCTCTCTCACTTTAAAGCCCTCAGTGCAGAAAAGAGAAGAAAAAAAAAATCTCATCAAATGATATAATCATAACAACCTCAAAATAACTCACACATATTTCCAGATAAATCACTGCTGAAATACTAAGCGCCTGGAAAAGCTTGGAGGGACATGGCACCTTAGCTGCAAGTCCTGCTTCTTGGAGGGGCCTTGGGGAATCCTGGATCTTCTTTCCCTTCACTAAGTTTCCTCCTATTCCTTAAATTGCCAATTTTTAATATAAAACTTTAATTAATCTCAAGATTCATTTCACTTGACATTGCAGGGCCTTTTCGCTGTGTCTCTGAAGGCACTAAATTGGAATTGAAGGCTCAGGGTTAGAAACACAACATTTATCCCTTGCCAAAACCTTACAAAGCTTTCTGGGCAGAGCTGGAGAGCCGCAGCTGAGCCGGAGAACTGACTGCGCGAACATGGCTAAAGGCACCGCTGACCCGATGCACGTTATTGCCCTGATGGAAAAGGTAGCAGTGAGTTAATGGAACTGGATGTGCATTAATTTTCCTGAGATTATACACCGTGATGAGGCTCTTTCATCAGCTTCTATGGGTCATAGTGGCTGGTAAGAGCCTTAACGGTGTCATTCCATTATAAGGCTATTATTGATCCAAAATCTAATTTGAGGATCAATTTGGATTGGAATCAGAACCTGATATGACAATGATTTCAGAGCAGATAAGAAGTAATTTACTCCTCTGGGTGCCAGAAATCAATCTTGGGTTTTCTGTACTGACCCAGCTGCTGAAAAAAAAAAAAAAGGTAAACAAAAAATAAGGAAAAAAGAAGAGCTGAGGATAAGGTGCAAATAAAGGATTATAGTAATCCAATCTGGAGGTGATAAAAGTATAAACCTGGCTGCAAAGCCATCTGAGGTAAACAAACATTTAATCCCAGCTAAATATCTCAGATAATGGCAAAAAGGTTTCATGTTATTTTTGATGCATTTGGCTAATACAAAACACAGCTTTGAATTCAAAGCAACTCCTTGCATGTCTCACATAATTCATCGTGGCAGTCAGCACCCGGGAAGCTTCTGTGGGGATCTCAAGCCTCATCACTATCATGCGTAATAGTTGTGTCCATAAAGGGCTGCTATCCAGGCTCACCGGGGTTGTTAGGAGTCAACATCACTTGATTCTGCCCACATCGGGGGGTGCTGTGAGTTTTGGTTTTGTTCCCCACGCATCCAGTTTCTTCCCAAAGAAAGGGACAGGTAGTTGGCACACCACAGTTTGCTTTAAATGTGCATCCAAACCGATCTTCACCAGGAACAAGGAGTATGAATGGTGCGGCTATGGTGACTCTGAACGCAGCCCTCAGCCACCTCAGAGCAAGGATCTTGGCAAACATACGGACACCGCTGCTCACCTCGGCATCGGGAGGTGCTGACAGTAATGTACACCGAGGCTGCTCCTGCCCCAGGGAAGACAGGGCAAACAGGCAAGAGACGGCACATAAAACCCTGCGGACTCCTGCTCCAAGCTGTTGGCAGAGCTGGGAATTTTCTGCTCTCTACAGGGCTGGCCCTTAAACCCTTTTCACTTTTATTAAGTGCAGACATACTGCAGAGATGCAAGACTTAGTTATCTACAGTGAAACTGGAAAGGGTTTTTTCTTCTTCTTTTTTTTCCCCCCCCATTTCCTCCAGACAACCACAGTGGAATCAGTTTTATTCAGTTTCGGCTGTAATTGGAGGGAGCCTCTCAGTGAATCTAATTTCGGCTGGAACTAATTATAGGGGGAAAAGGTCATAAATGTAAGACGGCTGCATAACTATGTTGGAAGAATATTGACATCATATAGTATTAACTCTGCTCCTGTAAAGGCCATAAATACTTAGACTAAAAACAGCCATTAAGAGACAGAACAAAATGTACCTATTTCTTTTGATTAGAGGGGGAAAATGAGGGAGGGAAAAAATCTCTAAAGGGAGATCTAAAATCACACAATAAGGAAGTGCCGCACAGAAAAATAATAAAAAAAAACCAATCAAGAACTAGAGACTGGCTGCCTCAGATGAAATCCTGAGCCATGCCAGAAACAAACAGTACTGCTGCATCCCGACTGAGCTCGATGCAAAACCTCATAGAAAAAATGAGTTGCAACAACAAAAGCAGCCATAGGGAATGGCAAGAGTGATAATCAAGCTCAAACCAGCAGCATTGATCCCACAGGATCGCAACATGTGCAGATGTTGGGCACACCAAGCCACGCTCTAAGGAGAATCCCTTGTTACTTTTCCCCAGGCTTGGTCCAGAGGGGCCCAAGGGACACCTCCCACTGAATCGGGGTGCTAAGGTTGCGCTTCACTTCTTGACTTCTCACAATCTTCCTCACGACAGAAAGGAACCAGCATTTATGGCAGCTCGGTGTGATCCCATCCCTCATTCAAACTGATTCGATTCACTTTCCATCTGAACTTCCAAGGCTCCGGGACGCACCCTGTGAGGAAACCCACAAGCAGACCTGGCCAGGACTCTTCATTGGGAATCTTGGTGTTACATGCTTCACAGAATTTTCTGATAGATTTGATTAAATGAAGAACTTCAGCATTTTCTCTATAGATATGCTTTCCTGTAATCAACACAACACCAGTACAAGCAGAATGACATTACAAATGAGAGTAAATTACACATGCAGCCTGAATTTTGACCATAATACATTTCAATTAGTCAATTAAATGTTATTTAGACATAGCTGCACACTTACTCATCTTTCTGAAATTAAGTGCTGCTTTGGTACTCAGATTTACAGAAGCAGTACCTAAGCCAGTTACATGCTCTGCCTTAGCCCTGAGGCTGAGCTGTAGTGATGACCCAAGTCAAATTAATAAAGACAGAAGCCTGCTAGACATCTCATGATGAGCTGCATGGCAAGGAACCTTTGTAGATTCTGTAAGAAGCAGCTGAAAGTCATTTCTGAAGCACAAACTGAAGTTAGTCAGTAATTAGTATTTCTCTCTTAGCAACCCCACAAATGCATGACTCTACTGGGGGCTGAATCGGAGCATTTTGCAGTCAGTGAGAGACTCTCCATCAAAGCCACATGTCACAGGAGCAAAGGCTTACACGCAGACTTTGCTTCACATCACCTGCTTAGACCCTCGCTTCAGTGTGAAGCCAGTTCCTACTAAAGTTCATGAAGGTGCATAGAGAGCTCAAGCAACCAGTCTGCTGTTGACACAGTACAGTGTTTTCCCAGCTGGGCTTACTGTTGCATCTGTGTCAATGGAAAATCATGTTCCCTTTTGGGTCACTTGCCACCACTAAAGTCCTTCTATGATCTCTGAAGTACGACCTTTTTAACAAGTACTCAGTTGCCTTCTATTGCCATCAACAGATCTCACCTATGTTTTCTCTCTGCCGTGGCCACAAGGAAGAGAACACCTTGTCCTTGCAACAGGGCACATTTAATAAAGAGACAGGAGACAATGATCAGCTTCTCAGAAGTACTTATGGCAGGTTTAGGACCAGATGATCATAAAACAAATGCTAGAAATAGCATACAGTCAAGATGAAACACTTCATCATGAAAAGAAGATATTTTTACCCATACTTCCCTCTCCAGTCATTAGTCTACTTGCTGGAACATTAGTTCTTCACATTGCTTTTAATTACATGGCCTAGAAATAAATATGCACCACTATTAGCATGCTCTCCGGTTGGATACAAGGGGTACTCGCTTTCATTCCAGTCAAGGCACTATTCCAAGGTGATTTATACTCTCATTACAGGCTGTTGCCTTTGCTATGTAAATTTGTAATCAAATATTCTAAACAGGTGATGAAAAACAATTTGGGGAACTACTACCAGCAGCCAAATTCACGGCCACAGGACCTCACAAGTCTAACAGGAGAATTTTACACACACATATGAACATGAACGGTCCCCAGAGGGACATTTCCATGCTATTAAATCTTCAAACAACTCTTGAATACACAAACCCAACCTACATCAAAATTGTAACGATGTTTTTTTCTCTATGGAATGGAAGGATTCTATGGAATTGAAGGTTACAGGCTCTTTAGGAAGGACAGGTGGGGGAGATGAGGAGGAGGTGTCACCCTCTATGTCACTGACCAGCTGGAGTGCATGGAGAGATGCCAACCAAGAGCCCATGGGTCAGGATTAAAGGGAGGGCAGGGTTAGGTGACATTACGGCAAGGATCTGCTATAGGCCACCCAACCAGGAAGAGCCAGTGGACTGAGACCCTTTAGAGACAGATAGGCACTGCTTCACATTTGCAAGCCGTGGCCCTCATGGGGGACTTCAACCACCCCGATATCTATTGGAGGGACAACACAGCAGGACATAAGCAATCCAGAAGGTTCCTAGAATGCATCAATGATAACTTTCTTCTTCAAGTGACAGAGGAATGACAAGGAGAGGTGCCATACTGGATCTCATTCTCACCAAGAAGGAAGGACTGGCGAGGAATGTGAAGCTCAAGGTAAGCCTTGGCTTCAGTGACCATTAAATGGTGGAGTTTAAGATCCTTAGGGCAGCGAGGAGGGCATGCAGCAAGCTTACTACTCTGGACTTCAGGAGAGTTGACTTTGGTGTCTTCAGGGATCTGCTTGGTAGGCTACCATGGGATAAGGCCCTGGAGGGGAGAGGGGCCCAAGAAAGCCAGGTAATAATTGAGGACCACCTCCTCTAAGGTCAGCAGCGATGCATCCCAACATAGAGGAATTCAGGCAAAACCACCGGGAGGCCAGCACAGACCAACAAGGAGCTCCTGGACCAAACGAAACAGAAAAGGAAGCCTACAGAGGGAGGAAGCAAGTGTGGGTAAACTGCAAGGAATGCAGAGAAGAAGTCCAGGCAGCCGGGGATCAGGTTAGGAAAGCTAAAGCCTGTTAGGTGGAGATTGCTCAGCCTGGAGAACAGAACACTCCAGGGAGACTTTACAGCAACTTTCCAGTACTGAAAGGGACCTACAGGAAAGCTGGGGAGAGATTTTTCACAGGGGCCTGCAGTGATAGAACAACGAGTAATGGCTTTAAACTGAAAGAGGGGAGATTTAAAGTAGCTATAAAGAAGAAATTCCTTAGTATAAGGGTAGGTAGGCCCAGACCCAGGCTGCCCAGAGCAGGGGTGGCTGCCCCATCCCTGGAGGTGTTCAAGGCCAGGCTGGATGGGCCTTGGGCAGCCTGAGCCAGTGGGAGGTGTCCCTGCTCATGGCAGGGGGTTGGAACTGGATGGGCTTTGAGGTGCCTAACAACCCAAACCATTCCATGATTCTGTGATTCTATGATTTGGCAAACTTCCCTCTCATTATAGAAGCTATTAAGACAAAAGGAGCATTAATTAACTTACTGAATTATTGATCAGATGTTGCAATGATAATTTATCATTTTAATAGTTTGTTGTAGAGTGGCATTTTTAGAAATGTCTCACAGAGTGAACCAACAAATTAATATAATAATTATAATGATTCATTTACATGATTCAAATATTATGCATCACTCTGTGTTGTTTAAAAGGCCTTCCAGTGCAACAGTACAACGGACCTCTCCTACACAGATAAAGTCCTTTGCTGACGCACCACCAATGAGCTCACGTACCATCCCCAAAGGCAGTGTTGAATATTTTACTTTGTCATTTAATTTATATTTTTTTGCTTAAAACTTAGAAGATCAGATTTAGCTTCAAAAGGATCTTCTAAAACCAGTATCTGTTCTTCTTTTTACTTCATTTCTGAATGAGCCACTTTCTGGTTGAGGTTCCAGGGTTGGACATCTGCAGGCTCTTTGAAATGGGAGGAGTAGCATATAAAACTTGACCTGGATGGGAAAACTGCGGAGAACCAGGTGGGTTAACCTGTTGTCTCACAGCCAGCCCTGTTTATCTGCACCAAGCTAGTCTCAGAGAAGGATGGAAATCAGAAACAATAGTTTGCCAAACCCTGGAAAGCTTTTACTGAGCATATCTGGGCATTACAGAGTCTCACAGAAACAAAAAAAAGGAAGAAAGAGATTGTCTTTCTAATGGCACAGAACAATTTGTACAGAACTGTGTTGTCCAGATTCAACGCTTCTCACTCTTGACTCTCTGCCTCTGCATGCAATCGCTAGTCTTTTAAAATTCCAGCCTTAACGAAACAGGTAAGCTGCAGAAAAGATTAAGCTGGAAAATACAGCAGGAATACAGAATGAGGACAGGTGATTGATCTTTGAGTGGATACCCAACAGCGCAACGAAATTCTCAGGCTGGGTCTTCTTTATTTCAAAATGGTTTTGATTCAGAGAGATTTTATAGCAGCTAAATCATGCAGTTGGCACAGATTGTGCAAGCTTTTCAGCATGTTATACTCTGAAAGATGTCGCATTTGGCAGAGGCAGTAAAGCTCCATGAATTTATTGTTGTTTCGCATTGAACATCAAAATCCAGGGCATCAAAAGGTGATACAGCACACATTACAACACTATTGTGGCAAGTCACCTGCTACCCTGGCGAACATAAACCTCTAGTGCAAGGCTATGAAATGCCACATGGAAGCTACTTGCACACAAGAGAAAAGAAGGTGTAGCCGGGTATGGACTAGCGAGTGACCATTGCAAACTCCGTCCATGGTTCCACAGACATAGCGCACACGAGCAATTCAACTTCTTTGCAAATCCACCTTTTAAATGAATGCACCTCAAAACTGTTTCCCCAAATAGTAACTTGACTTTTGGGAGTAGTATTTTTAGAGTCAGTAGGACTTCTTAAGCATATCAAATTATAGATATGCTTAAGTATTCCCAGAATCAGGACCACCTATTGGGTGTTTAATTACTTAATCTACGTACTATGGACAATTGCCTTTCTCATAGTGAACAAGAGACTGCTTCATCAGCAAGTTTAGCTTGTGTGAACATAGTGCTAATTAGCTCTGTACAAGAAGTGTAAAGGCACATGAAATAAGACCAAAATAATTCACTTCTTTTTTCTTTTTCTGTCTTAAACTACTAAGAAACCAAACAAACTGAAATTTCATCATGTCTTGGTAACCTCTACTAAATTCAAGTGAAAGTCAGCCCAGTTTCAGTCAAAAGTGGAGCAGAAAAAAAAGTAACTACAAAAAGATCTGACTGGCTTCTTTAACACTTCTGTTCTTTTTCACTCAACTTGAGCTAATTGCAAACATTGCAGAGCATGCTTGAAAACTACATAATAATATAACCAAAAACCAAAATAAAAAGCCTCTTTCCCATATACCAAGACTCTCATATGTAAACAATCAACAGAAAAAGCCATTTGAAATTTACCAAGAATTCTCTGAAACGGATATAAGGCACATGAAGTGAATCCACAAACTCAGAAAAAAATGCTTTTAAGACTCTAGAAGCTTCTTCCTTTAATAGTTTACGTTGAAAGCCATGAGAGATGTTTAAGAAGCTTGTGCTTTTGTTTTTAATTCTAAATATCTGGTTAGGAATTCAATATATTAGAAGTACATGGCCACCACATAAGCAGCACGCTATAAGCAGCTGCTGCAAGAGTTCAAAGGGTGTTCTGACCCTCAGTGTAACCTTACAAAGAGTTCTGTTCTCACTGCTGTTGGGTGTACAAAAGTGGCATTAACGGAGTTTGGGGTGTGCAACTTCTCTGTGCATTAAGAGCACTAGAAAGGTTTTATTGTGTACATCACAAATAGGTAAAGCATATCCAACATCCCACTTCCTCATTATGGGAGATATTATACTAGATTGTTATTCACAACAGCAGAATGTCACACTTTTCTGTATACTCTAGTTCAGCACTTTTCTAATTTCATGGACCTCAATTTACATTTGTCAGTGTTTGAAGTTAGATGATATTGGTCTACTCAGGAAATGAGTTAAAGGGGAGAGGGGTCCTTCACCTTTTGGGCAGTACCACACTTTGATGATGCATAAATAAAGCACAGCACGCGTATGTCAGCAAAAAATGGATGTCCTAAAGCCCTTTGATGCAAAGGATGATGTTTGTTAGAAACAGAAGGTTAAATATGTAGAAACTGTAAGGCTGAATTGATGATGTGAAGGGAATCTGGCAAACATCTTAGCAGATAGCCACCTTGCCACTCACTTCGAGTTCACAGACATAGAGATTCCAGTAGATTACCAATGCTGATTAGCGAATGCATAAGGAAATTATATTTACAAGCTCAAACGCTAACAGCCTGTGGTATATGAGCCCTAAGGAACTGGTATTCATACTGGCCCTGATCCAAATGGGGTTCAGAGAAGACCCTCAGATGTGAATCTCCAATACAGGGGCACCGGTGTTCCCTGCCCTTACAGCTTCCCCGAGCAGGCTGTGCACCTCTTATTTCAGGCCAGGAGATTTAGCAAATATTTTTTCCTATGCATTGAAAAACATTTTCCTAAAAGTGAATGGTACAGCTAAAGATAAAAAAAAAACTTGGATGCTTGACTGAATTTATCTAAATAGTATCTTCAATATGTTTCAGATCTTCTTCCAAGTTTCAGATGCAGCTTCATTCACGTTCATGGCTGCAGTTTAGAACCAGCTGAGGTTGCGCACTACCTTACCAAGGCATTTATGCATTTAGATGACAATTAACACTTTCTGATGTACTCCTGCCTTTCTGTTAGGACTTTGTCAATGCCTTCGATGAGGAGAAAATTCTAACATCAGAGCTTGCAAGAGCAACAAAGAAGTGATAAATATGCCATGGGTAAGGTGCCCAACAGTACCTGGCAGACAACCTTGGGCATGCAGTTGTAGATCTTCAGATTTCAGCTTTTTTACGTCTAACAAGTAAAAAAGATTTTGACTTCCATACCACATTTCCCATCTATTGTATCCCAACACAGACTTTGCAAAAGGAGGCAAAATCTTAAACTAGACACGAAATTCAGAAGAACAGAGAAGTTTTGAGATAGAACAATGAATTCATTAAACCAAATCAAACAAACAAAAACCTAAACTGTTAAAACAAGGCATTTGAATAGTAACAACTGTTAAAATGAGCTCTGAAATCTCTGTGCAACGTGAGATTTTTATTGGCAAACAATTAAATCTCTCTTTAAGTGTACTTTCTCTGTAGAAGCTAATTTATAATCTTATCAGGCATGTCTCTCAGAAGAATTTGCTACTAGTCTAAGTCTTTATCTGCACAATGCAGAATACTAACAATTGTCTTGTATGTTTGTTTCCAATGTCAACGACTGAAATTCCAATTTAAGGTTCTGGCTGCTTTCAGAATTTGATATTATTTTTAAAGTGCTGCCACTTTTATTCACATAGTGTGTCAGAAAAAGCAAATAGAAGAATAAAAAACCTGTGTTGATGGCAAGAAAGGAAAAAGGTGATGTACTTGGGAATCAGCTTGCTATAGCTCATTTGCTGGTTTATCATTTTTCTCTTCCCCCCCAGGGCCCTATTTTCTTTCAGCCCTCCTCATTAGGATTTACCTTTTACAATAAGCGTTAAGGTAAAGGAAGTTAGAGGCAAGGTGGAATTAATGGTGTACACGCTATGGATGCTGCATCCCACTATCCACCTCGGGAACCGGCAGCAGGGCTGCCTGCGCATCCAGCTCTGCCTGCCGTGTGCTTCACACTGCCTCGTGGTCAACTCACTGCCTTTGGGCTTCCTAGAAATCCATAACCACTTACTCTTTCCCAGCCATAGACCGATAGCACAGTGTACATTTCTGACTAGAGTAAAAGATAATAATAAATTCAAGCAAACAGTTTTAATTCTTGGAACTGCTAACCTACTTCTTTATTCACTTCAGCAGAATTCACAAGAGAACAAAGAGGGATTTTTTAGCAAGCAAATCACACAGCTCTACACTATTATTTCCTTCCATTTTCCCGAGTCCAAGTTCTGAAATTCTTTAAGAAATGGACCCACAGCGGTCATGCACAGTACCAGCCTAGAGAGCATTTGTTCTATTTTTTTAATCCCACATAAAATCCTGCTAACTCTTTCAACATAAATCCAACACATTACTATTCCAAGCCTCCCCTTCTCTTTTATTTGGCTCTGAACACCTGTTGGTTAATTCCCAGTTGAGATAATTAGTCCTTGGTTATCACCAGTTATTGTCACCTGTTCAACTTGTAAATGCCTACAAATTTGAGTTTTCCAATTAGCATCATAAGATCCCTGTCGCAGGCAGCTAGGGTGTATTTTTTTTCCCACAAGCCAAATCACTTTTCACTTACACACTCTGCCTATTGAGTCTCATTTGGTAATAGTGCTTTAAAAATTATAGTGTTTTTCACAGAATAGACTTGTCACTGCCCTACCTCCTATCAAGCCCAGATGGCTGCTACTATAAAGGAGAGAAAAACAGAAAAGGGAATTAAATGAAACACTCTCCTTAATAAGTATCCAAGTCAATTTAAATAGTTCCATTTCATTTTTACATCAGAGTCATGCCCTAGTATTAAGGCATGAAGAACATTCTCGGTGTCCTAATAAGCCCCACGACATGTTGAACTGACATTTCGGTATGTGGAACAAGAAGCTTATATTTAACTTCTGTGGTAGGAAGCTGTCGGTAACCTGAGTTAGAGACACTGGCCCAGTGCATTAGAGCCGGGTTAACCTCCAGCCGAACAGAATGAAGTGGTCTTCTAACTAAAACCAGCACAAAAATATACTTCAAACTTGGAGGAGGTACTCCTGGAAGCACCATCTGAAATCCTCAAAGCACATGGCACAGAGATCACCCAATATCACAGAAATTGCTTCTCTTCGTTCTGTCGTGCCTGCAGTGGGTTGGTGGCCCATCGAGGGAGGTGATCAGTACACCTCCTACGTCTGGGGATCTGCAGGAAAAGCGACCTCCAGCACTTTCTGTGGGAGTATATCACAGGAACTCCGCTAACATCTTTCAAGCCTTCCCTCACTGTTTCACAGTGCCTCTGCAAATATGAGTGGAGCTCCTAAATACAGGAAAGGGAAGTGCTAGCCTTGAGAGGTGGAAAAGGTTGTGCCACTTGGAAACCAAGCTCCTCCGGTCCCTCTGGATGTGCTGAGAATGAGCCAATGCAGTCACTGAATCCCAACCAGAGATGGCAAAAAAAGAATCTCACTTCAGAGATCTGTGTTGCTTATTATTAAGGATGAAACCTCTTCCGTAAATCAACTTGCTATTATATCTTCGCACATCCCACCATGGGGCAGTCTGTGAGGGTTTTCTCGTACTGTAGCTGGAGTTTTGAGACAGGTTTGGTGACAAAGACAACCTTCTCTAAAAACAGTGTTTCCTCTAAACAGAATTATTTTCCAGATAGCTGTCTAGCTACACACAGCTCTATAAGTGAGTTTTCAGATGTATCTAGCAGCATCAACAATGCTACCAAGACAGACAGGAACTGAAAGGTAAAAACACTATGTGCAGAGCCCGAAACTAAATAGCCCAATGAAAGATTTTATGAAGAATACTAAAAGACAAATGGCTTCATTGTGAAAAGAAATTGTTTCTTCCTAGCCTGTACTAATGACAAATCGCAATACTCTGCTGGCTAGAACAGATGTTAACAAACTCACCTGCACGTTTCTCTTGTCTTCACTTACCCATCTTAGGGCAGGGAGTAGAGCTCAGGCTCTCAGATCCATTCGGGCATCAAATCCCCTTTGGAATTGAGTTGCTAGATTCCTAACTGTTTTTGAGAATCTGGGTTTAAATGGGGATACAGTGTCTGCTTATTGCTTTGTGTCTGGAGCCTATGAATCAGACTCGCACACAGTGGAATAGGATTATTACTTGGCACGGGCAGGCAGCAGCAGTCACGATCCAGCCCTCTGAGATCAAGGCAGCACGAAATTCATGAAGATTTAAAGTAGTTAAAGGAGTTTATTTTCCAGGTGGGAAATCCATGTGTCAGAAGGAAAGTAACTATAAATTTTCAACCCAGCTTTCCACATAAAATGTAAAGCCATTTGGAGCACACAGAAAGCTCGGTATGAACTAGGGCTGATAGCTGGTGCAAGGTATGGTCAGTGGTTTTAAATGATTGATGGAGCTATCTCTACACTAAAGTACTAAGGTTGGAATGGAAGAAAATAATTGAGATCTGCTATAATGGTGCTTTATACCTTTTTTTCTTCCTGTGATGGTCAAATAGCATTCAGTTGTACACAACGGTTGTTACTTTCTACTAGTTATACTTATGGTAGCTCTCCATACATCTGCTACAAGGCTTCATTACAATAAACTGAACAATACTGCATGTGGAGATGGGTTTTTAAACATTTCCTCATTTATTATTGCCTCTTTAGGAAAGAAAGTAAAGCATATTCAAATAGGGTTTTTTTTTTTCTTGAAATATATATATGAACGAAAATTCAGTGTTGCAATTGATCCCTATTTAAATGCTTAGCTTTAAGGTACGTCAATGAGTCACCTCAGCTCAATAGATTTATTACCTTTCACTTGTAGGAATTTGAGGCTTCCCCCGACAACATCATGTCAAACGGCCTGGTACAGCTACAAAACTCAACCCCAAGCTGAAATCGCAACGCGGCGCAGATACTCTGGGCAGTCACTCCTTTCTTTTCCTTTTGAAATACCAGAACCTTGTGAGTTTTCAACCAAGTATCAGACACTTTAATATAATTTTCTTGAAATCAGTGACATTGCTCGAGGACCATTCTACATGAAAAAGACAGATGAATAAGTGCTGAAGGAGCAGACTGCCAAATACCCTCTAAGAAAGAGTGTGATGCGCTGACTCTATTTATACTCGGCTCTGAGATCAGTGTATTAGCTGACTGGCATTTCTCCTGCTGAGAAAAGATCAATGAAGAAAAGATCAGCTGAAGAAAGATCGATGGTGACCAGACAAACCATTAATTCATAAGAAAAGAGATTTTGCTTGGAGAAATAGCACATTAGCCTGAGGCTCAAGCTCCGTCTTGATCATTCCTATGTCTTACATGTTAACCTGAATTCTCACTCCAATAAACTGCAAGGCCTGCATGAACAGGGAGAGAAGGAGCTCCACGCTGGACAGAGCTGCAGACAGACCTAGCAGCAGTGAAGCAAAGCAAGAAAGGAAAAGACTGTAAATAGTCACAGCACATCTGAAAAGGTGGCCCTCTATTTCCACAAGTGGAGAATTCTCACATCCTTCTGTAGCAAAATGGGGATGTCCCCCAGAACCCAGAATTAGGTATTCCTTCTGTCCTGGGGTCTGCAGGGTCTCCTGCAGTTGTAATATCTGAATGACATCCAGTGTCTCTTTAAATACTGTCATAAGCACTCGCAGTGTCACACGCACCTCACTCTTTTCTGCACAGAGAGAGTCATATTGCATCATGCTGAGTTATCGTATTGTTGGAGAAGGGTTTTTTTCCTTCCACTTGGAGAACTGAAACTGTAGAAGGTCACTGCTCAGATTGCCTGGGACAAAAGCTCCTTCAGTAATAAACTTTTTCTAAATCTAAAAGATCAGGAAAAACTCTGATAAACAAGAGTATACGCCAGAATGTGTATGTGCTTACAAAAGAATTTTGCAGTAACAGAGAAATTAGGTGCTGAGAGAGACACGCTGGGTGCTGAGGAAAATGCTTTGATGTTTCTGAGACATTAAAGGAGTTGTTAAAGAGCAGTTCACCTGTGGATATTGCCAAGGAGAGGTAGCACTACTGTACTGATCATGTTTTAAAGTGCTGCTCCGTGTCAAGTATAAACAGCACGGCAGCTTTAACTAGGGTGCCCTGCTGTTTCAACAGTAGAAAAGAGCTTGAGATGAGAGCATAAACTTTGTTTGGAGCAAAGTTCCAGCTTTTCCAGAATAAAGGAGGAGCTTTTATTCTGATATATTTGTTTGTGACTGATGTTACTTTCTCATCTCTCTGAAGTTGCTCAGGATCACAGGCTGGATGCTGACTTGCTGCCCTGCTGACGGAGGATGCTGACTGCACGAGGGCAGGGTAACAGTGGGTCGCGTTGGGGCAAGCCCCAGAAAGGCAGCTGAAGCTCTGTTTTGATGGGAAAAAAAGGATACTGAAAGAAAAACAAAAAATCCCAAGTGGTGATAGAGATGTGAGGTTAGCAATGAGTAGTCAGATTTTTCCAAAGCAAAAGGAGAATTACAAAATAGTGCCTGGGTTTTTAGGATTACAAATATCAGATCGAGTTCTGGGAACACTGAGTCCTACCTGATGGATCTAATTAAAAAGTAACCCAAACATACCATGCAAGACACAGTGTACTCTCCCAGGTTCAGTCACCATCCTTTGCTGCTTGTGCTCGGAACCAGATATAAAATCCTAACCTGTTTAATCTGCATTTAAGATGGCACACTACTAGTTACGATAAAGTAATTTTTTGATACACACTTAATAGATGAGGTCTGATACAAAACTCAGAGATTGTACCTGTAAGTCTTGTTATTTATCAAATTAAGTCTTGTTATTTATCAAATAATCAGCTACAATCCCCTTCACAACAGCTCCCTTCTGAGCTGACCCACGGCTGCAAGGCCACTTTCTGAAAGGCTGTTGAGGATCACCATCGTTTTTGCTTTCACATCTTCTAACAACGAACCACAGGTTCCTTTGAACACCAATTGGATCTTTGGGAAGAGGAAGCCACGTCCAATGAACAGAGTGGGTGCTCAAGCACAGTGATGTTATTAGCTAAGAATTGCTTCACAGAGAAAGTGCTGTGGGGCGGCGCACACTGAAAGAAAATGTCTTTCTTTGAACATGCATCTACTCGTATGGAGCGAAGCGATGGAGCCGAGCGTTGTCTCACTGTGACAGGTTAAATCATGTAGCCACTTCTTTGTCTCTCCCCTCTCACTTTTGCTTCCCAAGCTATAGTGTTTGTCTCACTTTTTTTTGTGTTGGACCCCACATTTTAATGTAGAAGTCTCTTCCTAAGGAAACAACAATGAATTACGCAAAATTAATTTGAATCAATTTTTGGGCAAAAGCCAAGACCCATATTTTTCAACAAACTCCACCCAACCCTGTGCTCTCAGACTGAAGCCCAGTGCTTGGTCCAGCTGCTGGTGTCGCCAGCCCGCGCTGCACTGCTAGTGGGGGTTCACAGAGCCCGTGGCTGGGTTCCAGCTGGCCATCAGACTTCAGAAGCTTTCGCTATTTGATAAGTGCAGCAGTGTCCCAGATACCCCAGACAGACACTGAGAGTAACCTTTAAGAAGAAAAGGGTAACAGGATGGTAGCCAGCAGTTAGTATGATTACTTCAGCTAACAATGCGCACTACTAACAGTTTGAGATTTCTTTAATACATTACTTTTGCATTTTTTTAGGCACTGTTCTTCAGGGCCCATTATGGGAACGGGTCTTGCTGGTGAATTTGAAGGAGGAGAATACACAGTTTCACATCCCATGAACTGCGAGAGCCTTTTTTTTGCTTTTGTTCAGATTTCAGCACAACTTAGTGGGTGAAATCCAACCCTCTTTCAAGTCAGTGGGAGTTTTGTCATGGATTCAAAGAGGCAGAGCTTCTTTGTGAGGAGAAGCTGGAGCTCCATTTTGCCAAACTCCACATGACCAAAATGCATTGTTCATTTATAGCTGCCTTGATCATAAATATGTCTCATTTTACTTTATTCTAAGTCATTCCTCTGAAGTTTTAACTTACGTATTTATTGTTGATTCAGGAATATCTGGCTCACAATGACAGTCTGACTTAATGGCCAATGCAATTTAGAAACTCGTCATTTTTAAGCACAACTTTAGGAATTGAAGCATTTAATGAAGTTCCCATTTTGGATAAAACTCCACACTACCTCATCAACGGTCCCATGGCTTTGCCTTTACGGCAATCCATTATTTCCACGCTCTCATCAGAGGTTTATCAGGTAACTGGCACGAGAACACGCTCCCTGATTTGGGTCCAGTTGGGGTTCACAGGCAGGTGCCTTGCTTAAGGAAACCACACCCCACCCACTTTTCCAGGAGTTCTAGCTCAGCTGACAGGTAGCCTCAAAAGCTGAATTTATAGCAGAAACTTCACAGTGCATTTTAATACGGCATTCAGTTTAATTAGCACTTGGGCAATTCCTTTTGTTCTCGGTAAACAACAGTAAGACTTGACAAGGCAGAGCAGGGAGCGTATTTGTTGCTTTCATGTGTCACTCAAACTTGCCCATCACCATTCCCAAACTAATACTTCTTTACACGAACTTCTGCTAAATAGTGTTAGATTTTTAAGTCTAAAACTGGCAGGTTTTCCCAGGGTTGCATCTGATATAAAAATCAAGGTTTATTAACATTACAAAGAGCACTGCTGTCCTGTAGTGCCCCTTTTATCATTCTAAGCAGCTGCCTTGAGGCAATGCGTTTAACCTTGGGAAATGGGAGAGGAATTCTGGGAAGCCAGAAATCTTTGACAGCTCAAGCGTTTTACCTCAGCCAAAATCTGTTCTATGGCTTCAGTTCCTGCACCAAAAAATGACAAGACCCTTATTTTCATTTGATGTTTATCTGTTCTATTCATTGCACTTAAAATCAAAAGATAGGATGGTATTTACTTACAGTGATCTCCCATTTGTGCTTCAAGCACACCAGGGCGAACATTCTCCTTTTCTCTAGTATAAGAAAGTGCCTGGCTCTGTGCGTGCGAGTGTGTGTGTGTCTGTGTGCGTGTGAGTTTCTTTGTGTGTGTCTGTGTCTCTGTGCATCTGTGAGGGTCTGTATGTGTCCCTCTGCCTGTATGTGCAGGTGTGTCTCTGTCTGTGTGTATGTGTCTGTGTGTCTCTCTCTTTGAGCCTATGTGTGTCAGTGTGTGGTAGGGGAACTCCAAACCCAAACCGTCTCGCAGTGTGGTGAACTGTTATAACCTTCCTGCAGGTTATTGTCTTCCTACCTGTGCGATGGTTTATGATAAATTTCATGTTGCATTTGGCCATTTCATCACCGATTGCAGCAGCGAAAGAAGCGCCACAGGATCAGTTTTAAGCCTCTATTTGTCAGGGTTTAGAGCTTAGCTGTAAAGATAGAATTCCTTTTGATGTTTCACATATCAATTCTCACTATATACACAGCTTTTCCTTTTGGAAGGTCCCAAAGCATTTCCTAAGCTATACATGAATACAATCTTTGAAACACTGCTAATTCCATTGTTTCTAGCTGGCCCATGGCTTCTTGCGAAACACCAGAGCACTGCAGATACAAATAAACCATCAGACATTAAACAAACATCTACAGGTTTCATTTTTGGTGTAGCATCTCTCAGGCAAACAAAACCCAAAAGTTCTTCCTTATCCTGAAGCTCTTGATGCAAATGGATTCAATGAGCTGTGCCGCTCAGGGCCAAAGCCAGGAGATAATCTGCAGAACGTCTAAGGGAGAGAGGGAATTATGCTTGATCGTAGAGGAAAATCAGACTTCTCTTCGCTCCAAGGGTTTATTTAAATGGCAGGGTGTAGTGCTTTTCTCTTCCTCAGGAATACCAGCCCAGGCAGCAGCCCGCGTTAGCGTAATGACCCTTCTGCAGCCCTCGGTAGCCTGCGACCCGTCTGTACTCAGGTACCTCAGTACAAAGCACGAGTGCGCTGGCAGATCAAACCTGGCACTTTAGCCCTCTAAGCTCAGGGGACACGGGCTGTGCTCTCGCTATTCATAGCTATCTCCATCTAATGAGATTTTGCTCTTATTCAGGTGAATTGCTCAGCTGCTCTGACCATAAGCAGCTTATTGTTTTACTTCTGCTGTATGAAAGTGTTTCTCCAGCCAATTCCATCGTGACACATGTTATTGGCCAGGCAGCGTGTCTGGATGCTGACGGATCATGGTGGTGTTCCAACTGTATAAGGATCCTTTCCAGTGAGGTGTTTCACAGAGCAGCAAGGCCATTTCAAAATCACAAGTGAAACATTGTCTTCACAAAATAAGAAAATGTGAGACCTATGTACACTTGCATTGCAACTGGTGTTCCTAATCAACGCTCAGCTGATAAACCAATCTATAGGTCTTTGCTAGGACAGTACTTGTGTCCGCAGGCTGTTATTTAGACCACCCTATCCACAGCTTTTGCCTTCTCTGATGGAGGAGGCAAACTGCTACAGACCAGGAGAACTGCCCTACGTAAGCAGTACAAGAGCTCACCTTCTCTCATCATAGAATCATAGAATGGCTTGTGTTGCAAGGGACCATGAAGGTTGTGTGGTCCAACCCCTCTGCCATGGGCAGGAACACCCCCGACCGGATCGGGGGCTCAAAGTCCCATCCAACCTGACCGTGAATGTTTCCAGGGATAGGGCAGACAGCACCTCTCTGGGCAACCTGTGCCAGGGCCTCCCCACCCTCACAGGAGAACATTTCTTCCTAAGATCTAGTCTAAACCTCTCCTCTTTTAGTTTTAAACCATTATTTCTTGTCCTGTTGCTACAGGCCCTGCTAAAAAGTTTTTTCCTGTCTTTTTTATAAGCTCCCTTTAATTATTGAAACGCTGCAATACGGTCTCCCCAGAGTCTTCTCTTCCCCAAGCTGAACAACCCAAATTCTCTCAGCCTCTCTTCACAGAGGAGGTACTCCAGCCCTCAGATCATCTGCGTGGTATCCTCTGGACTAACAGATCAACACCTGTCCTGTGCTGAAGGCTCCAGATCTGGATGTAGGGCTCCAGGTGGATCTCATAAGAGTAGAGGTACAGAATCACCTCCCTCGCCCTGCTGGCCATGCTTCTTTTGGTGCAGCCCAGGATACAGTTGGCCTTCTCTTTCAACAGCATGGTCCAGTCACATTTAACCATCTTATTTATATCCCCATTTCCTTCTGTTTCAGCCATTTCCCCTGACGTCAACTTGAACGGATTAGTGCCACCTCTTGCACTCCCCACCCCATCTGAGGTGGTAAGACAGAACTGAGAAATTCCTCTCTAACCCCCTTAGTGCTTCCATGGATCCCACTAACAAGAACTGACCCACCGGCAATGTTTCTGGTAAAACTGTGGTCCCAACAGTTCCAATGTACTAAATACAACTCAAATATTTCTGGAAGCCCCAGGTTACTTTACAGCATCCTGGTAAATCATTCCACTCTCCTTCTCTCTGCAGTCTCAACTAGCTAAGTTATGTTTTTTTCATTACCCCTCTTAAAATCAGGCCTGCTTCGTGTTTGTACATCAAAAGTGATGTATGTACGCATAAACATTCAACATCCATAAGAATAACTTCTTATCACAGTTGTAAAAGTGTATCGCTGATTTATACACCATCAGTGCTTCGTAATAAATATTTTACTATTTTATATACATACTCATAGAGAACATAAACAAAATGTATTTAAGGGAAACTGAAGCATTTGAAAGTTGTTATTCCACTTTTCTTTCATTTGTCCTTTCAACTTTACGCCAGGCCTTTTCATGGTATAAAACAGCTTTTACTCACATCATTTTAAAGCATTTATTCCTCATTCACACAACAGGTCTCAGGGGCTCCTTCCGAATTGGTGATTCTTCTCTAGCAGACACATAAGGAAGCTATGACTGCACAGAGGACGACTGCAGCTGGAGAAGCAGGATGAGTTTTGCATCAATTATCCTGAAAAACATAAGTATTGCCTTGTTTCTTGCCCTCTGGACTGCAGTGGCCGCAGCACCCAGCTTCGGGGCCCCTACGAGTATCTGCTGCTTCATCACAGTTTAAAGCACTGCACTCTCAACAGTCACTGTCGGAAGAAGTCAGGTGGCTGCCCATGCCAGCAGCTTTCACATTAGCATTTTCTAAGAGAGTAAATGACGGCAGAAGCTTCAATGAGGGGTGTCCTTTAACTTCCATGATTTAATTTGGTAAGCCTGATATCCCTTTGCTTAGCTCTCACCACCTCCTCGGAGATGCTTCTCGCATTGCCAGCTCAGTCGGTGGCACTTGTCTGCTTGGTCAAACACCAAGATGTACCGCTCAGCAAGGAGCAGAGCTGCGAGCCTGACATTTGACACATTATCAAGCTATCTTATTACCACTTTAGGGATGTGACCAGATTAAAATGTGCGCTCTCACATGCAGATGCCAAGATTCTTGTTCGTGCTGTCATTATGTCCAGACTTCAGCAGCACAATTCTCTTCTCTCTTTCTTAAGGAACAATGCTATGTCACATCCTTCCAAACTTGATTTTACAGAGATTTATGGCTGCACTCTATTTGATGCCCCGTACATTCCAGAAATATCAGTTATGTGAGACTGGAATATTGTGAAAGGATGGGATATGTAACAATTTATTTTATCCTTTTTTCTTTTCTTTCCTTTGTAGTTTTACATGCCTTACACACACAATAGGTCACATGCAACCTATTAAATGACAATTAAATCAATTGTCTCAACTGCACTGTACTAAAACTAAGGAGGGAATTAATGTATTTCTCATATATACCTTTAATATATATTCTACAAGCTTTACTGACAGAAACAGTCCCTTTAAGATTGTATGTCATTAAGTACGATTATGTATGTCATTATCATAGCCTCTTATCAAACAAAGATGTGAAATATTTTAAGAAGAAATGAAATGTTCGCATTTCTCCCTGAATTTCAAGATATAGATGGAGCACATATGATTCTTGAATGTGGAGAAAAGTTTTTGGGACAAAGAATTAATTTTGCTTCCTGTAAGCTTGCCCTCTTCTGATGCTAAAGGTAAGATTCGACTGTTTCAATTCCTTGGCAAACCACCCCTTTGACTAATCTCTTCTCTGGAAGATATTCAGACTACATTTTCCTTTGTTAAATCTCACCTCATTAATCCTAGTTACACACCTTACGGCAGTGCTTTCCTGTTCTGAAGTTTACAGCTCTGCAGGACGAGAAGATAGATCCCCTTAGTCATTCCGTGACCAAGCAATGCGTACTTAGCACTCACAGTCTTCCCTTGTTAATCTCCTTACAGCTTCTGCTGCTCATCCTCAGAACCTCTCCAGCTGGTTAGTGGTGGCCTAGTACTAGACCAGAGGAATCACAGCTACTATTCTAAAGGCAGGATTTACAGGGCTATGGATAAAGGGTTTGTTGCCACAAGCTCTTTTGTTTCAGCTGGGCAAACATTGCATCTCATAAAACCGGACTTGGTGTCTCCACTCCCAGAACTCAACCCCAACATTACAGAAGGCGATGAAAAGCTTTAGAAATCTGGCCTGGCCCAATGTAAACTTCCTCTTTGCTGTCTTTAACACAATGTCTGTCAATCCAGACAAAAGCTATTCCCCCAAGGAGCCCAAGGAGACCCTTGGCTTTGTGAAGTTCTTCATCCCAAGCCAGATCATTGTGACAAAGTGAAAAACCACTTTCCTGAGTGAGGGCAGATTATCATGGAAAGAGGAAATCCCAAAAATAAAAGCAAAGTTAGAAGTTGTATTTTCAGGAGCATGGGAAAGAAGGGAAATGAAACTCATTCACCTTTATTGTTTAAGCATAAGCAACATTAGCAATAGGAGGAGTCGTATATATCCTAATTATTAGGCACTCGCTTAGATGGAAGGAAAGTAGGCTGAAAAGCTGGAAGTCACTGAAAGAAGAATATTGGACAGTGTCACCATGTTCTGTTACTCCAAAGAATTTATTCACTATTTTCTGTATTTTCATGTATTCTGGAATGAACTAGACTAATCAACGTTAGATTGATTGAAAACTGGTGGGCCTGCTGGGCTCAGAGGATAATAATCAGCTGTAGATGATGCTAAATTGGAGGAGCAGGGCAGCGTGCGAAACATCAGACTTCCAGTTTAGAGGGATCTTAAGAAATCTGAGGAAGAAGGCAACAGAAAACTCATCGAGTTCAAGATGTGCAAAATTCTGCACCTGGAGAGTCACACGATTTTGCACCTGCCTCATTAGAGGCCAAGAACCAACTGGCTGAGGAGCAGCCCTGCTAAAAGGACCAGGGTCCTGGTGCCAGACCGAACGCGAAGCAGCAGGGTGCTCTCATTGCTCGTATGCACACAAGGCCACACGAGCAGAAGCATGGCCAGCACAACGAGGGCAGTTATTAGTCCCTTCCATTTGGCACTGGTAAGGCCACACTTGGAACTGTGTCCAGTTGTGGAAGGGCGGATTTTGGAAGGCTGCCCAATTCAAGAAGGATGCTGAGAAAATGGGGAGAAACACGCAGAGAATTGCCAAAATCACCCTTGACATATGGCCTATGAGGAGAGACTCTGGCAGCTGGGATTGTTCAGGCTGGTGAAGAGGAAGTCAAGGATTATGGAACAGCAGCCTACAACTGTTCCAAAGGAAATTACAAGAGTGGAGCCAAACCTCAGCAGTGCCAGATGGTAAAACATGGGGCAACAGCCGCAAACTGCAACTGGGGAGACTCCCACTGGTGATCAGGAGAAATTTCTTCACTTTGAGGTTATTACAGCACTGGAACAAGTTATCCAGAGATAAAGGAGGATCATCATCTGTGGAGGCTTTCAAGGCTTGGCCAGAAAACCTGCAGCTGTTCTGACCCATGTGAGCAGTAGCCCTGCGCCGTGTGGGAGGCTGGAACAGAAAGCCTCCAGAGATCTCTTCCAGTGCACATTTTTCTGTTTCTGTGAGCCTAGGTTTTGCTCAGTCTATGTCAGGCATATTGGGAAGCTCCTTTAATGTTCCCTTTCAAGGCTTTATACAAAAGAGAGATTAAAATCACAACAAAAGCATTCTGCCAGAGAAAACTGAACTGCTGTGGCAGCTCAGGCAGTGGCCAGATGCGTCAGCTTCAGCTGGAGCTCACCCCAGTCATCATCTCCTGCTGCTAATCATCTTCATCTACCACCCACGGTCTTCCCTCTCTCTTGGAAAAAGGCACCCTTCATGCTGGATGATTTAAATACATAAACAATTTCCCTGACCCACTTGTGCAGAAATGAACCAGGTTAAAACCCTTGCTGTTAGGCGTGGTTAATTAGCCTAGATCACTTTAACAGAATTAGGCAAATGAGCAATCACACATGCGGTTATGCCCTTGGTGCCAAAGGGAATATAACCTCTGGAGGGAAAGGGAGCATGGCAGTGAGCAGCCGGGTGCAGTAACTGCTTCATCCCACGAAGCTACAGCCTGAGCACCGCCTCCAACTGTACGCATCAATTCCTATCGAGGAATCCATCGGCATGGAGTATTGTAAAAATTGTGAGGAGATTGTGAAGCCATTGTACCATGTGAAGCAGCACAAACAGCTTTCTGCACCTTCCATAACCTCTCTCATAGGAGAGAATTGCAAATACATAAGGTACGAAAGGAATTAAAGAGCTAATGTGTCTAATTCATAAGACAGGTAAATTATTTCTGGTCATTTCACGATTAAAAAGTGTGGGGGTGTTTGGGTGTGCAAGAAGGAAATTCATGACCATCCTGAAGAAATTAAGTAGGGAATCTAAAACAAAGAAGAGATTACAAAAGAGGGATGGAGATCACTGGTCTCACAAACTGGAACCACTGGTCCTGTTCAGACTTCCTTTTTCTACGCAGAACAGGAGCTATGAGACTTTCCTCTGTTGAGTCTTAATTTTTATAACTGTCATCAGCTTTAAATCACACAAGAGCAACCTATTGAAGCAAGGCACACGTCCAAAAGGCAGGTCTGCATGGAAGATGTTACTGCTGATGTGCAGTAGGGGCCGTCTCGGGGCCCTTGGTTTAATTTGTACGCAAAAGGCTGTACCACCACTACATAAATATAAATGTAGTGTGAACACTGATGTAGAATTCCACATTTATTGATGATGACACCATGTTTTCATAGTTTCAAAGAAAGAAGATGACAAAATCATATGGAACCTATTTGAGATGAAAAATAAATTATACAGCAAGTCTGTGTTTGCTTACAGGCATTCTAGATACACCTCCTTCCCAGCAGCTGGGACACAGCTCACCAAAGATACTGAGCCCAACACAAAGGACCAGGAACATGACACTTAGGATGAGAATGCTTGTCTATAAGCAAAAGGCATAATTGCAACTGAGCCATGGCCAGCAAAGCAGCGATATAAAGAAAGGAGCCAGTGGCACCTGAGGATTGCTAGACAGAGGTGTCTATATGGCTTGGGAGCAAAATTTTAGATCTGCTCCTGGCTGAGTTCTGCACAGAACAGAAAATCTTGCGTGTTTTCTGGACCCACGTCCTCCTGCTAAATGCAGGACAGAATTTTTCAAGCAGTGAGATGATCAAACCCAACATTACAGGAGAAACTAGACTGGATTATTTGGGGATTTTCTGGTACGTGTGACCCAGAGAAATATATGCTGATGGACTACTGAGGGCATAAAGAAACCCATGGCATTTACAAGCCTCCTTCCAGTTCAAACAGACTCAGCGATAATGGATGAGTGCTCCCTTCGTGAGAATTTCCCATTGGAATGAGTAGCATTGCCAAGGCTTCTGGTCCACTGCCAGTGAGGATATGGCCAGGGTTTCTTTTTTCCTTTTCCCTGCTAGAAGGAGCTGTAGTGCAGCCAATTCAGTCTCTGATACCACTGGGGCTCCAACACGGGTAGTACATGCACAATTCTTGTCGATCTCTCAGGAGATGCTAATGTTTCAGAGATAAATTTCTGGAACTAGGCAGAAATTCAGACTTTAAGGAGACAGTAAGGAATTAAAACACTCCAGGGAAGCATATTGCTGGAGTGTCCAAACAGTAAAGACCCAAAGAGCAAAGGTATTACATTAAGCATGTTGTCTCAGAACCCTGACGTACTGACATGTGCCATCAAAAGGCGTTTCAGGATGAGGCAGGGAGGCTCTGACTGGTTATAAGGCAAGGGCAGCAGCAGCTAGAAAGACCCATGTTTACTTTTGGCCTCAGGATAGGATTCCAAGTCAGGTTTATTGCAAATGCTGACCCAATACATATTGAATTTAAACTGAGAAAATGGAGCTAGCTGTTTGTTTTTTTTTTTTTCCGAAGACCAACATCCCACTCTCAGTGTATTTTCGTTTCCCAAGTACTTTCTCAGATTCCCCTTCCAATCACCTGCCAGGAGTTCAATACCTTCTTTATCTAAGTTAGACAAAGCATAAAATCTTCCAGAACATGTTAGCATTTGCAAGATTTTCATTCTTCTTAATGGGCCCAACTCATTCTGTTCCCCTTTCTTCTCGCAGCACTGCTTCTTGTAGTTAGATGGCTGGATCTATTGTAGTACAGCAATTTCTGTTTCCCCCTTCTTTCCTTGAACTCCTGAGCCTAAGTCTGCACCTCTGCTGCTTTGTCACTGCTCTGTACCTTTTGCTTGGCTCTCTCCACACTTTTCCACTGCCAGTTTTTCCGACCAGCAATCCATATTCAGGTGTCACTGCAGCCCGGGCACTCAGTGTAACTCACTGCTCCTTTCACTGTACCTGTGACTCTATATTTCATGTTTTTTGTCCCTTTCACGTTCAGAAATGTAGCTACAATAAAGACTCAGTCTTCTAGTACTGCACTGTACTGTGCTTGGGAACATAAGGCTATCCCTACGCTCTGCCAGTTCTCCTTAGAATCTATGATAGATGCTATTTCTTTTAGTATCTCATTATACGTGTCATCGATATCTTGCCTGGCCCGAAGCCATGTGGCAGCCTGACAAACCAGTGCGGCAGTTTGGCAGTTTCCATAGAGGGCACAGCTGTCAGCATCTCTTATCCTCCATTTCAGAGAATCAGCTGGTACTGGCAAGACATCATAAACTAAGACTAAGCAGTAACTGTGCATCCTTTTTAGCAATGCAGAAATGGAAAAATTGTTCCAAAGAGCGTTTTCTGTCTTAGTCTTTTTGGCAGCCCTTTCTTATTGATGGCAAATCTGATAGTTACTTCTTTTGTGTTTCAGCACTCCAAGTCCTACAGAATGGGTTTTCTCATCCTCCTTCTACTACCTGTTGCAAATGCACAGCACAATGCTATAGCAGATACAAAAGGCAGACTGCTCATTACATACATGAGCATATGCTCTGCCTGTTAAGCTGTATACTCCAGCTGCTCCTGCAGGCCACTGTCAGGAACACAGGAATTAGCTTACTGAAAGAGAAAGTGAAGGCCGTCTGCCACGCTGATTGATGTCCCACTTTATTATTTTATGTCAGAAACTGTGACGATCATACGACGTGAAATATAATATCAAAGGACAGAGGACAAGAAGCAAAAAGGGGAGAAATGAGCAGCAGAGAAGAGAGAAAAAAGCAGTAGCCAAGCAAAATAAAAGAAAGGAAAATCAGGAAGAAATTATTTGCAGAGAAAGCTGAACACCACCACGCCTAGCTCCTTCCAGAACACCGTGTTGATTCTAGGGACGACTATCTTAATCTCCATTATTACATATACTGAGAACCATACTGTCAGCACAGGTAAAGAGGAAATACGATTGAGGAGAGAAATCACAAGGATAAATCCAAGAAAGGGAAAGTGGAGGGAAGTGGAAGTTGTATGGCTGGGATGTCAGTAGCCTCGTGTACCGTTACACTCTACCTAGAGATGCAGGCACGCTGAAGATCATGTCAGTCCAGGATCTTCTGTGTGAAAGTGATGCAAATGAAGATAAGTAGGGGTGGTACCAGGGAAGTCTGGGGCAGGGGGAGGATCTGCAGAAAGGACATGGATCTGTGAAACCACAGTGGACGCCACCAGGTGATGGCTGCCAGACCTAGAGATACTATGGTGGTACAATGAGGACCCTTAGACCACAGAATTACTCACAGAAATAACTGCTCATCAGTACCAGCAAGGGAATTGCAATCTGGCAATCATTCACCAAGACAAAGAGGACCTGGGTGAGCAGGACGATGAAGTCCAGCTTCTAAGCCATCACAGAGACCCTTGTAGCCAACTAAAACCACAGAGAGTATCTACTCCTGCATGGGGAGGAGTGGGGACAGGGCAAGGCACAAAGTACATGAATAAAAAGCCACCTCTGATGGGCTTGCAAGGTGAATCATCTGCTTTGGAAGAAGTATGTTAAATATTTATCAATTGTAGTAAACTTGTGATGTGGGGTACATCTCTCACCTTGATTATTTCATGCTTGACTTGAACCTATATTGCACAGTGCCTTACTGCTAAGATGCACTTCAATCTCCCATGTCACCTTGCAGGCAAAATTGGAACCAGTGGTCAAAAATATATAATAGATATCTTCTTTATTATATGAAATAAGGTTCTAGACATGTGAACTCCTAATCAGACTTATTTTCTCAGAACAGTTTTGCCTCATGTCCTTACCTATGCTCTGCTGCCTTCTTCTCTCTTACTTTTCACCCTGTGTTTTGCCCAGAAGCCCTGTCTGCAAACTGCAGGGCCACCCACAGATGGACAGAAAGAGATGATTGGATGAAGGGCAGAGTAACAAATCCACATGGTAAATGATCTACTCTGATGCCTGGTAGGAGCACTGCGGATCAGAGATGTAAGGATGTAAGCTGGAAGAGCCGACACTGTTTGGAGTTCTCTTCCCTAGCTGAAACCATGAAAAAGGCTGCTCCAGAGTGCATACATGACCTGCAGGTGTACACAGAGCCAAGACACGTGTGAACCGAGTGCTTTGCAGTGCTGTGCTTCGTGGAAATCAAGATGTTAATTCCTGAAGGCTTCTGACTGTTATAAGCTCCTGGTAAGTTTTTCCTGTGATAAAAATTAAAGCAGCACAAATCACATATGGGTGACTTTTAAGAGTTCTGTTGTTTCCTTAAGGCATTATAACAAAAAGTCACACGAGTTAAGACCACAGGTATGAAGTGTTTGATGCAGCTGGCGAGGTTTTCAGTCTGACCCTTCCAATCCATGTGCACCTTTAGATTAACTTTTGGACTTACTCTTTACTGACAGATGCACTCACACACAGCCGAAAGCAGTAAATACACACTGACTGCAGATGTGCAAATGCCCAGGGCCTCTCAGCCTTTATTTCATGACAATCGGTGCTAAAAGGTCAGAACTACAAAGACATTAAAACAAAAGAGCCACTGTAAGCACATTTGATCTCTGAAGGTAAAAGGGCAAAGACCTGAAAACTTTCTGTGCCTCACTGAGAACCAAGTGAGGCAGGGAAATCCAAAAGCAGGTTCTCAAGAACAGTTATGAACCAGCAAGCGGAAGAAGCACGCCCACACATTCCATCCACACCTCAAAAAGCCGGTGTGTGCCTGGGTCTCCCTTCATAAAGATCTATTTTTATCACTTTGATATTTCACCTGCAATGAGGGGAAAAGCTTCAAAATGATTATAAATCTAGTCGGATTTGGGGAAGGAATATTAAAGTTGGAGATCATAACTGAGATTTTTTAACTCCATTGAGCTCTCTTGAAAGCTTAATTCTGCAAGACACTTAAGTATGCGCTTAATGGTAATCACCAGCTGAAGCCAGTGGGACTACTAGCGCGCTTACAATTAGTATGAATGCTTAAGCACCTTGCATAAATTGAGACCTATTACTCTTAATACATATTCAGAACCCGTTAGGAGATGAGTTTCTCATGGCATTCTGCTATTCTTACCTGCCAACTGCTACACTATACACTTGTAGGTTCAAAAATATGCTACTATCATGTTTATAGTTCCAACGGAAACCAAGCTGGGAGCTTTGGAGTCTGTTCCCTCTCAATATCATTACTGTCTGCCTCAGCAGACAATCATCTCGCAGTTCTTTAAGGTATTTCCACCTCTTATAATGAAAGTAGGGCTTGTACCTCATTGTCGCACAAGAATAAATATTTACTTATGATCTTGTGGCAGATGTATTCATGTTTAAAAGTAGCTATTTCTTCAATTAATGGCCAAGCCTAGGGATTGTTCTCTGCCTCTGTTACGACATCCGGTGGTGTGATAAGCAGATTGCCTATCATTTCAATCACTCCTAAGCACGCTATCTGCCCTGACAAGCAGAACTGCCACAGCTCAATCCTGCCACTACTCTTACTTGACATCTCCGTAGAACCATCAAGGATACTCTGAAAGCAACTGCCAGTATGTCTGTGACAGGCTACTCACAGCTCTTGAGATTTTCCTTATGCAGCTCTGACTGCCATCTCAATGAAAACTATAGACACCAAAGTCTGAGTGATAAATAAGTAAAATGAAATACATCAGGAAAAATAAATGAATCAAAGCCTGACAGGAAAAATGTGTTTTAAAGAAACTGTGCATAATATCACCATTCATCCATTCTGGATGTCACCGTTAGAGCAGCAGTGGTACTGGTTTGTGCTGGGATCATACTGCCTTCATGGTGTCAAAATGATCAGAAGAAAGTTCTTCGTCTTCTGCCAGCAGAAAGGCTCTTCTTAATCTCCTCAGATGATAGCCTGCCTTGTCTTCGTTCCAGGCTGATACACTCTGATTCCGTCTGTTTGGGTCTGATCCAAAGTTCCCAGAAAAACTGCAGCTAAATCAGAGTTCAGTGGCCTATTTCTGATGCAGCAGGAGTGAAAGAGAGCGTGATGTTCCAGACCTACCCATCTGCCACTGTCTCCCCACTCACTGCGCTCACTTCGAAGTTCTGTCCCTTTACTGAAGGAGGCGGTATCTGAAAAGATTGGTACTTTTTTGAAGTTTGTTCTGTTTGTCAGGAACTGTGTGATCGGAGGAGCACGGCCATAAACATGCAGAGCCGAAGAAACAGCCCTCTTGAGTACTACATCTCCCACAGCACAGGAAAGTGAGCACTCTATCACTGAGTATAGATCTATAGCAGAAAGAGCATTTGTTTCCTGCACCTCACAGCTACTGTTATATTTACAAGAACTGCAGAGATGACTGCAGGCGAATCCAAGACTTTTTTTTCCGTCCATTCTGGATAACGCACGGTGTTGCATTATGGACTGAAAGTGCACATTCACATTAGTTCATGTAAATTAGACAGTACCCGTGGAGATCTTACTACCCTCAGCCAGCTTTGCAGCACCTACATCTACTTGTAGCCCTTGATCCTTTGAGTAGGAAGGGTTGCTTTGAGTTTTAGAAAAGAAGGCACTTTGAAGGCTGCTCTACTTTCTACAAGCACCAAGTCTTTGTTGAAGTCATTCCACCGTCGGTGCATGTTGAGGTACAACGTGCTTGATAGGCTCGTTAACATGTGTCCTGTGTATCTCCTAAGCTAGGAGAGGACACGATTAGCAACAGACAAAGTGTAGGACACAGGCAACCCTGATGTCTTTATACACAGTCTCAGTTATGCAAGGGGAATTCTTACCTGGCTGCTTAACAGCAGCAAAGAGAACAAGGCAGGACTGAAACTCTGTCCCCTGCTTTAAAGTTAGCAAAGCCTGGGCAAGGAAGAAAAGCTGTGTTTCGTACTGTGGTTGCTATCTTACAGAGGAATATTCAAATCCACTGTGAATTTAAAGGACTACCATACACTACATCTCCAGGAACCTCTAGCAAATCCTAGAACGGGAAAGTGTATCCAATGTTTTCTGCTCTGCCAAAGTTAACTATTATTACAGCACAGAGATATAATATTAATTTTGTTCCAATGAAATTGGCTGGCATATGTGTTTCTGTGAGCCAGGCAACAGGTCATTACTGAAATAGCAAAACAAACCTGTTCACCATTCTTGTTCCAGCACGCTGCATTTAGATTCTAAGATTATAACTGTTGGACACCTCTCCTGCAATGATGTACAAGACCCACTCTGCCAGAAGCCATATCCTTTCATAAAATGACTTTGCTGTATCTTCATTTTCCAGACCCATCTCTATATAACAAAATTTAACAGGCCTGCAGACAATGCCAAATAGCCTTCATTAATAATTAAAATGAAGGCAAGTGGTACAAATCTCTAATTATCTTTTATGTCATATTTATTTTCTAGTGAATTATTAAGTAATGATTTATAGCCCAAATTCCATATGTGTACCTGCTAATTCAGGGGGAAAAATATCAGCCCTTCGTACTCATTCGGCTAATGGGCATTGCTAATTGAAAAAATGTTCTTTGCACATATCACTAACTTTCCAATCATTTACTTGTAGAGAAGTTTGAAAACTATAGAACAAGAAGTAAGGAAAAAAAGAGAGCGATTCAGCGTAACTTTGAGAGCTGGGAAGGGTGCTGCTGAGCCGCCCGCCCTCTGTGCCGCGGTGGGCAGATGGCGGTGACGGAAATACACTGTCACCTCGTATTGGTTTCTGCCAAAGTGGGAGGTTGTCAAGAACAATAACTAAAGTTTGAAACCAGAGTTTATACCCCATGTTCTGTGTTTGACGCTCACTCTCTGTGCGGGCAGGGTGGTTTCTGCAGTGGCACAGCTTGATGATCGCACATGGAACTGCATTAGTCCCCTTAGGAGCAAGGTTTCAAGAAACTTCTTAATCAAGGCTACAAAAATGCATCTGCACCTGAAAATGTCTCTGTCTCAATGGATTCTTTCACTGAACCACATTTTTCCTGCAAAAGCGGTTTCCCTCTCAGAAATAAGGCCGCCTCCTGTGCTGGATGAAAGTCCTTGCAAGAATCCTCACTCCATCCTGAGCCACTGCCTTTGTTTAAGGGCCGGTTCTTTGATAGCAGCAAAGAAAATCCCTGAGCACCAGAGAGCCAGCAAAAGCAGAACCGCAGCCCATCTCCTGCAAGAGCTGCAGTGCCAACCCTGGAACCTTTCTTCCCTCCTTGTCTTTTTTCCAATTCTATTCTTTTCTTCCCAGGCCCAAGCACCTCCTCTTCCCAGGGCAGGTTTTGCTGCGTGTCAGGTCAGAGAGCTCGTCTCTCTCTGCAATGCACTTTTGTATGGCCTAAAAATCAATTGTTTGGGTTGAATTTACCACATATTTCAATATGTGGACAAAGTGAAGAGGGGTCTGAAAATCGAAAACCATTCTGTCTTTCTTCTTTCTAAATCGTGCAGTCTTTGAAGAGCTGGTTGGTGATTTTTGACCGGCTGCAGCCGGCAGTTGTGAGGACCAGCCTGAGCCGCCTGCCCGCTCTTTCTGCTGCTCCTGGAGTTCTTGGGCAGGCATGGGGTGGACTGGCTGGTGCACACACACTTCCCTCTGTATCCGCCTTTGGATATTAACTAACATCCAACCACTCCAGCTTTGTACAAAGCAGCTGCAGGGAGCGCTACGAGGACTGCTGCTCTCTGGTTCCCCTGAGGCCCTTTGGTCTGCTCTCAAGACACCTCCTGCAGTTGATGTAATGCCAACCCAGGGAAGCAGAGCAGAAGTTTGTCTCTCAGTGTACACACATGCCATGGCTTTGACTTCAAAGCTGTTAACCAGACGCTTTGCTCAGTTACGTGTTTATCTTCCATACTGTGCTTGGCTGCCGTATCCACATGGCTAAGCACCATGGATTTTCTGCTGCATGGTGGGATTATGACCTAAATGAAGCCTGCAAACACATCCTAGACTTAGAGGAAAAAAACTGAGAAGCAAATATTACTTTGCCAAACGCTTTGTTGATATTAGAGAAACAGACTAATTAGTACATAATATTTTTCTGACTCTAAACTTTGTAACAATTTAAATTCCCATTGTTACTGCCTCATGAGTGACTCAGAATAATTTTCAGAAAAGATAAAAGAACTAATTTTAAAACATGAATTTAAAGAAAAGAATTAATTCGTTCATAACGTACCCTACATTAACCTCAGTGTCTGCTGCAGGAGTCTAACCTCTACAGCTGATCCAAAGGTAACCTGACTCCCCTCTGTGAGGACAATTCATATCCATTAATTGTGGCAATACAAGATCCTGTAGGCTCGAGCTTGCTGGCAGTTCTTCAGTATCTGAAACATACTCTCAGCAGAGAGGAGGACACCACTGGGACTCATTTAACTCTGACTTTCACATTAATTTTGCTGTGCTGTGAAGAGCAAAGACAAAATCAATGTCCATCAGTGATTATTCAAGGTAAAATATCTAGTGATATTGAATACCAATGGTAGTGGTGAGCATTAAGCTTACTTAAGGACTGTGGAGTTGACAAAGCCATTTATTCCAGTTTCACTTAATTTTCAATGAAGCATATGAGCTTAGAAAAATATAACAGTTACAATGAAAATACTGGCCTGCAGTTCCTGGCAAGGTAGGCTTTACATTAAAAAAAAAAAGAAAATGTACTGTATATATGAACTTCTTGTGCTGCACAGGTCAGGGAGGGCTTGAATCATGCAAGGACGGGCAAAAAGCACTTCGGGGATGAGGGATCTGGCCTTTGTAACAGCTGTATTAATTCTGGCGTTCAATCACTTCTTTGTGGATTCAGTGCTTGAATAAGAATCCTACAACATATGTGACAGACTCCCTCCCCAGTCCTGGTCACTCTCTTCTGTCGCTTCCCCATCAGCTCTGTGTGAGACCCTCTCTGCGCTACTGAGAGTTGATCAGATTGCATCCTAGAACTTATAACACTGCAAATATAGCAACAACAAACCAAACAAATGTTAGAATTTCTGCTGATCGTTGTTATGAATGCTTCTCGCATTTTCCCCTGAGATTCTCATAAAACCATTTTTCTTTCTTCTCTGAAATTTCCCCATTATTATACCAGTGATATTGGTTTTGTCCCACATTCATCAGGGCTCCTAAAATACAGTTTTTAACTGTAAAAAGATAACTGACAGGCCCCCTTTCACATAAGCCACTGACATAAAATCAGATTCATTAGGCTTAAAAGACTTTATTAATATTGAATTTCAATGTAAATTATTTTCTTTTATTCCTTTCAATGAAATTAAAAAAAAAAATCACATCTCAACGGAGAAGCAGTTTGAAAAGCAAATCTGGATGGCTGTTTAAGTCTTGTTTGCCCATGAAAACTAATTTCTTTTCTATGGAAGGTGGCAGCTTTCAGACAAAATCTGGCATCAGAAAACGAAATTTGCTAAAAATAGTTTTGAGGAAGATGTTTAACCAGCCCTCATTAGTAAAGCCCATGTTTTGGACTAACATCAAGGCAGGAGAATCGATTCAGCCAGCTTTGACAGTCTGTAGGCAAACACTAGTGGAGATGCTGAGAACCACCTTGCAAAACTGCTTTTTATTGGATTCTTTGAGCAGTATCCAGAAGGAGACTGATAGACAACAAGTGGTGAAACATTGTCAGTGAAGCCAAATATTGCCATTTCAGATCTGGAACAGCTTTGCAAAGAGCGTATTTTGAGCTGCTCTTGGTTTCCAGCAAAGTAAGGGATATAGCAAACATACTCAGTACCTGTTAAAGTCGCAGTTTCTCTAAATGTCATTGGGGGCTCACCAGAAATTTTTTTCACTGTAAGGAAATCCAGTGCATTACAAAAGACCTAAAGAAACCCTGAAGAAGCAAATGAGTCCCTTCACAAAACAAAGACTAAGCTCACAACAACGGTGAATGCAAGCAGAGCAAACAGCCAAATGAGAAATGCCACTAAAAGGGCCTAATAAATGACTGTGTCTTTGATTTTCTTGTTTCTCAAGCTGTAAGCACTATTCACTGGCCTTGACCTACAGCAAAATCTGGTTTATAAGACACAGAGAAAAATGAAATAGGATTTACACAAATAAAACCTTCTTAAAAACATAAGCCACAGGGGTATGGATTTTTTTTTTCCTATCTTCAGTTTACACTTTCTCCTTTATTCTGGCATCAAAATTGTTAACTAATTAAATTCTTTCTTCTAAGTAAATTTCCCACTGAATACTTATTTCTATTCCAATGATGCTTTTTTTTTTTTTTTTTTTTTTGTGGTAAAAAGAGTAACAGTATTTGAACACATTAATCTCTGTATTTAAGCAGACAATAAACCCCCTGCCGAGCCTCTCTCAAACCACAACTGTTCCATTGCTTGAGGTGGTATTGTTTTCCAGTGCAGCACAAAGCCTGGCCTTAATCCTGTACTGCATCTGCCCCAGTGGGAAAAGCATCTGCCTGGCTGTCCAAACCACAGCCACGACCAGAACGTCTTCACAGTGTTACAAGGGCTGCTGTACAGGTCTGCTTGAAAATTGAGTTTAATAGAGGCTGAGTCAGAACCTCCAAATCCAGCTAGGAAATGCCAAAGACAATGAAAGTAAAACGGAGAAGAGGCAGAGGCTGACACGAAGATCATAATTAGCTATATTCAGGGAATGATACAACCACACTGAAATTAGTGCCCTCAGTTATTTGATGTTAATATTTTTTAATTGCTCATTTATAGCAAAAGCATGTTGATGTCACTGTCTCGTTTGCCTTTCCCGAAGTGACAGTTGGTCTCAGAGTCAGAAGTAAGACCAGCTCTCCTGCCTCCAAACGCCATGCCCAATTAACCAAACCATGGTTCCCCACAGGAGCAGAATCTGTGCTCATACAGGAAAAGCTGTGTGCCTGCTACTCAAGGAAATTAAAGTGCAGCCATAAATCTCAGCTGGTAGCTGC
Organism: Cuculus canorus; assembly: GCF_017976375.1. NCBI lineage: Eukaryota > Metazoa > Chordata > Aves > Cuculiformes > Cuculidae > Cuculus > Cuculus canorus. The sequence continues at coordinate 17,579,872 of NC_071413.1, forward strand.
TGTCTGGCCAGCTGCCCAAATTAAGGCCAGAGGTGTCCTCACTATGAAGGAAAATATTTGCTGCTTGTAAATTGATTTTTTGTTCCTTCTTCCGAAGGAAAAAAAAAAAAAAATCAGCCACACATATCCAGCCTCCTCAATTTAAAATGTCACACGATCCAGCCTCACGATCATTCAGGTGACACTCTGAGTTTATCTGATGCGATGCATTGTAAGTTGAAGGGACACACCAAGGAGAGTTCAGAGACGTGTTAATTATCTCTGTAGCAAGAACATCCACTTACAGAAAATGTATGTATGTATAGGTATCCCTTCAGTAGGACAAGAGACCAAGGAGATTGTCTGTTTGTTCTTATTTGAGAAGCACCGTTACACACCTCTAGGTAAGCAAAAGGAGGGACAACCTTGACAATGAACACTTAGCTTAAAACCAGTTGCTGACAAAAGCCTGGAGAGTGTCAACAGAAATACACAACAATTATATTGATGGTCCCATGCTTTTGAAATGGAGATCAGTGGCTGGAGATGATAATGTTCAGGATGTGAATTTTCAACAAGTAGCTTTGAAAATGAAGTAATGTCAAGCAGGTTCATTGGTTCAGATAATTCTGAATTATATCTGTTCTGCGGAGGGAGCAATTGGATTCAATTTCTGTTATGATTAGCCAGAGCACTTATGCCCCCGCTGCAAAAGAAAAGTTCATAAACCCAGGTTTGCCCAAGATGGATGAGCTATAACACACTTATCAGAAGTTACCTACTGTTGTATCTTTCATTACAGATCTTCAGAGTTTCATTTTTCCATGGCCATACTAGGTTGTTAATGAAGATGGCCAAATGGATCATGTCAAACTGTATTCCTGTATAGATAAAAATGCAATATGTCACCATATGAGAAAAACAATTCTCATGCCAGTTTATCATCACTGTTACTATCATCTGTGTGGGTTTCTGCAAGTGGCTTTATCAAAATGGTTTAAAATGGTTCTTTTGGCATCATCTAGAGGACTATATTATCTCTGAAGCACATTTCTATCCCTTCCAAGCTGATGACAGATTTTCAACTCCTGGCAGCAATAAAACAAATTTCGTTCCAGCAAATGATCTCCACTGACAAAACCTCCCAAGCATACAGTTTCCCTAATGTCTGACAGTCATTCCTGCATCATAATGTCGAGTGAAATGTACTGTATCGTAATATATACATACCTGAGGTGATAGTTTTAAACCCTAGGGTCTGGGGTGGCAGCAGAGGATTTGGTGTGCATGCACACACCCCATACTTGAACAGTTTTCCTGCCCTGAGCTCTGCCCTGCTCCTTGGGTTAGCTGCAGGGATCCTACCTGCGAGATAAATCAGCTATATACCTACAGCAATATCCGTGGTATAGGTCCACTAAATTCAAACTGAAGACAGAACGTAGCCTTGAGCCCCATTACTAAAACTTGTTGTATCACATTAAGAAGTTATTCATGAGAGAGCAGCTGATGCAATTACTTGGTATTAATTTAATAAACTGTCCCTCAACAGTTAATCTTTGGCAGAACAGTGATTTGCCAATGAGCAAAACATTTATTTTTAGGCTACTGCACATATACTATTGTACTCTTTGTAACAGACATCTTTAAAAATCCATTTGTTTCATTATGGTGTCCCCCCAGTGAGAAGAGCAATAATGCTAAAGGGGCTTGTGTATTGGTACTTAACTTTAACTACTACGTATTTTACTGAATGAATGGGAAGAGATTTGGATGTGACTTTGGAAATCAGTTTTAATAAAGTGTCAGCCCCTCGTTTCAGTGCAATGTTTGACAGAGACGAGTATTTGCGATCCCCAGTACTTGCACCACATCTCAAGGGCAGAAATAAAACAGTCTTTTAACTCAAACAGACATAAACTCAAACCTGGTATGCTACGACCTGAGCATCAGGGAGCAGCTCTGGAAAGGAAGAAGTGGTAGAGCACAGGAAGGACATGGATCTGTTGGAGTGACTCCAGAGGAAGCCATGAAGATGATCTGAGGGCTGGAGCACCTCCCTTACGAAGACAGGCTGAGAGAGTTGGGGTTGTCCGGCCTGAAGAAGAGAAGGCTTTGGGGAGACCGTAAAGCAGCCTCCCAGTATGGAAATGGGCTCCAGGAAAGCTGGGGAGGAGCTCTTGATCCGGAAGTGCAGGGATAGGACGAGGGGGTAACGGTTTTAAGCTGGAAGAGAGGAGATTGAGATGAGATCTGAGGAAGAAATGTTTTCCTGTGAGGGTGGGGAGTCCCTGGCCCAGGCTGCCCAGAGCAGTGGTGGCTGCCCCAGCCCTGGAGGGGTTCAAGGCCAGGTTGGATGGGACTTGGAGCCCCTCATCCAGTGGGAGGTACCCTTGCCCATGGCAGGGGATGGAACTGGATGAGCTTTAAGGTTCCTTCAAACCCAAACCATTCTATCATTCTACAAAATAGTTTTTTTAAGGAAGGATTGACACCCAGAGAGAATCCTGTCATTACAGCCACTGCCTACTCCTTTCCCATTCAGCTTCAGGACGTAGGGCTCAAAGCCACAGGTGCTATTTGAGTACCATGGATTAGATTCTTTCCTGGAGGGTCTTTGTTTCCATGGGTACAAGTGGATGTTGGCTTTGGTAGTACCCAAAAGAGTTGTCTTGAACCTCTGAAAAGTAATGCTGCTACAGGTTGCGTCAGCCCTGCCATACAGCGCTCAGACCCTCCTGCCAGCACTGTTGTCTAGGCAGGAAGGCTCTGGCACCACCACCTCCCTGCTCCTATTCTTCTAGTCCTGAAGAGAAATTGGCTCTTTTACCTCAGTAGAAAGTAGGCAGCTGAGCTGAACAATGCCTGTTCTTCACAAGAACATTACAGAAGTATTCAAATACTCTAAAGACTCTACATTTGCACAGCTTCTGAGGAGGATTTTCCCTCAATTATATCAGGAGTCAAACCCTGGCCAGCAGAAAGGCACCAGCAGCGCTATAGCTGTGTAGGTGTAGCAGCACATTCCAGCACTTACTCGTGGAACAATGATTGGCTTCGCCAAGGAAATGTCACTGGTGAGGTCCAAAAAACACCAAGACTTCAGATGGGGATGGCTCCTACTCTGAGGCACAGGCTGTTGCCACGATGCGCTCCGCGCCAGGGCTCAGCCCCTCTGCCAGCCGAACATCTGAAGTGCTCTTAGGCTTTTCAGACTTGCATTTTGCACTCACTCTGCAATCCAGCTTCATGCTGTGTTATGCTGTTCTACAAACTTGTAATTCATGTGAATTACAATGTTCGTAAGCATTTCTTTTCTTGCAGACTAGTATTGAGTTTGGTTTTATTTTGTATTGCCACAAATTCCAGGTTGAACAAGCACCTGCAAGGGTGTTTGCACTCAGGGGACTCTCCTCCTTCCACAATGGGGTGGCTCTTGGCATGTCATCCTTTGTGGAGAGGAGGCAGACCTTGAGCTCTCATAAGCAAACTCCATATCTCACATGCTGTGCTACTCTTGAATTCGGCTTTTACGCAGACACAAACCCAGCGAGAGGGTCATTTAAACAGTGACAGTGGGCCAGAAGCTACTTCTCTTCTAATTTTACATAAAAATCAGACACACATGAATACATTTTGTATTTCTTCAACCTGCTTTAAAATGTGCAGTTCTTGTTTGTGCATTACCTACCAGCAATTTCTTCTCATTATTGCCAGAATATTTACTTTTACAGGAAAAGTACTTGCTACAAAAGGGAACAGGAAAAAGGCTTCTGAGCCTGTATTATTGCTTGTGAAGCTGGAGAACACAAAGAAACAACAAGGAATCATTTAAATTTGAGAAGAATTCCTTGAGTGATTACTTTGTTTTCCTGCAGTTTGGATCTGCCAGCTTGGAAATGGCTATTTAAAGGTTTGTGAGGGCTGTCAGCATCATTTTAGAACCACATAGTTTTGTATTAGTGGTAGGTGCTTCCACAGTCAGCTTGTAGCTCGACTGTTTAAATCTCCCAGTTTTACTAGGCAACACAGATACCTTGGGATATATTTTCCACTTGGCTGAGGCTTGAAATCCTTTTCTGGTGGCATAACTTGCCTGGTAAAACGTGTGCCTATTAAATAAATTGCACCTACAGCTCAATGAATGGTGCAAAAATGTATATCCCTCAAGGATTTAATAATCCCCCCCCCTTTAAATACCAAGCTAGCTTCTTGCTTTTGAAATTCATTCAGGTTCTCTTGGATCATGTTTTGATAAAGTGGACTTTTTCATGCATATTTTTAAATTTTATTTTGCCAAAGTCACATTTTCACCTGAAAACGTATTAAGGGAAAATGTTCAAACCAGCTCTGGCCAGAACATCCCAATCTAAATGATAAGGCCAAGAGTCTGCTGCTCTCACTTCCAAGGACTCCAATTATTTGTGGTGTTAGGGAGCGCTGAATTTAACACTCTAAAACTGTAAGTCAGCATGATTAATAACTATGGAGACAGGACTTCTCATAAAGGCAAGAGGCCGTGCCTGTATTAGGTGCATCCCATGGAGTTCTGATGAGCTGGAGATGTTTATAAAATGGTCTCTATGAATATTCCTGCTTCATTTGTTTTTAATGTATGATGAGACACCTCAGAAATACTTCCATGCGACTGCACCTTAGAAATGGAATGGCACCTTTTACACGTTCTCAGATTCTCTGAGGATAACTGAAGATGTCTGAAATGTAGATTTTGCAAGATTCACTTGCAGAGTTCTTTAAAACTGTACATTGTTGGAAACTGTCACAGAATCTCAGAATCATGGGGTTGGAATGGTTTGGGTTGGAAGGGACCTCAAAGCCCATTCAGTTCCACACCCCTGCCATGGGCAGGGACACTGGATCAGGGGCTCCAAGCCCCATCCAACCTGGCCTTGAGCACCTCCAGGGATGGGGCAGCCACCGCTTCTCCGGGCAACATGGGCCAGGGCCTCCCCACCCTCATTGTGAAGAATTTCTTCCTAATGTCCAGTCTAAATCTGTCCCTCTCCAGTTTATACCCACTCCCCCTGGTCCAGTTGCACACCCCTGCCATAGGCAGGGACACCTCCCACTGGATCAGGCTGCCCGAGGCCCATCCAACCTGGCCTTGAACACCTCCAGGGATGGGGCAGCCACAACCTCCCTGGGCAACCTGGGCCAGGGCCTCACCACTCTCATAGCGAAGTAATTCTTCCCAATGTCCAGTCTAAATCTGCCCGTCTCCAGATTATTACCGTTCCCCCTGGTCCTATCCCCACAAGCGTTTACAGATGGCCCCCCTCCAGCTTTCCTGTAGCCCCTTCAGGTACTGGAAGGTCGCTATAAGATCTTCTCCGAGCCTTCTCTTCTCCAGGCTGAACAAGCCCAATTCTCTCAGCCTGTTCTCATAGGAAAGGTGCTCCAGCACTCTGATCATCTTTGTAGCCCTTCTCCGGACCTGTTCCAACAGCCCCATATCCTTCTTACGTTGAAGATTCTAGAACTGGACACAGTATTCCAGATGCCTCACAAGAGAGGAATAGAGAGGCAGAATCACTTCCCTCGCCCTGTTGGCCACGCTTCTTTTGATGCAGCCCAGGACACAGTTGCCCTTCTGGGCTGCGAACACAAATTGCCGGCTCATGTCAAGCTTCTCGTTGACCGGCACCCCAAGTCCTTCTCTGCAGGGCTGCTCTCAAGCATGTCATCCCCTATCCTGTACTGAAAACGGGGATTGCCCCGACCCAGGTGCAGGATGTCACAGAAGAACAGATTCCAGAGCACTTGTGGTAGTTGGCAGGCAGCTGAACTTCCAGCGGTATTCTGAGAAACCCACTATTCCCCAAACAGACATCACAAATGATTTTTAAACCTCAGAAGTTTTTGGATTAATTACCGTTTCAGCCACGCCCTTAATCACTGCAGAGAAAAGAAAAAAAAATTGTGACCATAGTGTCTTATCAAAGAGATAACAAAAAGGATTAATGTTAACAGGAACTATAAAGAACACATGCCACCATTTTCTGAGTCAGGAGACTTCAGTCCTCTTGCAAATAATGGCATCTGAACAGACTTTCACTTATTTTCTAGAAGTATATTTTTAGTCATGAATGCTTCCACTGGATGTCCTGGAAGAATGTCGTGATGTGTTTGTATCTCCAAAGCTTTTCTTTCACGACTCCCAGTTACCCAAAGGAGGATGGAGAAGAGCCCGCATTAGCATTTTACGAGGTGCAGCATCTGCTTTGGTGTAGCTTCTGTATCATGGAGTGGCTCCTGTAGCCAGGATTGTTTCCCTGTGGGGGTCCACAGCAGGCTGAGGACCCCTGCTGACCGTGGCCAGAAGGAGATCATGGGACAGGAAGTGAGCAGACGATATAGGACTGCATGAGAAAGTAGTACCATCCATTCACAGATTGTTTATGTATAAGCTAATCCAATCACGCGGAAACACGTGTGTTAATAAAGGGTATAAGGGACACGTGTAAGATCAAGCCCATGCTGGCCAGCCATGGAACTTCAATAAAGAAACTTGCTTCCACATCACCGTGTCGTGTTTCAACAGCAACATTTCCCTACATTTTGTCTGACCTTTTTTATGTTTTTATGTACTTCCTACTGTTCTACAACAGAGAAGCAAAAGAATAGTGGATGTAGGGTGTCATTTCCTGGTTGTGTTACAATGATGAGTTTATTGTTACTGCTAGATAAATATAAAACATGAACTTATCCATAAAAGATTTGCTTACACTGCGTTTTGGAACTAGGCTTAATTGGACTGAGTTTAGACTCAGATAAAAGCTCGAAGTACAGTACAAAGGTTTCCAGAGAGAACTATTCCTAGAGGATCTCTGCTGTGTTTTACTGTAGCTGCTCTACACATAATCCCTTGCCCAAACTGCAGGTCAAAATATTTTACTCCACTGGGTTGGTAAAAGCGAAATGTTCTAAATAAAAGGAGACAGAGAAATAAAAAACTAATAATACCCGATCAATGAACAGTAGTAGTCTGAATGGCTTGACACTAGTCACTATTGATGTGTGGGATACAGTAAGCCAGGAATATTGAATGTCGTGTTGCCCAGCAATGCCCAGCACCAGTCTGGTCATAATAACAAAATACCAGAGGTGCCAAAATAAATCCAGGCCAGTTGGGGTCGGAAGGAAAATAAACGAGGTGTTTGTTTTGCTTCCTTGGCAGCAGATTATTGAAAGGCCTTCCCTTGCCGCTGCCAGACACAGGACCCGTGTCTGTCGCCGGTGCAGCACAACAGGGACAAGAGATGGCGGGGCCTTGCAGATCCTTTCTGGATCTCGACTTTGGACTTGCTGCAAGGCCAGCCTCGGAGGAAGGGTGATCACCTTCAGCTCCTGGGAGCACGCTGAGGAGTACAAAGAAAAGGGACGGACCATGCCCATTAGCTCCAATTAATGTAATAAACCTCCCCTGAATTTTGTTCAATTTTAAGTCCAGGTGTGTGTTATTTTTACTTATCAGCCTTTCCTTCGCGCCATTAGAAGGAGTCGTGCCTGTCTTTCCCCACAAATGGAGATTCTACACAAATGTGGTCCCGCAGCGGGGAACTATACAGTATAGCATAAAAGAACCTTTTATCAAACTTAAAAGGATTAATGCATTTCATTCAGCAAAAGCTCGGCAGGTCTCCCAACTCAAGCAGTTTATGAAAGGACAAGGATTTTTGTTTAAAATGCAGGTAAAGTCCAATTATCCAACAGGAAATCTCAAGCTGTTTGTTTGGGATCAAAACTGAACGTGGGAGAAGCGGCCCTCTCAGTACCATGTGCTGGAATGTCGGTGCCTGTATTTTGTGGACATGGAAGCCATCAGGAAAAGGGAAAGATTTGAGAATTTAACATTTCAGGATAGCATTGTTTTCAGCTTTTGGGCCAAGGGGGCTCAACTGCAACAAAGCACCATGTCCAACAGAGCCTGCCATAATTTAAATTGTCATAATGAAAGATGCGAACAGTTCTTTTTAGAAAACCTTTCACCAGTCATTTTTCGCTGTGCTTTTTTTAGAGCAGTAAAATGAAAATTAGTATTGATTTCTTGTCATTGTTACGGAACCACAACCCACAAAAGCATTAGGTGCCACGATGCTGGGCATCATAGAGCTGAACAGCTGGATGTTCAAGCTCTAACAAATCCATTATGATGGTTTTTCGAGTTCCTTGCCCAGCTGTTCTCCTGGTTTACCACTCCCACAGCAGAGGGAAACACATGCCCAGCCTTCAGGCATCACAACACAGAGCCTGGCATTCTGCAACAAAGCCACCTTTACGGGTGCACAAATGATTCCAGAGCTCTGGTGATGGCTTACCACCCCTGCTCACTCCACCTTTCACTACCAAAGGTGCCCTCTGTAGTAGAAGCAAATGTACACTTTCTCCTGAGGAAAGCAGATCCCAGGCAGGCCATTACACCAGCCTGAGCTGCCAGGGAAGGCAATTTTCTGCGTAACACATTCATGGTTTTTAGCCTGGCTCTTAATAAAATTGAGGATGATATCACAACTCCATTAGAAAATTGTATGGATAAAGAACTGAAACCAGAGAGTTAAAATCTTGCACTGACATTGAATCCCAAATTAAAAACAAACAAGACAAATTGTAGCCTGAACAGACTCCTACATAATTTGGAGTTCCGATGCATTACTTTGCTGTTAATCAAAGTCCCCTTTCTTTTAACCTTAACTGTTTGCACATCTCTCTTGCCTGAATGTGAATACGAGGCAACAGTGAAGGTCAACGAGAGCGCCTTGCCGATCACACTGTGTCCTTTATCAACACGTTGCACTTGCTCGGAGTCAGGCAAATGAAACACTAAGCGACATCAGCAGAACTTACGTTCTTGAAATCACAAGGGCTTTTTGTTCTATGTTTCAATTAACTGTGGAGCCTGTTGACAGACTCCATGAACTGGAGACACCTTGGCGAGCGCTGTGGGGAGGGGGAGCTGTGAAACGTCACTATGTGCCACTGAGCTGGATAACTGGGACACAGGTACAGGCAGATCCATTGTCTTTAGGATGGAATACAGGATATGTTCCCTCAAGAGGCGTTTTATTGGTAAAGGCCAATCATGTCAATATTTGCAAACTAAATGTCAAACAGAGGCACAAAAGCATTTGCTAATAGCATTACCAGGGCTAGCTACTGCATTTCCACTGATGTTTGTGAGAATCAGTGGTGCTCTGCAGTTCTATCAACCTCTACTCCAAATCCCAGGTGTGACAATGGTCACAAGGAGGACACCAAGAGATGGCTCAGCGGCTCCTTCCATGGTTTTGCCATGGTACGTGAGGACAGCACGGGTGCTGACAACAGCAGGTGTTAAATTGCCAGAGTATCTCAAATACTTTACCAGTAGGTTTTTTTTCTGGTTTTCAGACAAAGAAAGCAGCCCTCACCCCAGTAAATTAAAAAGGGTAAAGACACAGGAAAAATCTGCATGAAAGAATGGGCTGCAACATCATGAGGGAAAAACAGAGTCAGTACATAAGGATGAAAAGCATACTTAGTTTGTGTGTATCTGATACAGAATGCTGCCTTCTGTCACTACCAAAGCATCCCGTTAACCAGTCCGTAATCCTCTTGTTATATTACCTGTTTCCACATCATTTGAATAGCACCTCAGTTATTATCACGATTCATTAGCCCCGAATCCTCTACAACCTGACTTTCCTCACTGAGTGCTTTTCCCATCAGCGTTCAGTGATGGAACCTCACAGTTCAACACTGAACACCGTGAGCTGGCAAATTCCCGATTCCAGAGGTGAGGACTGGGGAGGCTTAGCCAAGGAAAAGCTCTTACACAGATCCTACATTACGTGCCTTGACCACTTTGGAGCAATGTAACAAGGAGATTCATCATCTACTATAAAAAGTACCTACCATCAAGTATGTTTCAAGGTTTTAATGGAGTCCCTTACATTTTGCTGTTTAAAATGTGCGTATAACTACATCAAACATACCACTAAAACACGGGGAGCTCAGATGCTTAGGAGATCCCATGGAGATGCTTAGACCTCATCAAAGTGAGCTGAAGACACTCTGTGCTTTTCAGAAGAGCATTCGGTGTCTCGTGTTACTGTGCCTGAGACCAGCTTTGGATGCTCTTCTACTGGGAAGTGGTAAAAGGTGTCACTCTCCACCTCCCTTTGCCTTTTAAAACCCCTGGATTTCATAAAGCCAATTAAAAACCCCACCAGGCAGTCTAGTCTGGAGTTGTGAGGTGTTTGTCCATCAGTGTTTTATACATTTAGCCTGAAATTGTTCCAGATCTGTAATGAACACAACTGACCCACCTTTCGATATTTAGACGGGTTTTCATTGTCATTTTGCCATCTGCCATGGCCACAAAGGGAAAAAGCAGACGGTAAAAATTGTGGAAAGATTTAGTTATGGTACCTGGATTTGCTGCATTTGCAAACCATAAAAAACAGGAACAAGCACACTCGAGTTTGAAAACCTTATCTGTGGAGAAGGCTTTCATGCTGTAAGACCCCATTATAATTAAACCAGCCTCCTTTGGTTCTGCACTGTCTGCATTCATGGCCTCTTGGAAGGAGCATTTAGTCAATTAACTGTTTTATTAACCAATCGATTTTTTCTGTTAGTCCTTAACCTTTTTGTACCTGTTAGGAATGGTCACGAAAGCTGAATAAATTGGTTTCTTTCATGTCTAAAAGGCAACAATAAATAATAAAACAGGTTGAACAAGGTTTCAGTGGGGAACCCAAATACGAATAAAAATACCTGCCGTGTATCATATAATATGAAATACTAACTGGTAGGAGCAGCGCAGTATTTCAATAAATCACATTGTCACACTGACCTTTATTGATATACTGCTTCTCAACTTAAAGGATTGGTCCTGCTGCTTTAAGAGGTCTTTTCTTGTGAAGGCCCTGGAGATTCATCACACAACAAAGAGATTATTTGCCCATCGTAGGGCTGTCTAAGTCTGTATGCTAAGCAGAAGTAAAAAACCCCAAAATATTTGAGGGACAGTTTAAATTTACAGATTCATTCAGCATCACAGGAGAACAAAAAAAAAGCATTCCTGAAATAAGTACAAAATGTGATTTATATTATGACTTAATACAAAGTGAAACAAAAAAAGAGAATGAGGAAGAGAAGAGTTCTTTCATTTCTAGTAGATAATAGACGGCTTGATTTTATGGACTGTTACACTGCGCGGCAACTGTGCAATGGCAGTCCAGCATTAGAAAATTAAATTCATCACACTGGCTGAAACTCAGCAGAGTTATTGGTTCCTTTGTATCAACAGCTGAAATGAAAGACTAAGGAGGAGCGCAAAGGACACATTTCCACAGAGACAGGAAAAATCTCACAGTGAAACTCACGTGCCTCTCTAAAGAACTATTCCCCGCTTCAACAAAAAGGGCAAGAAGAACATGATCCAGGTCCAGAACATAACTGAATTTGTACTGCCTAAAGAAAAGTCCAAACTACAGCCCAGAGATTCTTCGGGCATGTAGTCAAGAGCTGTAGGATATTTTCAGCCTATAGGAAAGCTGGGTAGTGGCTTTTTACAAGGGCGTGTAGTGACAGGAAGATGGAGAATGGCTTTACATTGTAAGGGGGAAGATTTAGATTAGACATTAGGAAGAAATTCTTCACAATGAGGGTGGTTAGGCCCTGGCCCAGGCTGCCCAGAGCAGTGGGGGCTGCCCCATCCCTGAAGGGGTTCAAGGCCAGGTTGGATGGGGCTTGGAGCAACCTGATCCAGAGGGAAGTGTCCCTGCCCATGGCAGGAGGATGGAGCTGTATGGGCTTTAAAGTCCCTTCCAGCCCAAGCCATTCCATGATCCTACGAAATTCTACCCCTTGCTGCTTTCCTTGTACCTCTGTACCTGCGCCCCCCTATTCCCGCTTTTTATCCTGTATAACTGCCAAGGCACTTCATCCACAGCCCACAGAGACCATAGCTCATCACTTCCACCTCCTTTCCTATTTCCAGTCTCCTCTTCAACAGCCATAAATTTCACAGAGGAGTCTGGATGATGGGAGCAGAGACAACAAGCCTTGCATTTCAACACCGAATTCAAACGCCACCATATGGCACCATTAGATCAAAATTAAGCAAAATGTGCCAGGGTAGAGCCTTTGCTTTCCTAGAATATGCCACCAATGACGCAGACACACCATTCCTTTGTTGGCAATGTTTGTGTTGGGTGGTAGCACAGAGAAGTGCTGAAGGCAGTAGATTCGTTGACATTCTTTGATTTACCTGTCATGCACCCTGCTTTCCTGGCCCCAGAGCTCTACAGGAGAAACAGGGCATAATAAAGTTGATTGATTTGTGTTTGTCACTCATCCAAGTGGCTTTCATTTCGGTGTCTCTCAATCTTGCTTTTTCATTTTCATTTGGAGCCACTGAAATCTCACCTTCCAGAGAATCCAAGCTCTTGGACTTGTCATCTGGTTCAAAACGTCTGAGCAGCATGAACAAAATTTACTGTCTTCTGTGCAAACTGTTTTGGTGGCTCTAATAGAAAACACAGCAATCCCTCTTTTATGCTCTGCTAGGAAACAATCTGCTTTTTTTTTTCCCTCATGAGGAGAAAAGTTTTTGATAGAATTTTTGCTACCTTTATATAAACGAGAAAATCCTCACAAACCAGTGTGCAGCCAACAGTTCTTACAGTGAATCTGAATCATTGACTGTCCTTACTACAGCTTCTCTTTAGATTTAAAGTCTTGGTTAAAGCAAAACTTCAGTCTTTTAAACAGCCAAGGCTAAGATGTGGCAAAGCAATTATATGACTCATGAAGCACTGCACTAAGCTGAAGTGTTAATGTCATCAACACTAATTTGTTTTTGTCATTTCTCATCCCGAAGTTCATTGTCCACTCAAATGCATCACTAGGGTATCATCTCCTGGATCTTAATCTGCAAAACAACTGTGTTCCTTAACAAAACTTCTCAACTGTGACATGTTTTTCAGAATTTCTAAGGTCCCCGAGTTTTAAGCAAGGAAACAGATCTTCTCTTCTCCGCCCCCAGTGGTTTGCCTTAGTTACAATTCTTTATATAAACTATGCAGCTCGCTGCTGTCAGCTAGAAAGGCCCCGATGGGAGACCCAAGGTCACTGGTAGCTGAAGAGAGACACTGCACAAGCAGTTAGGATGAAAGAATATCCTACTGGGGTTTTGGACTTACAGTTTCTTGGCTCTTGTGACTTGAAATAAATGTATCAGCGCTGTCTGGAGCCACCAGCCAAATTCTCTTACTCACGAAGCTAACATTACTGTCAGACTTAAGCAGATGAAGAGGATAGACCCCTCTATCATTTATTTTCTATATAACGATATTTTCACTTCTCTCTGCTAGAGACAGGTTGAAAATTTTTACTGGCTTCTACTGAGTCTGGAGTTTCACGTAAGTATTTTAGGAAAGGTCTCTGCTCAACAAGTTGTCATAGAGATTCAGGGATATGCAAACTGATATGCAAAGGGCTGATGACTTAGCAAAACTCACAAGTTCTCATACATGCTTAACAAGTCTTATTCAGAATGTGGTTTACTTTTTATAATCCTTCAAGAAAAATTTTGTGTCCTTCTGGGATTTTCTCCCCTCCTAATTACAGAGGAGAGAGACTGGAGTGAAGAGATCTTGTGTTTGGAGCCTTTAGACTGAAGTCTAGGTTACCTTTCAGGTTTCATTACTGATCTCCCTTGTGATCTTCTGCATGTTGATTAAACCTTTCAGTCCCTATCCTTACAAATGGGATTAAAACACATCTGTGCTTTATTTGGATATTACAAAAAGACATCACTGATGAGTGGCTACTGTGCTAGTTTACAGAAAAAGTCACCACAAGAATACAAAACTTATCAGCAAAATGAAACATCTTGAATGCTTGTCACCTGGGATCCCTGCAGCCAGCTGGGGACTGACCACAAAACCTCCCTCTTTCAGAGTAATTTAATGAACTCTCTCGTCAGCTCAGGGAGGGAATAAACGAAAACTCTTCAGAAATTTTCCAAACAGAATAAGTCATGCAGAAAACTAAACCCCATCTCTGACCTCCTACTCTGCCCAACTGTAAAACAAACTTGGCTCGTGCACTTTAAAGTCTAAAGACGTGGAGCGAGAAAAGAAGAGGGACTGTAGAAAACCTGCTTAATTCTCTCACTTACAAAGTGAAAATGTCCTCCATACCTTGCTTTAACCTTTTATCTTTAACAGATATTCAACAACGAATACATTCCATTAAGTTTGACTTTATCTATTATTAATGGCACCTTGAATAAAATGGTTTACCAAACAACTGAAGAATAACTGAGTTTTGGCTCTTCAAAGTAACAGAAAGCCAGCACTGAGATACACTGCTGGAACAGACTGCACAGAACATCTGATATTCTGTTGAGTTGACAGGTCTAGAGCAGTGATATAGTACTGTGTGACGGATCCAGCCAGACAGGAGCTATCACCAGCTACAGTCATCCAGAACAACATAAACAGGAAGGTTTGTCCATGGCACAAACGGGGTCCTCAGAAGCTGGCTGTTAAAGAAGAAAACTGCAAAAGGTTTCTCAACTCTAATACTTCATATTTAGGAATCAACAGTCTCACAAGAAATTCATCTCTGTTCACTCACTGGATCTGGGAGGAAGAACAAGTCAAGAAATTCTACCTGTCCTTTGGGTCTCAGTGAAGAGTGTGCTTTCTAAACAAAAAACTCAAAACTCTACTTCAAAAAGAAATCTCGGGATGTCTGAAACATCAAGGCAGCAGTCAAAATGAGATCCCTGGGAGAGACAATGCACGAGGTCAGAATGCTGCAGCCTCGGAATTTTCACAGTGGAAATAAAGAGGGCATCAGGCTCTGAACAGCACCATGGCAGAGCTACAGGCTACAGCACCTCCTCGGCCTCCAGAATCATTCACAATCCATCTTAACTGAAGTTGCTTGCATTAAGATGGAGAAGAAAACAAAGATAAGTGCCTAGACTTTCTGAATGAAATAAGTCTTATGAGGAGCGGCTGAGGGAAGTGGGGCTGTTTAGCCTGGAGAAGAGAAGGCTGAGGGAGACCTTATTGCTCTCTACAACTACCTGAAAGAAGGTTGCACAGAGGTGGGTGTTGGTCTCTTCTCCCAAGTGACAGGTGATATGATAAGAGGGAATGGCCTCAAGCTGCATCAGAGGAAGTTTAGATTGGGCATTAGGAAAAAATTCTTCATAGAAAGGGTTCTCAAGCACTGGCAGAGGCTGCGCAGGGAGGTGGTGGAGTCCCCATCCCTGGAGGTGTTTAAGAGGCAAGGTAGATGAGGTGCTTCAGGACACGGTTTAGTAGTAGACAGGTACAGTTGGACTTGATGATCTCTAAGGTCTTTTCCAATCTAATGATTCTATGATTCTATGAAAACGGCAGGCATTTGTCTCTTGCTGGACCACTAAGCGCATCTGCTTCTGAACTGTTAAGGAACACCCCTGCTTCCCAAAATCATGCTGTGCTCTTTCCCACTGCTTTCCTACAGATCTCAGAGGAGTCCTCACTTTTGCCATTTCTCTTTCTCCTTTAAAGGAGAAAAAAGGGAAACAGTAAAATGTGGCTTTTGTGATTTGCTACTGGTTTTGTTTGCACATTTCGCTTCTGTTCCTTGTTACCCATGTACCTCTCTAACTGGACAAAACATGAGGATATGCAGATCTTTGATCCTCCACATTTCCAAGCATGAACAACACACCCTTCACTGCTCAGATCATTATAGAAAGATCATTGAGAAGCGCAGAAGATTATTTTTAAAATAAAGTATTGTAATGTGATTTACTGTTAAAAACTCCACTCAGCTTGTAAGCTGGGAAAGTCCAGGGAAAGTGGCAGCAAAAAGGACACTGTCCACTCTCTGGGGAGTAACCCTTTCTGCCAAGTGCTCTCTTGGCTACAGAGCACGGCTGCCATCAGTCAATAGCCTGAGGTCGTCTGAGCTCAGATGGCTGCTGGATCTGACTTAGGCTGGAGCTTGTGTTGTGCCTGTGTGTCACGGAGAGCAGTATGAGCACTCATTTGGAGAGTGGCACTACTGGTGTGGACTGGGTATGGACCTTTGCCATTTCCATTCTCAGAAATATCACTCAGAGGTGGGATGTGGGACACAAAGTCAGACTGCACATGCCTCTTACCATGTGTTATCTGAATATACTCATAAATCAATACAACCAAGCACATTTTATGTGTTGCTGACATAGAGTTCCAGCTTGCCCACAGGATATCCCTAGTAGAACCTGTTCCTCATCCCTAGGATATAACACTGAGAGGTGCTGGTATCTGCCTCTGGGTACATTACTTCTTAAAATGGATCCTCACAGGGAAACACCTAAGCTCTAGGAAAGATTTTGTTTTTAAATGATAGATACACACTGAACATAGTTAAGCATAACATGGGATCTTCTAAGGCTGAGAGCAAAACCAATTGATCACTCTGCCTAAAGTACCAGGAAGGGTACATACCTGGACATTTTAGTTCAAACACAGTTATTGCAATCTATAAAACACAAAGAAAAGTAGAGGTTGAAAGGGACCTCTAGGAATTGGTCAGTCCACCTGCCCCTGGCTCCTAGCAGCATCAACTAAACCAAGCTGCTCAGGACTGTGCTCACTTGTACTCTGAATTATCTCCAAGGATGGAGATCTTCCACAGCCTCTCTGGACAACCTCTTCCAGGGCTCAATAACAATTTAATCCTAGCCTACCGAGTTCAGAGCAACTCCCCTCCTTACTTCATTTTCTGTCCTTACATTTGCTTTCATGTTCTGCCACATCACTATGAACCTCATTTGGGTCTTGCACATTTAGCTTCTGTTCCTAGAGGTCAAAGAACTGTTGTTTTACTGCAATTTCCCTTTGCAAGAGAACACGCCTTTGACAAACACTGGTTGGACCAATGCATAGAGGCAACATACTGTATCCTTCAGTTCACATCCAGACCTTAGAAACCAAATGTCTGATGAGCATGGTCTGAAATAAAGTACTGGGAGACCATGGTGAATGTATTTCAGTTAAAAAAAAGACACACTGATATATACAGGTAAAACACTAGTAAGAAAAATCATAAAATCATAGAATAGTTTGGGTTGGAAGGGACCTTAAAGTTCCAACCCCCTGCCATGGACAGGGACACCTCCCACTGGATCAGGTGCCCAAGGCCCATCCAACCTGAATACCAATGGCCTTGAATACCCCCAGGGATGGGGCAGCCGCAAGTTCCCTAGGCAACCTGGGCCAGGGCCTCACCACTCTCATCATGAAGAAATTTCTCTTTAAATCTAGGAATGGTCAATACATACACATACGGAACTTAATTTGCACAAGTAGTTTCTAGGAGCTCTGTGGATCATTTAGATTTGTGAAGTTCGACATCAAAAGAAGTATTTCCCAGACTGAAGCTGTAACTTTGGAATTATAAAGTCAGACCACCACTTCAAGCCATTTCATCCTTCACTGTGGGCAAGTTTGCCTTTCTTTCTTGCTACTTACAACAGCCAAAAGTGTAAAGATTTGCCAGGGGTAATTCTTCTATTTTCCAGTTTTCTGTCCCTCAAAGCCAGCCCTCATTCTCACCTAGCTTTTACTGTTCCTTTCTGAGTTAGCTAAACTCTTTAATAACGTAAGAAAAATGCATGCAAATTCACTACAGTCAATTACAGCTGACATATCAGAAAAACATTTTTGCATCTCCAGACTCATGAACAGCTCCACTGCTTCATCTCATGAATACCTTTTCTAAATTCTTTTAATAAGCTTTTGGAGCTGTGGGAATTCTAAGAGCAGAGATTCATTCCACATAGCTTCAATAGCCATCAGATGGTTGTGATTATCCGTTATTCTGTGCGGAACACGGTTAAGATTTGAAATGATGAATAAGAGCTATAAATCCCTGCACTTTTCTTGACCATTATATTCATTTAAAACAAGAAAAAAAATAAAAAATCAGCTGGGCAATGATGTATGTTGCCAATGTTCCCAATCTATCAGACATTTGACTCTGCTCTCGACTGTAAAGACAAGACTGATACCAATTTTCCTCCTGTCAGCAGCTCAAGTAGATGATTCTCATGCATTCAGTTCCATTCACATAGGTTTGTTAAGACTGATAAAATCTGCCTTAATTTTGTGAATTATGATATACTTAATCTACGTTAAATATCCCTGAGGGTTTCAGAGAATAGTGTGACTGAGATCAAACCTCTGGCAGACATTCAAGTTAAGTTTGAATTGAAGTGGCAAACTGCAGACCCTAAGACTTGACCGTGACCACAGTCCTTCGTGATGCTAAATGGGTTTCAGACGCAAATCCTGTCCGTGCTTTGATCACCCCATTAACTGCTGCACATGAAAACATAAACTGCATCAGAGAAAAATCATAGAAAACCTCCATGTTGCAAAATAATAATTAATAGTACCTTTAGAACAGGGAAGTAACCTTCTAACACGAGCTCTATAAGAACTAATCATGGGCATAAATATCACTTACGAGTTGTACTTAATGGCACTACAGAATAAACAGCAAGGAAAACCATGTGCAATTAACATGTCCACCTTCTCTTGAGGATTAACAGATCCCAGACTGCTGGCACCACGACAACTCCCTCTAATTTCAGTGAGCAATACTAGTTTACACCTGCTAAGGATCTGACCTTATGTAAACTGTTACGGTGCACAAAGAAAGTCCCTAAAAGCATTGATATTCTTCTAGTCAATCCAGATAGTCTTAGGCTGCACAATTAAATAGGTCAACTTCAGCAGTTTGATAAAAGACTTCAAAAAGCTAGTGTCATTATAGCTTTGATGTTTTGAAGACCTGAACTGCATTTGTAAGAGAATGCATGGAAAGCATTAGCTGAAGGAAAGAGTGCTTACCACAACAAGTAAGAAAAATAGTAAGAGAGTCCATAGTAATACCCCCTTGCCTTCAAATGGAAATGCTTTCTCATTTAGATAGGAAATCAGACTCATAAACATTAGCTAGGTATGACCTTATTCTTCTGAGTGCCTATCATCATGGATAACTAATGTATAGGAAAGAATGTCAGATCTGCAGCTCTTTAGAGTCAAAGTGCTTCTTATTATTCTATCTATTGCTCATAAACTAGTGTATAGATTTTGTGCTAGTATATATAACAGTACAAAAAAGCTAATTCAGTGCTCTTTGGGGGGTAAAAATCTATATTAGAAGAAAAATAATCTTTTACATGTTGACATCAAATGCACTAATTTTATCATAAACAGACAGAACACGCAGACGGGTCACAGCACCAGTTTAAGTCTGTCTGCATTCCCTAAAAGAGAAGGTTTAAATATTTCTTTGAGGGGGTCTTTCATTTTTGCAATTTACCATTTCAGCAGACTATGCAAATAATTTACTGTCTCTCATTTCAGTGTGATTGGCAATTACAGTGATATAGGACATTTTTGCTGAGAAAATTACGTGATGGAAAGCTGCATTACTCACACAGCCATGAGTAGTCACAAATCAGCCTTCGGTATTCCCTCGTAAGTTAAAAACAAAATCACCAATCGCCTTCCTCTGCCTAAAAGTACAGTTGAGGCTTAAGTTTTGGCTTCAAAATTCCTGAGTTGGGAAATGTATCCTCCTTTAGCCAAAGGCCATGGAATCCTGGCAGCCCAGCAGGATTGCCCCATTCCCAGAGCAAGGACATACTGGGACACCACTTGGAGCCAGACAGTGTGTCTCTTTCCCACTTCACCTTGCACCAGATTTTCTGGTCAGCGTGGAAGAGCAAGGACTTGGCTTTAGTTTAGTGATTTTAACAAAAGCAGGTATGAAAGCTTGGAACACTCATCAAAAACATGAGTGTCTTTTTCTCTTTATTTTGCCTCTATCTGCCTTGTTTCTATGGCTCACCAAGGTAACAATGATTGCTTCAAATGGCCTGGAAATCCTTTCGCCCTTTCATACCTGCATCTGGTAGGGCAAAGGCAGATTAGGTTCAATGACTAATAGATTCATGCGGGTAATTCATCCTGAATCCTCCCATTTGGGAGCACTTCCTTTCCTAGAATCCAGCTCGTCACACAGTAAAAAACAAACAGCTTCTGTGCTTAGCCATAAAAACAGATCCCAGTTCTCCAATGCAATGTGTCCTGTAGGGATGTTTCCACCCGTAGCAGTACCAGCATCTGCAGAATTCTAAATTAAAAATGATTTGCCACTAGGAAAGATTTAGAATCATACTGCAGCAATACAGGCTTGCTACGTAAGGCACGCATGCTTGTTTATATAATTATAGATCACACTTTCTACTAGGAAAATTGTTAAATGCGAGTATGGTATTTCTTTTATGATATATTACATACATACTTATCCTAAGCTGCTGTCCCTCCATTATTATCAATTTCTTGAAATACAAAGCAAAATAACTAAGTTTTCAGCCTGTACATAACTCACAAAGAAATTTGGATCAATAGGAAAATATTTAAAGCACTTGATTATTCAGACTATAAATTGCAAGCATTGGAAACGTGGTTAGCCAACTGCAAGGCTCCAGAGCTATCAATTTCAACATGGAACAGTCTATGCCCTTTGCCAAGCAATTTTAGATGAATAATAACACTGGCAGTAATCAGTCTTAAGAAGCATAAAGCTTATCTTAAAGGCAATTACCCCCATCCGCACAGTCTTAAGAAGCATAAAGCTTATCTTAAAGGCAATTACCCCCATCCGCACAGTGTCTCCAAAAATCACCCACGATCTCCCTGAAATTTGGTTGTAGGTACAATATTCCTCCCACTGCCAATTAACACACTGATTAATACACTCTGTCCACTCTGGGCTTGTTTACACCTGGAATACTTGCTGAATTTATAATGGTGCTGACTTGCTCCCACCATACTGACAGCAGGAATTTTTACAAAATCAATAGCGAGTTATTTAAGATGAGTGGTTCTCATCCACTACCAGCTAGTTCTTTACATAGAGTTTCCTTAATTGAAAGCTTTATCTCCCAGCCTAGCAGACAGCCGTAAGTAATAGGAACCACTACACCAGACCAGTTCAGCACTGCTTACAACAGATCTCTTGGTAGCTGCCACGTGTTCCATCACTACCAAAGCCCTGACCCTTCACCGAACCCATCACTCTGCTGAGCGGCAATGTTTTACTGATTGGTTCAGATGTGGATGTGTTTCGGTTCTCATCTGGAGAGCCCCATTCTTCACTAAACTGCAGCGTGGTAGTTGATAGCGACAAAAATGGAAGAAATTTGCAGTATGAAAGAAAAAAAATCAGGCGCAGAAAGATCTACGGGACACTAAATCATCGTTTCAACGAAAATTCTTTATAAAATAACTAATCCTTCTGGAGGGTTTTTTTTTTTTCCATCTGAAGTGTTTCACTAAGTACTCAGAAGCTAAAAGCACTGTCTTGGGATTCAAAGTGGCCTGAACTTGGAGAAACATCTGCCTAGGACTTCTCCTTTAGTAAGCTTTCCAGGGAAGACAGAGAACTTCTACACTCAAAAAAAAACCAAACAAACCCCCCAAAGAGTCAGATTTTACTAGAATATAAGCAAGAAGGGCAGAAATTAAAGGTTTATAAGTAACGCTTCCTCAGTTAACTCATCTCTAGAGATGCACCCTTGCCTCCTGGCTTTTACATGAATCAATGGCTTGCAAACTGCTAGTAGTTGGAACTCCAACCCACCCATTTTGACCCCTTTGAAGCTTTTCTTTCTGTCTTTCCTGTGCCCTGAATGCCTGCTATCTGCTCCCCTCAGTCTCTCTGCTTGATCGCCAGTCTTCCTGTGATCCTCTCCATACATCTTCCTGTCTGCCTCTCATGGCAGTCTCTGGAATTCTCTCTGCCTTGACTACTCTCAGTTGCCAACAGCATATAAAACCTCTCCTTGTGCCTCTGGCAGGCCCATTTAACCCAGTCACACTCACTGAGGAACAATATACAAATGAAAAACAAATGAAAAAACAAGCACAGGCTATCTAGCATATTCACTAAACACATAATCAGTTCAAGTATGAATGCTTGCTCAGAGCAACAGCACCAAAATCCTCCTTTATTCAGAAGTGAGGATGAAATAGCTGCAATAATGCCTCCTATAAATCCCTTTCCTCTGTAGATTTCAAAGCACTTCACAGCAAAAGATCGCTATCATCTCCATTTTATTCAGATGCAGACTAACAAAGTTTACTATGATGCTGGGAAAACAAGGAAACTTTGTTTTAGAAGTTTCTATGGTCAGCATCATTGCTCTAAAGCTGGGCAATCCGGCACTGGGGTGATGGGATGCGCTCAAGCTTCCTTTGATAGCAGCATTCAGCATATAAAGACACATCGTTCTTACATAAGGATCTCTTGCTCAGAAGAGAAAGTAGAAAGGATCTGCACAGAAAAGAGAGGATGTGGCAAAAGCAGAGCCCTTAACCTAATGTGGTGCAAACATCAAGAGAGATCAAACCATTTCAGTTCATGTGGCTCCAAAAGCCTGTACGTAAACATTTCAGTCCTAACAGTTATACGCTCAACCACTATCACTGCATCACAGTGCTGCTGGTTTTCATTGTTCAGGGTGAACTTAGTTAATTACCTGTTACAAATAACATTCAGAAGTATTCAGAATAGATGTAAAAAATGCAGTAATTGGGATTCCGGTCATTAAGGAATCTCTGCCCCTAATGAGCGCTGTCATCGCGGATGGTCTGGCAGCTCCTTGAGCTCTGTATTTGCTGAGGATAATCACAAGTCTTCAGGGAAAATTTACACAGTTTAGCAACTCCGGACCTTCTGACTATGCCCAGAGGCAATTAGGCGCTTTATAACAGCATGAGGAGAATCCCAGTGAGATTTTCCCTGTGTCTCCCTTTTCTATCTCTCCCTGTATCTCCTTTATCTCTTAAGTGCATGCTAAAGAGAGAACATATAATCACATTGTGTCTGTGAAAACACAAATGAAAGAGCGTCCCAAACGGCAGACCATCCATCTCCTCCAACAACACGTGGCAGGATGCGATAGAAGAGGGGCACAGAGTACCCTGTGGCTATCCTGAAGCCAGTATGAAGCTTCATTTGCTCTTTAGACATTGAAACCACCAATATTTTGATGACACAGGAGTGCCTGAATGCACAAACTGAACAGAGTACTATTGCACCTGCTTCTCTTTCCTAATGCTACACCATTATCTTAAAAAATCCTACTTATTGCTTTATATAAAATCCTAAACATTATTAACTTTTGTACTAATCCTCTTGTATACAATTAGCAAGCTTCCCGCTTTGCAATCAGTCCCACTGACAAAGAAAACCAAAATGAACAAGATTTCCGTGTCACTAAAAGTCTCTTCCTGGTGCTATTTGTGATTACATCTCCCCCAAAATCAAGGGCCTGGTTCCTGCAGTATTAACCCAGAACAAACCCCTGCTGGAGCTCTAAGTCATTTTGCTGGTGCACAGACTGCAAGAATGTCAGTCAGGGTAACCAAACACACAAAGACATGTTAAATGAAGGGCTTCTGAGTCTGTTATAAATGCATCTTCCATCAGAGCAGGAAGGGAAAGTCAGGAGCATTTTATTAGATGCCATACACTTAAGCAATCTGGATTTGGTTTCCACATTCTCTACATTTGCTGCATTCAGGTGTGCAGTAAGGTTACCCTGGAATATTATCCCATCACTGGTTCCCTCCAATTTTTGTTCTTTTCTCTCAAAGGCACAGGTGCCTTAATTAAATACTTCTTCTCAAGGTACAACTTTATAACATTTCCTGTTTCTTATTACTGAACAAGCTGAGCTGAAGTTCTGGAGCTAGTCTAACAACGTAATAATGTTCACTTTATTAACTGAAACATCTGTGCTTTGTACATATTTTAAAGGAAGTTGGGTTTTAATAGTTTAAGAATAATTTCCCTTGCTGTTCAGTCATTTTTCAATATCAAATATTTGTTTTCAAATATTACATCATGTCTTCTTTGCATTAATGACATTCAAAGTAGAAATGAGCACTAACAGTATGAGCCAGCATTTTAAAATCTATGATGAAAAATAGAGCATCAAGTAGACACTGTTAAAGAAAGATTGAACACTGTGATGTAACCAGCACTGCATTCATTAGCACTGGGCAGGTAATGTTAGAAACATCTTGAAGACCCAGAGTAGGGTTTGTTTTAAAAATGGGCACTCGAACATATTGATTAATGCCAGAATAGTCTTGCATAGCTCCTTTCCTGCATCTGTGAGGAGAAGCACAGCACAGGCAGAAAACTCTTTGGAAATGATTAGAATACAGCATGGATCAGGTATTGAAGGATGAGAAAAAACACAAACATTTTTATCAAAGCCCTGCATGATTATCATGATGTATTGGACATCAGAATAGCTGTTCCTTCAATCAACATATCACTGTCACGCCTCAGTTACACTCTGGCTTAAGACGCCACGCAGGACAGGAGTTGCCTTAAGCCTTGGCTTAAGTCTCTTAACCTTGGCTGCTTCCAGTATTAGGCACCCCGGGAAAGAGCAGCACGATTGCAATGGATACAGCTACATTCTGTCGCTGCCAGGAGGACTTTATGAATTATTATTTGCTGGAAGTTTTAAAATTACTTTTGCCACATTGAGATTGGCATTAAACTCAGATATCACTTAGTTTAACTGAGCCTGCGTAGTTTAACTGAGCCACATTTACAACTAGAGGAATAAACCAGTTACGCAGCTGAAGCAAGAATTTAGAACATGAAAATCTGGTCTACTTTGTTGCTGTGTCCTCTATCCTGATGTTAAAATGCGTATTTCTTTTTTCCTTATGGTCTGACATACAGACTCAGAATTTGTTTTGCTCTGAGAGCTGTGCAGAGAGGTTTCTTTTTAAGGTGAACAGATTTTAATGTGATGAAATTACAAAGCCATCTCAATACAAAGTCCTTCTGGTAGCTTGGCAATGACCCCAGTGAGCATTTTCTGATAAAGCATGCTAAAGTGACAAGTGCAGGACTTCTGGTTTACCTACAAGACAGCGCGGTCATTCGTAGCCTGAAGAAGCTCTTCTGATGATTATGTTATAACTCTGTGTCATATTTAATCCATGCATTAAAAAGGCTCCGCACCGAACAAAGTCCTTCCTGGGGAACACAACAAATAACGTATCATTCAGAAGGAAAGTGAGCAGTGATGGTGAAGAGACAGTAATTGGTTTCCTCTGTACCTGTCAGAAAGCTACTCAGTTGCTATATATTTAAAACTCCGCTCAAGTATAAATGGGATCATAGGGGACATTACACCTGGATGTTATCAACAACTTTGTACAGAACACAAGCAGTAAGTTTACAAAGCCGTAAAGGGAATGGAATTACCATGGAAGTTGTATCCAATCTTAGTTATTAAATTAGCATATTTAGAAACTTCAGGAAGGAAACATGCATTTTAGTACCTACACAGGTGGAGGTGCCAGAATTTCCCTTTCTTTCAGCTGAGGCAAACTAGACCAAACATCACTTGTTTCTGATTTCTCTCTCAACAACAACCTGATAAAAGCCAAAACTCCTCAGGAAGCTGAAGGAATTCCATTTCCCGTACTGTGTACTTCTTGGCATAATGATTTTACAGTTATCTTTTTCTCTGCATCCCTGCGGAAATTAAATTAAAATTTTTAACTGCTTGTTTTAACTTTGTCATAATAAAAGAGAAGAGTTATGGTTGAGCTTTGGAACATCAAAATCAAATGTAATATTAGTAAAGCAATTTCTCTGAGATTTGTAAACAATACATTGCCTGGGAGAGCCTGCTGTTGTTAGTCATTTTGGACCAAGTCCTTTATAGCTGCTTATTCTAACATGGCGTTCCCATCCTGTTAAAATGTCATATGGATAAAGGAGTAAATTTTGACAGCTGTGACAGGATTATCATTGCCAAGGAAATCACATTCCTGGTATTCATATGTTTCAGTACATCTATTTTGCTTTGTCTTTGGCCTTGCCTGAACTAAAAATTACCTTCTGAGACAAGAAGAGAAACATAACAAAAGGAAGAAACAAAGTATTGTTATTCTCTTAAAATACCGGATGCTTGAAATTATAGCAACAAGAAAAGATCTTTTAGGGTTGTTATTAAATCCATTGTTCAGACTTTCAGGGAACACAAGGCTCCTCTCTTCATGGACGTAGCCAATATGCATTTTATCTGGACATATGGAGTTATGAGAGGGTTTAGCTCATACATATGTTAGACAACAAACGCTATGGAAGATGAACATCAGCCACTCAATCTGTTCAGCCATTTGCAAAATGGGGTATAAAAAACCCAAAATGATATTTGCAGTATCCTGATATTTGTATCATGCTGGATCCATCCAATTTCAATATCCTAGCTCTGAAGAATGCCAGTATCCAATTCTACAGAAACTGGAAGGATCCTGCAGTAGACAAGTCTAATTCTGTGCACTGGTTCTCCTTCTCTTCAAACACCACCAAACTGGCAGAGCAGGGAAGACAAAGAGTGGTGATAACTCTTATTGGTGCTGGCACTCACACACCGCCTCCTTGACAGGAACGGCATCTAAATTCCACTGTTTTATGACTTATGGGCTCTGAAACACTGTCTCCAGAAAGACAATCTCCCAGTAAGCATCAGTTATAGCAGCAGTGGTACTATTAAAGTGATACCCCAGAGGCGTATAGAGAGTAAAGTGATGTTGGAGTATAGAGAGTAAAGTGGTGTTAAACACCTGAATCAAAGCTACTGATGTATAGCATTAGTCTTAATCCAGGACAAGGTTGTGTTTAGAAATGTGCAACATCTTAGGACATCCTTCCCACCCAGCTGTTTTGTTGAATACAGGCTTTGATTTTTGGAACTAGCAAGGAGACTATGGATTTCTCATGACAACTTTCTGTGTGTTATTTATGCTGACATGACTAAGGACACATTTCTTCTGACATCTAGGCTTCCAAAAATGCCACATACAGGTCTTTGTGAGGTCTGCATCTCTTGATTAATGTCCTCAGAGTTCGTCTTCAAACTAATTTTACTTAGTCATCTGCTCTTAATCTACTAGAATTTCTGCAGTGGCACTGTGGGGTACAACTCATAGGGCCTCATCCATGTATCTTCATACCCAACAGCAAAAAGATCTTCCTTCCCAATACCATCAATGTGTGTCCAGACAGTGGTGGTACCTGTTTATGACAGGTAAAAGACATTTACATCACTAACAATTTTGTAAACTTACAAAAATGGTGTATTGGCCGCTGTGTTCTCTGTGGCCCATCAGGTAAAACACCGCAGTCGCACTGTGAGGACTTTCTGCTGCCTTCTGGTTCTTTGGCAACCTCTTATATATGAGCCCTACGTGACCATGTATAATTTACAGTTGCTGAAATGCTAACATTAACATCATTTTTCATATTACACTCTTCCTGAAGGGCAGTACATTCCTGAGAAATGTTTTGTTCTAACAGAGGAAGCTTTGCTGTTGGTTTATTGAGGCACTTCAAGCCTGTTCTTGCCTTTACCCTTTACCCCTTCCCCCTCACTCATACAGAAGATCAAAATAAACACCACGCTAACACTCTACCATTTCACAAGCATGCCCTAAAGAACACTCAGCGGCAACAAAAAGGCCACCAACACGTGGCCACTTGTGAAATACATGCCCTTCTCAAGTAGGAGCAACATTTGCCCATGCCTTTGTTATAAGAATAGCCCCTTTGTCGAGGAGCTAATGAAAATGTTACATCTGACAGTCAGACTGAAGGAAAAATGACAAAGGCCTTAAGGTAAGTTTAGCTACTGCAGTTCCTTTATATACAAACTGACCTAGGTTCAACGCTGCCAAGATATTTAGGTACCCAAAGACAGATGGTGTGTTAGGTATTAAGAATACTTGAGTGCTTCTGTAAAACTCACCAGGCATCCATACTGCGTTACATGCCTAAATACATGAAAAATCTTGTCCCTGATAGGCAAACGGCATTGAGTGTGAACCTGACTTTACAGTGCATATAACGTAATAAAGGTTGCTGTATTGTGCCATACATTATCAGTCTCCCTTTAATTGCACGCATGAAGCCATGCAACTGCTTGCAGCATCTATTTCACACTTGCAAGCTTCACTTCTCGCTTCCACTGCTTGTGCGAATGCCACGCTCGGTTGATTTGCGTTTGGGAATGCAGGGTTTTGCATGGGCAAGCAGGTGCACTCAACACCAGTTACACTTTGCAAGACTGATGCCAAATGCTAATGGTTTGAGATTGGAAGAAAAGCCTCTCATACAATTCTTTCCCCTTTACGCTGCCCTACATAGCAGATGAGGCAGACATAAAATCCAACCTGTCTTAAAAGATATCTCAAGTACCAACCAGCTCCACAAGCATCAGCAGACTCATACCAAGTCCATAGGATGGCAGTTCTGTTCAAGTCTGTTGTTCCTCTCTATTCAGTATTTAGAATCATAGAATCATAGATTAGTTTGGGTTGGAAGAGACCTTAAAGATCATCCAGTTCCACCCCCTGTGATGGACAGCCTGTGATCCCACTGAATCAGGCTGTCCAAGGCCCCATCCAGCCTGGCCTTGAACACCTCCAGGGATGGGGCAGCCACAACTTCCCTGGGCAACCTGGGCCAGTGTCTCACCACTCTCATCATGAAGAAATTCCTCCTTATGTCTAGTCTAAATCTGCCCCTCAACAGTTTATAGACATTGCCTCTAGTCCTATCACTACCAGTCTTTGTAAAATATCCCTCCCCAACTTTCTTGGAGTCCCTTCGGTTACTGGAAGGTCGCTATAAGATCTCCTTAGGGCCTTCTCTTCTCTAGGCTGAACAACCCCAACTCTCTCAGCCTGTCCTCGTACAGGAGGTGCTCCAGCCCTCTGATCATCCTTGTAGCCCTCTTCTGGACCTGTTCGAACAGCTCCATATCCTTCTGCTGCGGAGGATTCCAGAACTGGACACAATACTCCAGATGAGGTCTCACAAGAGAGGAACAGAGCGGCAGAATCCCCTCCCTTGACCCGCTGGCCACGCTTCTTTTGATGCAGCCCAGGATACGTTTGGCCTCCTGGGCTGTGAGCAAACATTGTTGGCTCATATTGAGCTTCTCATCAATCAGCACACCCAGGTCCTTCTCCGCAGGGCTGCTCTCAATTTGTTACCTTTTGGTTTTGACATGGTTTGCATCATGTAAAAATGATATTCACTGAATAGTGAAAGCAGTACATACTACAGAAAAAGCCTCAGGCTGTCGTTTCAAAGATTTTGTAGCTTTAAACATTACAATATCCTGCCAATGGTCCTTTAGCTGCTTGAGTGAAATATCAACAAGAAATATGCACAAAGTCAAAATCTTTGAGAAAGCCATAATTATGTATTCATAGACAATTTGTTTCTTTGACGATTTGATTACCCACAGACTTCTACTTAAACCTGGTGGTTTTACAGCAGCAAAGTTCACGATACTGCAGCTAAGGTTTGTCAGCTCTTTCATTATTATCTTATTTTCACCGTGACTCCAAAGCATCTTGCTTTTTAGATCCTGACACAGAGGCCTGGCTCTCCTTTCCTGGTTCCTCGTGTGAAGCCTGGGGCTGCATCCTGTGAACTCCCAGCCCAGCGAGGAGCAGGCTTAAGATCTCAAGACCTTTTCCAAACCCTTCCAAACTTCATGTTAGAGACAATGAGCAGCATCCTTTTAAACTTGTCAAGAATCAACATTAAAATCTTTTAATACATTCATTACAGTGAAAATAACCACCCCCTGGTCTGATTTCCATAGGCACTGAAGAAAAATTCTTGCTTTGTTACTAGAGCCAACATTGTCACCGGTAACATCCAAACAAGTTTACCCCTAATTTGTGTGCATTCTGCTTGCTTTTAAACTTACTTTTCTGTTGTGTGTTTATTAAGCATGACTTTAAGAACATACAGTTGCTAGCAAGACTAGGAGGATTCAAAAGTTCTCCTAGCAGATGAGTTACTGTGCACTTTTAATTTAACAAGTATAATATTTAGTAGCCATACTTGTGAAATTTTAAGAGTTTTAAGGGAGACAAGTTATGGTGCTCCCTGCACTGCAGCTTCAATAGGTTTCCAAATCTCAGGAGGGACCTTTGACACCTCACCTGAGCAGCAGCGCAGCCACCCCAGTGCTCTGAAGAAAGGAGAACGGGAGGCGGGTGGGGAGAAACAGCTCCCTGCGACACCTCTGTGAAGTGACACCGCAGTGGCTGTCCGAGTCACACTGAGACAGGATCCAGAGAAATACGGTAGTTGCTATTTGCCTCAAAGTTCCTGAACAAATGGGGACAAATTCCAACTTAAATATTTTTCACAATTTCTGCTGAAAATATCAGTCACACATAGGATCAGAGAATTAATTGTACAGCACTTGGATTGCTGCTGTTGTGTCTGTTTGTCTCGTGCTGTGTGACACATGTTGTACGCTGCTAGCAGGACACTGGGGGTCAGGTTTACAGACGTGCATCAGCCCCCAAAGTCAAAGTCATCTCAGAATTGAGAAGTGTCTGCATGAACCTGCTGCTGCTCAGCTAGGTGATGGAATTGGGGAGCTTCTCTTCTTCTGCTTGTCCCTCAGCTGTTAAAAACCTGGCAAGACGGTATCCTCCAGTCCTCCCTTCCATGTGATGATGGTTTTGTTAGAAAATAGGTGATAATATACTGCTGTGGCATTTTAACTTCTTTTTCTTCTCCTCTCATGTTGGCTAATTATATCTTCGAGGTTAAATGAGCTAATTATGCATATAAGAGCTCTGAGAAGTAGGAATCAATTTCTGTTGTTGATAATTAAATGAACTGAGCCTGATTTTTGGTTTGGGATACAGTTCTAGACATTTTTCTTTATTGTACATAGTATAAAGTGGTAAAAATAATTACAAGAAATGTTTTGTTGATGACAGAATGGAGGCAGCTTTTCAACTGTGGTACAAAAGGTTTTGTAAATTGATTTAAATTACTAAGGGTGAGAGTAAGGAAAAAGGAAGGGGAATTGTGGCCCTTCTGCTCATCCCTGAGCAGCTTTAACAACCATGTAACAGTCAGAGAATTAATCAAAAATTAACATGGAATTTAGGGAGGAGAATATTTTGTGATTTCCTTTCACAGCTATTGTGTGACTAAAATGTATTTTTTTTTCCTTTAATTTCACCCATCAGGTCCTGTGTGTATTTTTCCCTGTGATGCCTGACAGAGTAGCAGAAGCTGAAGGCTTTCATACAAGGTCAGACGTACCGTAGGCAGTACCTGTGCTTTTCCTTACCCAGAAATGATGCCCTGTTGGATCCAAGAGATATTGTCTGCTACAATAAAAGTGTTTCAGTCTTGGTGCTAGTTCTGCTCTAACTGTCTCCTGGCCAGCGAATATCACCCGTATCCAGCTGAACAAATTATAGCCAGCACAGAAAGGTAGAGGGCTCTACATCAGGGATTGAGCTATAACCTCTAAATTCTGTAAAAGCTGAGAGCTGCCACAAGACATGCAGCTTTCACACAGAGTTACTGTCTGAGGCAGCACCCAACGGCAAAACGCTGAGTTTAATTAAACACATATATATCACTCATTTTCTTAGGTCACTTCAGCAATCCACGCTTCGACTCCCACCGACCTTGCTGGCATTACTGTTGTGGGCAGGGGTGGATTTTTTTCAGTATAGACTTTACTCCTCAGTGTACTAATCACATGTAATTTTTTGCCTGTCTATAAGGCTGGAACACAAGTATTGATACCGGTGTGAAAATGCACACTGGTGTCACTGGGACGTGGCAGAGCCTACGCATAAATTGCCAAAGCAATGTCTGAGCGCAGCCGTCCCTCGCTCCCGACAGCCTACACTGCCCTGAGTACAACAGAAAAGGGCCTCTCCTTGAATGAAAAGACAGTTGGGAAGAAAAGGAGCCCTACAGGGAGCAGCAGAATCACAGGATAGCCTTTCTGGTTATGACTGAGTTATAAGTAAAGAGCCACTGAGACTGAAGGCTCCAGCCTGGCTCGGCGGGCACCGCAGGCACCGCATCCCTTATTGTTTGTTGGCTGCACAGGAATGCTCCCAGATCTGAAGCCAACACAGAGATTTGGATTCATTGTGTTTATCTTTAAATTTTTATGTCCTTTTGCAAGAGTTATTTAACTATTTTCAAGCCTATTTTGAATTATTAAAATTTCATCTCCCCATCCCAAATCAAAATCTAAATACAGAAAATTACATACCTGTTGTACATGATTGGTATTGCCTGGCTAGAAGAGAGTATGTTGTGATCAAAAGTGGAAGTCACAAGCAATTCACCTCTGGCACCCTCAGAACCCTTTTGTGTGGAATTGGCTTTCTTCCTCCAATTGCCTAACTTTCACTCAGAAAAACTGTTCCCATTCTTACGCTGTCAAAGAATTATTTAATACCCAAGGTATTAAATAAAAATATTATTAAATGAAATTATTATTAAATATTGACCCTTATTAAATCATGTCCAGACGCTACCACATGTAATATGCCTACGAATTGGCAACCATCACTAAAATCCATGCTGGAGTTGGTATTAGTAACTGACTGTCTCTAATTCTTGTGCAATTAGATTCATACTCTATATTTTTAACTTGCATGAGATACATTTGACTTCTAAAGTCACTAAGATTCTCTCGAATGTCTGACATCAACTTTAAGGCAATTAATGCTTCATTTGCAGTTCCTTCTTTTGCATTTACATTTATCAACTGTAGCACGACTGAGAAATATGCTTCTCCAGATTACAGCTGTGTCAGCTAGGACAGCTTCAAACAACAAAGACTGTGACCCTTTCAGTGGGCTACGCTGTCACACTGGTGTTTGCTCCTCTTCAGGAAACAACATGCGCTGAATATATGAATGTTTATGTTGGCAAAGGGTGCTATTAAAATAATGATTTAAAAAATCTGAATCTGTGAAATGGTGATTTTTATGGGAGGGTTCTTCAAAACCTTACAAGTAAAGGCTTAGGGACTACAATAGAAAATAAATATTTTTGTATGCTTCTATCTAGGTTTGCAGACAGTCCTTTTGTATAGTTATAGTGCCACCTTATTAAAAAAAAATCAAACTTATTTACATGACTGAAAGATATTTCCCTTCTACTAAATTATTCTAATGGGACTTGGTAGAGATAAAGGTAAACTGTTAAAATATTCTGCCTGGCTAAGCCTGCTATCTGCAGGTAATATTCATTCTCTAAGATAACATTTTTAGGGTTTGGAACCTAGCTTCTTGAGGGTAAAAATAAGCCCTTATCTGTCCTTCAGGATTATTAACAGTAAGTGATTTCCACATTAACATCAATAGCAATAATGAAGATGTCCTTTTCAATTCATCCTGGGGAACTTTGAGTGAGAACTGTTATTTGGCGGGGCTTCATTCTTTAATAGAGTCCAAAGATAATTGGGTATTGAAAATTCCATCTACATCAACCAAATAAATCTTTCGGTTACCAAATTAATAATTTCATTGATGCCATCAGCCTTCAATTTTCACTCCATTAAATTCCTAAATTCATGTGAGAACAGCACAGCAAACAAATTAAAATGAGTTTCTTATAAAAATGAGAACGATAAGATTATGCCTTCTAAAAAAGCAATTTAACTCCAATAAATTATTTTTAAATTATTAAATGAGGCATTGCATTAACTATAAAAGAGGAGCATAAAAGGGCACTAGCCTATGGAAAATAAGACATCTATAGACCTCTACACCCTTGGACAATTATATCTGTAATAATTGGCTCATAAAACTTTATGGCAACTTGTACAATATTCCTTTTTCTTAGAACAGAATTCTGATGAGCAGAATGATTAGACAGAGAAGAACACAGACTTCTTCTGTCCTCGGGAGCACATGGCTAAATGTTTTCAAACAGTCTCTTGTTGCTTTGCTCAACACAAAGCTGTGGCACAAAGCATGACCCACTTTGTGTGGGATGTTAAACTGCATTTATAATTTATAAAGGTTCACAAAGGCTTGTAGTGGTAGGACGAGGGGCAATGAGTATAAACTGGAGAGGGGCAGATTTAGACTGGACATAAGGAAGAATTTCTTCACCATGAGAGTGGGGAGGCATTGGCCCAGATTGCCCAGGGAAGCTGTGGCTGCCCCATCCCTGGAGGTGTTCAAGGCCAGGTTGGATGGGCCTTGGGCAGCCTGAGCCAGTGGGATGTCCCTGCCCATGGCAGGGGGCGTGGGACTAGATGACCTTTAAGGTCCCTTCCAACCCAAACTATTCTGGTTCTATTATTCTACGAGTTAAGCTACATCAGGGTGCAGTAAGTCAGCTGAGTGTCAAGGAGGTCTGCAGGAAGAATTCAGGATACCAGACAGGAAGATTCCACAGCTGTTCTCTTTAGACTATGCGCTCAGTACACTGAAGGCTCGAACCTTTAAATGTCAGGTTTGATCTGTTGTCTCCTTTTCAGTTCTCATTCCCTCAGCTCCAGAGAAGGCCAAAATTCTGAACAAGCAAAAACAAAACAGCAAGAGACTGCGGTAAAATCTTGATAAAAAAGCAGTGTGAATAGCAGAGGGTTTGTACAGGAATAACCACTGCCTCCTGCTCATGGTGTATTCTTATCCATAATGTACAGGAATCATTGAATAATAGAATAGTTTGGGTTGGAAGGGACCTTAAAGATCATCCAGTTGCAATCACCCTGCCATGGGCAAGGGCATCCCACTAAATCAGGCTGCCCAAGGCCCATCCAACCTGGCCTTGAAGACCTCCAGGGATGGGGCAGCCACAACTTCCTTGGGCAACCTGGGCCAGTGTCTCACCACTCTCATCATGAAGAAATTCCTCCTTATGTCTAGTCTAAATCTGCCCCTCTCCAGATTATACCCGTTCCCCCTCGTCCTATCCCCACAAGCCTTTATGAATAGTCCCTCTCCAGCTTTCCTGTAGCTCCTTTCAGGTACTGGAAGGTCGCTATAAGATCTCCTTAGGGCCTACTCTTCTCCAGGCTGAACAGCCCCAACCCTCTCAGCCTGGCCTCGTAGGGAATGTGCCCCAGCCCTCTGATCATCCTTGTAGCCTACTCTGGATTCATTTAAACAGCTCCATATCCTTCTGCTGCTGAGGATTCCAGAACTGGACACAATACTCCAGATGAGGTTTCACAAGAGAGGAATAGATGGGCAAAATCCTCTCCCCCACCCTACTGATCATGCTTCTTTTGATGCAGCCCAGGATACGTTTGGCCTCCTGGGCTGCGAGCGCACATCGTTGGCTCATATTGAGCTTCTCATAGACCAGCACCTTCAAGACTTTCTCTACTGGAAGCAAAAGACATGGAGCTCAAGAGCAGTTTCACCCATGCACTAGACCTGGAAGTCTCTCTGGGTAAAACAGGGCTGTTAAACACAAACGAGTCCAGCATTGCTACCTCCTGGCTCTCTTTGCACAGGCAACTCCTCCTCCTAACACACACCTTGTTTCTCCTGCCTTCTCTTCACTTAAAAAAAACCCAACCAGAAACAGAAACACTAGGTCTGGACTGGAGGCAGACAACCACTTCGTATTCTAATTCGAAAGCATGGTGCATTAAAATTTAAGCAAGCTTTTCCACTGACTTCAATGCAGCACCGTGCCTTAGATCAGAGAACTGCCGCAAAGGCAGATCTGCTCCTTGTTTTCAGGAGGTAACAGGCAGATACAGCCACTGCTGTATCACAACTTCCTAATGAAAGCCTTGTGGGCACGCATAAAATCCTTCCCAAAGATCCTGTGCTTGCCTCCTCTCAGTACAATGCACCAGCCTACTCTCAATCTAGAAGCCAGGACCCCTGCTGATTCCCGTAATTCTGGCTTCTATGAGCTAAATCCTTTTGTGGTTTCCTTTCACTCTCCATTCTACACATTCCAGCTAATTTTAAAATGATACAAGTACCAAACCAGGCAACATTAAAGAACCAGAGACACGAACTCTATCCAACAATGTGAGTGCTGTTTGAATTAATGCACTACAGGGTTTAGATATCCCCGATTTCTTCACCTTTGATTTCCCAGTGATGTCCAGAATAAATAATTGCCTTATTAAAGAACTTCTGAAGCCAATAGAGCAAGGTAGAAAACACTGAAGTCACCAATTCAGTCTTTGATTCTGTCTGACAGAAAATTAAAAATGAATGAGAAGAAAATTAATAATAAATGTATTCATGGCCTTATTGGGATTCATGACTCTCTTGCCAACATTAAACAAGTTCAACCAATTGTTCCTCTTAAAGTGAAACAGCATCGGAGTTGCCAACTGTTCAAGCACTATCAGTATATTTTTTCTTCAATATAGTAAACTAATAAAAAATAATCCCACAGAATACTGCCTCAGTGGCAAAAACCTTAAAACTAAGACTTTTAGCAAAGTCTTTCAAGGAATTATACTGTCATATCTTAATATGAGGGTGAAAATAAAACTCTGTACTAATGGCCTTTAAGCCACACAAGAGTTTGAAGCCAGGCTCTTACCCTAAGCCTTGCATTAAATAATAACGGCATATCAGCAGGGTTCTCAGAGTTCCTGCCCTCCCCATAATCCAAAGGACACGGGACATTTTAGCAAAGTACAAATAGAGAATTGCCCTGGCCTTGTTGTCAGATGACTGAAGCTGTACCGGTAATTAATAAATCCTCCTTGAAGTTCAGCTCAAATACATGGCATTCAACAAAGTTATTGAAATGTAGCAGCCCAAACCAAAGTGTTTAAGAGAAATGGCAGAAATAGCTAAAGCAAACTTGTATTGTCATCTTGTCTACACATGTAGTTACAATATGTGGATAACCTTAAGAATCATAGGAAAATGCAGGTTAGAAGTGACCTAAGGAGGGCTGTAGTCCCACCTCCTGCTAGCAGGTCCGCAAAACTCCCAAGGATGGAGACTGGGCAGCTCATTCTGATGTTTATCTGTTATCCTGGAGAAAAGATATCTCTTTATATCAATTCTTGTTTCAATTTATGTCCATTCTCTCTTGCCCTTTCAACAGGCACCACTGTGAACAGCCTAGTTTCAGCTTCTGAACAACCTTCTTGTAGATACTAGGAGGCTTCTGTTAGCTGCCCTAGAAGCTTTTTCTTCTCCAGGCCTTTTCTTCATGGGGCAAGGGCTCCAGCCCCTGAACATCTTTATGGCTCTACCAAACTCAGTACAGTTCAGTCATACCCTTCCTCACAGAAGAACCCAAAATCAGACACATTATTCCAGATGCAGTCTCTCAAGTGCTGAGCAGAGGAAGATAACTGCTCTAATCGGTCGAATGGCTGTGGTCCCGCTCACACAGCCTGGCATGCTACTGGCCTTCCCAACTGCCAGAACTCTCTGCTAGCTCTCGTTCAGCTTGCTGCCTGCCAGACTCCAAGTCTTTTCCAGCAGAGGGGCTCCTCAAGCACTCAGTCCCTTTTATTGTTGTAAGGAATTTACTCCTTCCCAAGCATAGGACTTCACATTTGTGCTTTTTGAATTCATCAGGTCCCTGCCAGCCCATTCTTCCAGCATCACCGGGTCCCTCCGAACCGCAGAAAGACTCCTGCTCTCTGATGTGCCAAATATCGTCCCTTCCAACTTGGTGTCATCTGCAAACCTGACAAGACTACGCTCTGTCACTAAACCCCTTGCAGTACTCCACTTGCCGTGAGGTTAACGTATGACCGACCCATTGACCATGACGCTCTGAGGATGATCATCCAACCAGTTTTTACCCATCTAGTTTTCCACTCCATCAGGCTATATAGTCTTAACTTGGATATAAGAATATTGTGGGCTAAAAGGGACACCAACATTGTGAGGCAATTGCTTATGATTATCGAGTTCAACCCACTTTCCCAGGGAAGCAAGGGTTAAGTCACAGAGGCAATGTCACACATCTTATGAAAAGAATCCTTTTATCAAAACGGTGAAACCTTGACAAGTTCAAGAGCTAAAAATGACAGAAGTACTTTTCTCCCTTCTGTACTCTAATCTGGATGTTAAAACCCCGAGCCACGGCAGATTCTGGCAGCAAAAGGCGGCCCGTTCAATCTGTGCCACGAAGCTGGGAGTGACATGAAGCCAGTGTCATAACTAAGCTCTGTAAGAGCAGCCAAGAATCTGAAATTCCTTTGAGCCCAGCATCCTCTCACTGCCTGTGACCAGCATCACGTACTTGGACAAGAATAAGTCCAGCTACTGCAGACACCCCTTCTCCCTGTCTCATCCTGCAGACTAAACTGCTCAGTTCTAGTGACAGGGGGTTTCTCACCCCTTCCATGATCAGCCTCACCACAATTATACATGAGATCTCCACCCTATGAAAATCTGAGCATGAACAAAGGTACCCTTCAAACTGCCAGAATCTGAGAGAACAAAGTTTTATCATTTTAATGACTATTTGGGAAAATCAAACAAAATGAAATTGAGAAACTTGGTCTGTAAAAGACAACAAATAGTGGAAAATAAATGGCCACAAGTACAGTGGTGAATGATGTCGGTGTGACTTTGGTCAGGAAAGCACAAGATTCCACTTAGCTCAGGAACAAAGGTAAGAGCTTTGCTCCCTACAAATCAGCCTACCGTGGGTCAGTGCAGTGTGAGGGACAGCAGGAGAGCAGTCCTTACTCTGGATGGATGCACAGACCGTTCTCGTAAGAACGCTGTTGAGCTTCATGTCTGCACTACGTCGTGTTGCACAGGTTTGCAATGGAGGCTATAGATTCCACGCGCCAAACATTTTTGCCGCAGCTAAGGCTTTCCAGAGGCATTCCATGTTTTAATCCATTTCTCTGCACAGGGCTGTAGCACAGCAGTGATTATCCAGCAGTGCTGCCCACAGTCTCCAAGAGTAAAGCATTTTTGCTGCCTTAAGGATGGGATGACATTCTAGGTAGTAGAATAATACTGATATGTGAGGCTCACATCAGTAAACTTAAATCAAAATCAGTAAGTGATGGGAAGGAATGTCTAATCCAGCAAGTCTTTCAATGTTGTGCATGTTCCTGTGTTTCAATTCATAAATGACATTATCTATTATTATCCTTTCAATGCATTTGCTTGGTTAGGGTTGACATTTTATACTGCTGTATTTACTGATTAGATCTAGAGTCAAAGGAAAATGAATACATATTAGCTTTTCTAATTACTGCAAGGCTACCCTGACAGTCCATTTCAACAGTAATCTCTGTGGCTGATTCCCCAGAAACCCACTTGCAAAACACAAAACAACTCTAAATCTTTGATTGAAGGAAAAAAAGAAAAGGAACAAAGAATTCCTGGCAAAGTCTGTATCTGCACAGCTGGTGAGCAAACTGCTTGTCCAGGCTCCAGCACCAGAGCCTCAACTCCATATCACAGGACAGGCAGATCAAGGGTCCTGTTAACTTACAAGAGCCTGTTATAACCCCGCTCACTCAGGAAAAACAGGAATATCTGCCCTGGTGTCAAAGTAAATTATGGTGCCTTAAACATATGTAATGCTAAATTAGCAGCAAAGAAATAAGGTAAAAAATGTGTCTGTTTTTTAAAAACCAAATGCTCTCTGCAACTCAGAGTAATAATAAACACATATTTGTATATAAAAATACAGGAAAGACTGTTTGCTGAGAGAAGTAGATTTCTTATCTTTATGCATGTGGATCTTCTATCTTTTTGACAACTGATTTAGAATTTGGCCATTGGATCAAATTCATTAACAAGGTAACTCCAATAACTTCAGTGGCATTTTCACAAGGATAAATTTAAACCTAATATAAATGTATCTGTTGATTCAATCAGTTTTGGATCAGCATGTCTATGCAAATTTGCAAAGTGATACAGAATGTGTCTCCTTAGGGCACATTATCTTAAATATTCTTGTCAAAACCATACACCATTTCCAACCCATAAAATTAAACAGGAGCTCATAAACTTATAAATATGTTTATCAGTCTTCCAGAGACAGGCACAGACTAGTAAACATTTCAAAGTCTGCATCCCTCTAGCCCCAAGGGTGTCTTCTTTAAAGAAGTCATTGATTTTTGCCACCAAAAAACAAGTATTCAAGTAACAGTCTCAAACACAAGCTGATGGTAAAGTACCCAGGATTCCCAAAGGTGCCATCTGTAAAAGGATCATTGATTTTGACCTTTTGGGTAGATTTGTCTTTTTTTCCTAGTGCTTTATTATGTGCATCAATAACAGGGAAGGCAAAGAAGATAAAACGAGAGAGAGAAAATATAACTTTTTAGAGATGTATGTTTGGGCTTCTGCCAAGAAAATATTTTTACATTCAAGTATTCCACTGCTGCCAGGTCCTCATCAAGAACAAAACCAAACCAAAACCTAAACCCAAAGTACCCCTGAAAAATGTGATTGTTTACAATAGTTGGCTAAAATAATTATTCTAATTATCTGTTTTTCTCCAGTTCCTTGGGACTTTGCATTCCTTATGCATGGCTTCAGTACACATATCCGTACCCATTACCTTCTCCTCTCATGAAAGTACAGATCCTGATTTAGAAGGAGGAAGATGGGATCAGATTCAATCCTCACCTATTGTTAAACAGAATCTGGAGAAGGACCAGTAAAACCAGCCTATAACGCCACAGGAAGAGGACACTGAATTTGCCCTATGCTATCTTGTATACATAATTATTTGCTGTTAACTCCAAGTAGTGTGTGAAATTAAAATACAGACTTGTCTGCCTGCTCTACATCTCCAGCAGGGTTAGGAAAAGGCTGGTACTCTATCTTTACACCAGCAGAAACACTGTGTGATGTCTGGACTGCAGGAAGAAGGGCAGCAATGTTAGAAAAATAAATTTATTCTCCAGCACTCCAGATGAACAAACCAAAGAAGGGGCATCATGTAGTGAAAGTGGGCACATGCCAGGGTATTTGGGGAGTATTTCACATGTAAGATGCTGAAAATAGTAGAAGTCATGCCTGGTACAGCTGCTTATTCCATCTCCAGACCAGTAAAATTCTGCACATAGTGTGCCAGGATTGCCTTTACCTTCCTCCAGCACTGCAGCCAGAGGGCCAGTGGATGGAGTAGCACAGAAAAGTGCTTTTGCGGGTGCCAGACAGGGTTTGGCAAAGGACCAGACCAGCAGGTAAAGCCATGGCCTCCAGCCCTGGTTGGTCATAACAAGGAGCACCTTCAGATGCCAAGCCTTCCCTCTGCATCAGCAGTCTGCGCCCAGTCAAAACACCTCATTCAGGCTGCGTTTTTGTTGCCACTTGGACACCATACCTTGGCTAATTTAATGAACTTCAAACAGGAAGGTCAAGTAACCTCTATTTTCTAGCTTAAATGAAGCCATGTCACTATTCTGCCACAGCTACTCACGTGTATCTGGAGGCATATCAAACACAGGTAAAGAGGGAGCGCGCTCTCCAAAGCTGGAGTCATGAAGATAAAACGTGCAATTTGCCCCACTAAACGGGGTGTATCTGTTTGTCACTCCCCAGGCGTAAGCTGCCTGTGAGAAACCAGACATGTGAGCTACCCCCACAGCAGCTCTCTGGACTCCAGCTGTGAAGGTTTATACTTGTAGTCCTTTTCAGCTCTTACAATGGATTTAACTAAGGGCAATTTTGCACATTAGTAAGAATTCTTCTACACAAAACAATCCTTTCAGTGAAAATGAAGAGGCTTTGAAAATGATTGCAGAGTGGATTAGGATCACTTATGGTAGATAGCTGTTGACAAGATATTACTTGTGATTACCATGAACATACATTGGTAGGTGCCAGCAAGGGAGCTCATCTTTGCAATGATATAGACATAGCAACATATGCTCTAACAGAACATGTTATGTCAAAGAATCCCTGTCATTTCAACAAGAACATTTCCTTTGGCTACCTACCAGAGGACGTTCACAACAGCCCAGCGCTGCGCTGAGAGTCAGGTACCCACAGGATTCTGATCCACCTCGGAAAGAAGAAACTGTCCCCTCACACCGGGCGTCTGCACACAGCCACTTTCCTGGTGCAACAGATGTTCAGTGACACCACAGTGTTGTTGAATAGGCTGAATATTAAACATCTCTTGCTTTTGCTCTGTTTCATTCTCTATAAATGGGTGTTCTATCACGGGATTTCCACTCTACCCTACAGTCAGGCTCATATTTAGCCAATGCTCAGAGGATCTGCAATAAAGGCTGAAAAAGGTTTGGGACAACATTTGGTCCCACGTCATTTACACATTTTGGAAGTTGTTCCTTCGGAAAGACAACTGTTCTACTGTCCTTTGTCACTGCTGTCTGCCCTCAAGTCTAAATGAACAAGACAAATCCACTGTTTCGCACGCTTCTTGGTGCCTGTACATACAGAATTCTTTACTCAGGTGAGCGGAGAACAGAGTCTGTTTGGATTTACCTGTTTCTACCTCTGCAGTAAAGTGTCACTGCCACCACTGTGTAGATCAGAAAAAGTTATAAAGCATTTTACTTGGGAATGGTTTGGGTTTCATATTAGCATTTATCTCACTCAGGTTTAGCCTTAGATCATCTGACTTTGTCAGATAATTCCCATAGCTGCCTTCCAGTGCAGAAGGCAACACCAGGAAGTGAGGATGTGGAATAGAATGCAGACAGTCTGAGAGGAGAGTTCCTTATGCAACCCACGCTTTCCCTCAGCATCCCTTTGCAGTCCCACTCCATGTGCAGTGCTCTATTTTGGCCTCCCCAAACCTAACTCTTTACCACAGCTACAGGCTAAGCCTGAGAACCCCAGACATCACCCAGGTGAACAAGCAGAATTATTCCATCCTTTGTGGGATCTTAGGGCCCAGAGTTAAGTTCTCCAGTTACTCTTTACTCTGACTGTGGGTCTCTAACTCTCTTCCTGCCATCCTCCAGGTTCCTTCACATCCAGGCTCCTTTAGCTGTACACGTGTTGATTGGCAGTGCCATTCCCCCATGCTCACTGTCTCATTTAAGCACTCTTACACTCATTTCTGCCTCCATCTAGTTGGCTCTCACTCTTTTTCTTCTGATTTTGGGGGTTTGTTTTTTTTTCTTCTGTTGTTCCCTACAGAGACAAATCTGTTTAAAGTGATGGTGAGGTCAGTACAGCACATTTTGTTGCCAAGTCAGCTATAGTGCACGGAGACCAAACTTCAATCAATGCTGTTGAAGAAGCTGAAGGCCACTATGAGAGAAAATAATTCTGGGGCTTGCTGGGGAGAAACATTCTATACATTTGACTAAAACACCTCTATCATACGCTACCATGGTCTGCCAGGCACTGATAACAAAATACCTGTCCCTAGATTGTGCCAGATTCTAAAACACAATGCAAAAACATAGTGCTTTTCAGAAAGGAAGCACTAACTTATTCCAGATTGATGGCAGAACGTGTATTCGAGGCAGAATTAGCAGCAACACAGAGTGCTTAACCAGCTCTTCACAGGCTCAGGCCCACAAACCACTATGATTTCACACAAACGTGGAACACAACACCAGAAAATCACCGGGGTAAGCCATCACTTTGTTTCATCCTGGCACAGCCGCTCCTCCTTTCGGGATGCTGTTATTGTGTCTGCCAACGGGTGGTGGCAAACTGGAGGAGACTGGCCAATTAGCGAAGTCCTCATCTGGTGGGGTGTCCCACTGTGTGTCTGTCCTGTGCACTGCTGCCTCTGACACTTGGAACGGGATGCGTGTGGGGCCCTGGCAGTGGCTCTGCTGGTGAGCCAGGAGGGAGCTCCCTCTGG
Source organism: Cuculus canorus (assembly GCF_017976375.1). NCBI lineage: Eukaryota > Metazoa > Chordata > Aves > Cuculiformes > Cuculidae > Cuculus > Cuculus canorus. Next base: position 17,623,561 of record NC_071413.1, read on the forward strand.
GAATGCCAGCAGGTGTTAAGTGTATGCTAAGCTGGTCCCAGCTGGAAGCCACTCTTCAGCATTAGCGGATTGTCTTGCATATCCAGCACAGTTTGCTGAGCATTTAACTAGAAATGCTGAAAGAATGATGCTTCTTTTATCTATAACAGCCTATCATTAATAATAAAATTAGTTTGTCTTCCTTTTAAGGCAGGTTCAGTAACACTGCAAATTTAGAATATGCTCTAACTGGAGCAATTAAATCAATTCAACTTCCTGATGATAATAATAATAACAGTACAGAAATGACAAGTAGAAAGTGAACTCAACACAATCTGGTATGATGAAACACTCTGGTAACACAGTGGTAATGTTAATAAACTGCTTATTTGTGAAGGGGATGTATTTTGAGATCTGAGGGGTCAGCCGCTATCTCCCTTAGCTGTAACACAGATGTCAAAGAACACAGTTACCATCTATACATGTTTACTGGGGTCTGCATTTTATAAAGACTAAGGTATGCCTCAGCGGACAAATATATCACAAATAGCACATGCTTGGTTTGGGCTTTATTGTCAGTTAACAAAGAAGTTAGCGAGTAAGGGGCTTGTTAAGTATCTATCCAGGAGTACCTCCATACCTATATATTTATAAAGATATACAAGTGTTTCATTTCACTGACTCTCATGGACAGACAATTTAATGTTGCTTTTTTTTCAACCTCAGGGAAAGCCAGACAAAGATGGAAATATTCTTTGAATAAGCTTTTGGTCAGTTAACATTGTTTAATAATACGGAGTGCCGATTACAATTATACTTCAAAATACCCTCTTATGGATTGTTTTTCTGTTTCAATAGTAGCCAGAGATGTTACGAAACACTGAAGTGTATGTACACATGCACTGTGTTCTCTGATAGCTGGTAGGCACGGATTTGAAGTTGTGCTGGAGTGTCCAAAAGCGGATTATTTTATCCATTTATAGCTGCAGCCATGACGTTTCTTTTCAGCAGCTCAAAAGAGATTCCAGAATTTTCTGATGCAAAAAAAAGAACTGTGGTAGGGAAGAAACTTTACAAGAAAGACCACACTTTATCAAGCACATCTGACATCCCAGAGGAGACTCCGTGACAGTGTGTGGATAGGGACCCTGCTGTCTTTCCAGGGTCTAAAAGCGAATGTGGAGCATCAGTGCTGCACCAGGCACTAACAGCTGTATCTGGCTCTAATAGCAGCCAGCTCCGACATCAGCACTCCCGTTTATGTGGTGCTATGAAACACAATGGAATGCACAGTACCTCTGTCTGCCTCAAGGAGGTCAAGGGGTACCACAACTATCTATACACATCCTGTTCAGCTTTAACCACTTTATTTTAATTTTACTCTTCTTTCCCTGAAGTTTAAACTTATAACGTACTTTAACTTTTAACTGGAAGAGATAACAGCAAGCAAGTACACGCTCCACAAATAATGAAACGCTCTCAGACACTGCTGTGGGTCACATTATTGACATTAGAGATTAAAAATTGATTGTCTCAAAATATTTCCAACTGGCACACTTTTAGTGGCCGTAAGACAATAGAATCTTGTTGAATATGCACTTGCAGTGAGTTTAAAATTAAATACTCAAGCCGTTGTTCTTTTTTTCCAAGCACAGCCTGAACCGTACTGTCTCGCCTTAGCTCTTTTCCTAATGAAAAAGCTCTTTCTCCTGTCATTTTAAAAGATGACAATAGAAATGGGAGGCTGCAAAACAAAGGCGGACAAAATGCATTAGCAAGAATGTCTACAAAACAGTTGTTAAAATGAAAAGCTTTTCCCATAATTGAAGAGTCCTGGCTGATATCTCTATGCAATGAAATAAAAGAGAAGGCAAGTGTAGAGACAAAGGAAGAAGATCTTCATTAGGAGTATTGTCTACCACACCGTTCCTCTAAACAAGAACTTTCTAAAGGACTGACATTTCCATTAAAAGGGCAGGCAGTTTGCTATGAAATGACATTCAGTTTTAAAGGCTCAGCTCAGACGCAATTTAAAGCACAAACAACAGTTTCCAATACCATCTTTTCATTGCTTGGTTGGCTCTTTATGGATACCACAGTTGCCACATGAACAATAAGGGAATGTCATTATCAGCAACAAATCCCCTATACGCATCTGGGTTTTTTATTTACCCCATGGTCCCTTTATACTACTTAGGAAATTGGGATGTGCATGCATGACATTTAGACCCATATTAGGCTTTGATACACTGACAAAGTGGATGAAAAAGAGGCTTCTAGTGACAATACTGTACAGTAAAGTAGACAGCAGAACACCCTTCAGCTCACACTTCCTTAGGGAAAGTGCACAGGCATGGGCTCTAAAGGCAACCACTTTTTCTAACTGTGTTTCCCTCTTCCCACTTCATGTCTACACTCAGTGCCACTCTGAATCTGTTAGCACCAGCAAGAGCCTTTTAAGGGTTTTCATCATACTTAAAAGGCAGGACAGGGGAGCTCTAAATTAGCTCCCCAATCAACTTTTTAAGTAAGACTTAATAAGCCTACTGACTTTTCAGGAGTCGTTTAGTGCCACTTCCCTTCCCTGTCTTGCTGTGACACTCAGCAGCACTTGAGATGTGACTGCACTTGCTTAAATGCTGAAGTGGAAGCTGATTTAGGTCTCTTCTCCTTCCCGCTCCACAACTTACACTCGCAAGGCTAAGGACAGCTAAAAAAAAAAGAAAAAAAAAAAACAAAAAAAAAAACCCAAAAGAAAAGTTCCTGGAAGAGGGCGGAAAAAACAACATTCTGCTGAATTTAGAAGAATGGGGTTTTGCCAGCTGAACACGGTTCTCTTTTTCTCACCTGACCTTTGAAACAATGGAATCTCTCAGTATTGCTAAAGACACAGTAATATAGAAGTTTCACCTTCCTTTTAAATTTACTTTCTATCTTAAGCCTAATGGGAAAATGGCTGGAGCTCTGCGATCTTTTATAAGTTCCCTGAATTATCTTGTGAGCAGCTTGCTGCAGTTCTTTTTATTAACCTCCAGACCTTACTATTTAACCACAAATAGACTTAGGTCGCGCATATTGAATCGTTTTGATGACAGTCTAGTGTTTAATAATAAACTCTTCTCCAGAAAATTAAACAGTTCCAAAGCTGTGCCTACAAATGTGGTTTTGGAAAGAGCACCATATGACAGCTCAGATGGGCAAAGAAACCACAGGACATGAGCAATGCTTGGTGCAGAATCTTTCTATGTTGAATAATGACTTAGGGATGATTACGACAGAGATAACAGGATGCAAGAGCAAATAAAGACATAATAAAGTATCAAAAAGCCAGAGCTAGACAGCTGGCTATTAAAAGGCTACCACCAAATAAAATTAATAATTGAATTACAAGTTGTTTAGGACCCAGAGAGCCATCCTTTGCCATACCAAGCAAGCGTTTCTCATAACTTTGATAATCCAATGTCCTTTATAGAACTTTATCATGTAAAGACGATGTAATATTTATTGGTTTACAAACCAATCCATCTCAGATTTATTTTTTCATCCGTCCTATTTACCACAACATTTTTTTTTAAATTTATGTATCTATCCACTAAAATATTCATGCAAGTTGGGTCCAAAGGGAAGCAATCTTGTTTTTGCAGATTGTAGTTAGTGCTTTGAGAAAACTCTGCTGAGTGAGTAAATAAAATAAGAGAATTGGTTTTGTGCATGCTTTCGTTGGGCACACGCTCCACACTCACTGTAATATTTGGAATTTGGAATTACAGAAGTGCTAGCGCGTTGGCTGAAGCCAACTGGAGTGAAACAGCTGAAATTTGCTGAAGATCATCCCAGAGATTACTGTTTCTGTTCTTTATCAAAGTTGATAGAAGCAGTTATTCTTTCAAACATAATAAGCGGACTAGGTTATCTGCTACATCTACCTGAGAGTCAAACACTTCATTTGATGTGCTATTAACACTACTTGACTAAAAATGTGCTGGTTTTGAATGTAATAGGGACAACAGACTTCCTTACAAACATTACAGCTTTAAGATGCCTTCCTGAGCAGTAAACAAAGGCAGAAACTCAAGCATTTTTATGAGAAGTGATGGAACTGCTGGAATGGGTCCAGAGGAAGCCACACAGATGATCTGAGGGCTGCAGCACCTTTGCTTCACAGCAGACAAGCTGAGAGAGTTGGGGTTGTTAAGCCTGGAGAAGAAAAGGCTGCAAGGAGACCTTAGAGCAGCTTCCAGTACTGAAAGGGGCTGCATGAAAGTTGGGGAGGGGCTCTTGATCAGTGAGTGCAGGGATCAGACAAGGAGGAATGGCTTTAAATTGGAAGAGGGAAGATTGAGATTAGACATTAGGAAGAAATTCTTCACAATGAGGGTGGGGAGGCCTTTGAACAGGTTGCCCAGAGCAGTGGTGGCTGCTCCATCCCTGGAGGTGCTCAAGGCCGGGTTGGATGGGGATTGGAGCCCCTGATCCAGTGGGAGGTGTCTCTGCCCATGGTAGGGTGTTGGAACTGGATGGGCTTTGAGGTCCCTTCTGACTCATGATTCTACGATAAACTGAGCTTTTTGCCACAGCTTTGTCAGTGTGGATCCTCTATTGTTGTTGATCCAACAGAGCGGTTTCTCACCTGGAAAAACTGAGGGAGCTTTCTCCAGTTCTAGATCATCAGCCGCCCACTTCTCCCTCCCTGAATTCCTATCTGTTGGCTGCCTTCCCAAGGACAGCTGTAACATCCCCAAATGCGGTGCCACACACGAGTGGATGCTTCCCAGCATAACCTACAGCTTCAGTGACCAGGCAGTGTGACAAATACTATTTTATCACCACTGATTTGTATAACACCCTGTGTGAGTGAAACAGCAAACGCCAGCCTATAACTGTCAGCCTGGTAAGTTCCTTGAATGGTAAGAGATATGAAACAAATGCATTACAGAGGAAGACTGTGCAAAAAACAATGGGGTTGTTTTCCCATTGCACAGATTTCCACTAACTAGAATTTGGGATCTAAATTGGAAAGTATCAATTACACTTTATGTGTTAACTTAAATATCCCTACTAATATGTACTTTCTTGATTGAAATCCTCACTGAAGTGCATCTGTGGATTTTCTTGACCTTGCAGAAGCTGTAAGCTGTAAATAATAACATCCTCTCCAGCTATTTTCAGCAGCAATATTAGTGCCTTTTTTTTCCCTTAATCTCTTCGTCATCCCATCTCATGTATTTTCCTTTTGCTTCTTTTTCAAAACTGGCTTCACTTATCAACCATCTATGCTGCTGGTTCACTTCTTCTGGTTAATCCTCCCATACCTCATTCCACACCTCTGCTTACGACCCATCAACATTTCCTTCTCCTTCACACATCTTTAGTCAAATTTCAGATTACTTCCTTTCCACCAAAGCAAAAAACATTCTTTTGCGTTCTTTCCCCACTGCCTTTGGGATTTCTCACTGTTCTTCCTGTCAATCACATTACTGTCTGCTCATCTTTCTCCTAACATATGTAACGTGTTATGAAGTTTTGTCATTTGTTCATCCATGGATTTGTAAATTATCCAGTACTTTTTCATTCTGACAACAAAACTACTTGATAATGCATCACTTGTTTTCCATCTTAATTTAGTAGCCTCCATCTCTTCCCTGATTTTGATGACGTCCACACAATATCCCTTTAATTCGCACGACAGGATGGATATGGCAGGCATTCAAGCAGCCTCCCTGGGAGAATTCTCTCTGTCATGGCCAGAAGAATAAAATCAGGCAGTTGTTGAAAAGGTCATCAGGAAACACAAGCTGGAAAAAGAGCCCCCTTGTTTAACCCATACGAGGTCTACCTCCCAGCCCCTTCACTACACCTGTGGCACATCTCATCAAACCGAATTTTTATCACTTTCATGATAAGCACAGCTCTTCTCTGCCGACACGGTAACACTCATTTCTGGTAAGAAGGTGCCTGACCTTTACATCTATGCTCTATAAGTAATGGTAGCCTTCTCACCTTATGACTTCTCTTCTTCCATTCGGTTTTGGCCTTAATAACCCCCACGATAAAACCACTAACTCACATATGCTTTTGTCCTAGTACTCAAATATATTTCTTATGCCCATGCTCGGTAGAGTTTGGTAGGGGAAGAAAAAAAAAAAGAAAATTAAGCTCTTGGCTGTGTCTGCCTCATGTTGTTAAAAATTAACTTCTGCCCACTACAATCTTTTTGCATACCTGAAGGCTCCACCCATAGCCTGGCCCAGCCCCTCAGCTTTTACAACCTTGCTTCACTCTTCGATTGATTTCTCATGCACTGGGGCTCTTTCCCTACGTTAGAACTGTTATTAATAACAAAATCTTTCCACAAACAAAAAACTACCAAAAAAATTGAAGTCAGGAGTACAGAGAGGCAGTAATGAATGTCAGTTTACATGCTATAATATTGTACCTTGCCATATGTTCAAGCAGCTTTCCTTGGAGAATTCCATCTCTCTCACATGGACAGAAGAATGAGAACAACAAACTGTTGAAAAGGTCATCAAGAAATACAAACATCACAGATGGCATAGGTGAAAGCACTGCAAAAAGCTGAGTGCAGAAAGACTGTGTAGGAGTATCATTCTCTAATTGGCAGTACTGAGATAGAAAGTGCACTCATACACTACCTTTATTAATATTAAAATGACTATTGCAAGGATACCTTACAATGTACTTGCCAACTGGTCTTTTTCTAATAGAGAGATGAAACAACTTCTCTTGTCACTGACATTCCAAGCTGAATGTTTCCCCTTTTCAGTAGGTTTTAGGGAAAACTGAGTGCTCACAGAGGGGCATTCTGATGTCTTGCAGAGTTCTCTCTTCACCAGAATTTACCTTAGAATTCAAGGTTTTAGATTATACATCCTGTCCTAAGCAGGAATAAATATATTTCTTGCTCACTGATGTCCAGAGACCCTCCGCTCCCTGTTGTGCCTATTAAAGAAACTCATAAAGACTACAAAGAGCTTCACCAGTTTCCTCAGTGACTCTCTTAGATCAGATGATTTTTCTTACGCAGTGTAAGGTCACTGAATCACACACTTCACCACAGTCAAAAGACATATACAGAGACAACTATTCACATACATGACTAAAGCACAATGTGAACAGCTGGCTTGAAGTTCAACTTGCTAAAACTAACCAACAGTGTTTTCTGTAGAATCAGTGCTTTTTCAGAGAGGCTTCAAAAAAAATAAACCAACCAAAAGCCAAATGCACCCTAAACAAACCCAACCCTTCCAAAACCCCCCAAAACAACCCCAAATAAAAAAACAAACTAAACCCATCTAACAACATATTGCTGCAAGAGGGCAGGTACTGGATACTATCAAAAACTCAACAGTTGTCTGTGTCCTGAGACATTGCACTGTTTCTCTATGCACAGAAAGAACTGTGAGAGTTAAGATAGAATCATAAAAAGCTAAATGCAGGTGTAGAGACTCAGAACTACCCAATGAAAGAGCAACCTCTTCCATTCACTGCTGCAGGTGAATGGTAGAGTAACAGTATATAAGAGGATGGACAGGCCAGGTAGACAGGAGTGGTTCTCCACAAGCTCAACTTAACCCAATCATTCCTACAGGATGGTACCAACACTGATATTACAACTCCTGAGCTGCAGGGGTGCCAGAACAGGTCCAGCATGCTTAACTTTAGGCCCACACAAGTTGTTCCAGTAGCTGCAGTACCAGAAAACACTGCAAAGTCCTAGCTCTACACAGGAGCTCAGAACACAGAGGGACATATATCCTTGGCTGTGACTCTCCTCCGTTCAGAACAGACACTACGCTTCACAGTGCAGAATGCTGCTGTGCAAAAGAAAGAAAACACGCATTTGGAAGAAGGAATCACAGCATCATCTAAGGACAGACCAAGATCATTCAGGCTGCCATCATCAAAAAGAAGACGGCAATGACTCCTCATACTGGGAGAGAGAATTGCTTAGCCCAGGGACATTCACTATTTGCAGGAACTAATCACAACAAAATTGTGATGATTTAACATCCATTCTTTTACAACTCTGTTTAATGCTAATCTGCTGCTCATCAGGATTGTTTTCTTCAAATTGAAAGCCTAAGAAAGGCTTAGGCCAAAAGGAAAGCCATAAATAAGCTTAAAAATCAGCCTGATTATGCAGCAAAACAGAAAGCTTAAAATAAAGCTTTTCAAGAAAGCATACAGTGATAGTCTAACCTTAAAAGCTTGACTACACAATGAAATTACTGAGCATAGATTAGGATGTGAATGTACTATGCACTAGCAATTCCTCACTAATGCACTAAGTGAGAACACTACGGGTTCTGACTTAACACAGTCCATAGAGTATGTTGACTGCTGGCGAGGTCATCTTCTCCCAGGGTTTGGTAGAGACCCCTCCAAAGGGCCTGTCAAAATCAATGACTGTTAACAGCCCTACACAACAGCTCCTTACTTGCTGCAGACTGGGCTGTTAACAACAGAGCCAGTAGCAAGTTTGGAAACGTCTTCAAAGCTACTATGGGCTGTGCTGTGGCACGGTAACAACAGAGCCAAGTCCGCCACGGAGAATGGGGCGTGGAAACTGTGCCAGTCTCACCATTTCTGGCTGTGGCTAGTAGTGAGTCAATAACTTTGTTTTGTTACAAGAACGCCTTTTAATCTATTTGCGAAGTGGATTAAGTAAAGGACACTCCAATTGTGAAATAAGAACATCTCTCTAAGTGTTAAATAAGAGCACCCAGAAACAAAGCTACTGCAGATGAGCATTACTAGCTACGAATTATTTTTAACTTAAACTATGCAAAATATCAGAGAAAAAAATAAAGTGTAAAATACCCAAATTGAATGAGAAAAAGAAACCAACTGGAAAAAGCCCTTCCTGACGACTAAATTGAATTTGCCATAGTATTCACATGGCCTTCCAGGCAATACAGTTTCTGTCTATAACATGTTGGTCATTGCTCCAGAAGGGCAGGGTTTGCAAAAGCAAAAAAAAGACATTTTTCATCTAAAAAGGTGGGGGGCTTTTTAACTGCAGGCTCCCTGCCTCAAGTTCTGTGACTTGAAAGAAAAAAGGCATTTTCTCACATTCACTTTCATTTTCTTCCTCGCCTTTTATTAATAATGAGCAGTTTCGGGAATGTGATCACACTATGCACTTTCTCTGCCTTCACCTTTACACACATTCACAGAAGCCTTCTATCAGAGAACAGCAATTCGTTTAGCAACATCATTAATTGTTTACAAGATCTCCTAATTGTGACAAAGAGGCTTCCAGAACTCAAGGGACTACTGCAGTTTCTGAGCTGCTGCAGAACTGAAGAGCAGATCTGCATTACAGATACGGTTGACCATCCTGAGGCCCACATCTCAGATGGCATCTCACAGAAGTGGAACACTCTGCTGGGTCTGCATTCAGAACAGTGTGTGCTTTCAGCAGGGGGAACAGAAAAAGGGGCAGAGAAGACACACAACAACATGTGGGAGAGGAGTTACAAAAAGGGATGACAGCTATTGGTAACAACAAACAGAAGCACTGAGGTTGGAAAAGACCTTTATCACCCACTCCAACCATCAGCCCAACACCACCATGCCTACTAAACCATGTCCCAAAGCGCCACAGCCACACGGCTTTTGGACCCGTCCAGGGACGGGGACCCCACTACTGCCCTGGGCAGCCTCTTCCAACACTTCACCACTCTTTCAGTAACGAAATCTTTCCTAATATCCCATCTAAACCTCCCCTGGCACAACTTGAGGCCATTTCCTCTCATCCTGTTCCTTGGGAGAAGAGATCAACACTCACCTCACCACAACCTCCTTTCCAAGAGCTGCAGACAGCGATGAGGTCTCCCCTCAGCCTTCTCCACGCTGAAGAGCCCCAGGTCCCCCCGGCCGCTCCCAGAATCCCTGTGCGCCAGACTCTTCAGCAGCTTTACTGCCCTCCTGTGGACACATTCCATCCACTCCACAATTTTGTATGCTTTCATTCCTGAGGGAAAGGCTGCTTGTACCAACTGCTTCCAAAGCACTTTTGGCCCTTCAGTGGGTTCAACGTGCTCCAGCACTAATTTACACAACACAGTTGGCAGTTACTGGGTTAAGGCTGAAGGTTCCCATTATAAGTTTGATTTCCAGTGTTTGCAAATACAGAGAAGAGATTTAATGGAAGCTTTCAGGCTACAACTCTGGCGATTTCTTCTTGTTGGTTCCCAAAATTTTAAAATTTTGATAAAACGATCAGAAAGACAATGAGAAAACTGTGGTGAAACTGCAGTTCTCAGTGATATGGGTTGTGGCCAACCAATGGAACCAGGGTGCTACAGGGTTTTTTAAACAGGTTTGTACCTAAGAGTTCCATTGGAATTTTGCAACCTTTTGAAAACCAAAACAAAACCAAAACAAACAAAAAAAAAACCCACTCCTCACCAGAAAGCAAAAGAAAACTAACCAAAATAATGTAACAGACCGGCCCCCTAATATAAATATTTCTTGGTCTACAAACAAGGGAAAAGGATGCTTGAGAACATGAAGAACAGCACACAAAGACAGTCATATGGGCAATCTACAAAGGGCTGCAAATTAAATACAAAGCAAAACAACAGGATATCAAGAAATGGAATATAAGCATGTGAAAAACAAAATACCAAAATACATTTTGGTTCAATGGCTCTTTAAAACTCACAAAAAAAAAATCCCAGACTGGATAGGGCAGCTGGGCTCCTCATCCTCCTGGAAGTAAAAAACTATAGCAGTGAAAACTGCAGGTTTCCTCTGCCCCGTGTGGGTATGGCTTTAGTCTAATGACACACCGTGCAGGCACCCAGGAAATCAGGATCAGAGTGCTCTTCTTGGTCTGCTACCTCAGATCAGTTGTTAAGTTCAACCTGGAATACTAAGCTACTGTTGCTGATCCGAGAGAGGACTGAGAGCCTGGCTCAGACCATCAGTGCCTCACACACATGACTTTTCCACTATCAAAATCAGCATGAGTACGTGTGTGTGAGACTGGGGGTTGCGACATAGTGCCCCAGCCACCAAACCCCAACAGCCAAACCCAGACCCTGAGCTGCTGCTCTACCCTCATCTCAACAAAGTATTTAAGCAGATTTCAGTGTCCGTTCACATTTTAGAAAATACTTATGAAAACTCTTCAGTTTAGGCTCAGACAACAATGGGACTTAATCAGAGTCCTAAAAATAAGTCTGTATTTCAGTTTCTGCTGGATGTAAGCAGAGGGTTGGAGTGTGGGCTTGTGTGCACAAAGAATTTTATGAAGGCACGGCAGGAAAAGTTTAACCAGCTGCACTGCATTGTGTGTTGAAAAAAAAATGAAGGCTGCATTGGTCTGCCATTTCCTCCTGTGGAGACAGAGGAAAGGTTTGGAATGGACATAAATGTAATCAATGTAATGTAATAAAATGCCCCTTTATTCACTTAGAAGACAGCCCCAGGGGAAAGTTCAGAGGACAGCAGGATGAAAGGGGAGAAGGGGAAAATCTCTGACACAGAAAAACTTCGTTGCATTTCTCCAATGAGCAAATACTAATACTTCATTTCTAGCCATCTAAAAACCAGACACAGCAAAATGTATCCCCAGCAGTAACAGGCACTGCCCTATCACCCTCCCACTGTACGCATTTAAACCAAAGGGCAAATAAATGTTGGCAAATAGAAATGTGATGACTTACAGTATTTTCTTTGCTACAGTAGCTGGGAGGAGAAAAAAAAATCCCCCAGAAAGATTAAGAAGCCAACATAAAACTGATCTTGAAATTCCTATTTGTTGATGCCCCAGGGCAGGTACTTTTTCAACATTATACCTCTTTTTGAAAAGTACCTGCCTGTTGGGGCATCTGTGCTGCTCAATGCTGCTCTGTTTTCAGATACAGAAACACTGACTCACCTGCTGAAAAAAAATAACCAACACTTCCCTGGTTAAAACACTTATTAGATATACAGAAAGTCTTCAGGAAAACACATGTCAGAAATGCTATTTAACTTGGAGGGACACTCTCCACAAGCGAGGGAAGCTGAATGTATTTAAGAGGACCTGCATTTTTACCCCAGGAATGACTCCTCATTTCCTAGGCTGTCCAAACTGCGGACTGCAAATCAGGAGGAGAAGGATTAAATATCCATCTGCAAACCAGATTACTGTTTTGCCTTACAGGTTCCTTTTTCCTCTTCCTTCAATAATTTTGGCATTCACTGGCTAGATCATTTATTTGTGGCGCACATGCAGGCTGGGATAATGTTATTCTTAACAGACATAAGATGTTCTAACTGGCATAATTGGTAATTCTTAGGGAAACTTTCCCAAGACTGCCTTACCCCCTGCCCGTTACTATTCCAGCCCCTAGCAGGAGAGGATCTTTTATTTGATGTTTACTAATTGTGCTTATTTCAAACACATTTGATTCTTAGCAAAGCCGCTGAGGTTCTGCTTGTGCTTTAAATTTGCAGGTTTGCTATGAAATGCCAGGCACACTGAGATGAATCAAACTCATCTGAGCATGAATGAAATGTAGTGAGAAAGTCCCTTCTGGCATCATTTCTGGGATTAGTAATTTGTGAAATTGTGGTGATGCAAGGGAACAGCATGAGAAAGCCATTTCCTTCCCCTTTGTCCAGTCTAAATGCAAATCTGAACTTTCTTGGCAGTTCATTTGCATACTAATGCATAGAGTATTCCACTCCAGAGATCACTTCAGATCTCTTAAATTAAGTTGGGTGGGTGGGCTGAAGAAAAGGGGTCATTTTTGTCACACCAGCACAAATATTCTTACACATTTACCCAAAAAGACAGAAAGTGGGCAATTATACTACTTGCCCTATCCTCGTTTCAATTTGCCAACTGGACCACTGAGGAGATGCAGGGGATAAAAGGCAACGGCTGACCAGAAGGAAGGAAATGCTTCATGTCACTGAAGAACAAACATGATGAAATTAAGAAAGGGTAAGAGTGCACACCAGTCTAATTAGCATTTCTTCCTAGTAGCTTGGGAAATGTCAGCCACCAGTTGGTGGCAAAATAAAGATGTAATGTGAGTAATAATGAATTAAATTGTGGCTATTTGCATTGAAATGTTAAGATAATGATCTGAAATTACTATTGTAAATATTCCCCTTGACAGTTGAAAATTGGACTTAAAGCTAATAGTACTTTACATGAACTTTAAGCCATGAAATCACTTTTAATGCTTTACACTCCTTTTGGCTATGACAGTGAGTTTCAGAAAGTTAATTTACCTCTGTTTTGTTCAAGCTGTTTGGTAATTGATGCATACATCACGGAGGTTTTAATGAACAACTACAGGGACTATTTACCCTGTTCACTAAGTATAACTGAAACAGTTGATTACTACTCCTGAGCCGAATAAACCGATAGAGTCAAGCACAACAAATATTTTTGGCTGGGGACTGGAGGAGGTGAGATCAGTAATGATCTGTTTAAATACAAAGAAAAAGGCAAAGATTTCAGAAGATGCTTGAACATTTCAGACACATCTTCTTGCATTAGCTGCAATTTATAGTTTTGCTGTTAGCATTACGAATCGCTTAGGGAGAATTTACGTCTGCATGTCTACAAACTAGTACTGTCAGAGTAAGGTTAGCTGACAAAACAGAAAAGCAGCAGATATCTTCACAACATCTGCTGTGCAAATAGCTTTCCAGTAATAGTGCATTTAAAATGAGGGTTTATTTCCAGACTATGGAGCCTAATTACTTTGTAACATTATTTTTGCCATAAGGCATGTTTTTATTTAAAGACAGATGATGTAAAAGCTTTAAGATTACACCAAATGACGTCACAGTCACAAAAAGTGGTTTTGCACAATTAAAGGGAGTGATGAAGCCTGAAAGAATGATGAGGCTTCTGGGCATCTAAACTGCGACCTCCTTAGATGTCTTTGATTGCTCTTGCTTTCAGAGAGAACTTCCTTTCCAGAGGTGTCCTGCAATGGGCAGTGAAAAACAAATGCACTTCAAACAATCCCAAGTTTTTCAGATGTAACTTGGGCTGATGATATTCAAACCACCAAGACTATATTCAGTGTATCAATCCCCCAAGTCTGCATGAACAGTCAAAATCGCCTTTCTGAACTTCTCCCAAGTCTGCCCTCACTCAAGTCCTGCCTCTTTCCAGCTGCCAGTAGTCTCAGATTTTCATGAACTGCCAAGAGATGGGTCTGCAGGCCTCAGTTTCACCAATTCTCAAGTCAGACAGCTGTTTGTTTCCATGCACTGGCTCTAGCACCCAACTACTGAGCTGGATCAGCCGCTTTGTTCATCATTCTCCCTTCAGTTATTAGAAATACATGGGAAAAACATATAGAAAAACAGAAGCCAGACGCTGTCAGTACCTTAAATTTAAATGGTTTTGTAAAGAAAAAAGGCCCTGCAGTCTGATGACATGCCGCTTACAGTGCTTCAGGTGTTAACTTTTAGCCCTTTTTCTGTGCCTGAGCAGGTTCTGCATGGTGTTCTTAACCAAGTTACCAGAGACCAGATGAAAAATAAACTCAATTGAATCATCTTGCATTTTATATATGCTAGGTTATATTTAGAGATGTAACTAAGCAGAAATACTGTCATTGTATTGGTCACGCATTACCTTACTGCAGGAAGAGTTAAGAAATATCTCTTCTCCCGTTCACATTCAGAGTCAAGTGAGTCACTGCATTTCTGGTTTTCTTAAGATTCCGTATATTAGTCCTTCTGCATTACTTTTCTGGATAGATAAGACATATTTTCCACCTCTACTGAAATGCCACACTTTAGTCTACACAAAGGCCTTATCAATGAACAAATATCCCCTGTTTGCCACGTCCAGTGGTGTGCATCCAGGACTGGACAGACAGCAGCACAGGATCCAACAGCCTGAGGGAGCTAATTAAGAAGAATTCAAGGTATCTTGGAAAAATAGTGGGAGAATACACTGGTATTCCCACCAGTGCGAAACCACTAAGCAATCCTAGGCACCTCTCTCAAATTGTGAAAGCCTAAAAATTACATACAACACAGAGCCAAAAACCTAGAAGCAAGAAAGAAGCATAGTACTGATAACGTGAAACTGTTATGGTACAGTATAACTCGTTTGATGTAGGTTCTTGGTACCATCTCAGTATCAAGAGTCTGTGTTGCGGGTAGATTTTCTGCAATGCAAATCTGTGTAAAGCATCGATGAATCTGAGCCTTAGGTAACTGATCTGTCTTGAAGCAGAGTTATTCACAGGTAGAGCCCAAATGAGAGCTATCTGGAGATTTGGCCAAAAGTGACATGGAATGAACATTACTGAATGAGAAACTGGGAGGAGAAGATTCTGTCTGGGAGCCATCTGCCCAGTTAGTCTCCTTTGCTTCTTCCAGATCCTGCTCATCATCTCAGTGGCTGCTTCTACACTCACCTCTACCAAGGGCAAGCACAATAAAGACACGCCAAGTAGCTGCATATCTAGTTATGGCTTTGATGCAGTCAGTGAAATGCTTACCTGACAGACTTGCTAAAGATCTGACTTTTGTCAGCTCTGTGTTTATATTTGTGTATTTGATCAGAAAAACAAAGATAGGAAATGCTATAAATGTGAATTCCAGTCTGATCACACGCTCTTAAGCTCCTGACTTTCCTATTTTGCCTCTTCCCTTAGCATTAATAGCTTTGGACATTTGACTGCCTTGATTTTTAAGGGTGGGGGAGAGGAGGGGAGGGTTGGGG
Organism: Cuculus canorus; assembly: GCF_017976375.1. Lineage (NCBI taxonomy): Eukaryota > Metazoa > Chordata > Aves > Cuculiformes > Cuculidae > Cuculus > Cuculus canorus. The sequence goes on from NC_071413.1 coordinate 17,639,264, forward strand.
GAAAGAAGCTTGCTTCTTGTCTCCAGTGTTACTATTTAAACAGTTCCAAACAAGCTCTGAAAAGCACCTTCCCTTCAGGTCAATAAAATGGCTGCAGGCCAAGTTCCCATCTGTGCTTAACTTGTACTTGGTGGCTGGAGACGATTTCCTGCTAGGCTTGTTTAACAAGAAAGCAGTGTTGCATGATAGCTATGTGCCCAAATGTAGGTATGGTAACTACAGTATTCCAAAGGTTTTACTCACATCGATGCAATATATTCCATTTTCTAATTTTGCCCGCAGACAAAAAATAAAGCCTTGGTGGTATAGGTCAGGACATTCAAGTTGCATTGAAACACTTACTAAATAAATCCCAAAGCATTCTAAGAACACAGCTCTGAGGTGACCTAGAAGAGATGAAAGAAAAATGGTTTCTCATGAAACCAAACACACTTTCGTCTCCCCTTTCCCACTTCACTCTCACATACATACTCAAGCTAAATGAGCTGATAACTTGTGTTTTCTAAGTCTTGTCCTTTCTTTTTGTGAAGGATGACCAAATACTCCATCAAAACAATCTTCAGATTCCTGCATTTCTATACTACTATTCTGAGGCCAGTTCTACCATGCAAAGAGACACTATTCCACAAGACAGACCCCCTTGTGCACTTAACAAGATCCTAAGACAGGAAGGGTTTTAATCTACAAACAAAGCCTCAGCTTCCACGCATCATGATCCCAAAGCTTAAAGTCCTAAGACTTGAGCAATGTAGCTGAGGAAACATGGAAGTGTCCTTACTCAGTCTATAAGCAGACAGGTCTAGAGCTATTATTAAAATTTCCCAGCTCCAGCTTCCTTCTGTCATGCTTTTCCAGAAGACGTTGTGCTTTGGTGGAAAACAAGCATACTAATTTCACCAAATCTCTGCTTGGTGAACTAAGTGTATAACCAGGTCACACGAACTGGCAGAAGTGCTCACCAAGCCACTTTCTGTCACTTATCCATAGTCTTGGCTAACCAGAGAGGTCCCAGCTGACTAGAGGTTGGCAAATGTGGACCCATCTACAAGAAGGACTGGAAGGGGGATCCAGGGAACTACAGGCCTGTTAGCCTGACCTCGGTGCTGGGGAATGTTATGAATCAGATCATCTTAAGTGCCATCAGGTGGCACTTACAGGATAACTAGGCAACCAGGCTCAATCAGCATGGATTTAGGAAGGGAAGGTCATGCCTGACCAACCTGATCTCCTTCTATGATAAGCTGATCCAATTAGTGAATGAGAGAAAGCCTGTGGATGTAGTGTACCTGTTCTTCAGTAAAGCCTTTGGCACCGTCTCACACAGCATCTTCCTGGAGGAACTGCTTACCCATGGCTTGGATAGATGGTTTCTTCACTGGGTAACAAACTGGCTGGATGGCCGAGCCCAGAGAGTTGTGGAGAATGGAGCTAAATCCCATTGACAGCTGGTCACAAGCGGTGTTCCAGGGCTCTGAGTTGGGGCTGGTTCTGTTCAATATCTTTATCCATGATCTGCACAAGAGGAATCAGTGCTCCCTCAGTCAGCTTGTGGATGACACCAAGTTGTGTGGGAGTCCTGATCTGCTGGAGGGCAGGAAGGCCCTACAGAGGCACCTGGTCAGGGTGGATTCAGGGACCGAGGTCAACTGCATAAGGAATGACACGGCCAAGTGTTGGGTGCTGCACCTGAGCCACAACAAACCCAGTCAACACTCCAGGCTTGCAGAAGAGTGATTGGAAAGCTGCCAGGTGGAGAAGGACCCATGGGTGCTGGTCAGCAGTGGCTGAACATGAGCCAGCAGTGGCCCAGGTGGCCAAGAAGACCAACAGCATCCTGGCTTGGATCAGCCAGAGTGTGGCCAGCAGGAGTAGGGAAGGATCTTCCACCTGTACTTGGCACTCCTGAGGCCACACCTCGAATCCTGGGTTCAGTAGGGGCACTTCAGTACAAGAAAGACATTGAGAGGCTGGAGCGCATTCGGAGAAGGGGAACGGAGCTGGGGAAGGGTCTGGTACACAAGCCATATGAGCATCAGCTAAGGGAACTGGGGTTGTTCAGTCTGGAGGCAGCTGAGGGGAGACCTCAGCACTTTCTGCAGCTCCCAGAAAGGAGGTTGTAGTGAGGTGGGTGTCGCTCTCCTCCCCCAAGTAACAGTGACAGGATGAGAGGAAATGGCCTTAAATTACATCAGGAGCTTTAAACTAGATAGTAGGAGAAATTTCTTCACTGAAAGTGTTGTCGGGCACTGGCAGAGGCTGCCCAGGGAAGTGATTGGGTCACCATCCCCGTAAGGATTTAAAAGGCATGTAGATGTGGTTCTCATGGTTTAGTAGTGGCAGTATTAAGTTTACTGTTGGACTCGATGATCTCAAAGGTGTTTTCCAATCTGTCATTATGTGAAATTTTGAAAAAAAAATTGGTTTCCATAAATGCCTCCTCTCTCCTCCTTCCTTCCTCTTTTCAATGTGCATATTACCACAAACAAATCAGCCAAACAAATGTATGATCTTTGCTTCATCGGTAGGTGCTGCCCTTTCTCTCCAAAATGGAACTGCAGCCACTGCAGTATCAGCACTTCTGTAGGAGTAGCACTGCATCTCTGAGAACAGAGAGGAACATCTTCCCTCATTGCTGGTGAAAGTGAAAAGGGAGAGAATATGGGGCAACAACACTGCAGAGCAGGCCTAAAAGACAGAGAACATTGTCCACTAGAGAATGCCACATTATGTCTGCAGCAAAACATGCAGCAACATCAGAAACAGAGCAGAACCAGAGATGACAAGGAGAGGTTGATGGGACATTCTGGGAGGCCAAAAACAGGTTGCCTGGAACATTGACCTATTTGATATATAGGTCAGCCTGCCATACGTAATGAGCTGTTGCAGGATGTCGTAAAACTGCTGCAAGAAACCAATGCTATTGCTTTATCTCTTTCTCATTAGGAGTAAAGGTCAGGCACAAGCTCCTTCTGTTGCTCTTGGCTGTTCTGAGTGAAGGCCATGGAAGGAACCCATTTCAGATTAAAAGTGAATTGCTCTAGGCTCATAAGTTGTATTGCCAGTGGGGAAGCATATTGCTAATAAAAATGGTCTGGTAGTAAATCATTTAATTTATTGGCTGTTCCTACCCTCATTTTCAGATGGAAGTTGATGCTTTAAGAGCTTTAAAATTCAGCTCTGATCAGGAAATGAATTTAGCTGTTTGAAAAGCAGCTGTTCGAAACAGCTTTGTTCCCTCTTTAGCCTCAGTGGAGCTTGAAATCAGCTGCTGATAGAGAGATACAAGTGTTCAGTCCTCTGGTTTTGGGCGTTGGTTTTTCTTCTTTTAAATAAATCACAACTAGATGTCCTTTCTCATTAGCATGCTGTTTCATCAGTCTTGCTAGGGCTTGCTACAGAAGGACCGACTATAGGTCTGTTAACTCATGCAAGAGACAGGGAGCCTGGGTTTTACCTGTGCTGCTCTCTGCTGAGGGGTTTTAGGAAACCATTCTGTCCTCCTGTGCTTTTGTGCCTGGTCCTGTTTTAGGCCATCAGCCCTTTAGGGAAGAGACTTCAGTTTACCTGCAGTTTTATCTGTTTAATGTGAAGTTGAGTAAAAATGAATGGGTCTAACACCAGGCACTGTTAGTATAGAATATAGATATCACAATGAATTAAAAAGCTTTTCTTAGACTTTGGTTCCCAAATACTATGCTAACTAAGGGCAGGCTCAGACCATGAACAGCTCCTTAGGATCATTATAACTACTAGGGATAGACAATCTTCAACTGATTTGTTGTCTTTCCTTGTCCCATCTCTTAGAGACTTCCTGTTTTACTGATACCGTATCCTGCCCCACCTGGGATCTGCAGGATATCAGCCTGCTTGCACAAGGGTTCTGTGTGATCAGCCCTACCACGACATTGCTCCAGCTTCCAGCTGCTTTGCCAGATTAAGACTCTGAAAGTAAAGAATACTTCTTAGATGTACTTGTGTTTTTATGACAGCTGAAAGTGATGCATTATTACTGCTATAGGAATGTTACTTTCAAATATTAATGGACCTGCAGTGGGTTTTTTTGTCTTGCCTGACACCCAAGATTGATAGATTTTAATGCCCCCCCGCCTTATTGATCTTGTACTTTGCACCAGTCCAGTGTAATGATCCATTTCATTTTAAAGGGGCTTATGCACTCAATAAAATTAAGGTAAATTAGTACATTTCTTGCACTTCATAAAATCTTCATAGGCCAAATACTGCCATGAAAAATGCTTACATTTTACCAAGATGATTACTTTGAATATGAGAGGTTTTAGAGGATGTGTAAAGGTTTTAATGAGCTGCACATAACAGGACTCTCTATGATAAAATAGGATTCTGAAAAGCAGACTATAATAAGAAAAAGAAAGCTTAAGTAAACATATAAAAATAGTTTACTCTGTCTTCTTCGTGGCACAGTTTAAGTTACTACCAATTTTAACACAAAAATAGATTTGTGTGACTAAAGATCACGTCTACACTTCAGTGCAGGCGTCCCACCGCTAACCTATTTTCCCAAAGTGACATAAAAAATTAGCAAGAGGAAATCAAGCAGTTCCATGATACCATGCAGAGGAACAAGTGTTTCTGATATGCTTAACAAAATTAATTAGAGTGAGACTGGCAAAAATCTGCTGCTTAAGATCTCATTCTTAGATTTGCAAAGGATATTGTGCTTTTCTTACTTTTTGTGCTAAGGTAAGTATTTCCTGTTTTGTTGTTCAGAAAACCATTAATGTCAGCATCAACAGTGGGTGGCAGAAAGTGGAAGAATCTCATCTAAGTCATTCCACACTCATCTTTTTCTTCACATCTAGCATTCCATTAGGTGTCAGAGATAATACTTTAAATACAATGAAAAGAAGGTAGTTATTAATACTGAAAAGTAGAGAATTGGGTCATTCTTTACTTTTGTTAAAAACAGAATTTGATTAAAAAAGCTTGTAGGCATCTCTGAAAAATTGTTACAGTTTTCAGAAAAGTCCGAATAGATAAAGAAAAAAAGAAACAACAGGAAAAAGATAAAAATGAATTTAAAAGATATTTAAACTCTAGGTTATAAAACCAATGGAAAGCCTTTTCAATGCCAACTTTGTCTTACGCTTTGGTTGGGATGAAAGCTTGTTCAAGTCCTTGCAATACCTGACTTTGAATCAGAGTTCTGAGATTCTATTTCCAGCTCTCTTACTACTTTGCTCTGCTTTTTCAAACACAATGTTACCATTCCTGTGCTTAATTTTCCTTGGTACTTTACCAATAATGCAAACTCTGTCAACTCACAGAGCATTTCAGAACACAAAGAAATGAGCAGTGACTTCTAGTATTTATGGCACTGGACTTTTAGTGTGTTGGACTGACCTGGAGATGCACAACTACTGCAGTAACAAAGTGACACAGTTATTTTAACAAGCAATGCACAAGTCACCTGTTTGCACTGACAGCAAATGATAAATGATAAAGAATGACAGATGAAGAATTTCAGCCTCAGATAATTACAGACTCTGCAGCCGGCCCCCAATAAGCTGCTGATGGACGTATACAATCCTCCAACTGTTCGGAAGCGTGCCTGTACACTTTGTAATAACAGCTTCGGCTGATGGCATTCCGATTGTGCTTCACAACACATTATTGTACAAGAACAAATAAAAGGCTAAATATTTTAACAACTCCTTTGCGCTTCAAAAAATAAACACTTTTTCCATTACTGTAGATGCACTTTGGCTTTTTAGGATATACAATGTAAGTACACATAAACTCTGTTATCTACCACGTATTCATGATTGCCAAGCAGATGGTAAAGTACAAATACTACTACAAATAATATACAGCATCTCTTTTGATTTCAAATAGCTGCTTGAAAACACAACTGAGGTGCTTACTAATTTATAGCCTCTTATTTTCTTTTCAGGTGATAAGCTCTTAACAGTACTTCAAGAAAATGTGGTGAGGAATTTTTGAGACCTCTGAAAAAACCCAGTAATTTTGAAAATTATGTAAAGTTAATAAAGTAAGCCTTCCCCACACTTCTTTGCTTGCACTCTTTCAATAAAAACGTCATAGAACACAAAGTCAACATGCAACCTGTCCAATACTGTATTTCTAATGCGCTCCCTTCTAGTTCTTCACTTAAAATTTCAGATCCTTTGAACTACACCCTATTCCTGTTCCATATCTTGCTCCTCTTTCCCAGACAAGCTGTTTCCAGTTTCTGTATCCCCATCTTCTTCCAGAAGGCTGGTAATTTTCCTTTCACAACAGCTGGAATTTGGTAGTATGCTGCAAGGCCCACAGTGGATTTCAGAAAGAGGACAAACACAGAATAATCACGTCTAGATATACCCTTCTGGCCTCCAAACACCAGCAGATAGTGGGCTCCCTACAAAGCCTAATCCAGAGGCTCTACAGCCCTGATGGACTTGCCCTCCCTGAAATTGTCTAACCCTAATTTGTACTCCCTACCTTCACAACAACCTATGTCAAACAGTTCTACGATTTCAGTATTGCTGAGCAAAAGTACAGCTAAAAAATATAGACTTATTACTCATTTTATTGCAATTTCTATGCTTGTCATGGTTTAGGAATGTGTCCTTAAAGGCTTAAGGGATATGCACATTAGCCTGACTTTATAATCTAAGACATGCAAATTGGTCTTTATACCAACGTAAAACCCATTAAGTCAATGGAGTTTCACATGGAGGTATGGTCTGCCCACATAGATTGATTTACAGGTTGAAGGCTATAATTGTAGCGAACAGCACGTAATTACTAGAGTGACACTCTCTTTGTTACCTCTGAACACTAAGAATATTTCCTGTACTAAAAAGTTTATTTGCAAAGACAGTAGAGTTCCTTTGCAAAAAATAAACGGAAAAGCTACAAGAAAGCCATAGCCTATTTTTAATACATCAATTTGTCATGAAGTGACAGAGAAGTCAAAACTTCAAATTAGGAAAATAAGGTAAAAATGTATATGCAACTTCCATAGTGTCTGGTAGTTGCATTGTGCAGTTGTATTCATCAAAAGCTACCCTGACACTGTTCTCATTCTAAGTTAAAGGAAACTATAATTATTTGTTTATATTTGGAAGTTCTAAGAATTCTGTGTACATATTTCATTTGACTGTATCACAAAAGAATAATTTATGGCAACTACCTAACAAAAAGCTCGCAAACCTGGCCGTTTCAATTCCTTACCCAATGCCTTCAGAATGCCTTTTTCACATCACAGTAAAGACTTTTTCTCTACAGCCCTGTGCTGTACACTTCTAAACTGTAACCAGCCTCAGCCTTAAATACATCAGGTACAATGAGAAATGAAAATCATCATAGAATAAGTGGGGCTCGGAGCTCCTGTGAGCCTCACTCGCTCTGGCTCCTGGGTTACTTCCACAGCTGAATATGCCGGCTTACCACTACCACCCACACTGCTGTTGATTCTGTGTACTATGGTACTGGAGTGAAGTTCACAGGGGAAAAAAAGCATTCATTCAGTTTTTCCCCTTCTCTGCTCACTTCCTCCTGCTTCCTTAAAAAGCACTTATCATAAAAGCTGTAATTACATTAAAAAGTTACCCTTCTGAATGACGTTGATTTTGCTTAACCTCCACCATAAGACAAAATTGCTGAGGACTTTTGTGAAAAACACGACTTTAAAGAGCCTACCAGCCTGGTAGAAAAAGCCTACAGGGCTGATCTGGGAATACACTCTTTCTTTTATTTAAGGCTTACACTGACTATAAGCCAGGGAAGGAGAGGGTCAGTGTCTTCAGACTTGCTATGTTATGACATAAATACAGAATATGATACATCAACTTAATATTTGCTTTGATGGTGAAGGAAATCCTAAGAACGCTAAAAAGTAAGATTTGGTCTGTTAATGTCAGCTTTAGCAGTCAGGTGAGCAGAGCTTTTCCTGCAGTCCTACCATGGCCTGGCTGGGACAGGCAGTAGATAAGGAGATAGGAGCAGATAAGCAGAAGGAAAGTATTTTCCTTTCAGACTAAGCTGCTTCAGGGAGAAAGGAAGCAAGATCCATCTTTTGGTAATGGCAAAACAAGGATTTAAAAGCAGCTTTTCAAAAAAAAAGTCTGTCTTTCCTCAATGCTCTTTCAAGATCTGTGTGGCCTCAGTGTCTGTCCCAACACTGACAGATACATGGCCATGGGAAATAAAGGTATGGCGGAAGCCCATGTGCTAGAGAAATCAAACTGAGACATAGACAAGGAGAAAAGGGATTGTGCCAGGCACTCTGATGTTACATTGAGCTGTTGTCTAGTAGACCTACAAGGAGTTTCAATTTTATTTCCATGCTAGATAGTATGGTATTTTTTGTTTCCTTGCTCTGGTAACCCTAAGGCAAGTTCAAGTGCTTAGAGAAATGTTCCTTTAAAAAAAAACAGTTTAGTTCAGCTCTATTTTCCAGCAGATCATAGTCTAACAAGCAGTAAGAGCAGACGCTTTGGTGGTGCGACACTGTTTCACTGAAGCTAAGAGAAGTAAAATGATTTCAGATCCCAGCTGAGGAGCTGGCTGCATGCATGCAGTTACCCTTAAATTACAGGAAGGCAAACAACGCCCAGCTGCCTGAAGTACACGGATCCTTACCAGTTCCTCATGCCTGCACACGTGCATTTGCACACTTCTGACACGAGTTCAGCTTGGCCAGAACAGCACTTACCACTCTTCGAGTGTGCACGGTCACACATCATAGCTAGCTGTGTCCTGCTGTACCACAGGCAGCTCTCTAGCTTGCTGTGACTGGCACAGGAACAATTAATTCTGACATGCAAGGTTTTCTCACAGTGTGGGGGCTCTTTTAAATTATTGATAGTGATATGGAGAACACAGAGACATGAATCAGTGCAGCTGTTTCAGTTGCTTTTTTTATAGCTAAAAAAGACAAACAAATTATATGTCTTAAGTGACAGTCTGTGGAGATTAAAGATAATTTGCCTTCCTCAAACCTAAGGTTTTAAAAAATATTAAACAACAACAACTTTGATATCATGCTCTGAAATCACAGAACAATGCAAGTACCTGGAACCCTGCTGCTTGAGAACGCCGATTTCCCAGAACAAAAATTAAAAACTATAATTTGAATCAGACTGTGTTTTTAATCATGCTCATGTGTGAATTGCATTATCATAATCCAACTGCAGCCGCTCTGCAGATCAGCTGAGGTCCTCAGTGGTGCACACAATCAGAACTACACCAGCATCATGGCAGGCATGATAGTGTAATGCAAACATTATCCAAGTGATATGACTTCTGTGATTAAAAACATTACAATATAAAACAATCATGGAGAGTTTACTTTTAATTTGCTTTTTAATCAGCTTTATTTTAATCAGAAAATTGTATCTAGCAAAGCTCATTAAATGAGATCTATAAGGAAAAAAATAAAACCTCACTACCATGTTGGTAGGTTTTATGTAAACTTTAGAGGTAGCCTATGGCCAACAAGCAAGTTCTAAGTAGAGAACCCTCCTGAAAAATACTGGATATGATAGAATCCATTCATTGATTTTACAAAAATCTCAATGTGTTATTTTCCGTAATACTCTTTAGTAAGCTGTTTATAGCATGAAAATGCATTTTGCTGAAATCAAAACATTATCATCATCGGGAAATGCATGACTGTATTAACCTGTGTTTTATTTTTCTTTATAAAGACTGCCAAAACCACGGACTAATAGCTTTTGCACTTTCTAACTTTAATTGCCTTTTAGGGCTGATGCTTCCACACTAATCTAATCTCTGTACGGCTACAGACACAGGGCTACGGGCTGCATTGCATAAAATATCTTAACGAGCAGGTGGGCAGTCTAGAGGGGTGTGGCGCAAAGACCACCTTGGGTGCAGGGAGCTGAACCAAAACCTCCCATTTCCCAGGAGAACTGAAGATGCCACTTTCCTGGTGCCACTCGGTTTCCTGGTGCTGGCAGTGGTAGGGCTTACTGAGAAGTATGAACGGATTTCATGTTACTCTGGTGCTCAAGTTAAAATGACATGCTTTGCAAAGATCTTCATGAAAATGTGAGTAGTGATGCCTTGCATTGTTTAACTGAATCAAACCCCAGAAATAATGCTGCGCATCTCATATTGATGAAATTCTTTCCCAAGGTGGCTAAACCCAGCAAAGAGTGACTCACTGAACAGAAGACCTTCAGGAGTCTGCAGATATTGTCTCCATCAACCCACTTAAACTATCAGGTGGGTAACTGTCTTTCACATTAACACTGCATTGGTTTTGAGAGATACAAAACTGAGTTTTTAACTAATGCTGTGACCATGTCCCAGAATTGCTGCAGGAGACGTCGTTCTGACAGAGAATCTGAGAGTTAGAGAATGTCTCATCTATGCAGCCAAGAAAGAACTACCCATAACTGGGAAACACCCGGCTGCAAGGAAGGTCACAATCATAAAATACAGTAGTAATAGCCACTGTTTAAAACCTGTCCATTAGGAACCTGGTCTTGGATTAAGACGCTGCACATGATCAACTCCAGCTCAGCTTTAAGCAGTACCTTGCCAAACTAAATAATTGATCACTTGTAATCATGTGATGATAACCTAACGTGTCAGGGGAAGTACACTGCAATGCAAATTATTTTTCACCATCTGTTTATTGCGTAAATATTTTTCCTCCCTCCATTAGTTACCATCTGCAGGATGATACCAGTCAGTTTATAAACCTTTGTGTCAAAAAGCAAACACTGCAAGAGTGCCGATTCACCAACTTCTTTGCAATATTCATGACCACTGTTCTAATGACACAATTCTACAATTCTATCACCTCTTAAATGAAATCAGCTAATTGTAAATGGAGTTAGAATTTCTTGTTTAGCAATTTATATGTCTAAATTATAAAAATCAGACAAGCTCTTAAGCACAGGTTAGTTTCACACCAGGTTTTTGCTATAGTTGGTTGTAAGAAATTAGTAACGGTATTCACATATGTAACTAATAACTCAGACAAACTGAAAAGTGTTACACCACAGTGCAGACAAAAAGTATTCGCTTTCCATTAACATGGCTAAAAAAATATAAACCACATGTATTTTAGAAGGTTGATTCAGACACTGCCCTTGGGAGGGCACATTATCTGGACTTAACTGCTTATTTTTCTAGTGTATTTTTTTCATGGAGCTCTTAGATAATTAACATTTTTATTTCACTGCTACTAGTTAAAGGCATGCTTACTTACGCCTGAAATATTTTTACAATTAAAACATTAAGGTTTTAATATCTTGGTCATAATAAAACATAACATTTCATTCAACACAACATGTTCTCTATTCTATTCGGTAGGAAATACTGAAAACCCATTCTTCCATTCTTTTTCAGAACAGAAAATTCTAATATACTAATTTTCTCATGCAGATACCAACAGTATTGTTCCGAGAGCTTTAAAAAGGAGATTTATGTAAGAGGTTCATAAATAAAGATCAGGAGTCTAAAGGTGCCATCCACATAACCTTAGGAGTATTACAGCAGCACCAAAGAGATTACTGAAGGACGGACGATATGGACCCATGAGATGGATACATACTTGGATAGTACAGCATTGGCTGCGTCTCTGCTTCAGTACACGAGTACTGGTGAAATAGAATCTGGCTTCCTACCTGTTCCCATCAGGTGCATTTTTTTATCAAAGCTTAGCCCTCACTAATGAACACATAACCTGGACAAGAATTTGAGCACTCACACCGTTCACTCTTTTCCTGACAGGGAACAAACGGTTTCTCCTACTCTAACAGAAGCTTTGCCATCATCACAACGTCTTGACTGGGCCAGATTAGCATGATTTGTGAATGCTAAAGGAGTACATGTCTGTTCATGCTATCCATTCTGGGAGGAAGCACTTGCAGCCCGCTTGCCAGTGGTGACAATTAAAAGATCTTAAATTAAGATTGCAAAACCACTTTTATGGCGTTCAGGAAAAGAGCCTCAGTGATCAGTGTGCAATACTTCAGACAAAGGCCTACAACCCCTCCTTCTATTTCATACCCATGCATTAGATTACTGACCCTGGTTCATAAATATTTGGGAAATCTCACCCCTCTTGCAGGCGCACATCTATTTATCTGGTGATGTTCTGAGGCACACATACAGCAGCAAGGCTGTGATCTTACAAAAACACCATTTACTTCCTATTTCCTCGTGTCACTTCTCAGGTACCTTTTCCCTTCTTTACTTCCAATTGCTCACAGAGTGGAAAATGGGAGAATATTGCATGTAAATTCAAATCTCACTACAAAGAGTGCACACATCATTGTGCAAGTGCTTACCAGTTCTCTATCACAGTTGTGAGCACATGTAGAAATTCACCATTCCAAAATCTAGCTCTGGATATCTAACCTTCAGTGTGTGAATATGTGTTTATATACACACACATATATATATGTATATCACTCACACATACAGACATATTTATGTAGTTTTCTCAGACTAAACATATATAGTCACTAACAGATCCAAAGAGATAATTGATCCATATTGACAAGTAATGCAAATACATCAAGTGTACTTACGCTTTGGCCAAAGAACGAAGACTTTGCAGATACACATTAAATGACTCCAAGCAGCTTTACAACTAACTATGTAGGAAAAAAAAAAACAACCAAAACATGTGTAGTTAAACAGTTAAAAGGCTGTATCGCTGGCGTTTTGACCAGAACACTCTCTGGATCAGTTCCACCCATTTTACAAGCCAGCAGTCACATGAAAACATCAAGTAGATATACTTTTTTGAAAGGCCTAAAAGGCTCGGGATAGTTCAGTAGTTCTTAGAATACACAGTTTGCCTTTTGCCACTGCCAGATCCAAATCATACAAGACAGAATGAGGAAGGCGAGGGTAACTGTTTCATGCTGCTGACATCTGGATTTACTATTGTTCAAGTGCATTTTATATGAAAATGATTAGGCTTTAGAAGAGGTTATCAGTGGAAAGTAAAGATAGGGGACAAAATATTGAAGTACAACTGACCAAAGGGAAAAAACGCTACAATGGTAAATGAGTCTCTACATCTCGTGGGAGGCTCATTAACCAGACATCTGAATGCTGGAAAGTTCTTCACACATTCTCTGTAGGTCATGAATTGAAAGGTGATTGGGTAATGAGGTAAGATGCAAAACAGAGTAAAAAGAAATAAGGACAATTGGACTTCAGAAGGACTGAGAAATAAGACATTTTTGTGGTAGATAGAAAAACATGGCAATTTAATGTACAGCAGCAATTAGTTTTGTTCATAATGAAGAAATGCATCGTATCTGAAGTCTGGATCAAAAAATCACTTGGCCACCTCTGTAAGTTCAAGTCTGAGGAAACCTCACAATTTCACTGGGACTTTTTAACAAAGAAGAATTGAAATCTGAGTATGTCTGCAAAAAGATTTTTTAGCTCTTTTTCTACCTAGCCTTTTTTCTTCTGCATACTTCGGGAATACATGGCTCTTATCGATTGCACTGAATTCACCAATATTCCACACCTCCTTAGAGTAGCATCAAGCACCTTAAATATCATGTCTGTGAAGATGCTGAGTCAATGAAAACATCTTTTCTTTTCTATGGATGATTTCAGAGACAAAGATTAATCATAATATATAGCACTACTATGTAAAAATAGAAAAAAGTCTGACACACGTGGCCATGGAATGTTTCTTCAGATAAGTTAATTCTAACCTGCAAGATGATTACTAAGTGACCAAAGCCACTCAGACTACTTTCTCCAAAACGCATGCACAAGGCTCCAGCCACTACTGGCACTCTGATTAGCATAGTTCATGCACAGAACGAGGTCAGAAGAAAAACAGATTATGGCTTAAAATACGTCAAAATGTATTTTTTTTTTCTCCACAGGAAAATGTTAACTTGTTCCTCTTTAAACACCTTTTTTGCATGACCAACTTCTTTTAAAAAATACTGAGTAGTTAAGGGTTTTGACAATACTGTACGTGTAGAGTTCTCCAGTTAGTAAGGAAAGCAATCATTAACAGTCTGTATTTTACCACTGCATCATTCCTAAGCTTCAGTTTGCCTTACTGGAATTTCCAGGCTGAAAATAATAATTTAACTAACAAGTAAACAATTCTCCAAGCAAGTCCAACATTGGGGTGGAGTATTTTATTTTAAGTGATGTCTATTTGTTATTGAAACTATTTCTCCAAACTAAATCTACTTTTGAGAACCATATTAAGGAGCCATAGAGGATTGTGATAATGTTATTCTACTGGCCTTGAAAGACTATTTAAATCTTTTCTGCAATGTGATAAAGGCCAAATTGAATTGGATAGCGTGTAGGGGGATTACCACGTGGTACCCACACATCATCCCATTAATCACACTCTAACCTTTCAAGCTGTTCAGCACCCTCTCCTCACACATTACAGCCAGATTTTTCAGCGGAGTGAGGGATAAGGCACCAGATGGAACTTCGTGGTTTCTGCTTTTTGACTACCCAGTGATTTTATCTCCTCAACTGTTTTTAAGCTTTCGAAGATAGCAATCACACATCTCCAAAACTGTGTACACAGAAAGCTTTGGGTAGGTTCAATTTATTAGGCCTAGCTCTACTGAACATTAAGCTCTTTGCCCCAAGAGTTGCATTGAGAATCTCATCTTCGGCAGCCTCTACTCTTATCGTCTGCTTGGCACAGAAGGAGTTTGGCAATTTGTTATGCTATGAGAAATGCCTGTTAGGATGTGTGGGAGAGCTGCTTTGGGCTGAGCAGGACATGGGAACCCAAGTCGGCCAGAGCCACACCTTTGCTGAAACAGGTACATGGGGCTTCCACTTCAGAGTCATGGAATCATTAAGGCTGGAAAATATGTCTAAAATCACCCAATCCAACCATCAGCTGTACACCACCGCGCCTACTAAACCATGTCCAAAAGTGCCACATCTACATGCTTTTTGAACCCCTCCAGGGATGGAGACTCCACCACAGCCCTGGGCAGCCTTTACGGGGACTTCACCACTCTGGCAGTGAAGATGTTTTTCCTAATGCCCAGTTTTAACCTCCCCTGGTACAACCTGAGGCCAACTCCTCTCGTCTTGTCCCTTGGTCCTTGGGAGAAGAGACCAGCACCCACCTCACCACAACCTCCTTTCCAAGAGCTGCAGAGTGATGAGGTCTCCCCTCAGCCTCCTCTTCTCCAGACTGAGCAGCCCTGGGTCCCTCAGCCACTCCCAGAACCCCTGGGCTTCATACCCTTCCCCAGCCCTGATGCTCGACCTGAGCCGGCAATGTGCACTTGCAGCCCAGAAGGCCAAACGTATCCTGGGCTGCATCAAAAGAAGTGTGGCCAGCAGGTCGAGGGAGGTGATTCTGCCCTTCTGTTCCTCTCTTGTAAGACCTCATCTGGAGTATTGGGTCCACTTCTGGAATCCTCAAACTAAGTAGGATAAGGAGCTGTTGGAACGGGTCCAGAGAAGGCTGCAAGGATGATCCTCTGCAGCACCTCCCATATGAGGACAGGCTGAGAGAGTTGTGGTTGTTCAGCCTGGAGAAGGTTCGGAGGAGACCTTAGGGGTTCTATCACCAGAACTTGAAGGGGCTACAAGCAAGCTGGGGAGGGAATGTTTACAAGGGCTTGTGGTGCTAGGACAAGGGGCAATGGGGGTAAACTGGAGAGGCAGATTTAGGCTAGACATAAGGAGGAATTTCTTTACAATGAGAGTGGTGAGGCCTTGGCCCAGGTTGCCCAGGGAAGCTGTGGCTGCCCCATCCCTGGAGGTGTTCAAGGCCAGGTTGGATGGGCCTTGGGCAGCCTGATCTGGTAGGAGGTGTCCCTGCCCATTGCAGGGGGGTGGACCTGGATGATCTTTAAGGTCCCTTCTAACCCAAACCAGTCTATGATTCTGTTCTCTTTCTGCCGTTGTCTTATTAAAACCTCAGAAATACACTAAACAAAACCCAAACCCTCACAACTCCTTATACAACATCAAATACAAGCTCCGAAACCTCCCCGCCCCTCCAGCCCCGCCGTCGCCCCGCCGGGCAGGGCCAGCACAACCCTCCTGCCCTGAGCCAGTGAACCGTGCGGCCACCGTCACGGTTCAAGCCCTGAGCAGCCGCCGCGACCCTCATCTGCGAGGCAGCGCCCCTCGCCCCGCTCGGCAGGGTGAGCGCCGGGCAGTGCTGGCGCCGCGCCCGCCCTCACAACGCAACGCCTCCCGCGCTCCTCGCACGCCTCCCGCCCGTTGCATAGGGCAGCGCCTCGTGCCCTCAGCGTACAGCAGCATCTCGAGCCAACTGCGTGGCGCTGTGTCTCGCGCCTGTTGCGTAGGACGCCTCGCGCCAACTGCATAGAGCCGTGCGCCACGTGCGTCGCGCGCCTCGTTGCTGTGCCCCGCGTTCCTCACAGACGTTCCTCACAGGCATTCCTGGCACTCCTTGTCCTCGGCGCAGACGTTCGTTACAGCCATTCCTCTGTTCCTCTCAGCCCTTCCTTAGAGCCACGCCTTGTGCTCCTCACATCCCTTCCTGCCACCCATTCCTTGCTCTTCTTGCAGCCGCAAGCCCACGTTCCTCACGCTCCTTGCGCCCATTCCTCACAGCCATTGCTTGAGTTCCTCCTTTCCTTGAGGCTGTTCCTGGGTTCCTTGCGTTCTTTGCATTCCACACACTGCTTGAAGACGCCTTACAGCCATGCCCATGCGTCTTGCAGCCATTCCTCACATCCCTCATGTTCTGCACAGCTGCTCCTGGCAGCCATTCCTTGCACTCCTCGAGTTCTTCACATTCCACAGTGTCCTTACAGCCGTTCCTCGTGTTCCTCTTGTTACATGCAGCCCTCACAGCTGTTCCTCACGTCACTGGTGTTCCTCGCAGCTGTTCCTCATGTTTCTCATGTTCTTCTCATTCTATGCAGCCCTCGCAGCCGTCCCTCACGTTACTGATGTTCCTTGCAGCTGTTCCTTGTGTTACTAGTGTTCCATGCAGCCCTCGCAGCCATTTCTCATGTTCCTCTCATTCCACACAGCCCTCGCACTCGTTTCTCATGTTACTGATGTTCCACACAGCCCTTGGAGCTGTTTCTCATGTCACTGGCATTCCACGCAGCCCTCACAGCCGTTCCTCGTGTTACTGACATTCCACGCAGCCTTTGCAGCCGTTCCTGGTGTTCCTCACAGCTGTTCCTCACATTCCCCGTGGCTGCGGTCCTTCACGCCATCACAGCCGTATCATGGGACAGGACAGGTGAGTCACAGTGCCGGAGCGTGGTGGTGACCAAGCCCTGGTACCCAGCAGGTGCTGTGTGTGAGGGAGCAACCAGGCTCCTCCTTGACTTGTGTTCCAAATGGGTTAGAAGGTCTGTCCCCTCGTACTTAGTTCTGGCAGAATAACTCCATTTTAATGAGGGAAAGTAGAAAAATGCCTGTAAGTGGGCTCCTGCTCTTGGGGATGGCCATTTGTGGATTTGAATAGGCTACATAGTCTAGAATTCCCTACATAATATCTATTGATCAGCAACTTGTGATCTTCCTGTGTCTGATTTGGGTTCAGATGTGGTTCCAAGGTAAGTGTTGTTTTGCATGTTCCTGCCCAAACTTAGTCCCAAGTTAAGGTGAAACTTCCATCTTAAAATAAATACACGGGAAGTTAGGAGTTTGTTCCTGTCTAGAATCAAGTAGAATTTTGAAAGCCATAATGTTTTGATTCCAAGTTATATTAGGTATTTAAATATTTCAGTTCTAGGGTGCTTGGCTGAAATGTAGCCCCTATTCTGTATCACCTCAGCCTTTATTGTTTAAAGAAATCGTGGCTAATCAGCAAGCTTTGAGGCTTGTGGTTTTAGACTCGCTAGGAATTTAGGTGTCTGAGTCCCATTTGAGTCTCCATCTTTCTGTGAATCTACCCCAAGGCCCTTTATTACGACAAGAGATTCACAATTCCTTAGGTTATGTTTTTCATGTATCTCGCCTCAGAGAGACCAGGGAGCTAACAAGAAAAACTTTACTTGTAGAAGAGAAATGTGAATTGTGAAACAAAGTGGGCAGCCAGCTTTTTAATTTAAGCATAACTAATGCTAAAGTGCTAAGTAGGGTTTGATTAATAAGAAACAGATTCAACCAATTATAAGACATGTAGTAAGTGTTCTTTCGCTGATTCCCTTAACCAGCTTCCTCCTGGTGATTAATTCTAACAGCTTTTTACACGTAGATAGATTTAAGCATGTGTGTAATCTTTTGAAAGATTGGAGTCTAAATCACATGCTGGAGTCAAATTACTCTTCAGACTGATGATTCCCTACATATTTGTTCAGCTCCAGTTTATTGTGACGTAGCACCTAATGACAAAGGGCCTACATTTATATGTTAACCACAGAAGCAAAGATTTTGAGCAGAAACCTGTAGGAAGTAGCATTTGTAGAGCTGCTGTGGACAGCCCTTTTTTTGTTTAAAAAGATGGGTCAGTGACCTCCCTCATCCTTGTATCTGTGCTCAGTGTCCACTGTGCAGCACGGTCCCTTGATTGAGAAGAGCTATTAGAAAACTCAGCCAGCTCAGAAATCTGACCTGCTGAACACTCTTAGGTACTTTATAATCAAATAGATAATCACATGTATTCTCTGCTGGCAGTTTGTGGCTGTGATTGCAGAACTGCTGAATGTTGTTAACGTGCCCACAGTTCTGTAATGAATTGTTTCTTCAGTTTCTGATGTACCTTCTTTAATAAGTTTATTATACTTTAATATTTTCCAAGATGATAATCAACAGTACTCCAAATTTCTCCCATAATGTTGCCACAGGCTTCCCTTGAGAAGCTTGGGTTTTAGCATTTGTAGTTCATATGTTGTATTTGGGAACTTTGGGTTTTGTTTTTTTTTTAATTCTGGATTGTCACAGATAAGTTCAGAGTTCATCTTTAAGTTCATGCAGGGTTTCTCAAATACACATGACCCTGAAATGAGGTAATGTTAAAATATGTTTTTTAATGCTTACTTAAATATTGATTGCTTTTCTATTGCTTTGTTTGGAAACAATATTTCTAAAAGCACTAATTCTCAGAAATGTGAACTAAGAGCTTATTTCAAGTTGCTCCTGACCCAGTTTTGCGTTGGGAAACTGTGGTTCACCTGAAATATAGATTTGCTTTTCTCCTGTTTGTGCTTTTAGCCTCACAGCATTATAGCAGACAAAAAAGTCACAGACTGTAGTGTGGTGGAGATAACGTGGCAATGTAGCTCCTTAGCCAAAACTGCTGGAGTTCTGAACATAGCTGAGCTGTACCTTTGGGCTTCATTCACTCCTTACCTTTGGTGTAAATAGGAGAAGCAGAAAGACTTGCTTTAAAAGGCAGGCGTTTATTTGGCTTCTGTAGAGCAAAATGATTAAAGGTATATTAAAAGCTCTATTCTTTTCTTGTTGAACATTATGGTTTACCACTGGAAGGAGCTAGAGTAATGATGTTGAATTACCAAAGAAACCAGCACAGGGCCAGCAAAATGGTTAAATAAGCTATAGAGAAGAAGAGAATCAGAATCTCACCTGAGAGAAAGAAAAAGGAGTCAGTTATTTTCTGAGATGCAGAGAGCTGTGATTCTGATTTAGAATCTCTTACGTATGAAAAATGGGTCGTGTGAAAAGCAAGTATGATAATTTTGAAATAGAAATTATCTTCTTCTGTTAAAAAATAAATTATGTGGGTGGAAACGGAGGGAAGTTAGCAGAAAGAAAAAGCCACTCGGATAAAACAGATTGTCTGTCTCACTTGATAAGGCTACAAGGTCATATAGAGGGACTGTTACCTAACCGAGAAAGTGACTTAGTTTATTAAGTAGCTTTTTTAGTTTGTTTATTTGAAACTCGTAGTTTTCATAGGGATGATGAAAATTGATCAATAGCTTGTCAGGACTAGGAAGACTTCTAGTTATTTTATTTTGTTTTTCCGCTTTGTATAATGTAACTGAAATTTAATCCTGTTTAAAAGTTATGTATCTTGGAAACTTTCACCTGCTTTCCTCAGTTTCTGATCCAGGGGGGAGTCTGATGAGTGTATGCATGTGATTGGGGAAGCTTAAAGATGAGCAGGGTGTTTAATCTGTTTATTTTATTGAAAATTGCGGGGGTTAACAGCTTATTTTCAGCACAGTTGTTTTGACATATAACAGCCCAAAAATTCTGGATAGAGAAGCAGGGTCTGACTAGCAGCTACAGCACAGAGACTAGATTTGTCCTGACAAAACCTTCCTGAGTTCAGGCATTTTCTGAAAAGCGAGACTTGTTCCAGTGGGTGCCACAGCGCCAGTTTAGCACAGATGCTCAGCAAGTTACAGAACTGCCCTGATGCACATGGGGGCTCTAGGCAGAGCCCAGGGTAGAATAGCTGGTGTTCCTAGGACACCATGTAGGCTTGTTCCAGCAACTTCATAAATGCCTATCAGAACTCACATTAGCTAGGTAGCTAAGAAGTCATCTTATATATGTAATATATGTGTTTTTACATTAAGGTTTCAATCCTATAGGCCTTTTCTTGTCAGAACTCGATAGCTGACTCATCCTTGTTCTGTTACAAGTTGAATACTACTAGTATACCTAAGCTTGGTAGCTCATTTGATGCCATTTTTGTTCTTCTGTGCCTCCATTATAGAATGTTTGTGGGTTATTTGTTGTGCTGGTTTTGTTGGGTTTTTTTTTTCTTTTCCCCCCAAAATTGGTACTACTATAACCTGACTTGTACCTAGGCTAGGAGGACCATGTACAATGTCCAGAGCCAAGAAGAGCGAAGCTCAGCACATGCTTAATGAGCGCTTTTATATTTGCTTCTATCTGTTTTTCAGACAGCACAGTTCCTGGCTGTAGTCTTTGTTCTTGTCTTATAGCATTCTTAGGCAAAGGACTGTTGAAGAATCGATCGCTCAGGCTGCTACCATCCCATCTGGTCTCATTCAAGAACTTGTGATGAGCTACACACCTTTATCTCATCCTAATGCTCATTATTGATGTTGCTATAAAAGTTGCTTTAAGCTGAATGAGAAGTTGGTGGTGTAAAGAGTTTTATGCTTTCATGATGCTAACAGAGAAAAGCCTAGGTGATGCCACATGATTTAATGAAAACAACTTCCTTTTCTGAAGAATAGTGCAGGAGGTCTAACCAACAAATGCGGTGTCGAGTCACTTCTTGATTTACGGGTGTGAAGTAAATCTTCTGCGTGGAACATACTAGTAGTTCTTTATTTCCTCCTCTGTGTTGTTGTTTGCAACAGTCTGTTTTCTGTTGTATGTGCTATGTAACTCTTTGTGACCCTGCAGTGTAACCTGCTTTTTTCCAGTTCTAATTTCATTTACGTACGCACTGTACACAGTGACCTCACAAGGACAGCAGGAAGGCAGGTCGGTTGCATTTCAAAGCTCTGTTCCTGCATCAGCCTGGTACATCTGACACCACTGTCTTCTGTTTCACTCCCATTCCCTGTATCTTGACAGCTGAGCTCAAGCACACCATTTAGTTGAAGTTGTTCTTTTAAATTAAAGTATTTCAGAGCTGTGACTACTATCCTGTCTTTTAAGAACAAATTCTTGCAGTGCTTGGGATTACAGTGCTGTGGCTGTTGACTGATGGCCCAGGAAAAAGATAGCTCATGTATCCTTGGGTGTTTAATTTATTTATTTGTTTTAGGCTGATGCTGTTCCAGCTCTGTAATTGTACTGGGATAACTAGAAACATTCACCTGGAAAAGCTGCACTCAGCTTTTTTCTGACCGGTTTCTGTGTGGGAGGGTGAGTGGGGAGGAGGGTTAAATAGGCGTGTATGTTGCTTTAAGCCTCTTTTCTGGTAATCCTCAGTAACATTTGTCTCTACTTTCATGGAACAGAAAACTGAAAGCTTTTAGTTGTGATGGTACAGTTCAGAAAGTCTGGAAAATGTTGATTCAAAAAGACAACTATTTTAGATTATGGGATTCACCAAAAGGCATGTCAAAATGTACTGACAATAGTATTGACCTGATCCCCTCTTCACAACTTATTTTTTCCCAGTAGGACTAGCCACATGAAAGCTCTGCTAGCTCTTGTGTAACCAAATCCTGCACGCTGTATGGTATATAAAGGCTGTACAAATACAAAATTCTGTGTGTGGTTTGTCTGGGATAGCAAGCTTCCTCAAGGACAATGAATAAGCCTGTAGGACAACTGATCTTTCTTTGTTCAAAATCGAAAACAAAACCCCTTTTTAGGTGAACCCACACGTAAGTTTTTACATATTTTGTAAAATCATCAGCTAACCACCTTCTCTTCTTTCTGTTACCTACTGATTTGGTAGACTTTTTTTTTTTTTTTAATCAGCTTACAATTATTTGCAAAATTCAGGCTCTATGGGAAGTTGTTGCTGGTCAGGATGACGTTTTCCACAAAGAGTCTAGAAACTTACAATTCATGCAACCCCATCTATTAATGAATAAAATATTCACTAGAGTTTTATTGATGTGATAATGCTATTTGATGCAGAAGGAGCAATAATTCACTGCCACATTTTTAATCATTCATTCAAAGCAAAACAAGAGGTATTTGCAGAATGTGACTTAATAGTGAGCCTCAATTTCTGGTTTACGTGTTGAAGATAGGTATTGAATGCTGCTCCTACAAGTGTGCTTTCTATATCTGGACACTTTCTCCTGCGTGCTGCTTCACAGTCCATGCTCAGTTTAACCAACAGAGATGACTACCGTACCAGAGCTGACTCTTGTCAGAAGTGTACGCATCCATTCACAATAATGTTGAACTTCCTTCATTTGTAAAAACATTGGTAAAGAGGCACAACTTACATGTTCTGTAGACTTAATCTGAAAAATTAATCTGCAGAGAAACTGATTGTGGTAGGAATGCTAGACATCTCTTTTTTATTCAAGAGGAAAAAAAAAAAAAGACATAGTTAAAGAAAATTATTTACCCACTGAGAGGAGATGTCATATGATGACCTGATTGTACATTTAGCAACAGAATAACACCCCATTGCAAAAATTCCTGAGGCAAAGTGAACCATTCCTTTCTCAGGTGCATGTTGGAGGAAAGTATATGAATAATGAATTTTATGTAATATTTTTCGCATGCATTATTGAAAATACTAATGCTGACTACATATAGTCACCTGCTTTGTCCGTATTCATTTGCAGTTTCGTGATGCACTTCGTATCTTCTGTTGATCCCATTAGCATGAAGATATCGTATTGCATATGTTTCACAGCTTATTGTTTTTTAAACTTGAGATGACATAGTTTTTGTAAGAGATGATTCATTACAATATCAGTTCTTTATATCAGCATTCCAGCTTTGGGGAGGAAGGTTCTTTCCCCAAAGGAATGAAGTAAAAATAAAAAGCTTTTGCTAAATTATGTTTTCATAAATGCCTAATCTTAATAGCTCATCTTATTAGTTTTGTGACTCACCTTTTGTGATATTGTTGAAAGATCTGTTGACTCTTCAGTCATACATATTATTGTGTTAAGACTGCTCCTTGCTACACAGCTACAACATGGTTTGAAGTACAGGTGAAGACTCACAAACAAGGCACACACCATTAGGTGGAGCACCCGGAGGTGAGCGAGCCAAGAGTTACCAGTGAGTGACCCATCTCTCACAAGTATCTGACCCACCTACTACTGCAATTAAGAGCAAAATCCTGATGCTGATAACATCTTTGCTATGTACTTGAACAGCCTTTGGATTTTGTAGTCTTAATAAAAAACAGTGTTAAAGGAATATTCCGCAGTGTAAGCAGCAAGAACTAGCAAGTGATTTTTTATTCATCTACACGTAAAATTCTTCTGACTCAGCATATCAAATATCTGTTTAATGCCTCATATAGGATTTTCTTTATAATAAAACTAAATGTAAAGGTATGTGAATTTTGCAGCTACTTGCAGAAGAGGCAAACATAATGCACTAGAATTGTAAGGGTTTGGGTACAAGTACTATTCACAAAACCTTTAAGAGTGGAGAAATATTTGTGATAACTTCCCTGGTGTAGAATTTTTTAAGTAACAGAAAACATATTAGTTCTGTTGTAATTGGCCTTTATACTATAAGAAGGTATTTGAAAATCAGCAATGATGCGAACCTACTGTCAGAAAATAAGCATGCATTTTGCATCAATGAAGTTTCATAAAGCCCCAGGATCCCATTCATCTTGTTTTATTGAAGACACTTGATTATTTCTATTGAATCAGTAGGTTCATAAGCTGTAGTTCATGCTGAACAATAAACGAGGAGTGTTGTAGTTTAAAGGTAACTGAAATTCATTATTGGGCCCCTTTGGATACAGCATATTGATTAGTATTATTTTTTGTCACAAGTCTTATTGCTTGAGAAACTCTTCTTTTATGAAAATAATCATTCTTCTCTTTAGTATGTCTAAAAATTCTTTTGAACCTGTACTTTAGTGACCTACTTTTATGATCTTACTGAAAATTGAAATGCATATTCAGTTACTCAGTCTTGGTTCTGTATACATAGAGGTCAGTGAGAGAGCCTCCATACAGCATTAAGAGTTAGATTCATAGTTATCTTTTCCATTCAAATAAATGTTTCAAAATTAAATAAACATACCACTTTAAGTTGGATGGAAAATGCAATTTTAGTTTGTTGGAGAGACATGAGAACTTCCTCGAATTGTTTATTACACTTAATATTTACCTCCTTGAACAAAGAATGGCAGTTATACCTTTTGCTATGTTTTCTGCATTCAGGCTTCATTATTCTTTTTGGGTTTCATTTTAAAATGGAGCACAATAGTTGCTCTAATCCAGAAACTCCTGGAATCAAAGAAGGGACTATTGCGGTAATGTAACCTAAAACCGAACTGGGAGCCGATTGTCAGTAGAACATTCTGATTTATTATCTAGAGCAGGAGAGTTGTCTCTTTTGATTCTTCACAAACAAAACCATTTTTCTTTACTCACAAATTATTTTTGGTGATTTGTCTATAGTGAGAAGTGTTTTATTAATATGTGTTATTATCAGACTTCAGCTATTCAGGTAAGATTTTATTGAAACCAATCACAATTCCATCACTTCTACTCCTGTTCTCTTAACAAAACCAACCAGCCAATCAACAAACCCCAGCCAAACACCCCACAGTTGCAGACTATAATACATATGCGAAAAACATATTGAGCATATCTTGTGCTCTTAAGCTTTTTCTCTCTATATTAATTAGGAGTTTTAATGCTTTTAGAATAATCTGTATTTTAAATAGAGAAAAGATACTAAGCAAGATAGATCAGAAACTGAAGGTGTTTTTAAAGGAACTTTTTCTTCCCTGCTTTTACACTCTACTTTGAGTTTCAAATTAAATTAACTCAGTGACTTTGTGTTTCATCAAACTCTGATCCTAAGGAATTCCTTCAACCTCAGCAGCCTAGCTGGCTGCTTCCTGCTCCCAGGCGAATCTCAAAGAATATTGTAAGAAACAGGACTTGAAACTGAATATTCTTCATCATTAAGTTAAAAGATATGCCATTCCATTTTACAGTTATGAAGGAGTAATAATCCAGTTATCTTTCGGAAGCGGGTGGAGAAGGGAGCAAACTGGTGTGTGTACATAGAAAAACTATTTCTGCTTTCTTCTGAGAACTTTGCACTGGGAATCCTGTGCACACAGGATTTATTTTCCTTTACACGGATTTATTTTGTTGCTGAAAGGATTTGAAATTTAGAACTGTTACTTCTGTTATCTTAATGTCCCACCCCTCTCTCCCTCCTCCCAAAGAAGGGTGTGTAATACTAGTGCAGGTTGATCTTGCTGCCCCCTCAACAGAAGGGAAGGCAGATTTACTTTATTTTTTTGGACAATATCTCATTGAAAAGGGTTTGTAGGTTGAAGGTGAGAAGAGGACCAAATCTTAAGTTAGTGACTCTGAAGTACTAAGCACAAAAGATGCAAAGAAAAGCTGTTATATCAGCTTGCAAGAGGGAGGAGAGAATAATTTCAAGCAAGGGTTTGTGCCATATTCTTCCTATTAAAGGTGATCAAGATTCAAAGTGTTAGAAAATGCAGGAATAGGCTTTTGGGGCATTTTGTCTGTTTCTCTCCCAGACATCGTAAAATGTCCTTTGCTTGCCACAATCATCTTCATATTCTTGAAATTCTAGAGTCAAGACTTAATTTTAGTCATCCATATATGTTAGTTGTCATAATTAATTCTGCTGTAAGCAGAATGCAGTAGATTTAGGGATCAACCAGGCAGTGTCGTACTTAACCAAATTCCAAATCTAATAAGATCAAATGGAAAACCAGTCTATCAATAGTATCAGTGGGCTTTGGGTTGGGCTGTAAGCACAGGGGTGGAGAGGAGGACTGCAGCTCTTCAATGTCTCTGAAGATCCAGTGCTAGTTCTTTCTGGGTCAGGACTGTTGGTTGTAAATCTCCATTGTGAAAAACAGATGGCCTCTTCAATAAGTTTTCCTAATTGTAAGGATGGATCTCTCATCTGTGAGGAACGACCTTTGGCTGCCTCCTAAACTGCTGTAAGTAGCTGTTTCAGGAGCTTTTCCACCACATTCCTCATTGATTGACAAGATCACCTCACATAGTGGGAAAAACTTGCTGTCATTACCAGGGATGTTTTGTCATGGGAAATTTCTCTGGGAATATTTTTTTCTTGTTACTGCACACGCAGTTGGCAGAGTCTGTATGTGCAAGACTTCCAGCTCAATTTTGAAAACCCAAGAGGCCTGAATAATTCAGATAATCGGTGGATAAACAAGCTGACTTTGTGGCACTCATCTGGGTTGTCAAGCCTGTTGAGGCTTTGTCGTCAAACTCATTTACCAAGGAGTTATGAGATTTGTTAATGTTATGTAATTCTTCACTCCACTGTGCTGCATGGTGCTCAAAGAGCTCCTCACAAAGTTGCACTGATTTTAAACCACAGCAATTTCAGTAGATTTGGTTCTGAACTAAATGGCTGTGAGTAAAGAGCCAGGCCCTTAACGTTTCATGTGAATAATACATCAGTGCTGAGTCGCAGCAGCAAACTCCTAAGAACAACTGGTCAGATATGGAGTTGCATGTTTTCTATATTGCTCTTGTCATGGGAGAAACTGTCAACTACTCCTGGTTTTAAGGCCCCTTTCTACTACTGGGGTTCTGCGAAATGGTCAGAGCCTGCCTGAAAGTTCAGGTGAAGGTTTTCATTGCTTTTGCTGATTTGGAAAAAAAGGCACAAGACTGACACAGCTGGAATCATACTTTTTCCTTAGAAACAAGCCATCACACTTGGACAGTCAGAACCAGATTTTAGAACTCTAAGCACATGATCGTAGGACTAATTTGTTGCTACAATTACTTCCCTTGTGTGTGCCAGCTGGGTACGTAAACACTGAAATGTCAGCATATGATAATTTATCACTCAATAAGTTATATACTTATCTGTATATAACCAGAGTAATGGCACATCTAGAATATCTGAAAGTCTTTCCAACAAGAAAGAATGAAAAACAATTTAAACAATTAAAAAAAAGACATTAAAACATTAAAAGTTATACAAAATTAACTAAAGTTTGCTGTGTGCCACAATATCTGTTTGAGCCAATGCTCAGTTTCTCACTTCCCTAAAATTGTGGAGTCTGATGGTTCAATTAGTTTGATATAAAACTTCTGATAAGGCAAACTAGTCAACATAATTCCATCTTTTAGTAGCTTTATGGAAAGTATGTTGCTTTGTATGGCAGAATCATTCACAGCATAAACATGGAATTTTTTAAGACTGCTTTAATTGTGACCCCAGTTATCCTCATGCAGATCAGAAGGTTCTGCTGAGCAGTTTCCATCCAGTTTTAAGTGTGCTTCGTTAAAGTCTTTACTAGCACAGAATGCCAGTCAAGGCTGTTTTGGTATTTAGTCTACTGACTAAGAGGCCAACCCTGGTCAAGCCCTGTGTTCAGGGAGAGAAGAGGGTAATGCAAAGCCTTCTGAAGATAGGAATCCTTAGGGCATTGGATACATTGGCTTTTAGAATCTTGAGTAGTACTGAGTACCTGAGCTATTGTTTTTATTCAGGTCTGTAGATAAAATCCCCCATATCCTGAGGTCTGGGGTTAGCTGCCTTGAGAAACACTCAAGCCCCATTAATACAGATCTCTCAAAACCTTCCAGTTTTCCTGAATCAAACTCAGAGTTGCTCTTCTGTGATACTAGACTTGTGGTTCTTCTTTCCTATTGCTTTTCCTCATACGGCAAAGAGGATATTTGGGTAAGGGAAATACAACAAAGAGAAGCAGATAGGTGCAGAGTTATACAGTTATACCTGCATATATATTTAATGCAAGAATGCAAGTCAGTTCTCTTATGGCTCCCTTCAGCATGGTGTATTGAACAATGTGTCTAATCTGCGTTAGTCCATTCCTTTCCATCAAGGTTTCTTTCAGAGACACTTGGAAAGATTTGAGTCAAGGGAGGGCATACACTGTCCAGAGATCTGGCTTTAGTGAGTCTCTCTATAGCTTTTGCAGTAACACTGACTGGCTGTACGTGTTCCATTAGCAAACTGCCTCACCCTTTATCCCCCATACCCCACATTTAACCCAAGTACATTATGAAAAAGTCACATTGTTTTCCTCCCTTAGCAAGCCCCATGCTTTATCTCCCTTTTGGAGCTTCCTTCTTTTGCTGCCACAGGTTTTGCCTCTGTATGTGGCTATTGTGAGTGAGCCTCAATGAACTTCACGCATTGGCATTTGGTATCCTCTGTTACTGACTGAACAAGTGCTCCCTCTTCTTAGCGTTGATTAAGTAGGGTGCAGAAGCACAGGAACTAGGGTTATTAAGTTTAATAATGCATGTGGGACAGCACTTCAGCTTATGAGATGTAGAATGCTAATGTTAGAGTTCATCCTGTCTTGCTTCAGACAGTGTCTGTCTTACCTTAGCTTACCTTCTGCTTCTCTGTAGACCAAACAACTAATTCTAGTTTTACAAAGTGCTATTTCTGTGGTTGAACACCTTTGGTATTCTCCCCCTGACTTAAAGGCCTGAATCTCACAAACCTCCTTAACTGGAACGTGCATCTTCCAAGCCATCTTCAGGTTCTCAAAAATAATCACCTGCACCAGAAAGTCTTTCTAGCTGTTTCTTAAAACGAACCCAAGAAGAGATGATGGTGAGCAGATGAAAACATCTCAAAGAACAGTAAACTCTTTTGGACAGTCAGTACATCTTAAAGACTTCTCACTGTTGCTAAGCTTTGCTGTAGCAGTTTCCACAGTTCAGTCAAGTCCTCGTGTCTGGGGAAGTCTCTGTACCAGAAGGAGAATGAGGGCGAGACTCAGTTACCCAAACATTTGTCACCTCTTGTCTTCATTATGCAGTAGGACATATTAGAGTGTGAATCTTACTCTGCTTCAGAAAATCTAAGTAAAAAAAAAAAAAAAATCTGAAATATCTTTCAGCGTTCTAATTCTCTCCCTATTTTCAGTACCTGTTGGCCACAAACACACTAAGTAGAATCAGTTTCTGTATACCAGTCCCATTTTTGTGCTGTAGCATTCAGCCCAGATTTTTAAATGCGAAGTCTATGGCAGGAAAAATTCACCTTTTTTTCCTATGGAAACCTCTATAAGGTTAAATCTTACCTGTACAGGAGAGAGTGGAATAATTGCCCTGAGAAACAGCAGGTCATCATCATTTCTCCAACTACAGCCCCGTGTTCTGGGAATATTTTATTGACCTTGCGTTCTCCAAGGTGGAAATGTTACAACATTTTCTTAAAAAAGGCAACAAAGAGAACAAAACAAAGAAAACATTCTGACAACAAACGGCACTGCACACACCCCTCTCCCTAGAGAAGGGACACAATAAACAGTGAATCAACAGGAATTTGTCACATTGGAGGTTGCTGAATGTGCTTCTGGATGACACATGCAGCAGGAATCAACACGGTTTGAAAATCTACGTGGAACAGAATATGATAGATGGCCTTTGGGAAATGGCACTAGAGGAGTCTTCTAATCTGACCAAATTATCCTGTGTAGGCAAAATGCTAATATACTACAATGAAGCAGAAATTGAGAGAAAAGAGTTAATATTTTCTTCTCTAATTAAATGCTGAAAGTTCTATGGTTTCTACCGTTGTAGGAAATGTGTGGGGTAAGTGGATCATTTTACAGTAGCTCCTGAAAAACACTGTAGTTTGTTTTTTAAAAAATATGATCAGTTATTTTTGAGCTTCTCCCAAACCATTTGTTTCTTCCTGTTAAGCCACTGTTTCTGAAGGACTGAAAAATAATTTTTAAATCAGTGCAATCGTATACTGTGATTTTTATATTAGTTTTAAAATGTGTCAGTAGACATGAACACAACATAAATTTACAGAAATATTTAAAATCAAGATTAGTATTTTGAAAGTATTTTTTAGTATCAGATCTTTATTTATACACCTAAGTAGAAGCAAATCTTTTCTGACAACCTGCTGCGATTATGGATGCAGTGCATTTGAAGACCTCCTCTTGTGGAGCTCATTTGAAAAGATGTTGATAGCCTGTACGACAAGAAGTACCTTTGCTCCCGGAGAAGCAGACATTAACACAGCTCTAGTTATGTTACACTGTCAAAGAAGACACTGAAACATGACCATTAGTTACATGCTACAATGTAAAATAAATGATGATCCACGCTTGGCCTTGTACATCCAATGAAGTTGCAAAGTAGGACACTGAAATTAGAAGTATGGTTCTTGCCTCACCCATCTCTGCTCTTGCTCTGCCATCCTTGACTGAAATAGATTCATGGTCATGATAGGAAATTAATGCTGACTGATGGCAAGCAGCCTACAAATCTTTGCCTCCCTCCCCTCTCTCCACCCATGAAAAATACAGCTGTGTTCCCATCATGTTAATCTGCTATTCATTGACTCCTAAATGTCTCAGTGTAATCTTCAAAAAGTTAATCTCCCGTAAGTGAGGAGAAATCTTTATCTGCAAACTTCATCTTGCAAAAATTTTAGTTGTGCAACTTCAGAGTCTATTTGTTACAAATGAGTTTAATGTACCTACCCAGAATCAATTGTGTCGCAGGAAAATACTCTTAATTACATTTTACTGCTGTGACTGAATGTGTTGCTTTTACAGATAACATCATTTACACATCTTAAATGGAAGATATACTTAAATGGAAGAATAATGTCTCTTGAAATAATTATTAAGATATTTATGGTAATATAGAAGTGAACAACCTACCACTGAAGGATATATTTAAAATTCTTCCTGCATCTTGGTCCACCCTAGCTTGTTATGGCTGAGGTTATAATGGCAAAAATTACAGTGACACCTATGTACACAAGACGTGTTCTTGTTTTCCAGTACCACAGGTTTTTTTCCTACAGCAGTACAGACGAATTCCAGTGTTTTGTCAGCCTCAAACAATAACACGTAACCAAATTTCAAACATCAAAGACTTAAGATTTCTTAGTCATGACCAAGCATTGGAATAGGTGTGAAGATTGTTCTTCGGTAACAATTTAGTGGGTTTGCAATCCAGATTTTTTTACTTCCAGCATTAGCCTTTTTTCTCTGCCTTATCACTGTTTCTTTAAAATAAGTAGCAGAGGTTGAGTGTGCCTAAGAAGCCAGGTTAGCAAGAAGGACAATGTCTCTCCCCAGAAGAATGAAGCAATGCTGACCAATAAAAGGCAGACAGAAAGAGCTATGCCATTTGCCTGGTTTTCAAACTGTTCCAGCCCTCTGTGTATGGTTTCTGTTTCTACACAGCAAGCATGACAGGACCTGACGTGTATAAATGGGAATGAAAGTGTCTGCAGTTGTTGTGCTGAGAATCCACACGTTGCCATTTCTAGCTTCTTTCAGAAAGCCATGGAAGAGGCATTTCCATGCTTATCTTCCAAAGCTCTCTGCAGTAGCTTACAAAAAATAGCCTGAAGATCATCACAGCCAGCAAAGTGGATCGCCTCAAGAGTGCCTCTGCCGTTTTCAGGGATTTCCAAGAGATTTGCAAGGTTTGCAGTCTGGATCTGAAGTGGCTTTGGTCCTACAACACAGAATACGTATCAGTCCAGTGATGTAGGGACTGCCAGGGACAATGAGAACGGCTGCCTAGAGCCACCCCTCGTTAGTGGAAACTGTCTGTGTAGCTTTGGAAACTGCTTCTGAGTTTACAGAATAATTGCTACGCTCATCTGGTCTCTCTGTTCTGATCACTGTACAACAGAAAGGTGTGGAGAGGTTGCTTTAAGTCTGTGTCCCTTCCACACAGCGGTTTTTTTCCCTCTGTAAAGCCTCAGATCCCTAAGCAGGCAGTTCCTTGCGAGCACCTCCTGCCTAACCTGTATGGTAACTGCCAGTATAAGCAGGGCGTCCCTGACGTTCATAACCACTCCAGAATTGTGGCAATCATCACAGATTAACATTAGTGTTTTGCAGTCTGGACAAAGCCAGGCTCTTGCAAACTGTGTAGGAGAGGTTCAAGACCCTGACTGTAGACACCATTCTAGAAAGTGGAGCTTGCCTCTCGATCCCTAGGACGTGGTAAATGAACTTGTTGACACTTCCAGTCTCTTTCAATACAAATTAGAACATGTTAGCCTAAACTGAACGCATCTCTCTAAGCCTCTTCAACACAATCTGTAGGAATGTGTACGTCTGCGCCCTTTCTTGCTGTTCATGAAGCTTCAACTGTAAATATTACTGATACTGACACATATGTTCTCTAGCTAGTTTGTAGGCATCTCCATCCCTCTGCCTTCTTGAGGAAGGAGAGCATATTCCTTTGGGGTTACTGCACTTGAATTCCTTCCATGACTGGTCCTTCCATCTCATTTATGTGCATGAGAAGGGATGCTGCTTCCCAGGAATTTCTTCTCTTCTTTACATACCAGTGCAACTTCAGGAAATACTGAATTTTATCCTTCTTGGATTCTTTCAAAAAGCAAGGGATGTGAAAAAGGATCTTTCACAACTTGTGGTTAATGCTCACTCTGCTAATGAACTAACAAATAAACAAGCCATCTTATGGAAAGGTACGCTTAGCAGTATAGATCAGAAATATTTGGATATCCTTGACGTGGGGTTATTGAATTACTGTCAGCAGAAACAAGGGGTTTTATAACTACTTCAGCGCACAGTCATAGAATCATTTAGGTTGGAAAAGATCATCGAGTCCAGCTCTGAGCCTAACACTGCCGAGCCCTCCACTAAACCATGTCCCTGAGCACCAATCTACAATGGCAGATACACAACAGGAACGTGAACAGGGCTGCCAAGCACGGGAAGGCAAGGAAAGGCTGCGTTAGCAGGCTGTTCTCCACACTGCTCTGCTGATCACATACCCTCACCAGCAACCTGGTAAAGACTCCTGGGATGAGACAGTGTCCCTCTGCCACAGAATTCCTGCTTCTCTAGATAGACTGTGGCTGCTTGGTTTTTGGTCTTTTAAAAACCCTAACTAACAGGTTTTGCATGAGACACAAGAGATAATGCTCTCCAGGCTCTTCACGCCAGTCGATTATCAAGTGGCTCATCACCTAATACAAAGAGAAAGATTAGTGAAAGATTAATTTTAAACCACAAATATTTACATTTTCTACTTTCTTTGATATTTTCTTAAGGGGGGAGTGGTGTCAGGAGAGGTCCAGGAATCCCGTCATAGCTCTTTTTCTTCCCACCTAAAGACCTCTTAATTTGAACTAAGACGGCTTATGCCTCACAGCAGTCTATGACAAAGGAATTCAGAGGAAACACCTTTCAGTTTTCTCTCAGGAACCTACAGCCTCTCAGTTCTCTGTAAGAGCACTCTGAGAGTGTGAGCTTTAGGTATGAACCTGAACCTCCTGTGAAGTAGTTTATTCCAGTGCTCCTGTATTTCTCTTTCACTTCTCTACTTCCTGACTGCTCCCTCAGCTGAACAGGATGACTCTATAGCCCTTTATTCCTGCAGGATTTAATGAACTATCTACAGCAGGCAAATACAATGGCTCCTGTCCCACCTCTGCAAAGAATAATAAGAATAGTAAATACCCCAGCAGATGTTGCTACTTTTCCCAGCGTTATTCAGTTCGAAACAATATACTTTCCATTCATGAGGAAAAACACAATGCAGAATCTGGCAGTTGAGAGGGAGGGAAAAAAAGAGCACTGTAAGTCAGTTTGTCATGAAGGGCATTACTGTTGCTATGCCAGGGGTATTTTCACTTATCTCACTTTCTACCCTCTTCTCTAAAATGGATGTGTGTATGGTGAGTGTGGCTGCTGGCTGCCTCGCTCTCAAGCACAAGCTTTCCTTGTGTGCCTTATGTAACAGTCATGCTTAAATTTGCAGAATGGATTGTGTAACGGTTGCTTGACTAGGAAGAAGATTTCATAGTCACAGGAAATCCACAGCTGTCTGGGCTAAAAAAATCTTAACGTCTTCTAAATGTTTGTCTCTTGCTCTTCTTGTGGTTTTGTTCTATTTTTAATCTTCTTTATGACAAGACGGTATTATTGAATACTGATGAGACAAAACATGATTCAGTTTCAGGCAATACATTTTTTAGTAACTTGTGAGCCCTTTCCGTGTGACCTACAATGTTTTGGATATGGTTTCAGGCAGGTTAGGCTGATGGATTACATTCTGCTGTTATTTGAGGGTGTGGGGAGAGAAGAGGAAAAGAGACTGGTAAGAGAGAACACCTGAGACAATCAGGTTTGCAAACTTTTGCTTGTCTAAGTTTTCCTCTCCTGGTAGATCTTATTTTATTTATCGATAGCTAAATGATTTTTGTAAAAGCTCAGCTGGCATGTTCTCTACCTAAGGAACTGTCAGCTTTAGGTAGATCCTCAGCTTGTTTAGTTGCTGTGACTTCAAGACAGAAGAGTTTCGCAGGGCTGAGCTCTGTGTGACTTGCTCATTGCAATGGTATAATACACACATTTGACGTTAACTCCAGTAAAATCTGTGCTGTATTTCTACCTGCCATGTTATGAATATAGAAATCTTGTGCAACTAAGCTAACTTCAGTCATTAAAAGATCTGTACGCAAACTAGTAGTTTGAAAAATAGGTCACGAAGAGAAATCCCCCAGTGGATTTAGGTGACTATAGTAGCCTTAATAGTTAATAAAATTACTGAAGGGTAAATTGAGCCACTTGGAATATCTGTATAAATTATTCCTCCTGAGATGGGTGCCTGAAATAGAACTGAATGTCTACACAAACTGCAAGCCCAATAAAGTCTCTGTGTTTCTGCATGACTCCTCTCTTAAGTCTACGTATTTCAAATAAGGAATTAAAATGACTGTGGTGCACAAAGCTTTCTTCAGCAGCGTTGCTCATTCCACATGCAATTATTTATTTATGTATGCATGGTTCCCCAGTATACCTCCCTTAGAACATTGGAGTTATCAATTCTGGAAATCAATAAAACACATCTGGTAAGTAAAATTTGGATGGTATCATGCTGGGATGGCTTTTGTAATACTTCCTGCATTCATTATTAATGGTTCATTATGGAATTAATAATTTAAAGCTATCTCTGAT
This sequence comes from Cuculus canorus, assembly GCF_017976375.1. Lineage (NCBI taxonomy): Eukaryota > Metazoa > Chordata > Aves > Cuculiformes > Cuculidae > Cuculus > Cuculus canorus. Next base: position 17,674,758 of record NC_071413.1, read on the forward strand.
AATTTTAACAGTCCCCAGTCTACTATAGGGGGTTTTATTATTATTTTTTTATTTGCATATAACTTTGTGTTCTGGGACCAATATCCTTCATATACTTTCAAAGCTTCAGGGACTTATCAAAATACAGTAAAGCTCAGGGAAAATGAATGTATAACTGTTACTTAATATGAAGAAAAGGTAAGTCATATGTGAACCTCATTTAATGTTTTTTTTCCTTCTTTGAAGCCTTCTAACTTTTCCTATATAAGTAATTCACTTCTCTCATATTCACTTTACAGATATAAGAGCTCTATCACTTTTGGGAACTAAATTAAGGTGAGGTTGAGAATTCTACCATATGAATCAAAAAAATGAATATCCAACAGTTCTTGTAGCTAAAGACAGTGGCAGTCCAAACAGGGGAGCATTGGATTTTCAGTGTCAGGATCAACCCATCACTGTAAAGAGAGAAAAGTCAGTTCCTATGTGAGTTGAACAACAAGATCAGTGGTGGCCAGGGATTTGAAAAGAAAGAGTTTTGTGTATGATTTAAGTCCTTTTATATGCTGAGCTACAGAGAATCTGGTAGTACAACATTAAAAAGAAAATCAAAGGCAGTTATTCTGCATAACTTCCTAATGGAACTGGCTCAGAACAATTGTTCCAGAAAAATATTTTGTTCCCAAATCTCCAGGTAGCAGAGGGAACAAGAAAGGAAGGATATCACTGTGTAATAAACATAAAAGTTAACCTAATTTGAGTCAAAAAGAGTTTTACTGTTACTCTCGGTGATATCAGGCTTTCATCTCTCTGATTTCTTATATTTCTTTTAGCTCCATGATCTTCATGATATCTTCCTCAGTAAAAATCTGCAGAGCAAACCTGTTGTGCGTTCTAAGTAACATGTAGAAATGCATACATATTCTCTAGTAAGAGAAAGATTTTTATCAGGAATAACCTACTTAATTTCTAGTTAATATTTCATTTACTTTTAATACTTAACATTTTTTAAATTGTGCTGCTTTTGTATGGATGATATATGTATTTGCCTGCTTCAAATTGCATTGCAACCATTGGTAGAGAATACTTAGGTTTAAGAATAAGAAAATGTTTAATTGTTACATAAACTCTTACTTTAAATATAATAATGAAAAGGTATTCAGTACAACATAGGGCTTAAGATGTATGTTTGAATGATCAAAGACGAAATATAAAGTTTATTTAGAGACAAACTCTCTGTTTTTAGTTCCGATGTAAACGGCACTGGGAATCAGGTCATTGCATTAATAGTTCATGAGATGGGAGACTGGATCAGGAAGAACATAACTGAGTACCAAGTCTGGTGCCAGTTGAGTATTTGGTGTGATTCCAGGTAGCATCAATAATGTGGGAGAAGAACTGCATGGAGTAAAGATGTGCAGGATTGGAGGAGAGGGAGATGTGGGGAATCCCAAGCCTCGCAGTTCAGTAGGCAGATTTTCTATCTGCAGAAGAAGAATGTTAATTTTGTTAAAGTCTATCTATCAAAGAGCAACTCTGAGAACTGCAGAGACAGATTTTATTCTACTTTTGAAGCTCACACGGGAGAATTCTCATTTCCTATTTCATGAAAAAAGCATTGGATATTTCTTAGGCAATCCCATTCCTCTAAAATAACAGAAGTATTTTTGAGGAAAAAGAAGTCCTCCAGCTTTCTGAACAATAACTTCTTGAAGGCAATAGAACCATTTGTTCAATAAAAACAGAAAAACTTCAGTGGATTTGGAGTAGGAAATATCAGTCAAAAGGAGAGATCTTCTTTGGAATGCACTCAATCAAACCATTAGGATGATGTTCGTTGGGACAATAAAGTTCAACATCATTTTGTGCTCCTGCTCCAGAAAGAACTGGCAGATATCACAATGGGGGACACTGAAAACAAAGCAATAATCCAGCTTTTGTACTTTTTGTGTTTTCTTTTGGATGGAAACACTGCCTTGTTTCTTGCAGCTCATGGAGCGGTTCCTAATGGTTATGTATTTTCAATGCTTTGCCTCAGACTAATTGTTTTTCCACTGCTATGTAGAAATTAAAGCAGCTTTTAGAAAATTCTGAGAGTATGAGAAGCTGTTGCAATCCTGCAGTCTTGATTCCTGCATAGCACAGGCCATAGGAGTCCCAGGAATTAAATGTTGCTTTGAGTCTGATAGTTGCTGTGTGATCAGAGTTTTCTCTTAGATAATCTTCTAAATAATTTTGCTGTCTTCTGTTAAGTGTGTCTGATTCTTCTAAGTGCTTTTGTGGATCCTGGAAACAGGCACAGTATTCCAGAGTGGCTTAACAAGTCACCAGTACTGAGGAAATACGACCCATTTCTTCCTAGTAGATGTTGTCTTGTTATGTCTGAGGGTCATGTAAGTCCACCTGGTGGAGCCTATTTCATTACAAATTAATATTCTAATTATCAGGATTTCCATGTTCGTAAGAGAATCGTTTCCTACAACAGCTAGGTTTCCTCCCCTGTAAGTACAGCCTACAGTCTTTGTCACAGACCTGCAACTTTCCATTTGAAATACTTAATCTTGCGTGCTTACCAAAAGATCCAATACTTAATTTCAGGAACCTATCTTCTTAATTGTTTTCACTCTGCTAGTCTTTCTATCAGTAATTATCTCTCCAGATACACAGATTACCTTAATCGATACTTTATAAAACTGGGTATGTAAGATGATAGCTAGTGACAGCCACGTTGTCTTTGTTGTTCAAAAGCATCTATGAAATTTTGAGTTTTCCAGCACATGTCCAGGTGCTGTAAGACATTAGATATTGCCTACTATTTGATTTCTGTGCATAAATTCAGCAAACAAAATGAACACAGCTGGTAATATACCTATTATTACTCACTTTTCAGTATTCGTCAGAGGCTCAAAGTAAGATACCTTTCATGCTACCTTTAAGTAATCACCAAGCTTAGTATAAAGCCTCTTTGACATCATCTTTCACTATGGTTTTCATCAATATGTGTCATCAAATGGATGGTTGATACAACGATGCAACCGTTTTCCTCAAGCTGGATCTGTTGTGTATGAGGGGTTCGTCCTATCAAACTGTGTTGTTTTATGCCTTTTGACAGACAATACCAAGCTAATTTAAACACAACATTTTAGTAAATGCAAGTTGCCTTACATTCTTATTATTTGAATTTTAAGTTGAAAGATAACTTTATTATCTCACCATTGGATCTGTCAAGTCAACACATATATGCGTTCATGATGATAAATGTAGGAGCTGCAGTCATTCGGCAAGAGGTTATTTTGACCCTTATCAGTTTAACACGCCTGTGTTTCATGCATAAGGAGTTTTATAGGTCCTACACTGTATATATAGCAATGTGCCTTACACGAGTTTGACATAAATCACGTTTCTTCTGTCCATTTAGGATGTTTTCAATTATGGGCCTCATTACTGTCATAGCATATGTTGTATAGGATGCATAATCAGGATTACTGAAATGTGTGAGAATCTAATTTAAGACTCAGGGCTACAAGCCTGAGGAGTTTTCACTGACATTAATGGGAGTCACACATATGAAAATATTCACTGGCTCACAAAATTAATATTCCTTCATCAATGCTATCATTAATTTTTAAGAAATATCTCTAATTTCTATCAAACCTAGCCACAATACACTAAACACAGTCCCTTAGCACAATGCAATAGTGCTTAGAGAAATGAAAGTCTTTTTGTAAAAAGCATGCAAATAGATCTTTTAAAGACTGAAAATCTTCCATATATGTAGCTTACAGTGCTGTAACATGGTGGGTTGAAAGCTTTCCTGTGAAAGTGTTTTTAGACAGTTTGGGGGTTGATTTATGTTTCTAGAGAAATGAAATTGGTCAGAAAAAAAAATGGGTATTTCTTCAGAAGATGTCAATACTTTATAAAAAATGAAACCCTATATTTCAGTCAAAGAACAAAATCTGAAGTGATTTGTACAGCACTAAAGAATCTCCTGGAAATACTATGTAGGTGCCTGATGTTCCCACTGCCTTCCACGCACCAGTGGGTGCTGGCTGGTTGGGCCAGTGCCTTGGATATGGCTGTGGGTCTGTTGATGCTAGCAACAGTCTTTGAACTCTGAAAAAAAACCCAGATGATTGCTTGGACTGATATTTGGAGCTAATAATTTAAAATGGAAAGCCATGGTTCTCTATGAGGAATAAACCCACACATATTTGTGAAGAACTGTGTAACATCAACCAGTTTTCTGTTATGAGCTCCTCCTTCTCTGGGCCCACAGAATCAGCTATGGTTCAGGTTGTGCTCCTGGCTGCTTACCAGCTAGAAATGCTGCCAGGTGAGTGCAGATGGAAATGGTAACCTTCAGAGTGAGCTGAAAAATCAGCATTTGTAGAGAGAACTCAACTTCCGAACACAGCTGAATGTGAGAGGGATAAGAGTTCTCTTGTTCTTAAAGAGTTAACTTCATTTGTACTCTAAGAAATGTGAAAGTCATAGCACAGGAAGGTGATTCAGTATAGCTCAAGAGGAACTGTGGATGTGATTTATACAAACATTTGAATTAAGAATAGTGAAGGTCATAAGCATTATAGTTGCTTTATATATATATGTCATATTTGGTCTCTCAGACTCTGACACCAGATCTCAGCCCTAGGGTAAATCAAGGTCTGAGTATGGTTAAGAGCTGATATGAACTGGAGCTGCTCCGAGGTCTTTTTGTTATTTGGGGACTGCCAAAAATTAGGGGTCCTATGTGCCCTAGAAGTCATTTACCCCCTAGGCTGCATCTGTTTCTGAATACTGGAGTCAAAGTGTCTGGAGAGGAGCTGAAGACTTGCCTATTATATCTATATTTTTATCTATCCCTCTCACCGTTAGGTGTTACCAGCTTTTATTATTCAAAATTATTTGCCTTTGACACTCTGCATCCTGAAAGTATATTTATAGAAATATTATTAAAGAAGTGAATCTTTCATTGCTGAAAGTATTGTATGATGCTGTTTCCCCCTAACAATATCATAGTGGACCGTGGGAACAGACAGCTTTATAATAAGATAGAATGTAATTGATAATGCAGACTTACTTGATAGTGAAAAATGAGACTGTCACCAGGCTCATGGAAAATCATTTTGGTAGAACAACCTTGCAAGTGAAAGAAAAGAAATAACCCCAAACAGACAGCTGATGTCTATTAAAATCAGTTCCCACACTGCTTTCCTATTCTGTACTGGTTTAACGCTTATTTCTTGATTAGACCATCTTTGATCTCATTTGTCATTATCAAATCATTGGACGTACTAATGTTCCTCTGAAAGGCCAATAGACTGAAATAATCAATAAACCAGACACTCCTTAGGGCAGAATTCAGCCCTTGTTTTGAATAGTACTTTATTTCTTACCCGATCCTGTTATTTTTTGTTCATCTCTGCTTACATGTGCTCTGAAGGGTTTTGAATAAATATTTTAAACTTTCTTAATAAAGAATTAGTTCAATGAGAGAAATGTTATAACCATCTTCAAACACTTGAAGGTTACTAAAAAACAAGAGGAGAGACACTACTTGGGGTAGTGCAGGAAGGTTTTATGCTTTGGCTTAGTTAAAAGGAAGTGTACTGAGGGTGAACAGATATAACGTGTAGCAAAATAACTTAAACTGAAAATATATTTCAAAAGAGGCAAAGAACATCCCCTGATATGCGTGTTTCTGCACCGTCAAAGTTAATGCATTAACCATCTATATCCATTTTGAGATGGACCAGAGAAACAAATGAGGAATAAAGATGCTCCAGAGGAACCCCTGCATTAGTGAAATCCATCTATGTGCATTTTAAAATGGACCTGAGAAGTAGATGAAGAATAAATATGCTCTAGAGAAATTCTTGCATTAGCAAACTGAAGTGGTGTACTAAGCCTTTCCCACCTCTAATTTTTTTGATTTGTTGATAGATCTGTAATTAAGCTGCTGATCCTTAAAATGCTTTCTGATAAAATGAGATGTAGTACAGCATGAGCATTAGTAAGCTAGCTGCAGATCATTGTTTTAAACACACAAAAGAAGAGCCAAGTCCTGAAGGATTTTTTTTCTCTTTGGAGTAAACTTTACAATTGTAAGCGATATCCAAGGTATCACCTCCTTAGAAGGACACTTATATATGAAGACTGGAACCTAGTGAAAATTAACATCACACTAATTAGGCAGATTCCATTTCTGTTAGCGTTTAAAATTCAGCTTTGCTGAAAAGCAAACAGCAATAGCCAGAATTAAAGTCGGAGATCATGGTTTCCTGTGGAGCAGTGTTTTTAAATACCAGCTTCTTTGATTAAACACAACTCTTGCAGTTGCCCCACCAGGCCACCCACCATGGCAGCTCATCTCCCAAAATCATCTGCCCTCTTCCTTAAAGCTCTGCTGATCCATTGCCAGCATGGCACCATGTCCTTTCAACACTGTCGTGATACCATGGTCTAGGTTTTCTGCCATGTCCTCATTTGTCCTCTGTCAGCACAGACAGCTTCCCAGGTCTCGGGTCACATGGAGGAAAGATGATGTTTTGGTGTTCTTGATCTACAGGTCTTGCACGAGAGAGGCCCACATCTCCCCTTCTTCCTTTCCCCTCTCATCCGTCCCTAAACTTGGGACCTCACACACTGCCAGAGAAACATGTGGCGAGGATAAAACTCACCTGGTGCACAATAGCCTGGTGCAAACCCCACATGATTCCAAAGAAACTGTCAGATTGCTGGCACATATGGAAATGATGCTTTCAGAATTCTGATGAGCTTAAGGGTAGCTCCTCTGAAGTGTGTTGGAGTCAGCGAAGAAACACCACCAAGTACAAAGTAAATGGAGATGCCTAGAAATTCCCTTCATTTCTCTTCCCTGCATCCGTTCAGGCACGGCATTCTGGACCTAACAGCCTCCTGATTTGAGCAAATGTCAGGTGACACATCAGGTTTTCCAAGATAAACCTGCATGTTATATGTTTCGTAATTCCATAATAATGACTATTGCTAAAGTTCAGTATGCTGCTTGACCATCCAACTGAAAACTCATTCTATATTAAAGTGGAGGTAAATAGCGAAACCGTTGACTGCAATAAAAGCAAAGCAGAAACACTATCTTACTGATTTTGTACCAGCTTTGTCTAACTTAAAAAGACTAAATTTTGTAGGATGTAGTCAGTCCTGTATACAAGTATTATTTCGTGTAATTTATTGGTGGCTTTGACAGAATAGAGGTGTTGACTTCATAAAAGAGCTTCTAAGCACACACAGGGGCAACTTTTCATAGTGTTTTTATTAGTGATGAATGATTTTGAAGCTGAAATAGCATTGCCGTACTGCTGCACTTTTTACTGCAGCATGTTACGGGAAATCAGACAAATTAAGTCCTCTCTAGCTTTCTCTTCAAATGTGGATTGTTCTTTATCAACGTTTTGGCTGGCTTAGCAGAGAAGAAGGAAACGATGATGCAAAGGGGCTGAGCTGATGTTATTAGAGAAAGTGTATTTGCTGAGCACTGGATAGAATGTTACTAGAACGTGACATACCTAAGCTGAGCTTAGAGCCCGGGTATCTTGCGCAGACGGAGCTTTCCTTCTCTGCTGCTGATTTACAGCCTTGGAGCAGCCTTTCCAGGAAAGGGGTTTTTTTTTAAAGTGGTTTTAAGAGGTATCAGTGGTATGTTGAAAAATGTGTTGGTCACACAAAATTCACTCCTTTTTCTGCACCAATGATTTTGTACAACCAACACTTTCTGTATTCCAAGAGTTCTCAAACTGCTGAATGGGGAAAGAGTAAGCAGGTGAAGAGGGGCACTCATCACCTATTTTATCGAAGACGTTCCTATGTATGAAAAAAACACATCAAGAAATAAAAAGAGGAAATAGTAAAGTGCAGAGAATGAACTTTGACTCAATGGTTTAGCTTTAGTCTGCTAAAAAAATATTGTTTTCCTGGTCACTGCTACAGAAGCAAAACCTATTTTGTGTTGGAATTTTGTTGAACAACATTTTAAAAATATGATTATTTCCAAGACATAATATGTGGGTATTGAATGCTTTTGCTGTTTAGTAGTCTGCATTCAAATTATATACTTAGTTCCTTCTCTAAGAGTTTTTTTTTACACCACTCAAATGAAGGTAAACTAGTTTACACCCCAGATGAGGACTCTGAATTGCCTTCGCATTCATGAAATGAAAGGGTTTTCACATCCGACACATATGGGACTGATGTTTTGCTACTCAGTCTTTGTAGCTTCAGACTGGAACGTTTTTACTATTATTTTTAGCCCTCCCCTCCAATTATTTGTATTAGAAACAGTATTAGAAACAGTTGGCTGCACACACTCAAGTGCACTGAGTCTTGTCATAGTTCAAAACCAAAAATTAATACCAAAGAAAAAGAAGGGAACACAATCAGAAAAGGCCTTTGCCAAATGTAGTCAGCGCTTGCAATGGTTGGGTCAGGAAGCATTATCTCTGCTACTCTCAAGACTTATCTTGTGTGTGCCTACTGTAGGACTGTGATGCATATATCCATGCTCTTGCATAATGCTTTTCTTCATGGACTCATAGAACGGTTTGGATTGCAAGGGACCTTTAAAGCTCATCTGGTCCAACCCCCTGCAGCGAGCAGGGACATATCCAACCAGACCAGGTCACTCGGAGCCCCGTCCAACCTGACGTTGAATGTTTACAGGGATGAGGCCTCTCAGAGCTCTCTGGGCAACTTATGCTAGTGTTTCATCATATCTCATCAGTGTAAACAATATGGGAATTTTAATGAATCTGTGCATTTTATCTACTTGGACAGCCTACTTGATATGGTAGATCATGGAAGATTAGAAAACCAGGCTTTAGCTTACCTGATGTTGTTTGCCTTGAAATTCATTACAGAAAAGGAAGTGGGAAGTCAGAATGCTCAGTTGTGTAGAGGAACAGTTAATAGCCTAACTGCATCATGCAAAAGGCCAAGTTAGGATATTCAGTGTTCTTGATACTACAAACACATGCAAGGACACCCAAATCAGTTCTGCACCGTGTGGGAGTTTGGCTGGTAGGGCTCATTACCTCGGGCTCAGTGCTAGCTCTCACTGCCCAGAATTGCTCAGCAGGGAACCTGGTAAATGTTTCTGCACTCCCTAGTGCCTGTGAGTTTGTCTAAACCCTGATCCGCGGAGGCTCGGCATAACACGAACATGGTCTGATGGCTTTAGTATTTGGAACACTCTTGTGCGTGCCTGTCGTGGTGTCTACGTAATTGCATTTGCAAGTGAGAATATTTAGAGGACTGTAAAATCTAGAAGCAGAATAGGATAAGGGCTTTTGAACAATCTGGGTTTCTCAGTCTCTGGTTACCATTGTTAGTGGAGAGCTCACTATAGCTACTCAGCCTTTGTAACACCAAAGGCTGGAGGAGATTTGTGCTATTACCTGTTCTTGCAACCCGTTAAATATGAAGCCTCGTTTGTCAGCTGCACAGACTCCTCAAACGCCTGGTGTTAAGTGAGCAATCCAGACCATTAAAAATCCTTAGCAGGTCTAAGTCCTCTTAACGTCCTTAGCAGTTGTTAAAGCATTTATTTTCTTCACTCCTTTCACCTATTTTTTTTTTTAAATTTTGTATTTTATGTGTTTAATTATCTGTGGTAGAAATACTGCTGCTGTCACAAGCTTTCACATACTGCCAACTATACTCATATTTCTTGGATAGGGCTTGAATGTGTTCCTTCATTATATATATATATTTCCAATTGGAAAGGGGTAAACAATTCTTTTTAAATGATTTTGGTTTATGTAACATTAAAATAAATAAATGCTATTCTCACTAAGGAAATTCTGACAAGATCTAAGCAATGTATGCTTCCCCTGCAATACAACAATATTTCAAGTAGATTAAACCTTGACAAAAAGTTAGATCGAATTATATTCTTTATGCTCGGTTTTCTTTGGGGAACCAAAACTCACCGAAGTGTAGAAGTCTAATTAATTATGTACTATGCTAATAATTTTTAAGTTAAGAACACTAGTGATTTAACTCTAACAGGCCTTGCAATTGACTATGACAAGAAAATTATGAGGGCTGAAAAAAAATCAGAGAAATAAGAAACCAGTGGCCAGTACTATTTCTGCTGTGGTGGTTACAGTAGTGGTGAGCAGAAGAACAGCAAGGTTGACTCAAACAGAAGGGATATCTTTGATAACACTGAGGCATAGTGAAGGAGCAAACAAGTTTATGTTCTTGTTTTCCCAAATATAAGCTCTCAGCTGCTGGAGAAATACTCTGATACTGGAGAAATACTGATACAAAAGTTGCATCATGATCATCACATCAATAGCTGTATTTAAGCGTATCATTATATGCCACTTATATATCTACTGTTTTGCACACAAAGCACCTTGTAGCACTGTGTGGATTCTGCATTGTAAAAAAAGGTATTTCTTTCTTTGCAACCTCCTGCCTTATCAGGTTTTTTTTTCTGTAAAAACTAGTTAATAATCCTTACTTACCTTCTTTTTTTCAATTCATGATCTTTTCTAAGGCTGTGAATCCTGGTTTGCTCAGCCTCTCTCAATAGAGTAGCTGTTGCACATCTTTGCAAACACTGCTGATCTTTCCTAGGTCTATTTTGTCCTTTTGTGAGATATGCCAATTGCATGTAATAAAGAAGATGTGAATACACTGTGTGTACAGCAGTACAACGCTCTTTATTGCCCAAGTACCGGTTCCTTTACAATTACTGCCAACAGCCTGTATGCCGGTTCCAGGGCCATTGTATGCAGAGTTGCTGTTTGATACATCGGTCGTAGACTCCAGCCTGTACATCTGGTTGTAAAAGAGGTGTAGAGCATTCTAAAACTGGCATACGTTGGCATCAGGTGGCTTTCTTGAACACATGGCTTATTCCTTGAGGCATCACTCTGGAACGTGAACCCTCTCTTGTTTTATTTTGTTCTTAAGGTGAGGTCTGGTACATACATACACCATGCATGAATGAATTCTGGGTACAGATACAGAGTTACATCACTTTTTCCTCATGTAACCCGCTTTCCTGACCATACCGACCATACCACCGCTCTCTCATGTACTTAGACTGGTTGATTGTAAGGAAAGGTAGAACATGGATTTCTTGCATTCGGTGTCCTCTCTCTGTTTTTTCTTCAGGCTCAGCCCCTGTTGGTTTGCTTCTAGAGAGCAGTGGTTACATACTGTGTGCTTTCACTCCAAATCTTCCCGAAGTCAGAAATACAGTCTGAACAGATGCTGTAATACATTCTTGCAGCTTTGGAAGGGCTAGGAAAAATCTGTGCTGTTTATAAACACTACAAAGCAAAAATAAAACAAACTTTTCTCTTATGCAGGCAGATTTTGAGTTACTGAGCCAAGTAATCATGGCTAAACTTTGCTGTAGCTGTGTAATACTGAATCTATCTGGAATGTGGTGTCACCTATTTCCAGCTCACAGAAAGACATCCAGAATCAAAGTTTCATCTGTAGTAATAGCGTGTGATAAAATATTCATTTGTACTTGCCTGTAGTAATACATTAGGCATTTCCAAAAGATGAAGACTTTTCTTAGGATCTGATCTGGTAACTTTTGTTTGAGAGAGAATATATCACAGTATATCAAATTCAGCTCTCACATTTCCTAGAGATACATAGAAAATAGAAATGTAGGACATCCTGCACAATCTGAAATGAACGCGCTGCAAGGGTAGAAAGCAAAAGTCCATAATAAGAAACTGAAACTATTTTTCAATATACCGGTGTCATATCATGTAATATTTAACCAGACTCTCCAAAGTGAGGGAGACTTTGATGTGGGCTTGTAAATCAGATTGTTGCATCTCATAGGGAAGCCTTGTAACAATTTACTTGAGTCACACAGTGGATAATAACACATTTACACAGTAAAAAAATACAGGTTTGCCTTTTGTTTCCAGTGGTGACATTTTGAGAATGTTCCCGCTTTTGTATCTGATCAGGGAGAGAAGATAAAAATCTGTAATTGTGTCCTAGATCCCTTGGTGGCACAGACTATAACAGAAGCCAATAGAGAGTCTTATCTGCAATGCCGATATGCTAACATGGAAAATCGGACTCTCTGACACAACAGTGCTCTCTCCGGAAGCACAGCTACAAGTGACAGAACTTCATTCCTGGCAGCAATGATGTATCCGCTGGGATATCTTAGTAAACCAGGAACTGCTTGGTGCCACATGTGGTTTGACATTCTTCTGTAAGTTAAAAGGAGCTGAATATATGTTACAGCAGTTGTATATGAAATAGTAAGATTATAATAACACTACCTACATTGTATTGTATTTTTGAAAATGCTTTAGAAAAAAAGCTGAAATTACCATGCCTACGTTAGAGAAAAAGAGACCCTGAGAAGGGTGTGTTTACATAAACAGAACCAGGATTACCACAGCAGTCTCCTGTGTCTCAATGTATCACCTGTCAACTAATGTAGCAGGGCAGAAGGTGTCTGGGTTGGTGCAGGGATAATAGACTCACTTCTGTAAAGCGTTAGGTGACTTTGAGAGGGAATTGAGCCATGCTTTTACTCTGCTCTCATGGAATTCAATATACCCTCCTCTGAATAAAAGGAAGCAAATTAAAAATGTGTCAAAAAAGCCGGAAGGTAAAAGTGTCGAGGAATCCAGTATGCCAAGTAGAGAAGAAGAGTAATGCTAGACTTTAAATAATGCTATTTATGAGAGGTATGTTATAAAAATGAAATTACTATGGTTGTTTTCTATGTATGGTTCTTATTTCTTATTATTTCTGCCTTTATCTGGTAAGAGCTTGTAGCTCGTGTGCAGGATTCAGCCTCCACCCTCACTTCATCTAACTCCCATCGGAGCACCGCATACAAAGGAGCTCAAAGATAACAGCAGTATATCACACTTTCAGAAGTACTTCTGCATCCGTCACCTTGAGATTTCTTCTTTATGTGAAGAAGATACTGCTATAAATTCTGCTGCAAGAAAATACATGAAGATAGACAGAAATGCAATGAAAAACTCATTCTGAACTACTGGAGAGCTCAACTTTAAAGTAATAAAGATCAAAACTGAACTGCATGAGACTGCTTTTGATTTACTGAACACTATGACTAGTTGCACAGCAAGCAATTAAGAATGATAACTGAGAGAAATTAGTTCAAGATAACAGTATTTACAATGGATATTAGGATTTTTTTCCCTGCAGTTTTTGGAAGTGGATTCTTTTTTTTTTTTCACACCACAGAGTTGGAACTGTCAAGTGGTCAATATCTTTAACAATACAAATTACAAGCATGTCTCTTTATTTAAGATAATATTTAATGTAGTTCAAAAGGATGACATTCCTGTTAAAAACAAACAAAACGAAACAGAAAAGAAAATGTTTAAACTTCTTGAAACCCAGATAAACCCTGCTTCTTTCTTCAAAAAAGTAGTAAAACAATAAGAAAGCTGACTGAAAACCAGCCAGATAATCAGCTAAACCCAGTGTGAATCTAGAAGACGAGAGTTCTGCAAAATTTAAGAATTAATGAAGCATATGCAACAAAAAGTTCCTGTCCTAAGTAACTCTGAACTCCTTGAAGCTTTCTTAGAGTACAATGGCATTCACACAGTAATGAGACTGTAGCAAATCAAACCTGAGTTGGAAGAGCAGTACCAAACTGGCGGGTGACAGCCAATGCACTGCAGAGTCTTTTCCAAAGAGAAAGATGGGATCAGATCTCCAGGATGATTTAGTCAGGATCTGACAAGCAACACCTTTCATGTAGGACTGTGCAAGAAAATGTATCTTAGGCAGGGTCCTCATTGTTACCAAACCTAAAGCTCATTTAGGTCAATGAAGTAGTTTCAGAGCGGGTCGGTGCCTCGTACCAAGTAGAAGAGATGCACAGATCCCTCTGAAGTCACAAACTGAAAACCTAATGGGACAAGATTCTAATTTACTAAAGCTGTCAGTCCTAACTACTGTACCTGAAGCTATTCTATGCTTCATTAGGTTTTTTCCTCATTTATGAGTAATCTGACATAATATCTGAATATCCTGGTTTCGTTTTCTTATGGATTCTATAGGAAATCCTGATCTTTTGCTTCATGCATTTGCTTTAACTATTTGTTTAACATTCTCCACATCTAAATACTCTCAGAATGAAGTGATTTGCTGGCCTGAATGCTAATGTTGTCCATACTTGAAGCAGAAAATCTGCATTTAGTTCAGCAGTATCAATATGTAGGTACTGAAGCAGAAGGTGGAAGCAGCATGTGCACCCGTGGAGAATAGAGCGCTTTTGCAAACAGTGTCACATTTTTTTGAAAAATACATCTGTTTTGCTCAATTGACACTCCATGATACTGCAATTATGAGCCATATGTGAGTGTGGTAATTTGGGAAGATAAATTAACATTTTAAAATCAAGACTTGGTGATGTTTATATCATTGTGCAACAGATTCCATAAAGGTAGAAGAGGGTTCCCTTAGTTTAAGAACAGGCTGTGTCCTAATTGCTATTAGATATGCCAAAAGAACTGTACAGTTGCTGTGCTGTGACACAAATCCCCCAAAGGAGCCCTGGCAGATTCCGAGCTTGTGTCCACAGCATGGCTCCTGCTGGGTTTCAGCACAGTTCTCCTGCCAGTGTAGCCATCAGACACCTTCCTTACTTTCTGGGCAGTAAGGCACAGTCTTGGCCCCAAATTTGCTAATGTCCAGATATTGCCATTTGTTCCCCTCAGACAGTTCAGGTTGGACCTGACAAGTGAAGTACTGAATATAAGAAATGAATGGCATTGCATTTGGTAGATATTGATTCTGTGATTACTACATTTGGGAATAGGAATTGGGAATTTCTGAATTCTCTAATAGAGTGGTGAAATAATCCAAGAGTGAGCTGGAATTGAAACTCTTAAATCAAAGGAAAAATGGGAGGAAGGAAATGTATTAATGGCGTGGTGTAGGCAAAAAATTAGCTGCAGTTGTGAACAGTACCAAGTGGCAGATAGATAGTATGGTTGGAAGAGACCTTAAAGATCAACTAGTTCCAATCCTCCTGCCATAGGCAGGGACATCCCACTAAACCAGGCTGCCCAAGGCCCATCCAACCTGGCCTTGAACCCAGCGATGGGGCATTCACAACTTCCCCGGGCAACCTGTGCCAGTGTCTCACCACTCTCATGGTGAAGAAATTCTTCCTAATGTCTAGCCTAAATCAGCCCCTGTCCAGTTTATACGCATTCCCCCTGGTCCTATCCCTACAAGCCTTTATGAATAGCCCCTCTCCAGCTTTCCTTCAGGTACTGGAAGGACGCTATAAGATCTCCTCTGAGTGTTCTCTTCTCCAGACTGAACAGGCCCAACTCTCTCAGCCTGTCCTTGTAGGGAAGGTGTTCCAGCCCTCTAATCATCTTTGTAGCCTCCTCTGGACTCATTCCAACAGCTCCATATCCTTCTTACGTTGAGGATTCCAGAACTGGACACAGTATTCCAGATGAGGTCTCACAAGAGAGGAATAGAGGGGCAGAATCACTTCCCTCTCCCTGCTGGCCACGCTTCTTTTGATGCAGCCCAGAGTACGGCTGGCCTTCTGGGCTGTGAGCGCACATTGGTGGCTCATGGCAAGCTTCTCATCAAACACATAATTGGGAGTCTGTGCACGTGTGGGCAGATATTAAAAATTAAACTTCTAAACCCTCAAGCATAAATGCAACTCCTTGCTAGCTGCAACAAATATAGTTTGCCTCTAAATTTTAAGGACAACTGGACTAAACAAAAGCGGCACATCCTGAGTGTTCCAGTTTGTTAATAAAGTTACATGACACAGAACCATCAAGTGGGAGGCTGAGCATACACTGTGCTTCTGCAGATAAGCTATATACATTGGGAAGATAAGCTTCTGGAGAGAAGAGCTGCTGTCAGGAAGGATTTGTGAAGAGAAGTGGAAAGACTTCTTGGGAAGAAGTTCAAGATCTCAGCTGGAAGAAGGATCCTGGAGATCAGAGACAGATGTGGAGAAAAATGACAGTGAATGCCCAGGGACCTTGGCCTTACCACCTGAGACAAATCTAACTTGAGGTAGCTACACGGCAAAGGCGGGCAGAACATTCTGCCCAACCGCCCTGAGCTGGAAGTGACCTCCCAGCTGGGAAGGAAAACCAAGTTGTCGTGAGCATAGCAGCCGGGGGGTGTGCATGAGTGAGTGTACGTGATAATCAGGTAGGGTAAAAGCTCTCGTCGTGTTCCTAAATGAAACCCAGTGCACAGATCCACTGCAGGACTTCATTTACTCTGCGTTACCCATGACATGGTAGCAGATAGCTGAGAGAGGCAAGTTGACAAATGTCTATTCCTTTCCTCATACAAAAAGCAATTCTCAGGTAGAGAATTGGTAGACTGGAAGTTCTTTGAGACAGCGATCACAGAGGAGGTTTGTCAAAACAGTCATGATTATATTTAATGTCAGGAAAATCCTAATAAACTTTCGTGAAAGAGGCTGCTTTTATCCAGCTTTATGCCAACCTTTTGCACAGCAAAAAAATTTGTGAGGAAAGTCAGCCTTCTGACTGGTTTAGGTAACCAAAGTGCCAGATTTAAACTTCTTTTATTAGACTGTGCAAGGATCCAGCCTTGCAAGCAGCCTTATAGGATGTGATTAGTTTGATTGGGAGGTGCAAAGAACTCCTGTTCTTTCTGATTACCTTCTAAATCTGTGTTTGTGTTTTTAAGCATCATAGATGGAAAAGATGTACCAGTACTTCTCAGCAGAGGCAGAAAAGTTTGTTGCGATGTATAGAAGCTGCAGTATTTGAGCAGAGCTAAGAATCTAGCTTTCATCCTCTGTCGGTGTTTTATGATTCAGTCCTTGATTCACGTTTTGGAATTTAAACCATGGTAACTATGTGTTCCTTCCAAGATGAATGAAAAAATAGTGTTTATTATGGGTAAAGAATATAGAATGCAAATTTATTAAGAACACTGGTTCCTTGGCAGCAATGAAATGTGCTGTGTTAGAGCACCACGTGGGTTATTTTACACAATTACTGTAGCCTTCATTCAGTTTGATCTGTATGACTGAGGGAGGATCTTTGTCTGCTGGTTTGGCTGAGATGGAGATAGGGCCTGGTAGAGTTCAGAGGTTTCGTTGAGAGAAAGCTTTAGGGATTCAGCTAAGGAAGTTTTGTCCATTACTTTGCAAATAAACCAGCCCAATAAAGAATAAATCAGATATTCCAATCCTGTTACCATACATAAGAAATAAGAATAATATACTCTGCAATATAGGTCATAAGCATAGATATTTTTATCCTTGGTTGCATTTTAATTTAAATACTGTTATTTTATTTTTGTGTGTGGATCTTTTTAACAGTAATGAGACAACATAATAAGTCTGCATTATAGAGCAGGCAGATAGAACATTTAAATTATCATAAACAAATGGGAAGGATAAAACTATCATTACAGAGAAATGAGAGCAAATACAAACCTACGGTTTATGATCAGTCAGTTATTAAGGCTGTCATTATTTATTTTCAAAGAATTGATTGGAGCTCATGCCAAAACATCAGTCATGCATGTAGGGGCATCATGGGTTAAATTTCTTGGTTCAAATTTTGCTAAAAAGATGGAAAATAACTTAGTCCAAGGCCATATTTTCTACCTTTTCAACATATTTTTTTCCAAAGGCAGCTGTCTTCATGTGTTTATGAAATTCTTACCCACTGTAGTTTTCTGCCAACTGTAAAGGCAACACATTCTGGGTATGACCAGAACTCAGCTTGTATTGTGTCCATCCCTCAGGGAGGTACCACCTTCCAGCGCTGTAGCAACACCATGATTTAAGCTGAAAGACTTTACAGATGAGATTTCCCCAGGATTAGGGATTTACCACCTGCAGCCCAAGGGCACTTGGTGCCTGATCTCCAGGTGAAACCCAAAGCCAAGGTGATGCGCTTTCAAGTAAAAGTTGGTGCCCTCTATACAAAAGCAAAGTGGAAGGACACAAAAGAGCCTTCTTTTTTCCTGCCTTGACCTTGGCCTCCTTTACTCTACAATGCCTTGAATCCAAGGTTCTCTCATCTCAGTGTGAGCCAGTGGCACTACCTCCAAGTCTTGTTGCAGAAAGGATGTTGAGATAGAGTGAGAAGCACAAAGGTTTATTGGTGTGGGCTGCAGCTGATGACATACATTGACTTCAAAAGTGAAAGTTGCTTTTTGGGGGAAGTTAAAAATGAGAAGAGAAAAATTGAGAAAGGTAATGGAAGACCCTCCCCAGCCGGTAGGAAGGAGAAGAAATGGAGTTGTGAAAGAAGGATGTTTGTGTGGACACTTTCTCTCTGTAGCTGGTAGTCCTGATGTGACAGTTTTCCCTTAGTGACTGTGTATGTTTGATCAGGAGCCATGCAAACTCCTTACTGATTGTTCCTGCTTGTGATGCTGTTGGTCTGGCTGGAGAACACCATGATCGGGCTACATTGCATGCTGATGGGTTGTTAAGGCTCATCTGTATGAGTTTTCAGGTTGCTTAATGTAAACCAGAAGTTAGAAGGGAGAGAAGAGGGGATTCTCATGCCAGTGACAAAGGCTTCCTGTGAGAACTTGCAGTAGCAGCAGCCTTGAGGTTTGCAGGCACAAGGCCATGAGAGTAACGGCACAAGAACAGCACTATGAGAACTGGAAGAGAGAAACACTACTGCAGTGTCTCTGGGAAAACACTGCCACAACACTTGGAAGGTCATGAAGCTGCAAGTTAAAAGAGAGCGTACCAGAATTCCAGAGAGAATGCCCATAGCGTTTCAGAGGCTAAGTCCTAAGGCACTGTGACTGCAAATGAGGGTATGTGGTGTGGAGCACTCCTGCAGTGCCAGCCTCCTGTGCCCCAGCAGCATGGAGTCTCTGGGTTTGTGTAGTTTCCACCTTACTCCCTGCTTAAAGCTTATTTGAAGGAGGATGCTCTGTCTCCCCTCTTTACAAATGATTGTGGAAATAATGTAGAAAACAAAGTCAGAAATATCATGGCTTTATAACAGATCTGGATTCACTGGGACAGAATCTAGCTAAATGGTAAGCTTTTGTCTATATAATTGAGTAACTGTGCTGCAAATACACCAGAACATGAGCATTGAAGTCTAAAAAATAGTTCTTTAGTCCATCTGCTCTCCTCCCAATCCTCCTGGCCAGCCAGGTGACTATTTGCAGTGAAATAGGAGATTTTTCTTCCTGCTGCTCCCTAATCAAACAAATTCTTTGCTGCAACAATACCCTCATAGTTGTTCCACCTTTTGCACACGTGAGTTAACCCTTCAAGGGGCAAGTGGGAACAGGCTCCCAGCTGTCCATTTGATTCTGAATGGGTTTAAGCCAAATGGCTTCTTTTGTAGTGACAGTCAGAAAATATCACTTTTCTGTCTTACTCTGCTGTGGACAGCCAGCTGGCAGCCCTTCGCACGTTGGAATTTCAATGGACTCCTGACAGCTATTTCCCACTTAGCCCTCAAAGGAGTGGCACACTGTCTTACAATGCCATTTTGTTATAGTTTATTCCTTGCATAATGAGCAACATTGACAGAGATATTTAAAAATTCCTAACTATTCTGGCATCCCACTGGAAAACCCAATAAATTGCCATTTTGGTTTGAAAGAGCTTCAAACAAGGTAGTAGTTTTGTACTTTCAAGCCTTGATATGTAGAAAACCAAAACTAACCTGGATATCTTTGTGATTTCCTTCTAAAAGTCAGTAATCACCAAGGAAGAGTGAGCCTCATCCTTCAGGCTTCAGTGATCAGTTCTCCTAAGGAACATGCCTTTTACCTGGATAATCAGGAATTCCTTGTCAGATATTTCAGTACTAGGTTCAGGAAAAGGATTCAGAGTGCATGTGCACAGCACATCTGCACTAAATACTTATTTGGTCATATATTTCATATGGAAAGACTTACTGATTTCCCATTATACTTATTAAGAAGTTAAGATATTTGGAGGCTGCTTTGACAATTTAAATATGATCACTTATTCCTGGTCATGTCTGGTCATGTCAGTTCTTCAGTTATGATTGAAACTATGAGCACAAAGGAAAGAAAGAAAGAGACATTAAGGCTTGTCGGCATGGGATGTAGATGATTTCCAGTCTGCATATAGATAAATAGGAGGTTTTTCACTGTAATGTCACTATGCATATAAATTCCTTAATTGTACAGCATTCTGTGGTGTGAACTAGACTCTAAAATTGTGAGTTGTTTGTTCTGGGGTTTTCTTGTAGGTGAATACCATATAATGTGGTGCTGTGGGAGGATAAAGAAAGCAAGTGATGTATTTGTCTCATTCCTCACCTAGCAAGGCTTCCTACACAAGTTTATTAATATTTCATTGTTTCTTTAGCTGAGTTCTTTTCACACTTTTGTGTTCTCTCATATTTGCAACTGAGGAACATGGGTTCTTTTGTGTTGTTCATCAACATTTATTTGACAAATGCTGGTGGCTGTTTTTTTCAGGCAGAACTTCTGTGCCGCAAAGACTCGGCTGGCTACTTGGTTGAAGGGTGTTAATGCAACGGGAGGAACAGTCTATTTGAAAGAGTCTATTTCCCATCTGCCTCCAAGGCAAGTTGTTGCAATACATATTTGAATACAATTCAGCAAACCCCTTTATTCCATCACAGAAAGAAATGAGACATGTTTTAGCCCAGGATCATGCAGTCTGCTGAATGTGTGCACTATCTAGGTGGCAAGAGATGGTCTTGGTCACCATATAAGCACAGGGAGATGTTCATTATTGGTTTCATTATTCAGAATGTATCCTTCACTAAAAAATATCCAGGCTGACCCTGTTAGAATCACAGGTGAGGCGCAGATTGTAGGTATAACAGCAACTGAAGGAGTCAGTTGCTTCTGCAAGATCACAATAATATTGCTACGACACTGCTTTGTCATAGGCAATGGGAACTGTAACTGTAGTCGGCAGAGCTGCTTCATCACACCCAGATTTTGCAATGCAACTACTTTAAGGAACAGCCACCTACTTAGAAAGCCCTCAGGACTCACAGGTGGTTTTAGATCTTGACTGGAGGACATGAGCTGCTGGTTTGGTCATAGTTGCGTGTTATTTGCTTTGTCTTCCTTTTTTAAGTGAAATCTGCACCGCAAAACAATGCTTTCAATGGATTTTAGCTCCTGTCGTAAGACAAAGGTACAATTCATCAGAATTCCAACTCAGGTGACACGTCTGGGCCTAGAAATGTAATTTTAGTTTCACGTGGCTTTTGGTTATCAGTTCACATCAGTTATATATATGCATTTTGTTATGCCGTTACCACCCAGGGTAGTGTTATTCCAGTGTTTCTGAGGATCACTATATACTTTTAAACAGATCATACTTTCCTTGTGATACATGGGACTGTTCTCAGCTCAATCAGATAGCGACCAGAATGAAAACCTAGTCCTGGCTAACCAAGCTCAAAGGGCCGTGAGCTGAATAACGAGGCTGGACATGCAGTCAGCAACGTGTATGTGGCAGCACGATGCAAATGCCTCCTAGCAAATATTTTTCTAACTAACAGAGTGATATTAATATGACTATTTTATTCACATGCTGATCTTCACATTAAGACATTTTCTTCATCATTCATTTAATTTCATAGTGCTAATTCCATACACATATCATGAGTCTTACTTAATCAAAACAAAAACCCCAGCAACCCTGAACTATGTGTTTCATAATCAACCACCAGAACCCTACTGTATGTGTTCATCTTGTCTAAATGCTAAACTAAACGCAAAACTTCTGTTCTCTGACTTCTAGGAGCTAGGCTGAGCAGTGGGGGTTTCAATTAAAAACCACAGGAAAGGAAAGGAATATGTCAATAAAACCACAGACTTGTAAGTACTGCATACTAGTTTGCAAACAAACACAGCAAGCGTTCTCCGAGTATGAGTCTATTACTGTAAATTTAGACTGAATGCATGATGTTGAAGGTGACTGTCCCAGCATGATCTTCCTTCATTTCATGTATAGTGAAATGCTCTCCAGCTTTACATTCAATAGCTTGATCCAGTCAGTCTGCAATAAGACTATTAATAACAGAGGAAAATGCCAGGAAGAGGAGAGCGGCTTGAGCCAAATTAGCAATGTTTTGTTGTATTTCAAAAGAAAATGAGAACTGTAAAGGAGAGAGTAGAAGGTGAAAAAAAAAAAAAAGAGTCGTGAATTGATTCTAAGGCAGTATCCTATGTGAGATTTCAAATGTAGACATCACTTGAATAGAAATGTAAATGCCATGATTTGCATTATAAAGCTTTGCTAAATAATAACTGTCACTAGAGCAGATTATGTTGATAATTAATTAGTTACAGACTGGATGCAGTCACTTTTTAAAAAGGTTGCATTAGGGATCACGTATTTTATGGTGATAAAAAATTTGGGTAAGTGTAGTAAAGGTGAAAAAATTTGTAAACAATTTAGAATTCATAAAAATATATATTGTAATGCGATTTTTTTAAATGCAGTGCACCCTATGGTGCTTTTATTGCTCTTGTATTAAAGAAAAGAACCAACAAGAGAAAAACAATGTAGTTTACCTGATTAAGTGAGCAGTATGCAGCTTAAATTTACAGAAGGTTAATAACTAACATTAAATGTATTGGCTTCACATTATGTTTGAACTGTTAATAAAGTGAACTCACCGACTGCTAAAGTATTACAATTATTTCTCAGCTAATAAAGAAATGAAAAGGAGAAACTTGGTAGCAGAAAAAGTATGCAAATATTCTACTGGGGGTTTTTTTCCATTTCAGCAGACATTTTTTTCTGCAACCCTTTCCTAAAGAGTAAAAAAAAAAAAAAAGGCACAAAGAGTAGAAAGTATATCTGCTTTGAAATTTGATGCTGAGGTTCTTTGACTGTGTAGAGGCTGAGCTACTGATTTTATAGAGATTTTCAAAGATGCTCAGCACTGACCTAATTCTGCTGCTTTTAAAATCTCTTGGTATTTACTGATGTCTTCAACAGGACTGGAGTAGCACAAAAGCTGAACACTTTTGGAAAGTCCAGGTTTCATCTCATTCACAGAAATGTAAAAGGCTATGGTTAATACAGAATTATGTTTGCCTCCTATCTGACAATTGCAGTGAGGACATGCTCTAATGGTTTTTCCCATACATTTTTTTTTTTTTAATTGTGAGCTGTTCTGTCCAAATAAATGTGAAAGTCTTTTCAGAACATCTCAAAAATCACTTAAATATAAACAGGCCTCTGACAGTCACTGAAAATTAGAGCCCTGCAATGTATGTTTTACGATTACACGGACTCAAGAATGTGCTGCTGTAATCCAAGGAGCAGTTGCTATTTTATGACTGTGAAGCCTAACTGTTTGAAGAAGTGATGCTGGTGATCCTGGGCTAAATCTTATTTAATTTGGTTTCTAAAGATGCTTAGTGCCAGGAAAAGAGAGCCCAGACTGGAAGAATGGTGAGCGGGAGAGGTGGCAGAATGTACACCTATGTCATTCGAAGAAAGAAGAGTGCACACACTACCTAAAGGCAGAGCTATTAATGTGTCTCAGTATGGGCACCACGGTGCGAGTTCTGATGTTGAAGTCTGCCTTTAGCTGACTAAGCTGAAAATAGCCAGACCATTTAGTCTAGGATGTCAAGGATAACCATATACGATGATGACTGGATCACTCTCCTGTGTCCTCTTAGTTAGAAGAAATTAATCTCTCTTAAATATGTTAATGCAAACAATCATCTGGATTCAGAGGGAGCCTGGCAGCAGGAAAGGGGCTGCAGAGCCTTAATTACCTCCTTTTACTGGCCCGCCCCAGCACTCTACCCTGAGAACTCCCTCTCCACATTCCTTCCCAAAATCTTTAAGGCTGCTGCTGCTTTCTCAGTTCTCAGGTTTTTTTCCCGCTGAAGTATAAAGAGAAGGGCAGGGTGAAGGTCTGGGGAAGAAGATCAAGAAGAGTTTTAAGGGGAAGACAGCAGAGATGAAGGAAAAAGGAAGAGGAATCGGAATGTTCCACATAAATGGGTGGTGTTCTGAAGAATACATTAGGCTGGTAGGTAGAGGCATGGACAGTTTATAAAGCCTGCTTCAAACCAGGAACTGTGATTCAGCTACATTTTAATGTGTGTTTTTTTGGAGCACGGAGGCAAATATTCTTTCTTTATGGCTTTGTTTTCTACATGTGGCAGAGGTTTCTGATACCATATAATGATGTGAAATTTTATCATCATGTACAGAGGTGAATTAAAATATACTTCTTACAGTTTTAGATCATCCTGTTTGGTTCCAGCTCTGAACTCATCACTGGGTATGCTATGCCATGAACATACTGCCTGGTGGAGGTGGGAAGTAGACCACAGGGCAGTTTTCTGAATGCTCAGCTGGCTCTGTTTCTTGTGGTTTTGGGTAGGTAGAGGTTTAACTGATATAATTTTTCAGGGTGTAAAATGTTAAGAGTTTTCCATGTCTTCCAATAAACTCAGTAGAAAATCTCACATTAACTTAAATGAGAGTTATCTTTGTCATCCACTTTCTTTCTTAGCTGACAACTGATCCTAGAAGGTGTTGAGTGTTCTGTGTACTTATTAAGTTTAATCAGCTTCCACTGAGTGCTAAGCTCCTCCAAGAATTTTCTGTCTCTTTGCAGGATTAAGCTCCTGGTTTACTTATTTCTTACCCTGAAAAAGAATAAATTAAATCTTATTAATGGATAATTAAAACAACAATAAACAAAAAAAGGAAACATAACCCAAAGGATTTTTACACAATGAAAGGTAGATGAGTTGGTAGTAACCAGCAAGATAAACGAGAGAGGCAAAACCCCCATGTCATATTCTGAACTTTACGTACCAGCTGTAACATCACTCATTCCCTTTGCAGAGACAAAATAACTGTTTGAGACATATGAATATAGCCCTGCAGAAGATGACTGTAAAAGGTCATGCAAAACAAGAATACAATGTCAACTAATTAATTTTAATTTGATCAACTCACTTTATGGGTGCACTTCACTGTGATTTTTCAAAAGATCTTCAGATGACAGTTGTGATGAGTGAATGATAATTAATGCGTACCTCTTAGGAATCTAAAGCACAAAGCATTTGAACATGTACTGTGCTTTAATAATGGGAAAGATACCTTGAGCATACAATTTGAATGCAATGTGTCTTGAAGTTCAAAGAACTTACTTTGCGCAGTTATCTGATGGCTCAGATATTACATAGCTGTGTACTTGTATGTGATTGCAGTTCTTTCCGTCTTTTGTTTCCTTTTTCTCCTTTGCTTCCTTTCTTATTCTCAAGGGACCTTAGAGTTATATACACGAATGTGTGAAATAAAGAAGCAGATTCCAGGGCAATGAACACCTCTTCAGTATGTGAATTGGCTGGCTGGTCGAATCTCTGCAGTGTACATAACTCAAAACAGTGCTAAATTCCACCCATTTCACAGCTCCTGTTGCATTTTGCAGTATTACAATGTCAGTCCTTCACCTCTCTCCTGCGGTGTATTGGAAGCAAGTGCCACCAGGGTCCAGTCAGGAGTGCAATTGCCCTTTCGTTTATCAGACATCAGTTCTGCTTCTGATGATCTTCTGAGACCCCATTCTGAAGTCCAGTTATGGGCTGTCAAAATCAGTCTTCTCAGACATACCATGAAGGCAATGACTTATTCAATATAAAACCTAGGTTAGAAATCCAGAGCAAACCAGATTTTTGAGTAGGATTTCTTCTTTAAAATGGAGCCTCCTATTGCTGTGGGTTTTAAGCTGAATCTCTTAAACCTAAAATCTATTGCCCTCGAATTCAGGACGGGTAAATTACTGTCAGATTTTCTTCTGTAAAATTTCCATGCTCTTTTTCCTGAGTGCAATTACAGTGGTGATTAACAAATGCAGTGCTGTGGATAAGCAAATGTATAATTCAGATGAACGTACCTGGTCAGAGCCAGGGATTTCTTTTTTTCTCATTCTTTATAAATGGAACAGAGATGCTATCTTCTTAAGCCTTCTTGCACTTCCTTATTTTACAAATGAAACAATTTAAATTATATCAAAATGACTTAATAAGTTTTGAAAACTTTAATTTCATATTTTTGGCTGAAACTTTTCTTTGAATAGTTTCTCAGTTTTTTTCTAAACATTTACCACTAGTTGGTAAAATTTACCCAGCTATATAACTTAGCATTGTGTTGCTTTTATAAAGTGTGTAAAATGCTCTGAAGGTATGAAATGTAACATCAGCTCTCATTGTTATCCCATTTATTTGATTTCAGATCATTTCCCATTGGCTTCCACTGATTTTGAATAAGACTTCACAGTTTTCTGGCCGTGATCATTCTGCAAAAGCAATAGAGTGAGTAATAAGAATAATCAGTGTTTGACAGCCTGCACAAGCATTCCTAGGCCTACAGACAAATAACTAATAATCGTCAGTCCGGTTTTGGGTTATGCATAAGACCCGAATAACCCTCTCTCTTCTCTGTTTGAGAAGTGTAACTCTTCTAGATTAATCCTAAATTGGAGTGCATATTAATTATACTGGTTAGTAGCAGGAAATCTTTTTTCCCAGCTGCATTAAATCTCTATCTGGTATTTACTTTACTGATGGTCAAGGATACTTACTGTAATTACATCATCTCATCCTGAGATCAGTCAAAAGTATTCTGAGTTCCAAGGCTAGAGCACGCAGGAGTGCCTAATAGCTCTAACAGTAAAAAAACCTTGAGGATGAAAAGAATGCCTTCCGGTGCTCATTTTCTGTGTGTAACTATTAAAGTGGTTTCTCTTATGGAAGATTTTCTGTGTAAATACTGCTTCAACTATCTACGGGAAACATACGTCTATATCCTCCTTATTCACAGAAAGGTAGAGACTTATTTACAGTCAACAGCGCAAAATCTCTCCTATCGTTAATTTTCAATATTCATTACTCGGCCTGGGTTTGAGCAATTTAGCAGGAGCTCCATGTCATGGTAAGCCATTTTCATATATCTTTTGTGTCCATTTAATTTGTGTTACATAGCTGGGACACCCAGCATTCCAGTGCCCTTTTCCGGGAACAGTGTATTTGGCTGAAAGAGAGCACTGCAAATGTGCTGAGAGCAAAACTGGAGAAAAAGACATCGGTGAAAACCTAAGCCACAGAACTCCAGAGTAACTGTCATAGTCTTTATATTCCACTTTAAATTCCAAGGTAAATTCAAAAAACCAAAAGTATTGTATACATTTACATTTCAAATTGTGTAATCGTGTTATTATCTGAAACTAATACCATGCTGTTAAAATTTAGATAAACTGTCCTGCAATGCATACAAAATGTTCATTTGTTGAAGGCCATTAAGTTAATTTCCTGGGAACAAGATTAAATGCAAGGCATTTACATAATCATTAGTTGTGAGGTGTAGAATTGATAATTAAATATTCCACCACATTAATTTGTATTTAATTAACTGTTCTTCCATGATCCTTCTGCCTGAATATTAATATTGTGTAAATAAACAATTAGGATGCATGCTCACTTTGCAAAAGCTCTATTATAAAAAAAAGCGATCAAAGGAATTCTGTGAAATAGACTTAAATTAATGAACACTTAAAGGTTTTGTAAAGCAGAGTTGTCAGTCTTGAAAGTTTTGCTGAATAGTTCCAAGTACTATGATTTTTAATACTTCAGTTCCTCAAGTGTTCAGTGTCTTGGAGTTGCCATAACAAACTTTGAATTATAGTATTTCCTATACTACATTTCACAACCTCTCACTCGAATTGGTTAACATGTATGAAAGCTAGTAAAGCACACAGAATGAACTTTACACTAAGTTTGAGGAAGACAGTATAGCCGTAGGAGTGAACATTCTGTTTTCTAGTAAAGAACTACAGTTTCAGAGCTCCTCTCTTCATATGAAATAGTTATAATTTGAAGGCACTCAGGCTGGGCTTGACCAGAAAAAAATTTTTCTTCCCTTTGAAAAAAAGATGTTCTCAACAGAAACATTTTCAGCTGTGTGCACAACTGAACAACTTACAAAAGGCTGAAATGAAATTCAAAGCATGTTTTGTTTCCTGTAAATATAAGTTATTAATTTCTGTTGGCCTATAAAGACTCAGCTGATACTGCCCTCTGTTCCTAGAAGAAATACCTCTATGAATTGCCTGGACTCTAATATAGTGTTTACGGATGCATACGGTATTCTGACAAATGCAAAAGAGCTGTTGTAACATAACGATAGGAAGGAGATAGATGTGAAACCCATCTGTCTGAAAGGGAATGTGAAAAAAAAAAAAGGAGATTGTCCAACAGACTCTGGGATTTTGAAGGCCAAAAGGTGGAGAAAAGACTTGTTATGAATTTTATTTTTATAACTTAAAAATCCAAATTTTCATTACTTGCAATTCGCAGGGTAGTGGGACATCTGAAAGTCCAGTTGCAGTCAGTGCAAGTTGAGAGGACGTCATACCCCTGAATATAGGTCTATCCAGGAAGTATCTTCAGGATTCTCCGGAGCAAGGAGGTGGCTCTGCAGTAGTTCCCTCCACTGTGAATTACAAAAAGCTCAAACTCATTATATATTTAGAGAGATATATATTTGCATATATCCATAGATAGTAAGTTTTGACTCAGACACATCCCTCTCTCCCCCAGAAGATTCCAAATGTCTCAAAATAGGTGTGTTAACATTATTGATAAGTTATTGATATGAGAAAGGAAATCTGACTAATGGCAGCTAATTATGCACAGGCACAGCCTATCGGCAATGCAAAATTGCTGTTGGTGAAATACAGGCCAAATGAACTTGTATTAAAAACTAATGCAGGATAGTGATATAATTATGTTACTGTCATTGCATTTAATTACAGATCCAAAGTTTTATAGAGAAAGGTCTTACTGTTTCATAAAAAGCAAAACCTGCTCCCTAACAGGCAAAGATCTTGTCTGAAACATAAACAGATGAAAACTGAGGATGCAGATTCATATAATTCTTAAACCAGTCTTACTTAGAGATCTTTTCTCCCACAACTGACCATGCCTTCCTGCCTCCACTTCTGAAACGGACCTGATGATTATAGATAGGACTACAGGATATATCAGATCGATTTGCATGGACACAAAAATGCCTGAATAAAGTCTTTGCAAACCGTGTAGTTGCTACAAGTGACCCCTGGGGTAAGGTAGGACACATGTTCGGGAGTGGAAGCAGAACAAGGTCACCTTCAGATAGTGACCTGCAGTAGGACAGTTCCAATGCAGTAAATCTTTACTTATTTTCCTGTCTCTGTGAGATGGAAATTCCATGTTTTTTCCTCAATGCTTATTTCTCAAAAAAGAAGGTAATCCTATTTATTCAATAACTAAAACACACTGACCCTGCTTTGAAGGCAGTAGTTTTCCAAGTAAGTGCAAATGAGATTTAAATATTCTGTCTTTCAGAGTTTCATTAGTGCCTTTGAGGTTTGTGACTACAGTCGTATAAGATGCAGATGGCACTAGTTTTCTTTCCAGGTTAATTTTCAAAGCTATTTAAAAGCTTTTTTGTTATTCAGAGTAAAAGTTGGAAGTTTTGATGCAAATTTATACTATACACAGAAGTGTCCTGTGTGATACAAGACAATAAATTACATCAGTTATGAAAACTGGTAAGGAAGCAAAATGGTGGGGTTTGTATGTCAGGAGAAAGACAGGAGACACATAGTGAATCATGAAGGCTGATCATTGCCGCATGAGGGTTTGAACAGTGAAAACATCAAGTTTAGATGATTCATGGATGTTAGACAATCTTCCTCTTTTTTTCAGTTGCACGAATAGGGTCACAAAGGTCAGGAGGGAAAAGAATAAAGAATACTTCCAAATAGATTGAAAGTAGGCGGCT
The DNA here is from genome assembly GCF_017976375.1 of Cuculus canorus. Classification (NCBI taxonomy): domain Eukaryota; kingdom Metazoa; phylum Chordata; class Aves; order Cuculiformes; family Cuculidae; genus Cuculus; species Cuculus canorus. Next base: position 17,704,597 of record NC_071413.1, read on the forward strand.
GGCATAGAAGAGGTGAAGGCTGTGGTGGAGGTGGAGAGCCTTAGTAAAGGCACACCGTGCCGTGCATGCTGCTGACTCAAGGAAATCTAAGTTAGGAAAGCAGAAACAGTTAGAAATTGCTTAAAACAAAGACGAATAAGGCTCTTTTTCTAACCACCCTTAAAAATAAATATTAAATACATATATTATTCATTTATATTAAATAAAATAAATATTAAAATAAATAGAAAAGCATAGTTGATATAAAGTGTTCCTAAATAAAACTGGAAATCCAGAGGAAGAACTAAAAGCTAGGCTCTGAGCCTAGTGAAGATACACTAGAAGTTAACATCAGACATGCTTGCCTGGTATGAAGGAACTAACACCAACCTGCTGGCCAGAATAATGGTATCTTAGCAAATATGTGTAGGGTCACTGGAGGGGTGGTAAAATCCTAATGAATTTTGGTGGGTTCTGGCAGAAGTAACGCCGTGTAGTCTGAGGACATAGCTATTGAGTAGGGTCATTTTGGTTTAATATAAATAAATACGGCTATTTCTAACTTTGCTGCACTTTTTCTAGAAATTCTTATTCACGTAAAGACTCATTGTCAATGTAGGGGACAAAAAGCTGTCCTCAGTGTTTTTTGAAGCACTTCTTGATCACTGAATCAACAGAAGCCTATGGAATATGTAGTAAGTACAGCAGCGACAGGTCCAGAGCCAGGAAGGAATGCTAAATTAATAGGGGAGATTTTGAGTGGGATGAAGTTGGCCCTGATCTTTGGGGTATATCAAAATGGACAGGGCCTTAGGATCAGAATTCCTAATTTCTAATTCCGTCACCACTACTATTTCATTAGCTGTGACAGTTTGACAGACTGATAAAGGCACTGAAAATGACTGGATCTTTGTTACTATCTGAAGAGGCTGTAGTATTTGTGGGACTTTTTAACTCTGAATGATTAGCGGTGCATCAGTTGAGTCTTAACCCACCACTAAAAATGGAGGATTCTCGAGTCTTACCAAGAACAGTGCTGTGAGGCTTATGATTTGTTATAGTCTTGTGCAACAGTAACTAATAGAAACTGTTCATGCATTGTAATGCCCGTGGAATCTCATCTAGGAGAAGCTTTTAACGCAAAGTATTAAAACCTAGAATGAGAAAACTGAGGTCTGACAATTCCTCTGTAATGCACTGCACTGTCAAAAGTACTGATCATTAGAGCCCTCTTTCATAAACGTTTTTGTGTATGATTGTTTGCAGAGATGTAGAGTGGAAATGCACAACATTGATTTCCACTACTATGCTGAGTAATATCATATAGTTTACTATGTCTTTAAAACTCAGGACTATGTACTGCTACTTCTGAAAACATACTTTATTCTTGGGAGGAACTGATGCTGAGTCTTGTAATGCAATTATCTTGAGATGAGATGATCCCGTGGTAAGATTATCCCCTAAAAAGATTATCTTCTGTCACAGTCATCCTCTGACAAGATTATCTGTGGAGATGATGTTGATAATTCATTAGGGATGTGGAAGACTGATCTAGAGAATGTAACAAGAGTGCAAACTTGACAGCACTGAGCTGAACCTCAACTCTGAATGGGAGTATTAAGTCTGTTAAATTGTTTGTATCTACATGAGGCTTCAGACTGACTTCCAGATGAGGATTGGTGGGGAATAAAAGCATGAGCAATATTTTTGCAAATCTTAGAAATGGACATTTGTACTTAAATGCATTGATCTAGGATTCATTGTTGGATCTAGTTAAATGTCTCTACTTTTCCCGAAGTGGATTAAAAACTACCGTATTCATTTAACGGCAGGTATGGGTGCTGCTTAGGTTAAAATGCACAGTACACACATGGAACTTGAAATAATGGTTTGATTATTTTTGCCTGATAATTGGTATCCATCAGAGACATTTTCTAGCTGCAAAAAACATGGTCATGCTTGGTGTTTTCCCTTAGTTGTGGGAAAAGATGGGTGATGTCAACTTCCCTCTGTATGTTTGCTTATGAAATGCATCAATTCTTGATCCTACATGAAGGGTACTAGCATATATGTCCTAAGGCAGGATCCTCATACAGTGCGTAAAGAGAAAAGAATTTTACTGTTTCCAAGGAAAGAAAATATGAAAACATACTGGTTTCTCATCAGTTCTTGGAGCCTCTGCAAGGTTGAAGTAAATAGTGCTATTGCTGCCAAGAAGCTGTATGCTTTAGATGAAAGTTAATGTGTTGGAGAGTGTCCAAGTATTAAATGATCAAAGGGACACAGGTCTGGAGCTTTTAGCTATGCTGATGAGTTGAAGAATAAGAAGTTACAAGGCCAGACTTTGAGCTGACCTTAAATACTCACACATGACACTTGTGTAAACAAACACCATACTTTTTTCATGAGAATTAAATACATTTCCAGTTTGGGGTTTTTTTTAATAACCTAAATGTAGATGTTGCACTTTGAAGTACTAAAGGGCTGTAAAATCGAGTACAGTTTTGATTCCATCTGTCAAATTCACCTGAAATTCACAGTTAGTCCCTCAAGGATGTAATCTGTTGCTTGTACTATGCACAAGGAAAACTCCTTCCTTCTTTAGGGAAAGAATCCTTCACTTGTATTGGCAATCTTCAGAGTGCCAGATTGGGAAATGAAGAAATCGGACCTTGTCTTTAAGAGTTAGGGAGGATGTTGGAATGTGTGGGGATTGGAGGGTTTGTTTTATTCTTTCTTTGTATATCAAACGATAAACACAGATCATCTTGGTCAGTGAGCTTTGGAATAGCCAAGAGAAAGGCTTAGAGACACCCTTGAGCAATAGCACATCAACTGCCCGCTAAATCACAGAGTCATCATATACGTGACAAATTTTCTCTCACTCTACAGTCTTCTCAGAAGAACTCTGGTTAAAAGAACAAAAGGCATGAAATAGTCTTGAAACAACTCCAGCGGGGAAGCCCGCTAGCCAGGATTGACCTACAGCTTTTGCACAGGGGAGAACACAACGTGTTCAATAATTCTGTTTACAGTATTCTTAGTCTGCCATCCTGCATTTTTTATTACATTCCTCATTTAAATTTAAGAAATGATAGAAAAGAAAATACTTTAAGTAATCTATAGGCATTAAGTATTTCTCGATTACTCTGCCTTTTCTGAAAAAGACTCAGTAAAATTATCACAATAAGAGTGTATTCCCCTTTTGTTCCAAGATGAGCTTATGTCTCTGCATTAATTTCTTTTCTTCTATTCCACAGATAATTAATAGAAGATACTGGGAAGTACTTAACTTTACTTCAACCTATTTGAAGTTTATTACCCCTGTGACTCATACATCACAACCAAAAATGGATAAATTGTAAAATCTACAATACTAAATCTCCACTTCAAGGACTACTACTCCCAAATCTCCTAGCAGTACATTTTTAGACTGCCTTTTCTAATAACTTAGTTTCCCACTGAGTAAAAAGCTTTTAGTATGTTGAAAATGGAGCAATGTTATTCTTAGCTATTTGATTCTCAAAGTTCTAGTTCTGCTATGTTTCAAGTGGCAACTCCTTCATATACTCATTCAGCAAACCATTTTTATGGTGTTATATAAAACATTGCTTTGTGACATGGGCTAATTTAATCAAGTAGTTATTTGAACGATCTGATTAAAATATATTTGACTATGTCAAAATTCCTATATATCTTAAACATCGAACAGGACACTTTGAAAATGGCACAGAATTCAGAAGGCTCAAACACTTTACTACTTCTTTAAGTTTAACAGCGCTTGGTGATACTTACCTGCATTGTAGGAATGCTGGTAGTACCCGCGTGCAATCTACTTGTTTGAGTTTGAAGATGAAATAACAGCATTTTCCATGACATCTGAAGATAGATTGTTATCTGTTAGTAATTATGGACTAGGTAGAAATAAGACTGAATTTTAAAATTAAAAACGAATGAGGAGACTTTCTAGTGAGGAAAATTTGTTCATAACATAAGATGAGAAAAACATCGAATGTGAGACACCAAAGGGAGCTTTAGCAACGGCTAAGTGAAATTTAAATTCTAAAGCAGACAGAAGATGAACCCATGTATAGCACACTTTTCATCAGTTCATGGATTTTAAGGCCTGAAGAGACAATGGTGATCATTAGTTCGGTCTCAAGTCAGTACTTCCTACATGATGTATGCAAATTCCCTGGTTTGGTGAAGAAAGTATATGTTAGAAAGCTGCCTAATCCTGTTTTTCAACTTAAATAAATGCTTGGAAGTTCTGAGTAGAAACTCAGCAGAGCATACAGAATGTATGTGAGAGCTATGATAAGAAAAACATGTTTACAAACTGTTTTTTTTAATGCTGATTTTAATGTTAATACTTCAGCACTGTACGTAGGCACATTGCTAGTCTCTGCAAATCTGTATCACGTGAGCAAATGGCCCAGACACACTGTGTGTTTTGAAATTTGGCGGTATTTCTTAGTCCATAATGCATTCTCTCCCAACTACACTCACATACTCAGTATATTGTTGACAGTCTCTTTAAACAGCTACAGAAAGGCTCTTCAGCACACCTCCACTTGCCTTGGTTTCCCTTGAAGGGAATTTGTGGGATGGTAAGTGGAAGCACAATCAAATGATGGCAAAATGAAGAATCAGCAACTAATTCATCATTCAAAAGCTTTTCCGGGTATAGAACATAAATGATTAGGTTCTGGTCATCTTTAACTTGCACAGTTTGTTTCACAAGAGCAATTTTTGAGCAAATATCAGCAAGTATGCATACAGCATCCTAGTAGACAGTGAAAGGAGTGTTCAGCACTGGAGGCTCTTGTGACTAGCTCATTATTAACCAAATAACTTGTGAACAAATGTAGCATCACTATGATATGAAAAAAAATATTTTAGCAATGATTTTCCAGTAACTTTTCTCATTTTCTCTATTACATTTACATCCCTTTTATGCAAAGTGATTTATTCCTTTGAGGTAGAGAGAGAGATTAAAGTCATACTGTTGTACGATAGCCACAAGTTCCTTCTGGACTCTGTTACACTTATTCCGGAATTAGATATGCCTTTACAGCCCCTGTCCGACACAGCTGTGTCTCCCTCTCTGTAAAATGGGAAATCTCTGAAGAAACAGTTTGTATCTGGAAGTTTAAGAAGATCTCCTTTTGCCTGTGTGAAGAATCCTGAGGGAATTAAGAAAGGAAAGGATTGTGGCAACAAAAGATATTGAAAAGAGCTCTAGCATTCTGCGTCCCGTTACGTTACTTCAGACCATCCGTTACAGTGTATGCAGAATGTAGGGTGAGAGGTCTTCCACTTCGTCTTCCCTGTTCTCAACAGCACACAACTTACTAGAAATTATTTACATGATGATGGTACTTTTGAGATAAAATTAGCCCAAAGCCAGGTGTTTTTAAAGCAAGTAATTCAATAAATAAGTAAAAGGGGAGGATTCTGCACAAGATTAGTTCATCATTTGTCTGTGATATTTTTACTCAGAAAACGAACTGTGTTGGTCTCCCCCTCCTTTTGTTTCTTCACAATTACTATTCCAATTCTGTTCTAACTCAAAACGGCATTTCGGGAAAACAGCAAACAAGGCATGACTGTTGTCCCAAAGGAACTGGAGTTTGTGAAAGCAGTTTATGTTAAGATTTTTCTTTTATAAACGTTGAGGCTTACCTTGCTGCACTGGTACTTGCAAGTGATTTTATTCATGGATCAAAGTACTGCTCCACCTGAACAAATGTCCAGGGACTGTTTATGTAAAGATCAAACACATACGTAAGCAGGGCAAGCTTAACAAGCCTAATTGCACCAGGCCTACAGATGCGGGAGGCAGGTCCTGCCGATCAGGAAAGGCAGCCTTGGCACTAGCGATCCTGTGTGGCATTGCTTGCGCTAGCACCGATGCCACCTGTGCTGTGCCATGAGATGGGAACCAAGTGAGAACAGGGATCCCAGCAGTATTTCTGTCCCTCGATGCCAGCCTGCCAGGTTTTTTACACATAATCCCAGTATTTCTGGGATGCCAATTTATACTGAAAACTGGTCTACATTCCAGGTATCCTTTTTAATCATTCCGTCAGTATACTAGCAGCAGTTTCTTTATGCCTTTCCTTTGATTCATTTGTTAAATTATTGCCAGTCTTCCTTTGTGTTCGTTTTTGAGAAAAGGGAATTTCCCTTTCAGCGGGAAATGTGACACCTCCTAAGAAGTAGTTCTCATTGTGCCTAACTGCAGGAAGAGGAGATCTCATTCGGAACCTCCTTGGAAGCGTGTGAGCCAGGCAGAGAGTAGTGCCGGGAACGGTGAGAGCCTGAAGTTCCCCTGGGCTCTGAGAAAGCCTCAGTCTTGGGCTGTGCATATAAATACCAATAATTCTGGAAGCAAGGTGTACTGTCAAACAGGAAACACATATACAGTCTTATTAATCAGAAATAACATGCTTTCTTAAGTTGGAATGTTTTCATACAGGAAGCAATATATCAGAGGAAATACGATCACTATTTTTGCCCACCCCTGGTTATTTTTTATTGCCAGCTGTTCTCCAGCATTTTTTTAGGCAATCATCTCCGGTAGACAGATAAACTGTCTGAAATGAAATCACTTTTGTCAGTCACTGAGTTTCCAAAAACTCTTCCTTGTGTGACACTGTTCCCACACTAAGAGTTGAAAATATAGATTTGGATGAGGAAACAGAGTCTTTTCCTGAAGTTAAAGGAAAAAAATATTTTCACTATTTGAGGCTGCTACTTGTGGTTTCAGGTTTCTTCTCACAGTGCTAAGCGTTCTGGAAAGGTACAGAATCCACAAAAAGATCATTGTGCCTTTAGGCTTTCCAAGGAAAAATATGTCCTGTGTTTCCACTGACCTGTGTTCTCAGCATTTTGTCTAGGATGAAATGGCAGCATGGTGATGAGACATTCTCATTCTCATTCTGAAAGAAATGAGAAAGCATGAATAGAAACAAAAGAAAGGGCTAGCTCATTTTGTTTTCCACATCAAACTGTTACTCCAAGTTAATTTATGGAGCTAAGAAGCAACAGAAGTGTTATTATTAAAAATAATGAAAATAATAATAAACCCTCAAGAACCGGTGATTTACCATTCTGTGTGAACTCAGGTATGACATTCTTTTGAAAAAAAACATAGAATCATTAGTTTGGAAAAGACCTTAGAGATCATCAGCTCCAACCATACCTGTCTATTACTAAATCATGTCCCCAAGCACCTCATCTGCCAGCCTTTGTTTGAAACCACCTCCCTGGGCAGCCTCTGCCAGTGCTTGAGAACCCTTTTTGTGAAGAAATTTTTCCTAATGTCCAATCTAAACTTCCCCTGACGCAGCTTGAGGCCATTCCCTTTTGTCCTATCCTCTGTCACTTGGGAGAAGACACCAACACCCACCTCTGTGCAACCTTCTTTCAGGTAGTTGTAGAGAGCAATGAGGTCTCCCCTCAGCCTCCTCTTCTCCAGGCTAAACAGCCCCAGCTCCCTCAGATGCTCCTTGTAGGACTTGTTTTCCACCCCCTTCACGAGTTTGGTTGCTCTTCTCTGGACATGCTCCAGGACCTCGATGTCTTTCTTATAGTGAGAGGCCCAAAACTGAACACAGTATAAAGGCATAAAAGATATAAAAGTGAAAAGATATAAAACTATAAAATGATATAAATATCCCTTTCAAATAGAATGCTTTGTAAATGAAGCGTAGGGACATTTCATGTCTTTGCCATCCTTTATAAAGGAAGATAAGTGCGTTTGGGAGCAGGTCATGAATTATGTGAAGTGACCTAAAGCCTCTTCTTATCGCAGCAAACGTTTTAGGGGAAATAATGGGAAGATGTACAAATGCCCCAGTCAGTCCCCTATTCTTATAGTTCTAGCTGATCTTTAAATGAACTTGAATACATTCAAGCTTGAATTCGTAGTCTGAGAAACTGAAATCAATTTAACCTGAATTAATCTGATAGCTCTGAAAGGCATCTTGACCAGTGAAGGGTATGTATCACATGTAGAAGCTATATCTGTGTCTAAAATCAGGTATTGCCATCCACTGAACTTGCGAGCCTAACACGGGTAAGGACAGAGAGCCTAAGAGGGACCCAAGGTTGGTACTGGTATAGCACATGTAGCTGAGCAATGATAGTGAGCATGGTGTTGGTATGAAGTAGCTTTTACACCCTGGAAATTTTATTTGAAAATTCAAGCTTGTTCCTATTCTGCTTGAAGATAAAATCCAGGTCTGTTTAAAGACTTAATTAGAAATATAACAAAAAGCCCTCTGATAATCTAAAGTTAAGGGTACTCATAGAAAGCACAGAAGACCCAGATTCAGAACATGGTTATTCCCTATTCTAAGCAAGATTTTACACCGCTGTCCATATAATTACTGATTGTCCTAATTCCCAGGCTATTAGGAAGTTGGCTCTTTCCCTAACGTTTCGGTCTGTAATGGCAACTTTTTGCTCAAGTAAGTTAAGATGTAGGGGGGAAAGCAAGATAGATACAACAGCCCAGCTTTATCTCAGAATATGCCCAGCTGACCCAGCCATGACAGTCAGGCTGGAACTTTAACAGGCCCCTTACCATCATAAACCAGGAACGTGATAGCACAGGTTCCGGGTCTTTTTAAATGCTCTGTAGCTGTAGACTCTGTTCGTTAAAAAGAAAAAGAAACAGTAGAAATCAGAGTATTAACAAAGAGCTTCCTTTCCCCCTCCAGCTTTGGTGGAGGAATCAGTTAAAACCCAGTGTTATAAAGGATTGTAGCCCAGTCCTGAGAGCAATGGTAGATGCTTACAGGTTGTAACTGCAGTATTGAACCTAGCACAGACGAATGTTAACTAGAAAAACTGCCTTTGAAGACATTAGAAGAGGATTAAGGAAGGAGGGAAGGACAGAGAGGGACAGCATGCTATGCCATGCTAGACTGGACTGATTAACTCCCTTTGTGGCAGAAGGAGACGGGGATGAGTTTCCTGATTTTCTGTCTTCAGAGTAATATGAAGTGATGGTCCTGGAGGCAAAACCCCTACGAACTAATGAACTCCAGAACAGGGAGAAGCCTGAAGCTGAGTATAAGCTTTGAGGGAGCGAGTCTGAGTTTTCTGTTTGCCTGAGAGCAGTGAACCTTTCTGTCAGACAGAAGAGGTCACGAGTGAGAAATTCTCAGCTAGATCAGACTTAGTTTTAAGGGGTATAATAGAAACTGAAATTCTTCCGACATATACAACATACACTCTTGTGAAAGACAAACCAGGCTCACAAACAGCAGCCAACAAACCCCTCATTTGTGTGGGCGTCTATTACTAAGTCTATTCTTAAATCCCCTCTGTGTATCAAGGGAGCACAGCAACTCCTTACCACACGCTATAAATGAAGCATGGTAGTTATATCTCCCTAAATGTGACTTTTCTTAATATTACTTTTTTAAACTGAAGATGTATGTATTGAATTAGTGGAATATATAGGTATTTGTATTCTGTGTTGCTCTTCTTTCACCAGTCTCCCTTCAGGTGAAATTTACTTCTCTGCTTTCTCTATAACGCATAATTGCATTCTGTGCTCAGCTCTGGCTGAGTTTAAGAACAAACATGATTTGTTTGTAATCACAGATGCTTCTGAGATTGAACAGTGAATCAGCCCTTGAATTTTCAGGAATGTTTGAAGTGTGTATTTGTGTGTTACTGATAAGAAACGTAAGAACAAAGGAGCTGCAAAATTAAGTCTAGTCCCTCCTACCGCCGACGTATACTTTCCATGTACAACTAGCGAAACAGTTGACGGTCCTGTATCTTTTTTTTTTTTTCACCTCATCTGCTCCAAATTGGCATCCAGAACTATGTTTGATACAAAGTCCTTTGTTTACGCTGGTTGTATTTAGATTTAAATCAAGCACATTACATCAGTCCTTTTAGTTTCATGATCCCCTTTAAAAACAGCTTCATTTTGGACCTGTCCAGATTCCCTGATTCCCTGATCTTGGTAGTGGTGTAGGATGAAATGCTGCTGGGCATTCCTCTTCATGGAGCTGGGAGAGACAATTCTTTTTATTGTTTTAGTTCTTAATAAGGCTTGAAATTCTGATGGAAAAAGGCTTCGGATTTAAAACGAAACTGTGTATGGCAAGTTAGAAATTCAAGCCTTTACATTAGAACTTTGATCTATGAATCATCTGGAAAGAAGAGGTTGACTCAACGAAGCAGCTAGACTGCTGAGTGTGAAAGGGGCCTTTCTATAGGTTTCATGTGCCTCCTGTGAACATCTCATATTGGAAACTGGAAATGGAGTAGCTGGAGTTAGGAACTTTGGAGAAATTTTTGCTGGGAAAACAACCTACGAAAGGAGAAAGCTTTCCTTGAAAAGAGAAAGATTACTGGTTTTGAGCAGAAGATCATTATTATAATGCATCAATTAGATATGTAATTAGAAGAAGTATTTTATTGGTTGCATAAATAATGCATAGTAGAATCTGTTCTATGTATAATTCTAGCACTAAGGAGCGTTCTGATAGAAACGCTCCTTTTTATGAGGATGAAGGCGGGGGAGTGGGGAAGGCAAGAATATTCTTTCATACATTTTAGACTGCTTTTTGAAGATATGTCCCAGATAATGCAATATAAACTGATATGGCCTAAGGTGGGAACCTATCATTTGGATTTCGACCCCAATCTGAATTTTTCAAAGCATCAGGACAACTGTCTGAACTGAACTTGTACTTTGTGAATAAAGCCCACCAAATGCTGAAGAAGGGAGAGAATAAAAAACATTTTGCATTCTCTGGGATGGAAAGACTAAAAGTATCCATCTTCCTTCCTTCCTTCCTTCCTTCCTTCCTTCCTTCCTTCCTTCCTTCCTTCCTTCCTTCCTTCCTTCCTTCCTTCCTTCCTTCCTTCCTTCCTTCCTTCCTTCCTCTGTTACTTACTCAAGTTCAAAATTATGGAGGTGGTGATATTTTTGGTTTGTATTATGCCTTACATACCTGTATTATGTTTTACCACTATTAACTTTCAAAAGTGCTACACTGGCTTAACAGAAACTACTACAAAATAGCAACCCCAAACAAGTGTAAGTCTCCCTAAGAAATAAATGCATTGTAGGGGAAGAATCATGAGAAATATATGATAGTGAGTGGCATTTCTGAGGGCAAGAAGACTATGACCTTAATACTAAATGAATGCATTTATGTTCACTTTTTACCTAACCTTTCAATTAAAATTCAGATTTTGTTGAAAACCTAACGAGCTGAGGCAATTGCGAGTTTAAAAGCGTGCACAGTTCAACTATTAACTTTAGGAAATTCCGGCAGACACATTGAAAAACTCTTTTTTTTTTAAGAAATATCTTTTTATAAACCTAAAAAATACAGGATGGCTTTATTACTTGGGAGGAAACATGTTCTAGTTTCCCTCGGCAGATTTCAAAGCTATCTACCTCAGGGTCCACTTTCATGGTCTGCTGAAGCTGATGTGGCTGGGGGGCTCATACTGAAAAGAGCAATCCTGATCTCCGGGCTCTCGGCCTCCCACTCTCCAGTGTCTCCCACAGCCTGGGCGCAAACCAGCCCGCTGGGGGGGTAGTGAGGGCTTCTCAAGCAGCAGCCCCACACGGGAATGAGGGCTGACCTACCAGTGACAGCAGAAGTGATGAGAAAGCCTTCAGTGTCAACATTCCACAGAACGAGAACTCTCTATTTGAACAAGAGCAACTTGCACAAATATGTTGTACGAGAAGCTGCTTGTATGATGTTGAAGGCCTGATTATTAATGTCCTCTGTAAAGTATGAAATTAGACCTTTATTTTACTCTTTCCTTTCAGTAAATTATCCGAAAGGTACCATGTGTGGCAGTAGCTGTTCCTAATGAAGCAGCAGGAGATGTTTCCATCCGACTTTGATCATAATCTCCCCAGTCAGGATCGGAATCTCCTGGCTTTCTGTCTTTGTGCAGTTATTTATACTTATGTAAATTGAGTTTAAATCCTTAGGAAATCAGTGTGACAGTGCTTTGTATTCCAATGCTTTTCTCAGGGTATCCAGCCCCCGCCCTGAGCTGGAAGACAGGGGTGGGGAGCGGGATGAGGCCTCCATAATCCATGGTGCAGAGGATCATAAATTGTAACAGAAGGGAAAAATTCTCTCTGTTGTGTTTTAAAAAGGTAACATCTGAATGATGACTGCTTAGTTCTGGTCCTACCAGAGGACCTTGGTGCTGTCTGCAGATGGAAAATTGATTCTTGTTGAAGCAGTGTAACAGCACCATGCCGAAGTTTCAAATAAAGCATTGCTGTGTTTCTGGATTATTGTTAGAAGACAGTGGGTTTGTATCTATACTTTCTCAGCATTCTTATTGAAGTATTTAACTGCCTGAACAAAGCAGTACACAGAATTCAGGGGTAAGCTCTAAAACGTCAATGTTTATCTGCGTTTTGAGTGCAACCAGGAATCTTGTGCCTTCCCTTAGCATGTGCCGATTATGGCAAAGATTTTTCTCTGTTACCGTATCTGCTTATGGTATTTTTTCTATCCCAGTGGAATCACAGCCCTGTGACAGCATATCTATTACATTAATAGACAACACCTGCAGTAAATAACAGGGAGAGGTTTTGCTGCTGAAACCTACTTTTTCAGTGTCATTTCTGAAGGATATGTAAACCACCTCCTCGTTCTCCAGTACCTGTAGATACTTCCAAAGTCTGCATGAGCAGAATGTATGCACTGTGTAACAGAAAATGTTTTGCTGCATCCTAACTATTTTAACGTGCTTTACAGCCCTGTTTCCTTCTCTTGAAGTTTAAGCCCAGCTACCATTTTCAATTTAGCTTCATGTGCACTCTAGCGATGCAGAATCTTGTTTTGTATTTCATAAAAGTCGATCAGGGAATGCAATACTGTTCCTTTGGCAACAATTAAGAGAAAATGAAAAAACAGTGTTTTGATCCAGTGAAGTTGCCTACACCAAAAGTGACAGCTTGGTTGCGATGTAGGCCTCCAGCTTATAAACATGTAGGCAGGTAAGACATTTAATGTGTCTGAGGAATCCCTTTGAACTAAATCAGATTATTCACTTGTGTAAAATTGCTCAACGGCCTAAATGTCTGCAGGATCAGGGCCTTAGATTGCAAACATAAACACCACAGTAATTTCCCTCTTGCTGTGCTGTTCAGCCCTGCTCTCCCATTCAGTGCGATTGAAGTAGGGGATGGGCTGTTTCCAACTCCTCTGTTCTATTATCAAAGGCTATAGTGGGAGTAGAGGGGTACATAAACACATTTTTTAATTGTCAAACGTAGTGGTTGAAAACTTTCCTATAACAAGTTAGGAAAAAAAAAAAGAAAGAAAATCACCATCTAAAGATAAAGGGGAGACTGGGGATCAGAGAAGTCCTGGTTGTTAAATTCCTGCACAATTCCAAATGATGGGGCTTTTAAAGAAACAGTATCATGTAGTCTGGGATCATGTTTAAGTTTGTTGGCAAAAATGTTTTTGAAGACAAAGACTTCTCTTAAGTTAATAAAAGGAAATAGCCTTGTAAGCCAAGTGAAATCCATGTCTTCGTTAGCATCTCTGTGATAACCGCATGATATCAACTGGGTTTACAGCTGTTAGGAGCTGATTGATAGTGCTTGTTAAGCCTTGTTATCCTTCTGAGTGTATCTTTTGACGTTTTAAATATCACCTTGATAAGATTTCCTGGGCAATTGAATTCTGTGTCTTTGAGACATCCACAGCAGTGACTTAAAAATAGAAATGACCGTGCTTTAGTTTAAATTTTTCAGCTTTAATGTTGACTTTACCTCAGATCCCAAAGGCTGCTCAGATCAGTCTCCTAGCACACACTAGGCATTGTGCCCTGATCAGTCTAAAACAAGGTCTTCTTTAGAATGAAGGTATCATCTCAGAAATTACATAAAGTTTAGCGCTGTAATTTCATCCTCGATTTTCTTTGTGCACCAATCAATAACTGATCTGATAATGGCCTTGGAAAATAAGATATTAAAAATACTATGACCATGTTTTCTGTGGTCCTTTCAGGCTCAGTTCTTTCTCAAGTTGCATGCCTATATATCTTTGATTTCTATTTAGAGGCTCTTGGACTCTTTTCTTATTAGAGCGAAATATACAAATAAAAGGTTATTTCACATTCTCACAAATATGGGCTTTTTAGAAAGGAACACTAGGTATTTTAATTCATTTCAGTCGGTTCTTCACTTGCCTAAAATGGCTTTTAATGAATTAGATTTCCTAAATACACAAATCACCTTTTAATACTGCAGTGTAAGAGAGCCTGCCTTTCTATAGGCAAGTCATTGCATCACCTGACGTAATTGTTCAATAAGTTAGTATTCAGAAAGAGTACCCAGCTGAAACAGTGAGCGGAGTAGCGAGGGAGACGCTTACTCTGCAGTGTTAAATCTGTGTTACACAGACAAAAACCTGTGCTGAAACATGACCTTCAGCAGAACCTAAAGGTGTGTCTAAGGGAGAGGAAGGAGCTTATGTCCATCCCGACTGTCTGCATGGACCTGCGTTTGTATCTGATTGTGTGGGTGCTAGAGCAGATGCTGCGCATCCAGTCTGTTCTCACAGCACCCTCCTTCGTGCCTCTCTCTGTGAGCACCCAGACTTCGGCTGCCACAACAACAGATGGGACTGCAGACAAAGGTCCTGGTTGTGCTTTGAATGGCATGGACATCAGCAGCTGAGCTAAAAGCCTTCCGTTGGCAGGAATGAGGACGTGCCATTCTGGGTCAGGGAGCTGCTCACAGGGTTCCGAAGATGCCGTATGGGATTCCAGGTGCGCTGGGAGGAGAGCACATGGAGTGCTGCTCAAGGACATTCCCCAGATAACATGGATGCTTAAATGGAAGGGAACTGATCACTTTAAAGTGTTAACATGGGAAGGGGTTAAAATCTTATAACCTGCATGGTTTCAAAAAATGCAGTGACCATGGTAAGAGCTAAGTACAGCTCAACATACTGCCTTCAGTGATGAACGGAAGTTTTGTGCACGTTGGTAGTTGTGTACATACCTCATGCATATCACAAGTGTCGTCTCGTATCTCTTCTGTTTTACAAGTCAAAAAATTGAAGTGATTTATCTTAACTTTCATATAACATCAGGAAAGAAGGGATATTCAGAATTGTATATATTGAATATTCTGAATTGTAGACCAGAGCTCAGAGATTCTTTTCTGTCTCTTCTGCTTCTTGACCTGCTCCCTTCTCAAAATGATTCACCTTGGGTGAGGGGTAGAGGAAGAGTGCTGAGGACACTTTACTTTCAATGACAGAGCGTATTGTATCTGTAAATCAAGATAATAAGCTGCAAAAGCTCTTCTGGTTTCTTTTTTTTTTTTCCCCTAAATGCATCCCACATGATTAATTGTATTTTCAATCGTTTTTGAACCCTGGAACTTGGTGTGAATAACTAGAATGGCATTTGTGCCTTTTCAGGCACTGGAGCACTTCTAGAACGCAAATCATCAGTGATAAGATTTATGAAAAATGGCAAAGGTTGGTTAAATGTTGAGTCTTGAGTTGTATTTAATTGGTAACCATTGGATTAGGAAATAGACTTAGAGTAGTTTGTACAGAACAGGTGAGGTCCAGGCTGTAAACAATGAATGCAAATAAACTCAGTGAGTACTCAATATAAGGGCAGCAGTGGCCAGTTTAGAAGAAAAGGAAAAGTTCTTCTCTGGTACAAAAAAGAAAAACAAAATTTGAGTCTTTCTCTCTGATATATTTTCTTGCCTGCCCCTGTGCTGTGAGCTGTGGAGCGTTTTCATGTAAAACTTCTGCTGTGGTTGTGCTGAATATAAAAGAGGTCACATTAGGCTCCTCAAACCTGAGGGGAGGAAAGGCGTTCACTGCTGTGAAAGCAGCTGGGACTGCTTTGGCCTCAGGTCGTGCTTAAAAGTTTCTATGCTACTGGTGGCAGATCTGATTTAAGAGTTCACATCCTTCTCCATGCTGCGGTGAGGAACTCTTTAGTTTGTCCCCATTTAAATCTTTGTGTAACTCTTGTCACAAAGGAATCTAGGGCGGAAAAAATAAGAGACTGAATTAAAGAAGTAAGTAAAAAGCCAATTCCTCTGAAAGAGATTTCTTTTAATCTAGCTGTGGTTTGGGTTAGGTTGGGTTGGTATTATTTTAACCGCTTCAGTTGTAGCAGGATTTGTGGGAGTGAGAAGCACAGAGCAGAGGAGGTGATGACAACAATGTTGTTACGTGGAGTCGTGTCTCAAATGCCTCTGAACACCAGGTGAGCACACACTGTAGTGGTCATCCTGTCACACACACCAATGTTGCTCCAGTTTGTCTGTTCAGCTTGTGGCCAGAAGGCAAGCAAGTCCTTGGAGTTTCTCAAACCTCGAAGCTGTGTGGGTCGTTTAGCTGAAATTGCAGCGTAATTAGTTCCAGGAAGGACTCATACTCATTAAGCAAAATTTCAGCTCTATGGAAGTTGGCAGGAATGCTATCTGTGCTGTTAATGGAACTGGATTTTCATCCATTATTCTGGAAAACTAATGGTTGGTGAGCTAGGAACGGTACTGTGGGTAACAGGGGTGATGTGAACTGTCTGGATGAGCACAGGAGAAACCGCATGGAGGTTTCAGTAGCGAAGGACAGAAACCTTGATAGACAAGAATGAGACTTCTAAAGCTGTTGATACTTCATGTCGGAGAATGCACTGCTTCTTTGGATCACTCTTTTTCTAAAACCATGCAAGTCGATGCAGAGCCAGCAGAGTGAAAAAAAAGAGAGTGAAAAGTCTGCCTGGTGGGCTACTCTTTTTGGTGGCATCAGCTTATGGGCTTCTCATGGTTCAGTTTTAGAGTGGAAATGATGAGAGATCCAGCTACTGAAGAAGCCTTTAAAAAAGAGAGTGGTGAAGGGCAGTAGAAAGAAGTAGAAGGAAGAATGAACACATAGTATTTTTCCATAGCATGATGTTTCCAGTCTTTCCCTAGATAATTCATTTTTCCATTACTAAAAATGGTTATTCTGACTGGAAGAGTAACTACAGATGGCTTTTTTTAAGAAGCTCAAAAATATGAAATGAGCAAGCTACACTTTAATAGAATTGAGTCACTTCAAAGTTTACACTCCAAGCCTGCTGGCAAATTTCTCGGGTGGCTGACTACACGCAGCCAAAAAGCACCTCTATGGAGGGGTGCTTTAGCAGGCCACTTCTCTGTACCGACTGGTGTTTGTGTATTTGTCACTTCAGAGGTGATGAATTAGAAATATCAAGCATCATTAAAATCAGTGGGAGTTTGCTCTTGACCTTAGTGAGGCCAGAATTTTACCCATTATCACCGATCTCTTTGTTCTTCTATTTTGTCACTTTGGTCTGCAGCTGTGAAACTTTTGCTAACTTATGTTTTATCTCCTATGTGGAACTGTAATCAGTACAGGATTGGCTTCCAGGGGAGCTATTCTGCACTCACCATATTATTATCAGGCTAAATTACCCTTAATACGCTGACTTTACACTGCTTCGAGAAGTCTGTCAGTAAGCATTTTTCCAGTATAACAAATGTAGATGACAAGATAATGTTGATATATCTCTTACCTATCCTAATGTGTAACTTTGATGTGTGCGTATATGTTGTCATCTGCGGCTTTGACAGGGTCTCTCCACGATGAGATCAGTATAAGCACTGAGCAGGGATGTCTAAACGCAGCACGTGTTCCAGAGCAGCAAGAGTCCTGTGGACAAGAAGCTGTTTTCATAGAGCTGACTAAAAATAAGCCCAGGGCACTGAGAACAGAAATGACTGACTTTTTCTTTTAAAAAGACCTCTTCCATTATTCTGAATGAAATCAAAGCTTTCTCTGGGAAGATGTTGATTCTTCAAAAACCCAGCCACACAAAACAAAACAAACCAAAACACGAACAAACGTGAGTTTCATTTCAGTGCAAGTGACTTAACAGCTAAAAAAGAAAACCCAAACCTCTTGTGTATTTTAGGACACAAAATCCATTTCCTGAACGGGGCTATCCCCCCAAAAAAGTATCTTGTTTAAGCAGTTTCTTCTGGCTTCTCCAAAACCACATCCACTTGTAGTTTGGCTTCTGGCCAGGAAGAAATCCATTAATACAGGGTACTGGAGATGGAAAACATGATGCAGCAGTTTGTTAATGGCAGAGTATATTTTCACTGTATGCGAGCAGAATTGCTGATCATGTGCAGTGATAAAGGTGCAGGTCAGCAGGGGCTGTGAAGCCCTCTTTCTGTGTCGTGCTGGCTTCTCATTTCAGTCACAACAGTAGCAACTCCAAGTCTTCCCACATTAGCTCCTCAGTGAACCAATGCAGTCAAATGTGAAATGGAAAATGAGAAAAGTAATTAATATTACCAATGGCATTTGTTTAAATGTTGCTTTTCAAAAGCACTTTAATTACAATATGCTTTTCATGTTGGTTGAGTTCATTTATACAGGGAATACAATCATTAATTATCATAATTAAGACACCTGAATTCAGCCTGACTGGCATTCCTTCCACCCTGAGTTGTATCCTTGTTTTATCTCTGACAGTTAGGTTTTCAATCAGATGTTATCTACTTTTTCCTGATCATTAAGAAATACTTTACTAATTAGCACATGAAATTCTTCCTACATCAGACTGAATTGAATCAAGGTCTATTATCTTGAACAGTAAGACACTTCAGAATTCACAGTAATAGGGCATGAATACGTGATACAGTTCATACACATTTCATGAACCTCCACGTTAGCGTGATTTTTTTTGAGACTGCAATTAGTTATGCCATTTTCAGGTCACTTAATTTTCTCTCACTGTTTAACACTCTGTTAGATTACAATGCTCTGAAATCACAAGTTAACCCCTCCTGTACTGTGCTTTGCTGAGATATTTCTGTTCTCCAGTAAAGATGCATTTCTGAAATGTTCCTTCATGTCCTAAGAAACAAGGTACCATGTACAAAACTCTTTCCTTGGATATTGTTTCATAGGAAAAGAGGACAAATTCTCAATGGTTATGCCAGCTCTACTGCTAGAATCATAGAATCAAAGAATAGCATCAGTGGGCTCGTACCAAGTCTATAGGATGGCAGCTCTGTTCAAGTCTGTTGTTCCTTTCTATTCAATATTTAGAATCATAGAATAGTTTAGCTTGGAAGGGACCTTAAAGATCATTCACACCCCCACCCCCCACCCCCCCCTGCCATGGGCAGGGACACCTCCCACTGGCTCAGGCTGCCCAAGGCCCATCCAACCTGGCCTGGATCCCCTCCAGGGATGGGGCAGCCACAGCTTCCCTGGGCAATCTGGGCCAGGGCCTCACCACTCTCATCGTGAAGAAATTCTTCCTTACGTCTACTCTAAATCTGCCCCTCTCCAGTTTAAATCCATTGCCCCTAGTCCTGTCACTACAAGCCATTGTAAAATGTCCCTCTTCAGCTTTCTTGTAGCCGCTTCAGGTACCGGAAGGTCACTGTAATGTCTCCTAGGAGCCTTCTCTTCTCCAGGCTGAACAACCCCAACACTCTCAGCCTGTCCTCGTATGGGAGGTGTTCCACCCCTCCAGTCATCCTTGTAGCCTCCTCTGGATCCGTTCCAACAGCTTCATCTCCTTCTTATGTTGAAAATACCAGAACTGGACACAGTACTCCAGGTGAGGAGAGGAACAGAAGGGCAAAATCCCCCCTCACCCTGATGGCCATGTTTCTTTTGATGCAGCCCAGGATACGGATGGCCTTCTGGGCTGCAGGTGCTCACTGCCAGCTCATATCGAGCTTCTCATCAATCAGCAATCCTTGGATATTGTTTCTTAGGAAGTGAGGACAACTATTCAACTATTATGCCAGTTCTGCTTTTAGTTCCTTCAAGTGAATAAGGAGTAACCAGACGTAAAACAGAAGTCCTTGCAGTCTTCCCAGGACATACTGCAATCATGCTGAAAATATAACCACGCTCCTTGACTGATCTTCCACTGAGGATGTTAGCATCACAGATGGAAGAAGCCCAACCAGCTAGTGACCAATCTAAATCTGATTTAAAGGGTTTAATCCTGTTTCTGGTAAACTGTGCTACATGCAGGGGAGGACACGCCCTTGTCCATCTCTTTTTTCCCAGGAACAAATCTGTACTGTGAGCAGTTTTAGCTTGCCTTGATGAGGTAAAGGAAGGGCTGCGGGTTTTTGTACATGCTTACTGCAAAGCTGTCAGAGCAGATGGAGTTGGATGTTATGAAGGCCAGGCTGTATTGCTGCACAGAGGGATTAAAATGATTCTGTACAATATTGAAGCTTCTCGTTTATGTAATAAACCTTACAGGGTTACAGTCTTTATATTCATATATTTGGCAGAACGTTCAGACAGGATCTCTTGTACGTGGATTTAAATACCTGAATCTGTGTCAGCTTGCAAATGTCTACTCTTTAATGGTTGTAAAAGGTGCAAGATTCTCATTTAGGCAAAATAAAAATGCAAACACTTTTGATCGCTAAAAAGTGGAACAATGTGGTATAAATACAGGGTAGTTAGACATTCTCACAGGGTCTTCTTTAGGTATACAAACCATAACAGCAAGTCCTGCCCTTGACTGGGCTCCCGGGGTAACTGCCAAGACACAGTGGATTTGGGAACTGACTTCCATTATGATGAGGGATCACTGCAGGCCATTATTGGCTTGTTATACTAAGCAATATCTAAATAAATCCTCCACGGTCTTGCCATGCTGAGACATGTTTGTGGATGTTGACAACTTTTTAGGGTGGAATTGTTAGAGTAGCTCTTAGCTAGATGTGTCTTTGATAATCATACCCAGTACCGTGTATTTTACCATAGAAGGTCTGAGAGCTTCCTACCTGTGCTGAAGGAACGGTGCTTATGATTGGGAAGAAAACATGGGTGCATAGCACTGGAATAGGTCCTTCCTACCTCTCCAATCCCTGTTGTAAGAGATAGGGCTCAGAAAAGTGTCTCCACGTTGTTCAGTGTTTCCCCAGTGCAGAGTCATGAATACCTCTCTAGCCATGGACCAAGATCTAACAGGTAGCTTCTAAGACAGGAGTGCACTTCTGTGGTCTGCATCTTAAGACTTTTCACCCCCTACTTTATATTGTATCAATCATCATAAAGTAGCACTGTCTTTATTTAGACCAACATATTTCTGACTCATAGGGGCTATCGGAGAAAAATTATTTGCCTGTGAAATTGTGCTGGCAGTTTATGAATGGAAAGACTTGAATTTGCAATCTTCAAGTTAACCAGGAAGTTGCTGGTGGTAGAAAACTTCCCCACGGGGTCTCAT
Organism: Cuculus canorus; assembly: GCF_017976375.1. NCBI lineage: Eukaryota > Metazoa > Chordata > Aves > Cuculiformes > Cuculidae > Cuculus > Cuculus canorus. Next base: position 17,725,870 of record NC_071413.1, read on the forward strand.
AGCTTTAGAAGCCATTTCCCAGCTTGCTGCCTTGGAGTCTGAGTTTCTTGACCTTAAGGATAAGCTTTAATGGGCTTCTGTTTTCCCAGGGAAGAACTGTCAAGCTTTAGTGCTTCAAGAATTCACTTAACAATGTTCTTATTTGAAAGCTGAATAAGTGGCCAGAGTTTTACAGGTGTTGGCCCTTTACAGCCCCAGTATCTTCAAAATAATTCATCAATGAAATGCTCAGAATATCACAGAGCTTCTGTGATTGCCAAATTTCAGTTTGTACCAGACCCAATTACATCTTTGAAAATGTTAATCTTTTAAGTTCAGTGAAACAGCACTTATTAGGTCTTGGTAGCACGTATAGGATTGGGCCCATGAAGATGAGTTTGCAGAATCATTTCCCTAACTTTGGTCCTTTAATTTCAGATAAGGAGTTACTGTTGATGCTTAGAATTTATTCTTTTGGGGTTTCCTTCTGTAATAAATGATAGTTCATGTTGTATTTCTGTATTAAATATTCTGTTGGAAGCCTGTCAGCTATCCAGATAAGAAATTACCTCTTCCCTGTTTTCCCTTTTTAACAGAGAGTTAGTGTACCAGCTTTTACGAAGCGCATTCAGTGAGAAGCAGGAAAAAAAATACCTCAATCAGAATAGCCGTGCTGCTGAAAATGAATGATTACTCTTGGGGAAAGAATGTCGTGTGGGAGAAGAGCTGCATCATACAATTCAATAGGAAGTAACGTTTATATGGAAGCAGGAGAGAAGCAGATGATTTCCTTCCACATCCACACTGAGCAAGTACATTTTTGTAGTTCATCATTTCTCTTTAGCTGATGTGTTCAGTTACTGCTCATCTCCCTGAGGGATTTTTATTCGTAATGGAGGAGACTTCACCTGAAAATGGAGTAGCCTGAAATTTGACACGTTGGAAAAATGCTTTTTATCTGAATGGAGAAGTGTAGTATTAAAAAAAGGGCATGAAAGAAAATAAACAAGTATTTCTACGTATCAAAATGTTAATGTGCCATTTGTGGAAAAAGATGTAATTATAACATATAATTAATTCATTAATGACAGGGGTATTTATTATTGTCATCTGGGGGGGTCATACTACAAAGAGTCCATGGATATATTTGTACCCATAGAGCCTGAAAGCAAGTAAAGTTTGTTCATTCAGTTCATGGCCATGTATACAATGAGAAAAAAGATTGCCAAGGTGATGCTCTGTGACTGGAAATGAGGAGGTCTGGCTTTCTGAGAAGCTAAGGATGTACTTGTGGGCTGAAGACTAAGGGTCCTAGAAGTCAAAGGTAAAGATTTTAGTTGGATCTAATGTATATATGACGTTGAGGCACAAAAGTCACTTTTAGCCAGCTATGCTGTCAGTCACTAGTGCTTTCCACAGAGGCTTGCAGGAGCGCCACTGGTTCCAGTGTTTACCCAGCAGTGACAATGATGTTACTACGGTTTATAATGGTTTTTAAAAAGAAATAGTTTCTGTTCTATTAGTGTGCTATTCTCTTTCCCACCACCCATGTCTTTGTTGCATTTTCCTGTTGCCTAATATTTGTATGGAGCATTTTGCTTTCTGTGACAGGCCTGCCTCTTAGCTCTCTTTCCTAAATTCTCCTTTTGCAGTAGAGTATCTTATAAACACGTGCATTTTGCTTTAAAGTTGAATATTGGAAACTAACATAGTCCAAAAGACAACCTAGCAGAGAAATGCCTTCCAAAGTGCTGCTGGTTCCCTCCGTGGAAGGGAGATGGAGGTGTGTTGTGCGATGCATAGCACAAAGAGTGCCTGACAGTGAAGGATGATTGCGTCTGGCTTCTCAGCTGCAATACCATCATCACAACTGGCATTGTTTCCAAGTCAGAACTTTCTGTGTGAGGAGCAAATATCCTTCTTCCTGTAATCTTTACTGCCTAACAACAGCTCTACCTTGGCAGCCCCAAGAGCTGGTAAGATATGACAAATGGTTTCATTGGGACCTGCTAAGCTAGAAAGCAAGGAGGAAGGCAGAGTAAGCACGCTCTCATTTTCCTTTAGCATTCTTTTATTTCATTCCTTCCCCAGGGCGTATGCAGCCCCAGTTTCTGTTCAGGGGATGAGCACACCCCATCGTGTCACATCGTGTTTCCATATCTCATGGCTGTAGGCAGGGAGAGCCGCGTGCTCTCTGGGGGCCTGTGTCTGCCATGCACAGTCTGGAAAATAGAGGGCTTGTAGCACTGGACTGGTTACACATGAAATTCTTATCACAGCAAAGGGAGTGGGAATTGAAAGTAAACTGTTGGGCTGACACTCTCTGCTGAACCTGCACTGTGACTTCAGCCTGTCCACAGGGAGCACCTGGAGCAGGATCTGACCTTACTGTAGGCAGCTTCTCTGTGGTCAATCATGACTTGCACCGTTTCCCATCTATACAGTCCCCTCAAGACAGCTCTTCCAGTCTGTGCTCGCGGCTGGCTTCCTGTAGGACAGCTCTATCGTGAGTGTCCCCACTGATCCTTCCCAGAGAAGACGCAGGATCAAGCAAACCAATGGTGTCTTCTGCCTTCAGAGGCCGATGCCTTCGGCAGAGCTGCGGCACTGCATTAGTTCCATGTTTTAGAAAGCTGTTCTCCCTCCGCCTGCAATCTCTTGGCAAATGCATGGCTTCAGTTTTCTGTCTTACAGACTACATGAGCTAAAGTCTATTGTAAGGGGAGGAGAATGGGGGAAAACAACAGAAGTGATTCATGGAATGGCCTTGGCTAAGAATGCATAAATACTTCTGGGACAAGAAGTTTCAAATGTAACAGAGCTTAAATTAAAGTTATTTTACTCTACAATCTCAAGATGTTTATGTGTAAACATGGCCTTGGAAGATGAAGAAGTTGCAGAGGGAAATTGCTTATGCCCAATAGTTCACCGGTTCCTTTCTCTAGCTTCCACTCTCTTTTTACATGCATACCGACTTCAGTTTTTTACAAGTAGCTTTTTTTTTGTTTGATTTTTAAATAAGAAAATATGGCATTGTAGTAAGAGTAATTTTCATGCATTCCCCATCTGATATTTCTGTGGCTTTTTTTCCCCCCCAGCAGTCTCTCAAAATCTGTGCCCGTTGTGCTTATAAAGCAACCCACACATTTTCCAATAGCATTTCCAGTCTCCAGGATAATGTTTTTTTGGACCGATATATTGTAATATTTAAGAGGAAGAAAACCTCTTCTAAGAATTCTTCTTATTTTCACCTTTTGATGTTCTCAACTGCCTTTTTTCTGAAATCTGATGGGTTGCAAGACAAGGTTTTAAGTATTTACAACCATCTCTAATAAACCGCTTCATGGATATTTATGAGGTGCTGGTTTAGCAGGCTGTATTATAATATTAATCAAAATCAAGGCTGCTGCTTGGAAGCACTCCAAGAGTTAGATCTTTGCTGAAATCTTTCCAGGTATCTTTATTTTCCTCATTCCTTTTGGTTTTTGGTGTTGTTAATTTCTAGTTGAGTTATTTATCAGGTGATATTGAATACATATGAATATAGTTCTGAGACAAAGTCAGAGAATCCTAAAATTAGTCTTTGTTTTGTTGTTTATTCAACACTTTTAGATTTGTTTTCTGTTTATTTTTTAAAGGGGAGGAGTAATACTGGCAAGAAGGGATACAAAGAACCCTGCTGTGCCACTAAAATTACATCGTGCAAGTTTATTGCTTACAACTAGAAATGTCCTAGCATGTTCTGAAGACTTATGTATGGAGCCTTGATGCAATTTCCATATCCATCACTTAGAGGTCTGATAAATCCGGGAAGCCAACAGATACATTTTCAAGTACCCACTTCAGAATAAGGATTCTTATTGCTGGATGCTCAGCTCCAGACCTTTAACTCTTAATTTTCTGGAGCACATTGGTCAGACTGTCAGTGTGTTGAAAGAGTCAAACTTCTGAGATAGTGAACAAGAGTTAGTGGGTATTTGTCAAATTTAGTCTTTAACAGTTTTCATGAGGTCACAAAGGAAAGGGCAGGCCAGCCAGCTACCGGGCACCTGAGAACCTGCATCGCCTTGATAATTTATGCATGTATTTCTGTACTGAACATATTATATGCTTCCTTTTTAGCATGTTTAGTTAGAAGTCATTCTGATGTGGTCAAACAGGATAAAGACCAGAAATTATTTCTATTATGCCTTGCTTGGGGTTCAGTTCTCAGGCAAAGCATGTCTTCTGTTTATGAATCTCCAAGAGTTATTGCAGAATTATTGTGGATATTGCTAACCCAGTTTTTGTTTCTCTACTTTAATGTTATCAGTTGCCAAAGATAGTTGTTGTATACAACCACACATGGAAACTCCATAATAAAATAAAAATCTATAGATACTGTATGAGAAAGACCAATGACATATGAATTACTTTCACAAAACAGAACCAAAACAAAGACAATTCGAAGAAGAAAAGGTCAGTCATGAAATATATTTCATTTCAAACATTTTTTCAACTGTAATGATCTATTACCTGCAGCACATCTTTTGAAATCTGCAGTATTGTTTTTACTGCCTTTCCACTTGTCCTTATACTGTAGACATTGCATTTTGTGAAGCTGTAGTTAGAAACAAAGATTACTGAGGGTTAGTGCTGATCATTTCTAATTAAAACATCTCTTGTATGTTTTATTGCTACGCAGTCAGCTTTGCTATAACAAAGGTACTTTTCTACTCAAGTGTGAAACCAGATTTGTGTGGACAAGTGTAGATTCATGAAATACTGAGATTAAACCTGTGTGCATCCTGTTAGGAGCATCTGCTTGCTCCATCCAATAAGCTGTAACAGCTGATCTATCTGAGTGCATAGAGACTTCCATTCTTACCGCAATGTTTTTGTAGAATCTAATACTGTAACAGTTGGTCAGTAGCTTCAGGGAATATCATGGCAAGTGTATCTGAGGGGAGATGACAAAGTCTGAGAAATAATAAATGTTGATGTTCAAACAGTCTTAAGAGAGTGTTAGGAGTTGTCATAGTCACTCTCCATCTCTTCTGAGGTTTCACTTAGTTCTTCTGTATTGAATTCCACTCTAAGGGCCCAATTCTCCACTCCATTGCACTAGTTTGACACTGGTGTAATTCCACTGACTTTCACAGAAATGCAACAGTTTAAGACCGATGAAATAAAATGGCCAACAGGCTTGAAGTCAAACAAACAGTGCTCAATCTGCTGTTGTGTTATGTGTTAGCCAGTTTGGGCAGCAACATCGCTTAGAAGACGTGACTGTTCTTAGCAGGAGGGTACTAGGCCATCGGTCCCTTCTGCAGCACCTGAAGCTGAGGGCTGTAACAGAGCAAGTTGTTAAAAATCAGATCTGAGGAATGAGGAGGTCCCCAAAAGACTGGCTAGAGATCAGTGGAAAGCTCAGTAGAGGAAACACATCTGTCTTTACTGAAACCTTGGAAGTTTTTTTACTGTTGTTGCTGAAATCAGGATATTCTCATTAATGTTGTGAAATGAAGTTTGACTGAAGTTTGGGGTTGAGGAAGAGGTTATGGAATCTGCCTTTAAGAGACTGTGGAAGCAAGCAGAATGTGTTTGAGGGCAGGAAGGAGGAGTGTGCAGGGACAGACATTTTATATTAGCAGCTTGAGTTCCCAGCAATGTGAGCTTTTGACCATTAGACTTATATGGAGACTTCAAGCATGGACATTGTGGGCGGTGATGTTCCAGTTTGTGCAGGAGATCATCTGTACTAGAAAGGCAGGCTCTTCAGCAGGCAAAACAGTTGTGGCTTCTATCGTGCAGAAAAACTCTGGGCAGGATGGTTTTATCTGGCCATGTTTACCTCTACTTGTAACTCCTCACTTTTGCAGTACTGAACCAGCATTCTTGTGCAGATTCTCTGTGCTAAGCTGAATTCTGTCCTGATAGATTGAGTGAATAATTAAACTTTAATTCGCTTGTGCCTACATTTCCAACACTGCAGGTTTGCAGAGAAAGTGCAAACATGGTATTGTCAGGAAGGTTATATACAGAAATCTGTTCTGATTGACTGAGAGTGCACCAGCTTTGATGTATTCTTGCAATATTTTTCAGCAACAGAGGAAATGAGAAGGATGCATCGCATCTATCAAATTAACAGGGCAAAGAGGCAAATACATGAGAAACGCGAGTTCATTCTGCAGATACAGTCCTTGCCCAAGTTAAAAGAAGGCAATAAGGTGGACCATTGTACCCATTATTGGTTTGTCGTATAAAATAGGCAATTACTTAAACTTCTGTTGTTTGAGACAGTTTTACTGTTTTCCTATGCTGAGCTGCTGTGTTCAGTTCCAGCGGTACACAGTTCTAGCCGGCGTGCTGTAGAGAGCAAGCAGAGAAAAGGCTTTATGCCTGAATTAAACCAGCAGCCAGTAAAATCCATTGTATTTCACTTTTTTTAAATAATTCTGATTTGTAATTATGGAAGTTCTTTTATCCAGTGTGTCACAGTGCCTTGAAAATAGTGCAGCTTTTACCTCTGTGAAGCAGCAGCACAGCACAGGTATTGCTTGCTGTAATACGGCATCAGCGCTTGGAGATCCATCACAGACGCTGAAGCTGACAGCCTAGCGGTCGGTGCCAAAGAGCTGCATCCCTGGGTGTGTGTTTCTGGGTGCCAAGGAGATGAGGCAGTGCTAAGTGGACTGAGCTCTCCTGTACTCTGAAAGATTTGCATGGACTGGATCCTGAGCCCAAGCTACATATTCAAACTGCTTTCTCTGCTTCCAAGGATAAATGACAGAGAGTATCCGAATCCTGAGATTATCCAGATTGGCAGTCACCTCTTTGCGACAGGATGAGTGCTTCTTGGCTTGTGTCCCCTGTGGACCTGCCTGCAGGGTGCAGCTTGGACATCAAGAGAAGGGCTAGATTTCTAAGCAGAGGCATTGCCATCTCAGACTGCCTCTCAATAATCACAGCATGAACAACTCTAAAAGCCGAATCCCAGTAAAGTACAGTTCAGGCAACAGGGGGCTGGTTCTTAACCTCCTCCTTGCTCTCCCGACCCAAAAGGATGTTTAATGGGAGAGGGCTTTGGAGTGGATCTCCTGCTGAAGGCGCTGCCGCTCATGCATTTCTAGAGCTAATTTTGCCTTCACTTTTGACTGAGGTGTTGGTAGCCTGAAGATTGCACTAAGCTCCGTTAATGTGCAGAGCACATTTACCCTACATTTGGAAGCAAGCTGCTGTGGTCAGCGCTCCCTAAAAGCCAGCTGGAAATTCAGCCTTTTTGCTTAAACCTAGTGCAACACTACCAGCCCTTTGCACGGCTGTGTATTGGGCTGCTGGTGCTAAAGAGGGGCATTTTATCCCATGAGCCTGTCAAAAACAGGTGCTCATCCCAGGAGTTTCAGATCCCCACTGGGTTTGACTTAAATTCAGCAGAATTAAGAACCGTTAAAGGAGGATCCGCATCTTTAAAGCAGCCCCTTTGTGCCTAGGTGTGGTAGATAAGCTTCAGTCAGTGTAAGAACAGGGAGTTTCACTCCAGTCAGAGCCACACAGTTGGAAATGTTGGCAGCTGATAAGTGTAGGTGAGGATGTTTGCACCGTTCCCTTGCATTACATTTGGAGTGTATTTTTCTTTGTTGGAAAATCCTGCAGATATATGCACCCTTCTGCTTTTCAATCCACATTATTTTACTGCTAGCATGCTTAATTATATCCTTTCCACAAAATCCTCAGTTTTAATATTCCTCAGAAGTATATTTTAGTACTTCCCCCTGAAGTAACGTAGCCTAAATGTCTCTTCAGGCCTCCAACTCCAGATGCCTCTGTTTATACTGAAAATGCAAATGAAAATGATTTTTTTCTTCTCAATGAAGACACCTCTAGACCCAAAGATTATGTAAAGTCTTTTCCTTATACCATGATAACTGTATTTTCTGTGTCTGAAAAAAGGCCCTAAAAGGGCCTTTCTGCACTTCAGCCAAAACAAAACTGCAGTGGATGTTCTCTGCATGTGAGGAGGTGCAGTTGGACGTGTTGTCTCTATTCATTCTGGTAAATTCTCACACTTCCCATATGGCTTTTGTTCATGTTTCAGTCATGCACGGAGAAAATCGTACAGTGAGCTTCTATTTACCCTACCTGTGGTCCCTCAAGACCTATGTAATTTTAGGTTTCTGTGACACTGTGTGTCTTCAATTTCACTTCTTTGCATTGGGCTTGATTTAACTCTTTGGTAATGGGATCCTATTCAAATGGATGGGTTTTGTCTATTTTGAGTCTGGAAGTACAAGTAATATCAAAATTTCAGTTGAACACATTGATTATGCGCTTTCATAAAGCTGGTGTTGTCCTATAATAAAGTCAAATAATCACATTGGTTTTCTCTTGGCATCTAGACTAACTCTTAAGGAATATATCTAGTAATTGATTTGCATGCTAGAGCTGCTGAAGGATTTATTTTCAAAATGAGATTTTGGGATGGGTTATTTTTTGTTAATTAAATATATTTTAAAGGATTTATTTTATCTTCTTGTTCATATAAACTGAATTTGCAATGACTTCTACTAAAATGATAGGGGATCCTCTGCCATAAATAACTCTTCTTGTAAGATTATATAGGAGTCTGATAAATCCTTATTTTTGCATTACTAATCCCAAAGAAAATCAAATAGTACAGTTGTCAGTTGGAATCTTATTGTTTTAATGACATTTTAAGGACGCCACCTGAATGTGGTTTTGAGTTTCTTATTAGATCATAACTTTTGGCTCTTTGTTAAGCAATTCATTTCTGCTTTTACTAGGACCTTTTCAATAAAAATAAGATGAATTTTATTGAGAAGTAGCCTTAATGTCATCGTCCCTCCTCATCATTGCTGGGCATGGTCTCTCACCACTCCATCTGGCCCTTCTGCAGTGCAGTGGAGAGCTCTGACAGTCCGCCCGTTCTTGGAGCTGCGTGTTGGTGATGTAGCTGATAGGTATGATGAGCAGTTGCACCTACTATGCGGGCTCCAGAGTTTCCGGAGGGCTGCAGCTGATGGAGTGTGTGCCTTTGCCTAGCTACGGCCTGACTTTCGGCTTTGTCCCAGTTAGATTGGAGGGAGAGAACCCTTCTGGGTCAAGTAGTAATTGCAGGTGTGTAGCCAAACGCCCGGTCACTCACAGCAGGGCTGGGCTGGGCGTCCCTGGGCTGACTGCTAAAAGAAAATCTGATCATGTGGGATGGGATTTTCAGAGAAATAGAAGTTACTGTTTAGTGACCTGACAGGTGATTTGGATTTACGTTTAAGTGACCGTAAAATCTCACAGTGCAGAAATCGGACTGCTCAGCTCCAATGGGTGTCAGTTGTATGCAAACATGACTACTGACTTTGTAGTCTCATCCTCCCTCTGATAGCCTTCCTGTAGTCATCAGACACTTCTTGTTGAGGTTTCGGGCAGAGGAAAAGTACGATCTAACAATTGGTTCATAAATTTGGTTTATTTTTGAAATATTTGAGTTCCTGCCCTTGATTTGGTAGACTTCATAACAACTTTGCACAAGTAATTCAGCCTTTCTGAGCTTCTATCTTTAATGGCAGCAATAGCGTTCTTCTGTCTTGGAGAGGGCAAGGAGGGCACATCTGAGAGATGCTGGCAGGAAAGGAATAAACTAGGTAATATAAATACCTGATTGAAATAAAAATTAAAACAACCCACAGTCACCAGATTTGGAACTGGGCTAGCGTGGGGCCAGCAATCGTTGACATCTTTAGGCGTCTCTTCAGGGAGTGGCTTTAGAGCTTGTCACCTTCAACTGATGTACACTGAGCAGGGATATGTTATAAGGATACTTGACATTTATTGAGACAATTATTTACTCATCAAAACATCTACGTATTTGTGCAAGGGAATCGACCCTTCTCTTACTCAGGGGACTGTAAAGACATACACATCACTCGCCTCTGTCCTCAGAGAGAATTAGTGACAAACCCAGGTTTACAGTCCGCAGGAGGATTCCTGGCCCCCGGTGCTGTGTTCCAGCTATTGATGACATCAATCACAGTGAAGGCACAGTGCGGTTGTCGACTGCCTATGTATCGCTGGTGTTTAAAGAGAGCCAACACCGAGTCACAAGCACTTGAGCTTCTTTGCAGGACGAAGGAGGTCTAGCCTGCATTCTGTCACTGCTTAAGAAAAATGCAATGCATTTATCATAGGGGGAAAGTGTAGACTTAAGATTTAGGCTTCTTACCATGTATAAAGAGTTGATGTATGTTATTAGAAACTACTCACCCAGGCTGTATTTCATTTAAGCTTTTAGAGCCATCTAAATCAACTTCTTTAGCTTTAGGAAGATAAAGATTGTAAAACAAATTATCTGAGCATCAGGAGACCTACCGTGTTGATTTATACCTGCTACATACAGCAAGTATGTAATTCACTTATAAATCACAAAACTGATGCATATTTTCAGAATTATCTGGATATTTGGTTAGTGCAAGTTTAAATGAAATAATATGAACACATGTTTACCTCTTGTAAGGCAAGAAAGAGCCACAGGCAAACAGGAGCTTTAAAAATGATTAAACATATCAGGAATACAAAGTCATTTTTCTTACGTTGTCAACATTCAGAAAGTAAGCACCTGCCTGCTGAAGCACTGTTCATAATAATAATATTACCTGTGTAGATCAGAATGTCTTACTGAGAACTGAACTCATTTGCTCTGCCTTTATAAGGCTGCATTTGAGAATCAGATGGTTCTCCAGCTGACTGTCACTGGACATCTGCAATGGATTCCCTCACAACTCACATAAGTTGCATTTGCATGCAGGGGAATTATTTCTGGAGAGATACCTCTTTTGCATATGAGCAGGAGCTACAGGAAAAGCTAAAATGACTGTGTGTCTTGGTCATTGAAACAGAAAAATTGGCTGAATGGTGGCATTTCTTTAGCTTCATCCAGAATCCCTTGCCGTGCTAACTCAGGACCAAATACCCATCCTGGCTGTAGTGGTCAGCCAGGCTGGACATGCCAACCTCGGTCACCAGTAACAGGGCAGCAGATGGTGTGGCTGGAAATACAGCCTGTCTGCCTTTGACTTCCCTAACCTGAAGGCAGCCGTTCACAGCTGATCTGTACCCAGTTCTTGGCCCCACTGCTCTTGTTTCAGTGCCTTGATGACCATAATTCTCTCCCAAAAATTAAAGAAATGGGGAAAGAAAGTATAAGTAGTGGTTTTAAAATGGTTGTTTCCTATCGTCTTTCATCTTTGTTTCTAAAAGAAATTATAGAATTGGAGGGGAAAGGAGAAAATGTATTCGTTTTGTCCTTAGGAGTTAGGTGCTAGGCAAAGCTGAAGCAGTGTTTTGTGGTCTCTCCATTTCCCTTCTGTCTTAATGAACTTGACTAATTAAGTACTACTGACTCTGTCTGTGGAGCTCTTTGTCAGTTTTCTCATAGTTCTCTATTCATAGGGAGACAATGTGTGTGTGATATTTTCGTTTGGCTGGCTGTTACGGTCTTTACAGCACCCCTGATCCTTCCCTTCCTTGAAAAGCTCTTGTGTGAGGCAGCTGAAAAACTAACTGCATTCTGCTCTGCCAAGAGCTCTCGTTTTAAACAAAAATGTATATTATGGAAGGGTAAACCTGTGCTTTAAGAGTTAACATCCAGTACAGTAGGGTCTTCACATTTCCATGGCAACAGCTTAACATGATCAGTAAGCAGAGTGGACTGCTTTGCTATGAGGCGTCATTAAAAGGAGAATCATGCTGGGAAACACACATATATCACAGAACAAAATCTCTTCTACATGGTTTTGAAAACAGCCAATTTGTTGCCCCATGTTGATGTATTGTTTTACAATTGTCGTTGCATTAGAAATGGAAACAGTAATTTATGTAGCTCTTAATGACAGTTTTTGTGATTGCAGTGTTGTAAATTTAAAGGAGAAACTTTACAGCAGAGGTAATCTGGCAGCTGCCACTAAACCTCATATGATTTACAACAGGTATCTCCACACACACTTGTTTTTTGCAGCAGCTTCTCCTTGCCGGTGCACTGCATGGTTCTGTGGCGGCAGCGCTGGGCTCAGCTGCCACTCCAGTCCCTTCTATTAGGAACACGAGGATGGCCGGCAGCCTTCCCTGCCAACCCTGTTAGCTGTGACGGGTCGAAGGGCTGCAGCAAATGTGATGGGACAAAGTTTGCTGCTCTGGTTTGTTCGGTGTGTGTCACACACAGGTTGTCATGGGAACGTAAGGCATCTGTAATTGTTTTCTGCAGGTTCCTGTTAATGATCGTTACCTGTGTCCTACCGTGCAGTTTGAATGCAAGCAGAGGGAGTTGCTGAAGTGTCCTAATTGTAGTCACTGCTCTTTGGCACATTGCCCTTCTGAACATGGCCTGAGTGGGGAGAGCATCTGAAAGTTCTACCCTGCTCCCTGCTGCCAACATCCACCTGAGTTGGGGCACTCATCTTCATTTGAAGGTGTGCACCAGCGTTGTTTTAACATCCCAAAAGGAATTACGGGCTACATCTACACAAATTACAAGTTCACCCTGTGCCATATAGAACGACGTACAGTGGATTTTTATTAATCTTGTCTAACTGCTGCGTGAAATAAATCTGGCTGTGAGAATGTTTCTGGCAAGTGATGGAGCAGGTTATTTTTAATTCTCCGAATGTTGGCACAGCAAAGCCAGCCACTCAGTCCTCATTACTTTCTTCTTCTTTAAATCCAGGTCCTTTTTCTTGCTAGAACTTGGAAATCTATTTCATCCCTTCAGTGATACAATGCTCTGCAGCCCCATGTCTGTTTTCCAGGTTGCATTATGTGGTGTATGCTCCTTATGAAATAAAGCTGTCATTTCAGTGTTCTTCCTCCTTCCCTGGATTCACAGGCAGCAGACACAAGCTGCAGCACAGAACCCTCCCATTATACAAGATAAAACTTTATCTTCACGAGGGCAGTCAGATACAGGTCAAACCCCTGATCTCTGCCATGGGTTCAAACCGTCAGAGCGAGGGTTCACAGAGGAATATTTATTCTTGGAGATATTCAGAACTTGGCTGTGCAGTGACCTGAGCCACATGACCTGGCTGGCCCTGCTTTGAGAGAGAGGCTGGGTTAGAGACCTCCAGAATCTCTTTCAAGTGGAATTCTATGGCTGTGTCCAATAGTCCTGTTCAATACCAATCTTTTTTTCCCCATACTTTTAATTTTAAACATAAAATACATTACAATATGGCCTTGTCTCATTAAAAATTGCATCATGGAATAGAATCTCGAAGCAAGTGCATTTGGTAATAAGAAAACATGCTCAGCTGTGGTTTTGCCAGGCTGGGGCATGCGTTAGTGGGGAGCTGTGCTGTATCTAGGAGAGGAAATATCATGAGGCTGCAAGGGAGATAAATCAGTGCTGATGCAAAGGGTGGGGAAATAAAGAGAGCAAGACTATTTACAGATTGAACCTTGCTTGTCGGTCACGATGAAACAGTCTTCCAAAGTTATTTGAGCAGATGAAGAAATCATGCATGAAGATGTCAGTGTGTCTCTGACTGTGGAACATGAAAATCTATTTGTTTTAACCTGCCTTTGCCTCACTTGAGTATTTCAGCAACAAACACTTCTTGGCAGGAGTATTTTACTATGTGTGTCACAGACAAGACCTAACTAGGCACTAATGTCAGATAAATAATATTAAAATGGAGTCAATTTAATACTGGAGTCAGAATGTGCTAGATGTGGAAAGCTGCATTCAACAGAAATAAATAGTATTATTTCCACTGGCAGGAAAGAAATGGTGTGTCAAGGAAATCCATAAATCAGCTTATGTCATTCTCACTTAATCAAACTACCTTGACATGATTTTACTAAGTAGCACCCCTGTGTTACCTGATGTCAGCAGCTATTTGCATCCTTATGCATAACAGATGACATATAGAATAGTCTCCTACCTAGGCTCGAAATACATCTGTCACATCTCATTGCTGTCATTTGGTTCTTAATCTCAGACCTATTAAAGTGCAACACTTAATGCAAACGATGTTAAGATAAGAGTACAGCCTTTCTGTTCAGTCATATCGTTGAGGAAAGAACAGGGAAGTTGCTGTCTCCTTGTGTACTAAAACTGTGTATGAAGTGGCAGCAAATCCAGAGGGGCTGGAGAAAGTCCAAGGATAGGATCATCCACTGAGCAGAGCGCTGACCCAAGCGGGATTCAGAGAATCCTAGTTTTATTCTTGATTCTGCCATCGTCAGACTGCACAATATCGTATGAGCCGTTTCATCACCCGCATATTGTGTATCCCATTCTTTAATTAATTTGTTTTATCCAGTTAGATTGTAGCTTCAAAGGGACAGAGACTTTCCCATGGGTTTGCACAGTGGCACAGACCATAGCCTAGACTTCTGGAGTAGACCGTTGTGTAGACAAGGACAAGCTGCACTGTGAAAGTAGAGAGAGAGACTTTGATACTCTCCAATCCATACAGATCTTGTCAACTTGCATGCAGGGTCTCTGCTCAGTTCTTCAAAAGTAAAAAAGTTAGATGAGGGGTTTTTTTTTTGTAGGCACAAAGCTTTCTGAACTTCCAAGACTGTGCTTTGTTGATTTGAGCCGATTTTCTTTTCAAAATAAGGGCTGATGCTTTCTTCCTTTTTAAAAAATCAAGTGTACTTTGTAAGTGTTTCAGTTTCCAAGCCAAATTTTAATGCCTTCTAAAAAGCTGCTTGTTGACCCCAGGTCTATAAAAAATGTTTTATGTAGGCCGTCATCTAAGGGACACATTGCCTTTTGTAAGGAAATAAAAAACAGGCAATAAGTTGCAAATCCCAAAGCAGCTGAGTGAGAGTAGAAGAAAGTGCCTTGGGTGTGCAGAAACTGTAAATTGTGGTTTAGTGATCCTGCTGGAACCTAAGGGGAATGGAAAGAAAAATTGGCGTTAAAAATGATCAGAGGGAAAAAAGTACAAATAATCAAGAGGAATGGATTGAGGGTGACAAGGTGACAAGAAATTTCTGGAAGGTCTGCATTCTGAAAATAAATATCCCTCGCCGTAAGCACTCTCAGCACCTCAGCATCAGAGCTTGCCTGGACAAGGTCCTGCAACAGGGAGCTGTGACAGGAGAACTGGGAAACTGGATGCAAAAGAATTAAAAGGCAACAGCATGCAAGCCATGAGTATGACAAGGGACAAAAGCAAACACAGACTCAACCACATAAAGTTTTTGCCAGCGTAGCAGGGAGACTGCAGAAATGCTGTTAGCAGCGTGAGGTTAGGTCGCATTTTGGCTCGCCTGGCCCTGAGAAGATCTCCTAGAACTCTGGAATGGTAGTGTTATTCCTTACCACACGCAATCCCTGTGACTCCAGACGGGACTCCAAGGTAAGGCAATCCAGCATCACGCTGACAGGAGCTCTCTGATGTACAGCTTGCCAGAGCCTGATCCAGGGCGTGGACTCTATTAGATCTCAATTCCCATTTTATGTCATTTGTTGAATTTTATTTCTGTTCACTGCTTCTTATAGTTTGCTTCTGTTGTGCTGCTTTTGCCCCTGGGGTTTGCTTGTAATAGCGATAAAGGAATATTCAGTTTCTGTGTCTACAATTCTGCTCAAAACTGTATTTCATATAGTGTTGATTTTCTTTCTTGATTGTGGGATCTGGCCTATAAACCATATTTCTATAGCATCTAATCATCTAATGAACTTAAAATTTGTAATTTGTGAAAACAAGTGCCCTTTCAGAAGAAAAAAAAGTAGCATTTATGTAATTATTTCTTCTAAAAATGAATTTGCTGTCTGTTTGTAAAAATGCAAGGAACCTTTCTCTCTGTGGTTTCCTTGTTGTAATTCATTTCACAAATGAATGTAAGACAGCTAGCAAACTGAGAAAAAATTATCCTTGTTGAGGTGTTATTTCATTCAGTTTTAAATATTAATGTATGATGTTGCATCGTTATGTAGTACTCTTCACAAAGATGATATAAACCGTTTGTTAAAGAAAATATGAAGCTTCTGAAATGTCTGCTCATAAATGTTTACAAAAGAGATCATAGGTAGAATTATAGGCAAGGAGAACGAAGAATAGAGGAGCCTAGGGAATGTTGGGATAAGATGTGGTTGGCAAGCATCCCAAGCTGGATTTCCATGTGATGACCTTTTCTTTCTTGAAATCCTAATTTCTTTGATTTCTAGGCCACTTGATGCCATCATCAAAGTGCCTGTATCTGGATTTTGTGTAGGAAGAGGATATGCATAGCGAGATACATAAAATCAATAGTGAAAATGAATGGAATATTCCAGTGCCTCAGCTGTGGTTCCTAAGAATTGCAGATCTGTGAAGAAGTTCTGTTAGCCTGGGCTCTTGCTGTGGGTTGGCTGGTAAAGGCACGACCCGTGGAGAACCCAGACAGAGTGAGGACACGCTGAGAGCAAGCAGACAATGGGGAGGACAGGCTGAGGGTCCATCACACTTTGGGCAGCCGTGCGGTACAGAGGGTTGTACAGAGAAGCTTTGCACAGTCTGACGGCTCCGGAGTGCCCTTCAGCTCCCAGAGAGGCAAGGCTTGCACAGGTAGTCCTGACTTGAAGCCTCCTTTCCTCCTGCGCTGCAGATCTCACTCTAAGCACAGATTCTTCTGGCCTAGCGCGCAAAGCTAAGGCAAAATTCTTCCAAAATCTGAAGTAGAAGGTAGCAAAATGAATCTTGCTGTGAAATTCACGGTGATAGAAATAACAAATCTGGATGGACTTTCTTACAGGTTCTCTTGTGTAGCATAACCCTGATATACATCGCGAGGCCTCTGTTTGTTTGG
The DNA here is from genome assembly GCF_017976375.1 of Cuculus canorus. Classification (NCBI taxonomy): domain Eukaryota; kingdom Metazoa; phylum Chordata; class Aves; order Cuculiformes; family Cuculidae; genus Cuculus; species Cuculus canorus. Next base: position 17,742,640 of record NC_071413.1, read on the forward strand.
ACCCTGCTCCACCGGGTTCCCTCTGCTCCGTGCAGATCACATCTTGCTTACGTAGCGTTACCATAGAAAGATTTTATTGAGTTTCCGTAACTAGATTTGGGCTTTATTATCTCTTTGCCAAGTGACTGGCAATATTAATGCTACTGTTTTCTGCCAACATACAAATTATACAAATGTATTTAATTTCATTAGAGCAGTTGAATTAATTGCATATAATACAATGCCGAAGAATGTGCTACACAGGAAGAAAAGTGAATTAAGGTGGCAATAAGCATAATTGAAATCCTTTACTTGTTTAACAGTTATTTTTTGCATTCTCTTTGTATTTGTTCCTCCTAGTTTTGGTTGTCCTATTGTTAATTCCAGCAAAAACAAGTCTTCCAGATTTGTAGCTGTTTTGACATGCCACTGTTAGCTCACTGAAATGTGACAAGCACAGAAGAGAACTTCTGATTGGATTCTGTTGCAGTATTATGCTATGCCTACCAGTAAAAAATGCAGAGAAAATTGAATCCTAAAATTATCTCCCTCTCTTCCATTTACTCTCCAAGCCATTTCTTCTATTTTTCAATTATCATCTGGTAATAAATGTGTCATAGTGCAAGATGAGACCTCAGTGGAATGCAGTAACATTGGAGATAGACTAGAAAATTCAAGAATATTCAAACTTGTTTGGATGCAAATTTGAGCATTATATTGAACCGCAAGGTGCGTGCTGCAGAGAGCAAAAGTAGTAAAGCTCTAGAAATTTCCTGTGCTAATGAAGCAGTCCTCTGCCACATCTGCCACCAGTTACCAGGGCATCCTTCTGTCTAAATGAATTTCCTCTTCTCAGGTAGACTATGGGATTTGTGAAGTATTTAATTCCCTCTGGGTGTTTATCTGGGAATTAGGTGGGGTACAGACCTTGGATAACAGCCATGTCCTTTGAAATCAATGAATAAATTTATATTGGCTCCCATACACAGACAGGATTTCTGTCCTTCTCTGATCCCTGCGTATCTATGAATCTCACTCTCCATTGTTAACTTTTCCTTATGTGTCTCTGGATTTGTCACCAGGAATGTCACACACAAGTGCCCTTCCCACACTGCTGTTCATCTCACCCTCTCCTATGACATTTCAGTTTCTGAGGAGGAATCTTGAGAAGAAAACAGTTTTCAGGTTTTCAATTTATCTGTAGTCTGAAAGGAAAATGACTGTAAATTCTGGAGCTTCTGCAACTAATTCAAGGGGGGGCAGTTTTCCAGCATTTGAATCACCAGGAACCAGCTTGCTGGGACTCTAGACATCATTTAACCTAACTGTGCAGAATTCTCAAAGCTCTCAAGAGTACCCTAGTATGTATTCAATATGCTTGTCGAGGCTCAATGGTAATTACCTATTCCAAATGTGTTTCTGCCTAAAAATGCACCACTTTTCCTGAGTAACAGTGTGTGACTGCTAGGCTGCTGGTTTGCAGTCTGTCCATGACTTTACTGCTGGAGCTAGATAACTCCATATAGGAAGGAACCTTCAGGAAAGGATCAGTAAGGAAGTTGCCAGTTACAAGCCAGATTTAATAGCAGTTGAGGGTGTGATTCTTCTGATGGACTTTGGTGAGTGAAGATGCTGAGATAGTCATGGTCCCTCCACTCCTCTGGGACTTAAGGACCTTAGCTTGTTCAATTGTTTTAAAGCAAAAGATTATGTTCTATAATATCATCTGTAAGTTCATCATCTGAGTGATGGAAGGATGAACAGCATAAAGAGAGCTGCCTAAGCCATAGACATTGTAGGCTGGCAATTCGGTGCTGTAGGAAGTTCTTCGTGTGTTGAACTCCAAATGAGCTGAGGATTGCTATGCATGGAGAGCAAGATTGCACACAAGCAAACATAAGAGCCTCCTCTGATCACACAGACTGTGGTCATTGACTACAAATAGAAAATTGTAATTCTGTAGGACAGCATCATTGACCCAATGCACTGTGTTATGGAAGTGCAGATCTCCTGGATGAAACCAGAGTCCCTACATGCCATTAGGTTTTGAACTGTGTCTAGTTTCCTGCAGAAAGCAGGCTTGTTTGGCTAAACATGAGGAAAGCATAGAAAAGCAATAAAATTACTTTTTGATGTTTTGCCTATATTTCTGGTCAAATTTCCTATTGCATATACTCAAGACAAATCAGGACAGTAATGTCAAAATAGTCCAATATTGCTTAAAATGGTATTGGCCCACTGATTCCAACATAGATATTCTGACTCCAACCATGTAATGGAGGGTGGAATTAATCTAAGACACATTACAGAATGCATGTGTAAGCTTTGAGAATCTTCAGGACAAACCATTTGAAGTTCTGTACTTCTGAGAGTGGAAACTTAGTTTCTTTAATTCTCTCAGCACTAGAGACACTGAGAGCGAGCACAGAACGAGCTTCCAGAGGAATCCACAATTTCCTATGAATGACATTCTTACTGGTGTAAAATAAAAACAAAATTAATTTGAGTAATACTTGTACATCGCTTTCCAGAAAAGAACAGTTATTAGTTTTGACATTCTGAGGTACGTAAGCGCACCTACATCTGGTTAGTTATTGTTTCTTCCTTCAGAGGGCCTCGGACCTCTTGTTCACCTCTTTATTACTGAATTTGAGAATCTTCAGCTAAACCGTTAGAAATCTTGGAGGACAAAACCAGCACTGAGAATTACTAACTTAGAAAGTGACCCGTGCTTCTTTCCCTTGCTAGTCATCTCAGTCACACAGGCATGCAAGAAAGGGTTGCATTCACTCCAGCCAGAAGGGACCACATGGAGAGCTAAGAAAATAATTCAGGCTACATGTCACTGCCACCTTCTGCTGAGACTGTTAGATGTGGTTCTTGTAACCTGGATAAAGTTAGTTCTCCCTCAATCAGGCTATTTCTTCATTTAGCCTAGTAAGAGACAAGTTAAAAGGAGACAACCCAACAAAGTCCTTGTCCAATGCTATTATCTGTAACGGCTCATTGTAAAGGCTGATTTTTATTTCATTTAAAGCTTCCAGCAGGAAAACTTCACACAGTAAGGTGGGAAAGACAGCCCCCTCGCTATTGTTCTCCACTTTTGATTTGCTGTGAAAGGATGCTCTATTTTAAGAATCATGATTGTCTTCTTTTAAGGGCAATTTTAGGACTGTTCTCTTCAAGCAAGAGTAGATGGAGGTGGAGATAATAAATCCAGCCAAGTACATTATAAAGGCCTAATAAATGCTAGGGCAGCAGTATGTACTTTAGCCTAAGGGGATCAAGACCATTCTGTCTGTGTCTCTCTTATACACACACCTTCCCTGATCATAACAAGGTGAAATACAGATTTTATTGTATTTATGTGACAATTCTAGCCTAGATCAAAGACATGGAAATGGAACAAATAGGTATCTAAATTGAAATGAGATTTCCAAATACTTTAGCAAAGCATTTTTTAATCCGACACCTTTAAGCCACTGCCTCAGCAGAATGGATCTCGAGGAGAGATTAGTTTTCAGAATTTCCTACCACACACATTCAATGTTGTTTAAATTAGATTTGATTAAATACTTTTCAGGCTTAAAAATAACAGAATTGCTTGCAGAATTCTCATTCTAACTATACCTGCTGGGAATGTTAGAAATGTTTTAAGGTTTGTCTTTTAAGCTGGGCACTTCTTCCTCAACATTTCCAGGGATTTCCTGTCAGATGGTTCCCCAGCTTTGTTTACTCTAATTTTTTAATCAGCATTTTATGAGAGACCTGCAAAACAACATAGGTGAAAAAGTAAATTCCTTTCACTCTTCAGCAAAAAACATCCCTTGCCAGGCTGTTGCAAACATCATCAGGTTGAACTTGGACTTGTAGAGAACAGAAAGTAACACAGCCCCGCAATAAACCTCCCACAGACCAAAAAAGCAAGAGGGAAAAGTGTTGTGGAATTTCCAGGTCACAGCAAAATGACAAGTTTGAGTTCTGAGATATTCATATGAACTAAATACAGGTGGTTAAGCACGTCTGTAAGTACATTGCAGTCAAACGCATACGAGATCCAACACAAAAAAACCCTATAGCTCAGGAACCAAGAGTGAGAGGGGAGAGACAGAAAGATGTTATGGAACAAGTTCTAACCCGTCACAGTGAAACAAGGCTCAGCTCCATCGCTTCATGCTGTATAAGTGGATGACGTGTTCAAGTAGAGGAGTTTTCTGACCCTCAGTCAGAAAATGCTGGTGTGCAAGAGTGAACAGCAAGTTCACATCAAGTTTCTTGTGAAACTGAAGAAATCCATAATGGAAACTTTTCGGTGATTGACTTGAGGCTGATGGTGAAGAGGTCCCAAGGATCCAGTTGATGCTCAAAGGAACCCATTTTTTGTTGGTAGAAGATGTGAGAGTGAAACCGATGAAGATCCTCAACTACCTCGCACAAAATCATCTGCAGAATTGCTTTGAACATCAGCAGCTGTGGGTCAGCTCAGAAGGGAACTGTTGTGAAGGTGATCATAGCTGATATTCCTAATTTATTAAGTAAAATGAGTTACAGACACAGCCTCAGGTTTTTTGTGTCAGACCTTGAATGGCTCCCTAATACCTTAATGTTGTGAGGTTTGAGGGGTGCTTACTGTACAGGCATAACCTTGGGAAGCCTCATAACATGGGTGGCACTGACGATGGCTTCACCAAATAGAAAGTCCTCAAATTTCTCACACATTTAGTGATGTTTATTAACAGCAACTGCTTTTCATGACTTGAGTAAACCTCTGAAGAGGAAAAGCATACCGTGGCAGCAGTTTAAACATTTAGCGATGTCCTCATTAGTGCAATTACAGAGTGAAAATGTTCTTGGAAAGTCAGTATCTAAGAGTCCTTTCTTTCACATCCATAGCAAGCTCAAGAAAAATGATCAGAAGAAAAAATTAGGGTACTTGAAGATACCTGAATAGGTATGAAACTAAAGCAATGTGGCTCGGTGGCAAACTGTTTGTAAAGGCTGGCATTTGTGGAATTTTCTTGTTGTTGGGACTTTCAGTTGCATTCAGTGATTCTCGTAGTGTTGTAATTTGTGGATATTTGGAGAGTGTCTCCATGAACTCTTGCCTTAAAATGCACCACAACTGATTTCTGAAGTGATGCTATGAGATACTAGACTCACTCTGTGTGCGCGTCTCGGTACCCCCACTTTGCACGTCCTTTTTCACTCACTCCGGCTGCAGGACAACCATGCTTTGATACATTTTGCAGGAAGGGCTGACAGAAAGGGTAAACATGTCCTGCCCGAGTACAGGAGCAGGAATGCAAAAGGCTCTTCCTTTGAAGAACACACCAAAAGTTGTAAATTGCACAGTCCTAAATACATAAGATCCTGATGCCTTCTTCACCATCCTGGACAGTAGCTGGTGAACGAGCATATAGAATTGCCACGAGAAGTATGCATCATGAGGCCCAGATCGATCCATATTTGTCTGGTACTAGGAAATGGCTGGAGAATGTTTTATCTGGGACATCTAACTAGAGGTGGGTTTTGTACCAGACTGGAGATCCCCACTGAGGAAGCCCATCTTTGGCCAGCAGAACGCAGGAACTCAGTCCCATGCAAGGGATGAGGAAACCTTATGGTCACAGCTGTCCCTCCCAAAGGGAGCGCTGGGCACAGACGAGATGGGGTGTCAAAGTAAATGGAGGATACACCATATTTTATTCTTTTATTGAATCTTCCCTTGAATTTTTCAGCATTTGTCCTTATATTAGGATATCAAAGCTGTGTTACGCTGGAAGTGTAAACCCCACCTCCTAACAGATTTGCTTTGGCTTTCATGTGACAGGAACATCAGGTCTGCTTTTCAAAGCCTGGCCATCAGTCAGTCCATTCCTGATGGTAAGCAGACATGTCTCCGGAGAGTAACCCTTTCCTAGACAAAATTTTGATCACAACACAAAACTTGATCTTGTAGATAGTGATAGCATAACCTCTTTTGCATTGAGAAACCTATGATTCGGCAGTAGGCGGCCTGCCATTAATCGTTCATGAATATCAGAAAGAATATTCAATTAGAGATGTGCTCGGGGACACTTTAATATTTCTAAATATCACCTGTTTCAGGTTACTTTAAACAGTACACAAGTGACACTCAACTTCAGGCAATAAAACAAGTAATGCAAACTGATATGAAGTGATTGAACCAGATACAGATTTTAAACACTTCTAAATTGATTTAATGTTTCTGATGTGTTGGGATGATGTTTGCAAATAGTGTTAGAAAGTGTAGAAGCCTTTCTTCTTTTCCATTTTCCTTTGCATATAAAAGCACAGGTGAACTGATTAATACCAGGTGGATGGATCCTATTCAGATTCCCACATACTGCTATTTATATACATGTGCATATTTGACTACACTTGTGATTCCAGCTTGATTTGATTTGATTTTGGAGAAGGGATGAAGGCTTTTAATTTAAAGTATCTTTTTTATTTCACATCACATTTTGCTCCTCCATTTGGCAGACTCTTCTTTTCTAGTCACCTCAGCTCCGTGTCCTTGGTGTTGAGGCTTGCAGCACAGGCAATGCCAACCTTGGCTGCCTGAAAGGAGAAATAAAGAAATGTCAGCTGTTCAGTGGCACTTCTCTCTTCAGTGGGCACAGGAAATAAATCACATTCTATACCTCTGTAATTAAAATGGGAACATTCCATTTTATCTGCATTCGCGCTTTGCTGAAGGCAGTCAGACATGTGTAACAATAAGTTTTTTATTATGACATTGCTTTTTTATTATCACACTGTATTTACGTTGTCACCTTTTTTATTTACATTTTTAAGACAATTTTATTAACATTTTTGTTTACATTGATTTTCTGTTATGACAATGAGGTTACAATGTCCTATAGAATATTTGGAGCATGCTAACATGCACATCCTGAGAGATAAATCGATCCCATGCTATTTAGAACTGGAAAAAAATTGACAACTGTGAGGCATTCCCAACCATTTCTTCCTTGAGTTTGTTCACTCGATAAATCTATCTCTCTCTTCTTAATGCTCTGCGAAGTGTAATTAGTACAAGGCTGCCCTGCAAGTGAAAGATGGATAGGTGTGTGAAAAGCTCAGGAAAGGAGGAGCGGAAGGAGGTCTGAGTGCGGAGCAGGAGCAATCGACAGCAGCCACAGTCAATCTTTTGATCTAAAGAGCTGATCATTAAAAGTGTCGGAGACATTCAAATCATATCTGCTGTAGGAAGCTCTTCCCACTTGTATATATTAAAGGCAGCTCTCATGACTACACCACCTCTACCTTTCTTTTAGGACCAGATAATGAGAATGGCTGAAAAAAAAGAAACTATTGGCTTGATATTGAAAATCTAGTTTTATTTTGAATGACATCTAAACGTGAGTCATATTGTTTGCAAGAGAACCATTTGGAAGCATTTTATTCCAGGTCATTGAAATTTTATATTCCTTTCAGGACACCCCATTTGTTTCAGTTATATTGAACACAAGTTTTTTGACAATAAACATTATTGTAAAAATTTAAAGACTAAATATTTTGTTCTGATTATAACAAGCCATTTCAATTATTTTCTTTTTCAGAATGCCACCATCATCCCAGTTCTGTGTATCATTTTGGTTGGCAAACTGGTGTTTACTGCTGGAGGTGCGTTCCTCTACTGTGCAGATAAACTTAGAGTTGTTCCCCTGCTTTTCAGTTAGAAAGGAACATCTGGGTTTAAGGAAAAAGAAAGGAGCAAGGCAGTGAAGGCCAGAGAACCATAAATCTGAAGGGTTACTGCAAGTACATCATTCCAGTTCAGGTATATTCCTAAATGTGATAGATTGATAGGATATACCTTAACAAAACTGCAGTCTGAACAGTACCGTAAACATCAGAGCTGGCCTCTGTGCAAACAGTGCCGTTCATTACAAAGCTCACTTCTGGTGTGCTCCTAGGATCTCCTCATCAGCAGCAAACAAGGGCAGGCCACGCTTATCAAAATAGTCATCGCCAACTTCTTCAAGTGATTTCTAGAGGTGCTTCTGAATTTTTAGTTCCCTGTGGGACTTTGCCAAAGAAAAAAGGCTTGGTTTCTTATTTTGACGGGCCTTAACGTGGGAGAACTCAAGTCAAAGCAGTTCAGGGCATTCAAAGAAAAAAAAAATCACATATGTTTAGAAGGACACGTGCGTGGAGAAATTAGGCATTTCTAGGATTAGGTAGCAGCTGGATGAAAAAATCCTGGCTTAGAATTTTACATTTAGATGCATCAATTCTGCCCATATCTGATTTTAAAACTGACCCCGAGACTCCAGCCTTCAGTGAATCCCAACAATCCAAGAAGGAAGTAAAAAGTACCCCAAATATATTTCTCTTTGAAGCATTATGCAATTGGTCTCCTGATGCTCATGCTGCCTTGTTAGGCCAAAGAACAGAGCACCCACCAGAAGCTTGTATGGAATGTTTTCTTTCATCCTTTCCATCTAAGTCCTCTTTCCGCCTTGAGAGTAAGCCAGTGGGATGGATGGATGTTGTCAAGAGGAGTTTCACTTTCAAGGATGCAAGATACTGCACGCGGCCTGTACATGTAGTCATTCCACCTGTCACATACCATAATACTACTCTCTGTGTGCGGAACAATATAGGCTTGTCCCCAGGCGACTTTCCAAGCATACGGATAAAGGGAATCCATTTGTGCCCTGATCATTTTGACGGTGTTCTTCAACAGGCAGAGAGACAGACTAGACTGGCCTGGTTTTGTCTTCTCAGGGATGGCCTGTTTCATTTTGATGGCAAAATGTTTGCGCTTAACGATGCCCATAAATGCCAAGGAAACATTTTTTTTTACTTGTCTCTTAAAGTCTTTAGAAGTATAAATATTCCCTAATTTTCTTCTGTTTTCAGAGATACAGGTAGTGTTTTGATTCTTGACAAGCATTCAACCTATGCCTGGAGGTAGAGAGAGTGACAAGGTTGTGGCTGCTAGACATAACAAGTGATATATTAATTATATCAGAATATCCCTGATGTTTTCATCAATGGCCTACGTTTCCACAAATATGGTTTCAATCTTTCAATCCTGCACTTAAAATTTGGGTTAAGCAGTCCCATAATTCTGGAATCCCTGCATAATGTGAGAGTTACATTTTCTATCAGTACTGCAATAGTTTGTCTGCTTAAAAAAATCAATCTTCATTCAAGAAGATATCAGTTTAGTGGTAATCTCTGGCTCTGTGTTGTGCCCTCCAGCTCCTCTTTACATCTGGCAGGATGACAGTGTCAGAATTGAATCTCGTCTGTGGCCAGTGGTTTGCCTACTTGCAGCTCTTAGAATATTGTTATGTTTCTCGATGTTCCCGTTTTTTTCCAGCTTACATGATTTTCTATGTGTGGGGAATTCAATCCATGAGAAGCAGTAAAGTGATGAGTGGCAGTTAGATTAGGTCCAGAGCATGACATAAAACCTAAGTTTTGGTAAAAATATGAATGATGGTGCCTGATTGTATCCAGTATTTTTATTTCCAGTTTGGGTTGTTTCCCTTTTAATTTTGACAGATACCGAGTAGCATCAGGTTGTAATAGCAAGAGGGATCAACGGTTTTATTTAACTGCATCAGAGATCTGGCCCTAGCAAGTTGAATCTCTCTTCTGGCCTCTTCCCATTTCTCACAGATGGTGCAATCTTGTGATACTCGGAAACCCTGTTTCACATCTCTATACATTACCTTTTCTGGCAAAACAAAACATAGTCAAAGGGTAAAGGCATAATATTTTAGGAGGTTTTATTACAGACCACCTACCGCTAAAGACAGCTCATTTCCCAGTCGTCTCTGCTGCTTTGGGTTCTACACAACATGTGAAGAACGGGGTTGTACCAACTGCAGTATTCATAAAAAGGTTAATCACTTCTAAATAGCTAAGAGTACAATGTCTTACCTTGCACTCGGAAGGCCAATGAGTGTGTTCTCATTATATAGCACCTCTTCCTTTCCTCCGCTTCTTTGTGTGTGTCTCTGCTAAAATTCCTGCTGAGAGAGTTGCATGGTTAGCAATTTTTAGGTCAGAACATTATTTCTTGTATTTATTTGGTAGCTGAATTTAGTTCTTAATAAAAGAGAGTTGTTACATTTCCAACCGAGCTTTAAAAATGCTATTACTCCAAACACAGTAGTGAATGCTCTGTTTTCCTTTTGTCAGTGAAATTAAGGATGTAACCCGGGTCACGAACAAAATAGGGAAAATACTGAGGGAGTCCAAAAAACAAGAAGAGGGGTTTGGACTGGCAGTGATTTTCAAGCTGTTGGTCAGCATCCTCTGGGAGTCCCAGAATAACGTGTAAAGGGATAAGAAAATTAAAAACAAGTAAAAATATGTTTTAGGAGGCTTGCACTTGCTATATGAAGGTGTGAATTTCCATCAGAGGGTTGCAGATAAAGAAGATTTCCTCCAAAATCATTTGCTAACGGTGGATATGTTTTCTTCATCTTTTATTCCATGCTGGACCCTTAGAAAAAAAAATGCCGCCCCTTCCCTGAAAAAGTATATAGACAAAATTCAGAACCTGAAATATGAAAAGCAAGGTGACTAAGTGGGCTAAATCAGATGAGCATCTTACTATAATGGACTTAATTACATGAGGAATTTATGATTATTTTATATTGCTTTTAAAAAAATCTGCAGTTGAAGCCTCTGCAGGGAGCGGACAATCTCAAACCCAAACTGCTGGTGCCATTTAATATGTGCGCCAGGAGAACAATTATTCCCTGAAGCTTTTGTTAAATTGAGGAAAGGAAAAAAGGAAATAATATGCTGTGTATCGTAATGTAGTTGTATGCTTAATTGTAATTATTAAAAAGGAATTTAAAATCAGTTGCTATCCCTCCCTGCAGTTTTATGCACATACTGAATACTTCTTAGCTGCATTATCTTGTACATAAACACATAAAGACACATCTCAGCCTTTATGTGTGAATAAAGATGAGTGAATTAATAGCTCTTGTCTTAAGCTGAAGCTCTTCTACTGTTTAAATCTAAGCAGATATTAAAACTCGAGGGGCCAGATTCTACTCTGTTATGCCACTGTAAATTAAGGGTGATTCAAAGGGACTGGAAGTGGTGAATCCTAATCTCACAAAGTGTAAGTCTGACGTGAATTTGGCCTGAGGTTCTGGGAGTTACACCGTGGGCGGCTGCAGAAGTGCAATGTGTTGCGGGAGAAAGCGTTCCCCCTGAGTGGCTGTGGCAGGATTAGCCCCCGGGTGTTTGCTTACACAAATCTGAGGTATCAACTTGTCTCAGTTTCCAAGTTTCCTATCTTGTCGTTGCCCGTGGATTAGGCAGCTGCTCTACTGACTTTATGGTAATCCTGGGAAAGAAGAGCTACACATTCGCTTGCTACAAGTTAATTGTGAACTTAAAACCCCTACTCCCCATGCCCTTCCTCTTAAAAACATATATCGCAAATTTGTATTCACTCTTTTCCTTCTTGAATTCTGCATCGGCGTTATGAGCTTTCCAATGGTATCCTTGGGGTTTTACATTCATCCGAACATATGGCATGTATGTGAGGCGCTTCTCAGATTTATGTGAGTTGGTGTGAGATTGGGAGCAGTTAGCGGGGTGAATTGCTGAATCATGGAACGATTATGGCAGGAATTCTCTGGTTTTGTGTTTTTCTACAAATGATATTGTGCTATGTTGCGTTCACTTCAGCTCTTGGCAGAGCTGCTGAAGAGTAAGGTATGGCTGTTGCCTGCTGGTAACTTTGGAAGCAATTCCCCTCACATGCTCCTGTTGTTTAATAATTCCTTGTTTACTCTACACAGATAACCTGATCTTCAGCCCCATAGCAAATAGAGTCACCTTTCCACTGTCTGTCTTCTTTTGTCATTCTCTTAAAGGCTGCGTTCTTACAGCCTTGTCTGACTTGGGGAAAGGTGCAGCCGGCTCCCCATGGAGAAATAGCTTCCTGCAGCTTTGCCCACATCCCCGGAGAACTGCCTGTGGCTGCAGTGATTCTCTGCAGACTCTGCGCCCACCAAAAAGGTGATGTTGAAGCTGTGCTCTTGCTTTCATCTTGCCAGACAACTATCCCTGTTCCTAGGAGTGGGTAGAAGATTGTGGCATGCAGAGGAAAGCTGATCATTACCACAGAGGTTAAAGACAACAGAAAACAATTGGGGGAAAAAAAAAATGAAATACAGCGAACTTCTGTCTCGGGACATGTCCAAGCTAAAATCATTTGATGCTGAAAAATCATAGAATCATGGAATAGTTTCAGTTGGAAGGGAGTTAAAACCCATCCAGTTCCACGCCCTGCCATGGGCAGGGACACCTCCCACTGGATCTGGTTGCTCCAAGTCCCTTCCAACCTGGCCTGGAACCCCTCCAGGGATGGGGCAGCCACCACTGCTCTGGGCAGCCTGGGCCAGGGCCTCCACACCCTCCCAGGAAAATATTTCTTCACAAGATCTCATGTCAGTTTTCCCTCTTTCAGCATAAAGCTATTCCCCTTCGTCCTATCCCTGCACTCCCTGATCAAGAGCCCCTCTCCAGCTCTCCTGGAACCCCTTTCAGTACTGGAAACTGCTGTGAGGTCTCCCCAGAGCCTTCTCTTCTCCAGGCTGAACAACCCCAACTCTCTCAGCCTGTCCTCATACGGGAGGTGCTCCAGCCCATGAATCATCTCCGTGGCCTCCTCTGGACTTGCTCCAACAGATCCATACCCTTCCTGTGCTGGAAAAATATCTGGGAAAGTATTGCTGTGTGCTTGCTCTGTGTCAGCTGCTTTTAGAGACGGAAATCTGGGTTAGGAAGACCTTTGGTTCGTCCTGATGTCGTTCCTATTATGTTCACATACTGAAAATCAACTTATGAAATTGAACTAGAAAAAAACATAATTAAAGAAGAGTCATCTGCCCATCTCTGTATTTAAACAGGGAAGGTTAATTGACAATTGACATGCATTTACAGTGCTGAGGCTGAGCAGGAACAATGCTTGAGAATTGCATTTCTGTCCTACATCCTTTTAACTTCCCTTTTTTTTTTTTTCCCATTCATCTAATGTCAGATGAGATTCTGGTTTCTTTATACGACTGGTAAGAGAAAGGTTCTGTGTCTCTCTTCCTTTAAGTCTAAATTTAACCTCAGAATTCCTTAAGCAGCTGTCAAGTAACATCTCCCTGAATAATGTGCCAGAAAAGCATCTCACTGGTGCACTAACACAAAGCTGCTCATGAGAAATGGGCTGCTGCTTTGTGGAGCAGAAGACCAGGGTGCAACAGCAATCTTTCTCCATGTGGCAGTTTGCACAGCGACTGGGAATCCTGTCCTCCAGAATTCAGCTAAAGACTGCAAAGCCTGAGGAAAAAAATATCCCCTCAATTAAGATCTGGCATATGTGCCTGTTAGTTTGATTCCAAATTAAAACATCCACGTTTTGTGTGCCTTAAGTGACTTTAGACATTGGGTTTTTAATAGTAATTAGGAAGCACTTTTGCCATTAGTCTCTGACATTCTCTTTGCAAAGCCGCACTTTGCTAGCAAAACGGGAGCAGACAAATGGACAACATGGGAGTGAAAAATGCACAGTGGGCAGAGTTCACCGGCATAGAGGACTATTTCAAAAACTGCCTGGAAGATGCTTAAAACGAATTACTCACCTTCCAAAATCCACAGGTAGCCAGACTTATCAATCCAAAGGGTAAACTTAGAGGTTAAAATACTGTGATGCAAACTGTGCGGAAGACAGAGAGCTGGTCGGGAAGGAAACTTTGGTTGAAATCACTTAACTGACAAGCTGTTCTGCCTCATCTGATCCCACACACATCAGGATAAGTCTTGCATACATATCCTTGTTTATCTCCCTACATCCAGTACCTAAGAATTGCTTCCCGATTTCTATCACGTCCATTTGATCAAATTTTATAACGGTAATTTCCCTTTTCAACATTTTAGTATGATACCTTATTAGGGACTTTACTGTTTTATCAACCGGAATAAATCCTCCATAATAACAGGTGCTATAAGCCTGACGATACAATTTACATCAGAAATTTCCAAGCTAACACGAGGACAGAATGGGTACCCCACTGCTAACCCTTGCAAACCCGATCTATGCTCAATATTTTTCATTAGAACCATTGATTTGTTCCAGAAGGGATGAAAGGTCAGTGTCTGGTTGAAGGACTGCTGCTGCTGTAGGGACCAGGGCCTTTATCAAGTCTTTAACAATTCTAAAAGTACATTTTATACAGTGAATAAACACAGGTTTTGTTTGTTTGCATGAAACACTGGAAGACTTTATTCCTCACTCAGTGTTTGCAGTGGAGAGACAAAGAAGAGAGAATGCCACATTAGGAATAAGGTGCCATCAGTTAGCAGCCCCAGAGAGGAGAGCTGTATTTGAGCCACAATGCCTCTCTGAACTCCTAAAGGTATCATTTTTACTTCAGATTTAAAGGTCCATGATTAATTTTGCTATAGTGAGTGGCAAGTGTAGGTTTATTTGTCCCCTCTTTCCCATTTTTCCACTCATCCACTTCACCATTGTGAAAGGAGTTGCTTGTGCAACATTTTTTATCTCTGCATATCTCAAAGAACTTGGACAAGACAGCAACAAAGTGCTATCCTGTCTCCTGCTCCCATGCAGTGTTGTGTCAGCCACATCTGGTTCTTAAAACAGAAGGAGCACAGCAAAGAGAAATGCCACTAAAGGGATAATAGTGGAATACAGCTAAAATGATGAAAATTAAGGCACATTTTCCTAACAAATTTTCCTAATGAATAATGCATTTACTAATAAACAAAAGAGCTGCCAAGGACGTGACAGATTGGAGGTAAAGCGCTTGAGTTATTGGAAGTGGCAGACAGGTCACAACTTTTATTTCTGTTAATAGCTAACCACCTGTCAGATGATTTGGGAAGCGAATACCTCCACAGGAACGCCAGCAGGTGCCTTTCATTGCTGCGAGGAAGGACCAAGAGGACGGGCAGCCTAGCTAGCTCCGTGCTGGCAGCTGAGAGATCTGTTCTGTCTTCTCCTTGTACCTGTGTGGTAATATCCACTGATTCAGAAGGGACTGAATGTGCTATTGGTGGACGTGTCCCCAAACAGCTCTTACGTGCTCGTGGCAAACACAAGATCTAACTTCCTCTTGGCAGAGGGGTCATCTCCTGCCGTGTTCAATACTGACATGCGCAGCTCTACAACACAGATTGGAAACTCATGGGCACTTATTAAATGTTTGGCAGCCCAGGCATTGCCCTCGGAGATAACTACATCTATTGTAGACTTAAATTATTTGGAGGATGACGCCATACGGCTCTTCTCTTTTTGTGTGTTTGCAAACTTGTATGGATCTTAAAAGATATCTCTAGCATGATTTTACACAGTTAAAAGGAAAACCAAGAACCTAGCCAGGTTCAAATGAAAAGAGATCTTCTCTCTTTGATGTCATATCACTGGTGTTTTCAGAAAAGAAGATAACTCTGCATAGTTCTCCACGTAGTTTAACTGATCAGAGAACTGATCCATTTCCAGCAGTTCTTATTTCAGTTTCCTCCTCTGCCTGACAACATTTGAACCTACCCTACCATTAAGGACTTACAGGATTAATTTTCATCCTACTCTCCACTCTGCTGAAGCTATTGCACTTTACACAGAATAATTAAATACTCGGTAAGCTGCAGAGAAAGGGAACAAGAGTGCGTATTACCCCGCAGCCCAGTGATTAGTGCATTCTGATACAAGCTGTCATCACAGCTGCTTGTGCCTACTGTTCTGTTTAAAGAAAGGCCTTTAATCCAGCATTTTTGCTTTCAGGTGATGCTTTAAACCATGGAGTAAAGCTATACTTGCTACCATATTAATGCACGTCCTGGGATTTCTTTGAGAAGACCTTGTGCTTCAAGTTACTTCAAGAACAAAGTTCTAGATTAATCTCAACCTTCAGCTGCCATGGGTATTTAAGTAGGGACAGCGGTTTTCAGAAACTCTTCCTGTACACAAAGGAAAGAGCCAGGCATCTACAAAGCATTAATCAGACCTTAGCAGTGCCACTGCTTTCTGGAAATGTCTCTTTCTTCCCTGACTGTATGAGAGCTTTGGCTAACCTTCAGCCGTTGCAATTCATTTTAATATGGTATGAACGTAAACTTTGATTTAGATTTTCTCAAATTCATTTGAAGTGCACGATACCCAGCTGTGTCCACAGCAGCTTCTTGACCTGAGAAAGGTACAGGGAAAATAAATCTGTTCTTACGGGTAGTTTGATTTTGCAGTAACCTTGGAACTTCACTCGTGGATGATTCTCCTGTTCCACAAAGACACTCTCTGGCAATTAGCACCTCAGCATAAATGTTTAAACACCTGCAAAGGAAAACCTGCCCCATTGTGTTGTTATGGTTGTTATTCAGCTGGGATGCTGATATTTTATGAATGTTACCACTTAGCCAGATGATCAACATATTCCCGACACCATTTGCCAGTAGAATAACTACCTCTGCCTACAGAACCGTTAAACTCCTTAGACTGAAGTACTGTACATAAAATCCCAGCATTTTTGTTTGCTGTTCCTGTGATTGATAGTAATAAACTTCACTTTCGTGAATGAGAGGCTTCTGTGTAAACACTCGCAGTGCATTATAAAAATGAACATGAAAATGTGCGTTCTTCACAGAGGCTCTTTCTGGTTTTTGAAATGCGTCCTTATGCCAGCCTGTCTCTGGCATATTCAGAAATTCAGATGCCATATGTCCTTATGATCATCTTCAGAACTTCCAAATCCAGGCTCTGTCTCTCTTCAACTAGCTACTTTTATTGATAAGTGCTGCTGCTGTGGCTGCATCTGCTAAAAGCAACTGTGCCCAGCTCCAGTGACTAATCTCATTTAGGTTAATGGGTTCTGCAAGGTCACTTGGGAAGGATATGGAGACACTATTATCCACCTGGATGCTGCTCCATGGGTAGAGATTAGCAGGTACATAAACTGTTGGAGAGAGACCTGTCATGATTCTCACAGGGCTATAGATTACTCTGATTGTTCTTTAGGATTGGATTTCCTTAGCATTGAGGAATTTCAAATAAGCACAAGATATTTGTACTGTTTGGTTAGTTTTGCTGTTTCTGAAAAATTCGTTCAGCTGTGAGCGTATTTGTTTGAGCTGGAGAGAAAAGACACATCAGGCCTCCCTCCACACAACACTGTCTTGTGTTTATGGAGAAAGTAGGGTGAGAGGGCCAAGCTTCTCCTTAGCTCTGTACCTCTCTTCCTGTCCCCCTCTGTATCTCTCTGTCCTACAAAAGAAGTTGTGTGCAGGCAGTGGTGCCCAATGCTACATCCCGACAGCATGAGAGAGGAATACCCGCACCTGCCAGGGACTTGGTGCCAAAAACTGCTCCTTTCTATCCCATGTGGAATAATGCAAACTCCAAAGTCTCCTTCTGGAGTCTTCTCCGGAACTCCTCCTAGGGAAATAATACTTTTCTTGGGGCTGGCAGTGAATTCTCATATCCTTAACGAATTCTAATTATTTAGCAGAGAGGATTTGGGGATTTTGACTACTTTGATAAAAGTGCTTTAAAATAAATAAAACAACTCCTATATTTTAACTGAAGAACATTAGCAAATTAATATATTGCTGAGTGACTATCATTTGCTGGATATTGCAAAATACAGATGGAACCAGCACAATCTCCATTGTTGTTAATTGCTGTTGTTAATGCTTTTTAGTTAGTACGTGAATTTCAGTGCAAATAGCACTTTCTTTTGCTGCTAGCTTTACAGAGTATTTGCATACAGCCATAAATTCCTTACTCATAAAAAACGCTGTTAAAAACAATGGAAGATAATATGATGATAATACATCAGAGGCTTTTGCTAACGGTAGGGAGGGCAAAAGAGAGATGGCAAATATCCTTCTGCCTAGTCATCTCTCTTGCTATATCTCACTTTTACTTCAGTTTAGACTTTTTCAAAACCCATTTCTTTTCTTTGGGAAAAGTCAATAATCAGAAATACAATTTATCTGATACACTTTAAGGCTTCTTTCATCGCTGAGTGTGTGTGCAATCGTAAATTGAGTTAGTTTAAATTTCTATATGCTCGCCCCCACTTCCCTACAAGAAGTTTCATAGACTCCAAGGATCGAGGTGCCGGAGTAACGCGGACAGGTCTTTAACTGCATTCAGCACACCTGGAATCTTTTCCACACAGAACATTTTCAAACCATCTTTTCCTTGTGCCTTCCTTCCACCCCAAATGGGTGTGTGCTTGCATAGAGTTGGTCACAATGGCACCGAGTGATGATAACATGTAAATTCCTTTTTGGCCTCTTTTTGTTTTCTTATTAGAGATATAGTAAATAGAATGATGCTAAATAGTAGGGTCACATCACTGGGTTAATGCTATAATTCAACTAATGGGGTGATTATTGAAGTTTTATTGTTGATTCTTGTTTATTGTGACTGACCTAGTGTCTGCTTTCTGAGGAGTATGCCTAGACTGCTTGCACTCGTAGAATTAAGGTCAAGCAACAGCATGCTTTTGTTGGTATAGAAACAACTCAAGCACAAGATACAGCTCTGTTTATTGTATTACCTGTGATTTTCATTCAAACAGACTTCCCAGCTTGCACCTGTACTGTTCACTCTTTAACATATATAGCACTTCATCCCATTTACATATGAGATATCTGAGCTCAGAGGAGACCAAATTAGATAAACTGATCCCTGACTCACTCAGAAAGTCACAATTCAGACGTGGACAGACTCAGCGGTTCTAGTTTTTAAGCAAACTAGCTGTGAATACTTAAACTTGGGGAAGCAGAAAGATGGATGAGGAGACATACTGTCAGACGAATATTTGAGAGCTCACACTGTAACTTGCAAACATTGTAGCTAAACACATTTAAACTATTTGGTTATACTTCCCTCTTGGTTCTCTTATTTCTGCTGGGAATGGGGGAAGTTGTACTCAGCCTGAAGCTGTTCGGTGCGATTACATTTACTCAGGGTTCTCCATCTCAATTTGGTGATTATTAGAACGACCCGTATTCTCAGTAGAGCGTGTCTTGTCCTGAATGCTTTGACTTACACATTTCTGTTTCTCTCAGAATATTTGCCCATTCAAACTGAAGATCCCTTTGCCCTGAGTTGTTATGGTCCCTTCATAGCCTGACAAATCCCCAAATAACAGATCCTAGTCCCAATAAAATAAACCCCAGTATTCCCTCTGACTTCCGTGGCAACACACTTCTGCCAGAAGGGAATAAAAAAACATTATGTCCAGAAAGGTCATTGTCAAAACGATGGACTTTATATTCCAAATAAAAAATATAGATCTGGAAAATGAATGGAGATAATTTAAAAGGTCCAAATGCTTGGAAAGGATAGTCTAGGAGAAATGTCTCTAGCTTTATGCACTGCTTTTCAGCTGGAAGTGCAGACAGCTTTGCGTAGCTCGTTCCTTTCTAATAAATATTTTTCCATATTATGCAACTGTAGAATCTGTCTGTAAAGGAAAATCAAAGAGACATGAGTGGCATTTTTGCACAGAGCACTGGCCAGCTTGGTGTGCCAGCCCTACACTATCTATGTCCTGTTCTCCTGTTCATGTGAACCCTCATTGCCTGGAACAGATGCATTGGTTGTGGCTTCGGTAATGACATGATGGAGGGAAAGACCTTCCTCACCTCCAGATCTCAGTAGTACTTCAAGGAGGCCCTCGCGTGAGGGGAGGAATTGTGTATTCAGGCCGGTGTTTTAGTCAGTACTGTCATCTGTACTTGTACCAGAACGCAGGCATCTTGCTGCGCAGTCTGGCTCGAGCACCGGCACCGCTGCGGCGTGTGCAGTACGAAAGGTGCTATTCCAAAGAACGTCATTTTGTGTACTTGACTTTGTTCTGTGTTGATATTGAATGCCTTTCTGGAATGGTAATCTATGTACAATATGTGTCTGAGGAGATTATATCTTATTTTGCACACCAGGATATCTTCAGGATTGTTTATTATTCATGTTATATTTTAAACTGGTGCTGGTCTATGCAGATTTTAAATGTGTTTGTCATATACCATTAGTCACTGTGTGAAATCTCTCAGTAATAGTTAGTTCTTGAATTTTCTGCAGCTAAGGAGAATTTAACACTGATTGATGGTAGATCACTTAGCTGGTTGGCAGACTTTCCAATTTACAGCAGGAAAATTGCTCTTTTCTTTATGCTCATTCCTTCTTCTGCGGGGGGACAGTAAGATATATGTGCCAGGGTGCACATAACAGCGAGAATCTGATTGGCAATACTGCAGGTCTTTTTTACAATTATGATTTTATCATTTTCAAAAACTGTACTGAATGTCAAGTATTTCAGATGCAATTTTTAAAAACCTCTCTATTTATCAAATGTAGATGATGTATCCCTATCATATTTCACATGCAAAAAATGACCTAACATATTTCTGCATGAGGAAATGAGGAAGCTGTCAGCGCTTCATCCTTATCTTCTGAGAGCCCCAAATTCTCAGTCCTCTAAAGGCTGATTATCTGTACGGGGAAGATTAGCAGGAGAAACAAAGATATTGATTTGCTGTGTGCTCTCTGCAAATATTTCTCGTTAACCACTACTTCAGTCAAAAAATAATAATAATAATGTACTAGTTATTCTTCAGTGAAAGAAAAATCTGGGATAAAGCCCTTCCCTTTAACACTCAGCAGTGAGATTTTCAAAGACTATAGTTTAAGATTTCACACAGAATACATATGAAGAACGGCAATATGTAATTTTTAGTATCCACTTTCTTTAAAGGAAAAAACAAGATGAACTTGTCATGTTTAAAAACATCCCAATCTACTGAAATGCCAGCCATAAATCCTAGTACATTCAGCAATAGATCTTGTATGAGAAAGGCTTCTCTGTGGAAAAGGCGTGTTTCTTATTTTCAACTGCCGGCAAAGTCTGGAAGAAAAATCCAATCTTTACCGCTGTGTAAGGTTTCCAAGTATCAGAGGTTCAAAGTGCTGCACAAAAGTGCTGACTTGGCACATTGTTCTGGAACGCGCAGAGGTGCTTTCTGAAAGCATACACATAAGGGGAAAAATAATTGCTAAATTATTGTTTCAAGAAGAAATATAAAATATTGCTGTTGAGTCGCCGTTTTAGAGCCATGGAGTGCTGTATAACCGACACCTCCAAAGCAGAGATAGTAAACATGGTAATGAAAACAAATGTGGTAAAGTGTGCACTGGAGCCCAATTACGCGCTCGCTCAAGGACTTCAGTGGGAGTGCTGCATGTAGCGCGGCTGCAGAATGGTTCCCACAAGGAATGCGGCAGCTAAGAAAGCTATTATAGCTCCTGTCCCAACAAAGCCATTGTTTGGGGAGTTCATTTTCAGTAGCTCCTCCCACCCCCCACACTAATGGCAGACCAGTGTCGCTACAGCTCGGAATTTATGCAAGATCAACCATGTAGTGAAAATTATACCAGTTCATAATTGCTATCTTTTATTACTACAGACGCTGTGTGGAGTTCATAGAATTGCAAATTGAACAGAAGAAATACTTGGCATCTTCTTTCAAAAATAAAAATACAAGCTATTTGAAATGCTGAAATGAAGAAAATAGGAAGAAGGACAATGGAGACCAAACAGAAAGGTAGTATCGTGATTGAATTATTTCTATTCTATCTCAGCCTGGTTTTGTCCATTTCTCCCATTTGTGCCTGTCACCCGACTAGCTTTTTCATAACAGCTTTTTGAAAAATACTCATTAGACAAATACATATTTCATCAAAAACTTACTCTTAGTATTAAGTTCGTAAGTTTTATAAAGTGCTGTGATGGCATTGCATCTTTTATCATATAATTATCTTGATCTCTAAAGCATGTGAGATCTCCCAAACTTTCAATCGGCTTGACACAGGTCAGCTTGCAGCAGATTGGGTTGGCAGTGAGAGCTGAGCGTTGGCCACGGCAAGTGCAATGGATCTGATCACACTGCTGACAGACAGTGAGTAAAAATCACTCAAAACAACTCAGATCTCTGTAACTATGATGGCCAAGGCAAAAAAACAGTCCTAATTAAACCAGACCAGTCTTTCAGAGAAAACCTTACTAATCTCAGGAAAGGCAGGGATCTAAGTATGCTTTTTCATAGAATCAGAGAATTGTAGAATGATTTGGGTTGGAAGAGACCTTGAAGTCCATCCAGTTCCACCCCCATGGGCAGGGACACCTCCCACGGGATCAGGTTGCTCCAAGCCCCATCCAACCTGGCCTTGAACACCTCCAGGGATGGGGCAGCCACCACTGCTCTGGACAACCTGGGCCAGGGCCTCCCCACCCTCACAGCAAAGCATTTTTTCCAGAGATCTCATCTAAATCCCCTCTCTTTCATCTTAAATCTGTTGCCGTCATCCTATCCCTGCACTTCCTGATCAAGAGCCCCTCCTCAGCTTTCTTGGATTCCCTTTCAGTACTGGAAGCTGCTCTAAGGTTGCTGGAGCCTTTCCTTCCCCAGGCTGAACAACTCCAATTCTCTGAGCCTGTCCTCGTATGGGAGGTGCCCTTGGATCATCTCCATGGATGGAGATGATTGGATGGAAAGACTCCTTTGGACTCGCTCCAACAGATGCTTGTTGGAGCACATCTGCCTGTGTTGAGGACTCCAGAACTGAACAAATGGAAACTGAGACCTTCAAATCCTCATCTGGAGGAAATAGGCTGGAATACAGCTATCCAAATCTATAAAAGATTCACATATGTATCAGGTGATCAACAAATATCAGATCAGCAACTGGTCTGCTTGTCCAAACCACATATTACTTCATCTGGGACCATACAATTTCCTACAGATCAGGTGGCAGAACCTATATTGCCATCAAAGGCAGTTTATGTCATTGCTCAGAAAAAAAGACCCTGGAAATTATGTCAGTTAGAAGTCAGATATTCGTGGATCAGTGCCCTTCTTAAAAACCTACCAACTTCCAAATCCACAATGGTCACCAAAATTTCTTGTCTAGGAACATTAGTAGTGCTGTGTTTTGCTTTGTAAGGTAATATGGAATGATGTGGCTGACTCAACCAGTTGGGACAATTCCTAAGTTGCTATGACAGATTAGAAATATTAATGTAAGAGAGAAAAAGCAAATTAGGATCTTAAAAAATATTTTAGGTATTTGATGTTTGCCCTGTTATGAAAATGGCCAGCTATGTCATATTCAGAATTTCTAAGAGTCTCCAGTCCCATATTGGATGTAGGCTTCCAGTTTGTTTGTGGAAAAGCACTCTCAGTGTACAATAGAAAGAGAGATAGGCAGCCAGCCAGATCGTCAGTCTGCAAAACGTGGCGCGGCTGCAGTGATGCTCACTGTCTAACACCATCTTGAAGAGGCAGTCCTCAATTTTCAGTGCCCATTGGTTTAGGGATCCACATATTTCTACATATTTTTATTGCCATGATGGTGTAACAATGGAAGAAAACCAAGGGTTTCAGGAAGGGATAATATTTCTTCATTGCAGTGTTTTTATCTGGGAAAATTCAACAATTATTCTATTAGACTATAGGACAGAATATTGTACTGCGCATGCAGTGATATAGAATTAGCACAGCAAAAGTCTAAACCAGCTCAGTCTCCTCACTTTTTGTTCTGTTTAATGTTTGCATTATTGCTTTTACTGGATTTATAAAGAAATAAAGAATAACAGAAAAGAAATTATTACTTTTGGTATTGAACAGCAAATAACCAAACTAAGACAAGCTGTTTTCTGCCATCATCAGAAACCTTGCAAAGCAGGATCTGGGATAGATGTAGGGCAAGCTCTGGCAGCCTTGAGGAATCTAGGCCAGAAAGCAACTCAATTTGAACATTGTAGTTTAACTGCTCTGAGGCAGTGACCTGATGATCTCCCCCGTTTGGCCACGCCTGTATCTCCTGGTATGGCTTTGAGCTACTTATGCGTACACGCAGAATGGAGATTTGTCATGTCCGTAGATGAAAACACACATCCTCAGGTGGCTGATGTTCCATTAACCTCAAACGTGGTAATCTTAACTAGTCCTGTTTCTTCTGTGATTCGTTCACAGCCTTTGTCCTAACCCTGAAAGCTGTCTACAAAACAAGAGTCATCCTGGGGCTTTAGGGAATGCTTCTATGACTCTCTGGATAACTAAGTTAAAAAAGTCTATAATGAAAATTGTGAGAACTGGAAATGAATCTTTCTTAGATGAGGAGCAGCACATTATGGAATGAGCTGGCAGAACCATTTGTATTTGTCTATTGCAGTGATTTTAGATCCTACTACAAATAATTAAGCGTCTATTCACAGAAGGAATCTGGCACCAGCACACAGATAAGGAAAACCAAACAAAACACAAGAAGGTTTTATTAATACTACTTTAAGGTAGAATTCTCTACTAGTTTTTCTTTGGCAGCAATCCGATATATTGATTTAACAATCAGAAAAAGTATCAAAACCCAGATACTTATCCAAACAATAATCTAAAGACTTTGATGCTAGTGCTGCTCCTCTCATATTTGAGCCTCAAAATCAAAATAACCAGATTGTTTTCTCTATAAAAAGCACTTCAGAAAAATGAATTCCTTATTTCTCTTATTTTTTTGCTACAAAATTAGTGAAAATATCTTATATTTAATGACTTTCCTGTCAAAGTCTATTAGCCATAATGAGTGCCTCTGTTTTTCACATCTGCAAACATGAAACTTCAGTATTCGTTGAGCTTATGATGGGTCTCTGAAGCAAAAGTGGCGCTCCATGGAGGAATTACGCTATATTAGAATAAACATAATGAAATCATTCTTCAAAAGTGTATTAAGTTGCACAAGGCTGAGTTTGCAATATCCTAAAATGAGAAGAAAAATCTACTCAAATATGAATAAGTGAGAGATTATTTGCAAGAGAGGGAGAAGTCTCGCTACAAGCACAGGTGCTTTAAAGCACAAATCCACAGCATTAAGCTCTGGCACAGCTGTTCCATAATAAATAAAATAGAGAAACAAGAGAAACACCCATTAAAGTCTCAGCTGATACAACCTAGAAAGAAAAAAGTCATTTGTTTGTAAACTACCATCACATTAACAATGGGGGCTGATTGAGAAAGCCTCCAGATCTGACAGGCTGATTTTAAACCAAGAGTGCGGGATTGTTTATTAGGGCTTTGAGTGACAGTCTAATATATTAAATCAGTTCAGAAGATTGTAAAACGCATTAGCATTAGCAATTTAATACCTCCAACAAATTTAACTGTCATTCATCAGCATATCTGTCCTCGTTAAAGGGAAAAAACCTGGAGCACCATCTTTCTCTGGATGGACAATGAAGTTGGAAGAGGCAAAAGCCTTTCTCTGTAGGTTGGTGATGAGAGGACTGTGTTGCATTTATCATAATTAACTTTCACAGTTGGCAGCATTTTTTGGCAAATACGTTATTTGCTCAAGCTCCTGAAAGAAGTTTTAAGAACTGATCATTGGAGCCAAGCCTTAGCTTGCAACTGTCTAAGGGCTGGATTTTAATCAATTTAGAAACATAATTACATGCCAAATGTGTACACGCTACTTTGATTACCTGCAGAAATCAGGCAGTTCCATAGGCAACTGGCTGACTGGAGGCAGTTGGGTGCAAAACGCCTCATCTGAGGGAGCGGTTGCTAATAACCCCGCGGTACAGCCTGTGCGGAACGAGGTAGGAAACTTCTTTAAAAATGAGGATCTTTCAAGGGAATATTTCCAGCTTTCAGTTTCATTCAGGTCGGTGCATTTTCTATGCTTCATTATTTTTAAAAAAAATTTGTCAATATTAATGGAGCAAAAATTAACTTTCAATAAACTATGCACAAAATAATTCAGTTGAGAAGGAGCTCACGCGAACGGACTGTGGGGTCGCTTTGCAGTGCAGTGATGAAAAGGATCCCAACTGTAACATCCATCAGGCTCAGGTGAAGGGTTTCAATACAAAAACAGAGCAGAACTCTTCTTGAGTTTTGAAGAAAAAGAATTAAAGAAATGCCAGACGATTGACATGAACCACGGGATGAATGAGACAGTGTTTCGCTGACTGTAATTACTGTGCCTGCGCTATTCAGGAGTGCTTAGATAACTGCTTCATGTTTATGAAAATGCTCCAGGATCCTAATATTTGTATGACATCCAGTACAAGTAATTTGACAATTAGTGTCAATTATTTGATGGTCTCACGTTTGAAACTTTCCGGTCTCCACTCAGGGAGCAGCAGTGGTGCAGCTCCTTCAGTGACCAGGGATGGAGCACAGGAGCAGCAGTGAGCAGGTGAAATCAATAGTCTGCTTAATAATAATAGGGATTGACACCTTAATAATGAAATCACTACCTAAAAAAGAAGTCACATTTGTGACTGTGATTTGAAACAAATACTTTAATTGCCTCTTAGGATACATGGTAACAACATTGCACATAAAGGAGGCTGAAAGCAACAGGAATAATGTTAAATAGTTTACTCAGGATGGTACCTACAGGGTTTTTGTACCAATGTATTCAATCTACACTCACTGATGGAAAAATTATATCTTGGGACATGTTTAGGTTAAACACAGAGAAAGGAGAAGCTTAGGGCAAGAGCAAACCCTTGGGACAACAGTTGTTATTCTTCCTGTGCAGTAAGGAACAATAGGAAGCAGTGCTCTCCTCTTCTGGCTTTGTGCATGCCCTGCCACAAATCTTGTTGGTAAAGACTTATCCCATCAGCTTCCATTTAGTAGGACAGTAGATCAGAGTTATCCCTAAAAGTAGCTTTTACAACTGACAATGCTGATGAAATGTCTATCTTTTGGTCTTTCTTTTCTCTCTTAGCTAAACATCAAGCAGCAAGTTAAGCTGTTAGCTGGTAGGTTTTGTTGCTTACTTGTCAGTTAAAAGGTGCTTCAGTTCAAGCTGCTTAAAATGACTGTTGAAACCACCAGGCAGCTGTGGCTGTACCGAAAACTGTGGAGGGGGCCCCTCTCTCCAAGCTGCTTAGCAAACCAAGGCCATGGTGGACAACCAGGTGCGATACAGTGCTTGAGGCCCAAGTAGCAGCTCTCAAAAGTGATGGCAGACCAGGCCAGGAAATAGATGTCAGTTTTCTCATTGATAAATGTCCCCACTGTTAGATGGGATGTCCCAGTGACAGACCCTCAGTGGTGCTGGTGTTGTAGCATCATTCAGCTTCTGGAGGAAGAGGCCCAAGTCTCCTCCAGGGCTGCTGGTTTCTCACATTTGCTTTCTCCCATTATCTGACAGGTTGTGAGTGACTTGATTGTGTTGGGGCATGATTTTGTCATCTTGGAGCACGGCTTGGTCATGTTGGAGCATGACTTGATCTCCATGGGCAGGCTCCCATGGTCAATGGGTATCCAGCCTTCCTTGCAGAGCAGCTGCTCAGTGTGGGCCATCTCCAGCAATATCCAGCCACTCAAAAAGCCTGGTTTTGAGTGTGCACAAGGAGTTTGAGACCGAGTAGTACAGTGAAAGGGGGAACTGTAATAATAAAAATACTTATTGACCTTGTCACCTCCCTGATCCAGTTCTCCATCTCATCCCAGAACAGTCGTCCTAGCTCAACTGAGGGCGCGGCATGGCGCCAGGAATCAATGTGTAGGAGCAGAGGGGAGGCCAGGGACAGCCAGAGTCAGCACTTCCTCTGAGGAAAATGCTCGTCAGTCTTCAGCCTGGATGGGATAATGCAGCAACTGTTGTCGATACTGAAGAGTTTTAATTTAGAGCCTTCTCCAGCTGATTTCTTATTCGACTCTCTGTCGCTTTTCACTGTGGTCATTCCTCCTCACCACTGAAAGTGCATCACTCTGATGAGAAAAAGAAATGCCACCTCCTTTGCACAATCCAGTGCCTTTTGAAAGAGTTGCTGTCTCTAGACATTCCCATCTCTAATACCACAATTGCTTCTCCACACTTCCTTCCCTTTTCATCTTCGACAATGAAAAGGAAAACAATGGATCATTTGGAAAAAAATAACAACAGAAAGTATCATATAAATTATCATTTAACACTTTAATCAGTTCTTTTCTCACCTCTGCTCTGCTTTTCTCTCTTTTCTTCCCCAGAATATCAGATTCTTTCCCAGTTTACCAAGGACTGTACATAATGTCTATTCAAATTCAGGATAGAATTAGTCTATAAAAGAGATATGACAAACTGGGAATAAGTAATCCTACCTGTAGCCTCTTTTTTTACCATCAGATGTACAAATTAGATCTCCCCTTTCAATTATAATTGCAGATTGTCCTACTTTGATTTTCCTAAAGAACATAAGAAAAGCAGTTTTACCCCTTATTGTAAAATGACCATGCATTTAAGAAGATGTATACTTCCTACATGGGTTTTGTTATCAAAATTGTACCATTAAGAGGCAGTTTTGAGAAATGATGCCTTTTTATAAGGTGATCTTAAAACTGAGCAAAATCTTCCGCAAAGTGTAGATTTACAGACCCAAATAATTCATTTAATCTGTGAAACATGACTGAAACCATGTTTAGAAAGAGCTGCCTTTGGGCCTCCAAGGCCAAAGGGAAAGTAGCACATTTGAATCAGTTTGATTTTGTAGTTCCTTGAAACATAAGTGCCAGCGTGAGTGCGGAGATAATAGCAAACCCTCACAGGGGGGTTGTCAGGATGAAGCGAGTAAGATTGTAAGGTGCTTTGATAGTACAGTAATAGGGGTCAAATAAGCGCCTGAGGTAGATAGGTACATCC
The DNA here is from genome assembly GCF_017976375.1 of Cuculus canorus. NCBI lineage: Eukaryota > Metazoa > Chordata > Aves > Cuculiformes > Cuculidae > Cuculus > Cuculus canorus. Next base: position 17,771,345 of record NC_071413.1, read on the forward strand.
AGAGCAGAATACCCTTTTAACAGATATTTTTAACTATCTAGCATTTATGGAGGAGCAGTGACATTTCAGGCGGATGCTCGAGCAGTTGTATTCCAGTCACACAAGCTGAAATACAGTTGGACAGCAATGTCACGCTGCTCAGAGGTGTCAGGACCCCCAGGCACAACGCCTCTAACAACCGTTCTGCAGCTTTGCTATCAACAACAAATTAAAACCCAAACCAAAACAATCTCTTTTCTCCAACTGCTGCCAAAAAAAAAAAAAAAAAGTAGTGTCGGGGGCTTTTCCAAGAAAATACATAAATATAACAAATATATAAAACTAATTGTGAGCTATGTTATTTTTCCCTCTGCTGCAGTTCGAATTCCAGACCAGGTCATGTAGAAATAGCTGAGTTCCTCTATGCTGATCCAGTCCCTAAAATTCGATCATTCTCTCATTAGCAAGTTGGTGGTTGGCAATAGGAAAATATTGGAGTTCATAGAAGCACCGAGCCTATTCCTCTTATAACACATCACATTCAATTTGCTTATTCTGGAAGGGAGAAGAAATTGAATGTGCAATGTAATTTGGCCAAGCTTGGGGAAGTGAATATTTAAGTGGTACTCAGCTGCTGTTTTTTTCAAGACAAAATACCAAAAAGACGCAGGAGAACATATTGTTTGTGTTCAGCATGCTTGTCTTTAAAAAAAAAGAGCGGGGGTTAGGGAGAAAAAGAGTCCTTATCAGTAAAAAGTGGCATGTGCTGAATGTGCAAGGCAACATGTATTTTCCAGGCTTGCTGGTTAGTGTAAATGCAACATAAATCTAAGGAAAACTCCTGTGCTCTGAAGGCTTTCCCTGGTGAGAGGTGACATTTTTTTCCTCCTTTTACTAAAGAAGGAAACTAGAGCAAATGCAGTTCCAAATGATCTCTTCCTGAATGGGTTTATTCTCTTTTTGAGTAGGTTTGCTCTCCTTATACGCGTCAGGTGTCTTAAAGAAGTGGTATTCAAATAATAGCTGAATTCCTCATCACTGGCAGAACATATTCCATTATGTTGTTAAATGAGTGCCGAGTGCTTCTGCACCCTGAACGTTCAAGAACAATCAGTAAGGTCTGCAAGACACTCAAAAATGAGAGACAGAAAGCTTCAGATTATCAGTACTGCACAATATATGGAGGCACTGAAAAATAGTTTCATGGCTATTCCATCAGCGTATGGAACCCTCAGAAAGAATGGAAATGTGGCTATTTTAAACAAAAGCATCCTTTATAGCCTTCAAATTTAAGCATACTAGAAAGCTACAAAATGCCTTCGAAATATGGAATTGAGATTCAACAACTCACAGTGTTTGCTGTTTCTCTCCAGTGGGATCAGCGCTGTATTCTTTGGGGGGGAATTAGCATTGTTCAATGATGCCCTGAAGAGGGAAGGCACAGGCAATTATTTTGTATTGCTGTGTTTTCGCTTTAAGCGGTGGAAAAGGCACCCAGTGCATAGGATGTGCTCCTAGGGAATATTTTAGCAATCTGAATAAATGATACAAAATAAATACTGTCATCTCTTCTCCACCTGTGAGGCAGCACGCCCGTGCCAGATAGTGAGTATCTCCTCTGAATTTGATGTAGAGCAAGTCCCTTTGCCAGTCAAATGTTTCCACGGGTTCTTTTGTTTAGATGAAAAGAGATTTTGTTGTTCTTGAAATAATGTCAAGGCAAGCGGTGCAGCGCAGGCAGCCAGGCCACCGTGAGACACGCCGTGGCCACCGCCTGCCCCAGCAGGGGCAAGCCCAGAGTCCTGCCTCTTCTCAAAGACCCCTCACAAATGCAGTTGGGTTCTTAGCAGCTCTTTCCAACACCTCGAGTTCCAAGTGCTGAAGAAACCTGTGAGGTTTTCTGACATTGTTTATTCCTCCCCATGTGCAAAGTCCACAGTGTAACCGCTTTGTTCCCAGGATCAGCATGGTTTTAACCACTATTACTGTTCTAAATGCGTAAGTGTTCTCCCTGACATGAGTGGCTGCACAGGATGGTTCCAATTAGATTCTAGTGGCAGCAAGTAGCACTATTTTAGTCATACTGACATCTATGTCATCTTTCTGTTGTTGTTTCCTAGAAGATGACTTCCAGGCAACCACACACTTTAAAATATAGCAACACAAACAGATATTATGGATTTAACTCAGTGGTTTGAAATATAACAGCCAACATTAATTCCCACATCCCTTTCCAGTCCATTAAATACTCTATTTTTTAATTGAAGTTATAATATTTATTTGCTCATTCTCACCTGTTTTGGTATGCTACATTTCTTCAGTAATTTCTCTAGTGATTTGTGCTTGGATTAGTTTATTCCTTCCATTATCTCTGATTTAATTGTCCCCTATCATCTCAAAAAGGCTGTGTGCCAGTTTCAAGTTGATGGTACGTAATTTAGATTCATCTTTGTTTGGAAAGTTTTGCAAGCAATGAGATACTCATTATTTTACAGGAAATAATAATAACCATACTATCGTCTCAAAGAAGCTGCTGTCAGTAAACACGAGACCATAGTACTCAAAGATCAAACTTTCATTTCAGAAGGTCAGAACGTACTTCTTATGTCAAAAAGGCATTTATTCTTTGTCAGTGCGATACATAATCATTGCTATATTAGAGCAATCTTTCAATACGTTGTAAAATATATCACTTAATGGCTGAAATGTTTGCTAGTTGAAAAGTGCACCCAACCTTAACATGATTGGGCTTCCGTTGTAAATCTCTGCTTAATAACAGTCACTAAGGGGAGGGTTTATGTATTTTCATTTCACCCATTCTAATTTTTGCATGAATTGTGAGATGGTCTAAGCTCATAAGTTGATGCTTTAAATTCACTGTTCGTTGCAACAGTAGTTTAGCCAGGCAGGACATGTGTGTACTGATCCAAAGTCCAGGAAATGCTACAAACTGACAGCTTTTTATTAAGCTGCTGGTGTACAGACGCTGCTTTCTGCTCCATCGCTAAAAAGCTATGTGTGAGTTACTCTGGACGAGGCAGGGTGTGAATTACTCAGGACAAGGCTCACCTCTGGTGATGAGGAGAAAAAGTTTGGGTGTTGTTTTGTCTCCAGCCAGCAGTGCTGTGTAAGGAATGGCAATGAGAGTAGAAGGAATCTGCAATCCGACCACACCTGACTGCAGTTTTAGCCCCTTGGTCCCTTTGTAAAAGCAGCCTTGCAGCCCGAGCCGGGGGGAGTAGGCACTTCTGCACGAGCATTCCGAGGTTGAGGTTTTCTAAAAGCAATGCTCCTAGAGACATCATCTTTGTTTTATGACAGTCCTAAAAACCAAAGCAAAGCTCCCTTTCTGTAGCAAAATGAAGCTGAATTGGTTCGGTACTTGGAAAGTGAACAGGAATATCCTCTCCCCCTCAAAGCAGTTACCAGCGGTCTCTAGGAGGACAGCCCGTGGGCTGACTGCATCAAATACGACTGCGCTTCACAATCTCAGTAATTCAGGAGGACTTGAAGGGCTAATAAATTCTGCCATTTGAAATTTATTGCAGAATTTCAATGTGCTGGATGTTGTCCAAATCAAGGGCATTTATACAGATTGCAGTAAAGCCTGGGATGAGGCTGTGATATTCCTGTTAGGGGATAATATTCCAATGAATCGACTTACAAAGGGAAGGTGATTAATTTAAAAAGCAACCAGAAAAAGACATCGTGTGTATGTACACATCTGCAGCGGAAAGTTAGTTTCCTGTGTTTTGGCACCCTTTCTAACAGAGCACTGAATAAATCCCTTTATTTCAATAATTTGTGTAAATCCAGTAACATTGTAATTCCGAATTGACAGATCAGCAGGATGCTAAATAATAATAATTGTGAAAGGGAGACATTATGGAATTACACCAAGACCAGATCATAGGCATCACATTATGGTAAAGTCTCTGGGCTGGATTCATCAAAGAGACAGCAGGCAGAGTTTCTGGCAGGTTTGAATTTCAATGAAAGAGCAGTATCCTTATTTGTCATGTGGAGAGGCAGATAAATGCTGAATATTTCCAGCAATAACGAACATAGGCCAGATAAAAGCATTATAAAGCACAAGGAGCTTGGAGGAGTACACCTCACTAAGGATGCTTTTGCAGACTCCCTTCTAATACCTCCATTAGAAGTCAAGGTTGGACCCTTGAGCCCAGCCGTGAAGTGAAAACGTCCTCGAGATGATCCATGTCTTTCTGTTGCTGCTCTTTTCAAAACAGGCTCCCACTTGCCTAGTCAGGGTGGCTCTGGTGTACCAGATTACTGACAGAGAACTGTCAAAGTGAAAAGTCACCTGGAAAAGGCAAAATAGCCTGAAATCATAATATCTGTTGTCATAGATTTCCATCAGTTTCATGGGCTTCAAAATCATAGAATCATGGAGTCGTCGAGGTTGGAAAAGACCTCTGAGATCAACCAGTCCAACTATCAGCCCAGCCCCACCGTGCCTACTAAACCATGTCCTGAAACACCACATCAACATGCTTTTTGAACCCCTCCAGGAGTCTCCACCACATCATTTTCCTGACACAATTCTACTTATGGAACCCAGAGAACCCCAGTAAGTTATCCTGATAATGAACAAAGATAAATACCACTTTTTTTCTGGGCTAGGAAGTTCCCAAGTTTTCTCTTCTAGAGATTGACCTGCCAGCTGCCATTTCATCTTGTTGGAGTGGGATTGCAGCTCAGGTGTTTCAGTGCAGTTACCATGGCTGTAGATCAGCACGAGGAAAGCAATATCTCAGACAAACAGAAATCACAAAGGGCTGTAAAGATCAAATCTCAACCCATCAAAATTCTGTTTTCAAATCATCTCATGACCAGGAGTCCTCAGGTTTTTATAGCAAATACTTATTTATTTGGTGCTTAAAATTTTATGTCAGACAAATCAAGCCAAGAGAACAAAGAAAAAAACAGCCACTCTGTGGATAACTCTGTGTTTGGGAATTTGTGTGGAGCTACAGTGTGTTCTTTCTCACTCAGTCTTAAGATCTGTCTTGGATGTGTCTGAAAACTTATTTAGCTCAACCAGAAGCGTTGAAACAGAAGGTCCGACTGATCAGCTGGTGGTTCCTGCGGTCTCAAAAATTATGAGTCTGGGAAAATATTTGTAGAATTTATATAAAACGTGATTATCCATTGGTGATACGTGCAGCCCCTTCGAAGTGACTTGTGTGTGAGTGTGAGTGGAATGCCTGTGCTAGAAGGCAAGGGAGAATCAGTATTGATAAATTAGGGAGAACACAGGAAAAGGCAGGAGTGTCAAATTAATGATGAATGAATATGTCAGTAGGGGTCACGGCCCAGAAGGCCAGGGAAGACCAGGATTTAGCTGCTTAGATTGCCATCATAATGTTCCCCAAAGCACTGAGTGTTTGAAACCACAATTATTAGCGAATAGCATGACAGAACAGAGAGATCTTTGAAAGAGGGGAAGAAAGGACTTTGACAGGTCCTGCAGTGCATATATATTTTCAGTTTAAAATTTAACTTAATCTGCACTAGTGTGTCTGCTTTGTAATAACACAATGTTTGGGTAATGCAACCCTTTCTTTCTTAGCACAGAGACAACTGTAGATGTTTGTTTTTGTTCAGCAAGGCAGTGCTTTCATGAGATAGATTTTGTGTGGCACTGTGGAGTGATTTATGTGTGCGAGCAAAGTCAGGAGAAAGTCATAGATTTTAGTATTCTCTAGTACTTTCTTTAACTCGAGCAGTACTTTCTGTCCTGTTTCTTTGATGTACGGGATGCTCGATATCGCTAGCAATATAAATCCTTGCTTCAATCTTATTTACATAGACAGAAGTTATGTAGTGACAAGGTCCCTTCAAGGCTTGAATGGTTTGTTAATAACATGTACTAAATAGCATCTGGTATCAATCTTGTCCTCCAGACATGCTTGTAGTGATTTAGAGCTTTCATTCTTCGAATTCAAAATCTAATTTTTAATGCACTTTCTGTCAGCTGTCTTCACAGCTTTTAAATGAGATTCTGTCATCTTGACATATTCACAGATACACTGAAATTTAAGTAGGAGAAATGAAATAAAAACATCTCATGTCTAAATAAAATGCCTATTCATGCTCATATATATATTTGATTGTTATTGGCTTTTAGTTATTTACTGATATAGAGATCAATAACATTTTATTTGCTGAATGTTAACACAAAAAGTAATGACTTCTGTGATTTGGAAATATCTGTTTCATTGTTTTCCAAGATGTTATTATTAGTTAAGTAACAAAATGGCCATAGACCTTCCTTTTTAGATGAAATTATTTGTAAAGACGTCAATTAACAATTTTACCTGCAGAGCCACTCAGCAGATTGCTCCAGGACTGCTGATTGCTCCCTTTCTTTTTTCACCCATCTGCAAAATCCACACGTTCAAAAGCAGAAGCAGGGTAACAATGGAATATTGATCACTGGGGGATGCTGATGGGAAATGATGTTTCGAACTAATACCTTTCTCCTCACCGACGCTTCTACCTGAGCAGCCATTTAAAATCTATTTAATATTCAATGAAGACCACCAGCTTGGACCAGTTTGGGAAACTCCTGAGAGGCAACATATTGGTATTAACTCTTTGGATCTGCGCAACACAGATGGGCATTCAAAAGAATGCCTTTAGGCATAACTAAACCACCGTGAAAACATCTTTGGCAATCGTGGTGATGAAGATTTTTATTTTTTCCATCTCTAAGCCACGCATGTGTTTCTTAGACTAAACTGCAACTTGGACTACACTGAAGGCCAGCTTCAAGGAAAAACAAACACAACATTGACTTAGGGCCCAGCCTTTAGGAAAGATAAGGAAAAAAGAACTCTCAAGTAAACTAAACTCAATTGCAGTTGTGCAACCCAGTGCATACGTGGATGGAAAGCCTCCTGTTTGGTATCTTTACCCAGGTCCAACCTGACGGGACATGGATTAGAAAGGAGAGCCCATGAAGTGATTCTCTTCCCTCTCAGTCGCTTGCTGTGTCTTCTGTCCAGCAAAGATTGATAGCTCCAGCAAAGACAACATTTGACAAATGAGCTCTCAGTGATGCCACTGGGAGGTTCACGCTGGCCCTTCGGTTCGCAGCACAAGCCGGGCTGGCCCAGTGAGTCACAACCTCGCCAGTCCAGCTGTCACAAGGGATGAAAGCGGTCTGACAAAGGACTTCAGCATAGCGGCAGTGGAAGTGCCGAGCAGAGATTTCCCCGGAGTTAACCAAGAAGCAGACACATTAAAATCCCATTGCTGAATGAATGATGAGACTAGAGAGCTGCCTAGAGTCTCGGAATTGGGGATGGTATTTAAGAGTCATTCGTCACCTTAATATGTCATCCTTCATCGAAGGGTATCAAAATGTTTTATTATCTTTTATTAGGTCTCAGAATATGCTAAAGAATGTTATTGTCCTGTTTTACAGGTGACTGTAAGCAGCTGCTCCGCAAAGTGGGTCAGTGAATGACTCGAGTGTTGAACGCGTAAGTCCCAAATCCCATCCATCTCCGATTACTGAAATATAAATCTTCAAGACATTGAAAAACATGGTAGAATAAATGTGTTTGTACCTCCAAGTTACTGCTGGTCTTAACTTTCCCTCACTTCACATTACTTAATGTATCTGTTTGCTTGTTTTTAGAACATTAAACCTAGGCACAAAACAGTAAAATAGTTGGATACAAGGCTGGAAGTGCTAAATGTATTATTAAAACTGGCAGAGGATTTAAGAGTAAAATACACTCAGGTCATTGAGAAATAACAGTAAAGAACTATATCTTTATTTTTCAATTAATTGTTACGGGAAAAGCCGGAGGAGCCATGAGCCTCTCCTGACTGATATGAGGGACAGCGTGAGTCAAGGGATCTTGTATGCTCCTTTCCCAGGACTACCTTCTGCATGCCTTAGCCATCCATAGTGGCTGCTCTTTTTAGCTATGTGTTTAGTCTATTTTGGATGCCGTACCTAGCCAGTTACACGTATTTTCTGAGATGTCATGTATAACTCTTGGGAAAAAAATAAATTATCTGTGAAATTTTCCATTTGGAGTAAAGCTTAAGTTAGGCTTATGCTAAGGGCAGTTAAGCTCTGCAATTGGCTGAGGTGGTAAATACTGCATTGCTGCAGACTTCTAGAATGAGTTTGGCAAGTTAGGTGTGCTTTCGGTCTAGCTTTACCTTGGCAGGGGGCTAAGACATCCCCTCCTGTATTCTGTTACTCTAAAAGGGAGAATGACAATTTGTTCTTAACTGATTGAAATCTCATGCAGATTTCTCCGTAGATTTCCTAGCTCTTACTCATTCCTCAATAAATATCTCTATTTTCTAGATCTCCCTTGAACAGATCTCCTGGGCATCTTTGCCCTGATATGATTCCATATATACACATTTAACTGCACAAGGTTTTTCCTCTCCTACACTGTCCTATCTTCTTTCTTTCATCTGACAATAAAGCTTCTACAATAACAATGTCTTTTTTTTCTATTGTGAATTTAAATTCTTTCTTTTCTAGCTTTGATTTCATACAAAAACGCTGCCTTCTTTTAACCAGGACTGGTCCATAAAGAAGGCAAGTATGAAGAGTCTACATCTTCTCATTAAAATGTTGAAGTGTAAGAGGAAAATGTGCTTTGTTTGTGAGAAAGCCACAAAAGAGTTATAATTTAGAGATTAGCTGCTCAGTAAGGAAGGAGATGTTGAATATTTCTCATCTCTCATCAACTCAATATCAATTGTTATCTCTTCAATATCAATTGTTATCTCTTTCCCACACTTTCCATTTTATGTGTAATTACAATTCATCATAGTTATGAAGTGTGAATTATGAATTATTCATGTATTAATGAATAGCTTAACATTTGAAACTTAACATCCAAAATGCATTCTGTGTTGCTCATTTGCAACTAGTCCTCTGATTCTCCCACTGTTGTTTCTCTCCTGATTGTCACACTGATGTCTTGCTGCTCTTGGCTTTGTCATTTGTGTGGTTCAACACAAATGGTCCCAAGAAAGGACCCTGATGGCTTCTTCAGGAATGCTGCCCAGCTTAGTCGAAGAGGGTCAGATTCGTTCCGGATACTTTTAAAATAAATTATGAAAAAGAGTTCATGAACTTTGCCTCAACAAAAAATGAGAATAATTTTCCACTTGATATTCTTTTTCATGCTTATTTCAATTCAGGATACACTCATGAAGAGGAAAAACAATTGGCTTTTTACTGTATTTCATCTAGTGGGAAATAAATGGAGGATTCAGATTTGATGGAATATTCAGATTTTATTCAGGGATAGGTGAATTATTTAAGTCCTGCAGTCTATATTTAAGATTCCTTCACTGTGCATATTCGAGACATTTCCTTGAGTTTATTTTGCTTAGATGGAATTTAGTGATGAAGATTAATTTATCCTAGTACTTAAATTTGTTTCAGGTAATGCTCACGACAAGCCAAGCATCATTAAGATCTCCAGAGTCTCATCATTAACTGCTCTTCTCGTGGTGCTGAGTTTACCATTAAGAACTGGCAAAATTCAGGTAGGCATGATAAAACAAATACATTTGTCCAATTTTGGATCAACAGCTCTTGTTTTGTTCTTTAGCCCAATGAGCATTAATACTTAATCATCTTTAGTCAGGAAATGCTACTACAACTCTCATTTGTCTTTAAGCAAAAGAACATTCATTATTGGATGTAAAGTCCGTTAGATTTTCCTCCAACAGTTTATTCCTATGGGAAGGCGTGGAGCAAGAAACAGTATTTCAGCAGTTTTACCATTGTGCATTCTTAGGTTTAATTGCCACAATACACCATTTACAGAGTTTGAATTTATCATGCTTACAGCTGAGGAACTGTATTTCTAACTTCTGGACATTTACATTTATAAACTTCACTTTCCAACTGTCTCTTGTGCAATAAGTAAATTTATTAACTTGGACCAGCTTTGGTTAATTTTCACTTACTTTTCTGTAAGGCAGCACAAACTTTTTACAGAGGATTTTAGTGGTGGCAATTATCACCATTTTTGATTACTATGAACTTGTATTAGCCTTTTTTCAGTATAAAAATGAAATGAAAGCCCTAAGGGATGCACATCTAATATTCAAGATTTTATCACTTTAAAGACTTACTGCAAATTGTGTAAAAGCAAACTCTGCACCTTCTCAAGGCACAGAGTTTTAATCATTTTTATATTTCTTTTATGAAGAGATTTTCTTTGCATCTAAAATAACCTAAAAGTGTCTCCAGGATCAAAATGACTTACTTTTTGCTTCCCTTTCATAACTATCTCTAAGATTGTGTTCTTTTTTTTTTTTAATACTATATTAACAGCAGCTTTACAGGAACTCTGACTCCTAAGCTCTTTAGAGCAGTAACTGTGTGGTTGGCGCAGGCAGACCGAGTCAGACACCTCTTTCTGCCTCCCATTTGAACATCCACGCAGGGGACAGGTTTGACACAGGTGCTGCAAAAAACATTCCTTTTCTCCAGGAAAGGAGGCCCCACGGGTACTGCCTGGCGCTACCTTGTGTTTTTAATTTGTTAGGAGATTTGCTAAAAACAGAGGAACTGAAGCAACACCTTTGCCAGTCCTGATCAAGGCACCCGGCTTGTAGATACTTGGCTCTGTCTTCATCTTTCAATATCATTTAAAACTAGTCCTGATTTTGCATATTATGAGAAACTACGCAGAAAACTACTAGAATTATAACTCAGGCCAACTCACTGGCATACTCAATAACACATTTCACTGATACTTACACAGTATTTGTAATGAGAAAAAATTTCTCTATTAGCATATTGCATGAAGTAATTCTAAGTATAAATGGCCTTTTTAAAGATATGGCATCATCTTCCTTTCATTGCCTGCCATGCTAATAGGACAACAGCAGATGCTCAGGCAAGATTCAATTCACCTTAATTCGTTCAAGCTTAATTAGCAGCTGGGATGCATCTGGCAAATAAACATGAAAATAGTGACAGCCCGAGTTAAAGGGAAAAAGTAAAAGGCTTTTGTTCATTAACCACATGTTCTTGATTGTGAGTATTATGCGCCCAAAGCAAAATCATTTTTTGGCTCCGTTTATTTGTAAAAGATAGAAACCCTCATACCCATACCTTCGTTCCCCCTTCTTGCACAGGTAAGGCATGCAAAAATGGGAGCAGTCCCATTAGGAGATGTTCCTGCGCAGGTAAATGTTTGCACCATCACGGCTTAAATATATGGCCCAAGCTTGTATAAACAGAAGAGAGCAGTTTCTTCAAGAATTAGGTAGGCAAAATGGACCCCTTGAGATGTAATTAGGAATTATTTACAACCCTGAATAATGATCATGCAGTATCTTGCACAAAGCAAAATAAGCAAAGCCAATTCTGAAGAGATCCCTGCTACCATTAAATATGTGACTAACTAGCAAAATGAGGGGCATAACTATAAGAAATGTGCTATGCCTTTGCAGTAGTTTTAGTTCCAATGCTCTTGCTGATATAAATCCCATATTTGTGCAAGAGCTGATGCTGAGTAAGTGATGAAAGTAGCAGGGTTTTTTGAAAGTGGAACAATTTTAAACAGGATTCCTTGTGTTCACTGTCAAAGTGAGATATCTGGACAGTAACGAACAATGGAGAGGCAGCAAGGTTATGCACTGGTAAAAGTAAATGTGAATCAAAGCTAAGGGGGAGTTCCTGGTGTAGCCCAGAACAAGGGTTTTGTGGGTGACAGAGAAAGAGAACTGCGTGTGAGCCATGGCTTTCATTTCCGAAGCTCATCTGTATTATTTAGGGAGCTTAAAAAGGAATCTTTGTTTCTTCTTACTTGTGTAAAACCAGCCACAGCATCTTCAGTCTATCAGATATCTTCAGTCAAAAGCTTAGACCTCCACTGCCATATTCTGTATTAGAGAATCCTGTGAGAGTTGGTGTTTTCTCGCTCACCAGGACGCAATACATCTTATGAGCACCCCAATCTGATGCTAGTGTTTTCTTGAAAGGAAATCATGTGAATTTTGCAAAAACAGGTTAAAAAGTTTGAATAATAGTGCTGGCGGTGTGATAGGTATGGGTTGGAAGACTGTGGGAAGGTGACAAAACCTGATATGAGAAAACTGCATGACTGGGTAAAATGGCAATAAACTGGCTGCTCTCATTTTGTTCCAGTTCTGTTATTGCCTTTGTAGAAACTTCTTTCAAAGTCAGTTTGGGCACAGAGGGTTGGTAAGAGTGAGCTCATCATAGAGCTACCAGCTGAGGGCCTTGCGCTGTGTCTGGTCCATACACTGTGTTCAATGTTCCACAGGCACGTACAGCAGTTATGAGCATAAACTAGTGGAAACCTGGCTTTCTTCTGGCCTTTCCATGTCCAGGGCAGCTGGCCTGTCCCAAAGCAGTGCTATTTTCTAGGCAATCAGCTAATCACATGCACTCAGGATTCACACTGGATTTTCCTTTCTTCTTTTTTTTTCACAAAAGACTGTAACAACGAACTGTGTTTTAGAGGATGTTTAACTTCACTGGGAGAGTAAAGACTCAATGTCTCAACGAAGGCTTATGTCTCAATGAATGTGTGAGGCTGAAAAGGCATCAAAGACAGATCTGAAAGAGGTAAGATTTGATAGAAGACATTTTATTAGTGTTTATTGGCTGGTGGTGCTTTGCTAACTTCAGCGGCATTCCCTCGATGGCCAATGAGTCAGCACAAAGCAGATGTGTGATTAGCATTCGCTCGGGGCACGACAGCCCTCAATGAAGAGTTCAGTATGTGTGTGCTACGCCTGCCAAACACAGGGCCACACACGGGTAGCGTTGTAGTGCCCCCTGAGTGGCAAAGCCTGGGGAAGGACAGCGTGGGGCCATCAAAGGAGACCTCAAACTGAGGTTCATCTGAAATACCCATTTGTCTGATATTTATATTTATACTTCTGCAAGTAGCATACACAGCTTAAGACCCACCTTTTAAACTGACATTTTCTTGTAGGTACCAGGCAGCAAAGTGAATCCATTGGCTCGGGTCAGACTGCTAATGCGTGTAACTGTACGTGCAGCCCCTAAGGCTGTGGTGGGGATTGATGCTATGCGCTTTATCCACTTCTAATAGAAGCTAGAAGCAAAGTTCTCAGACACCTCAAAGGTGCGGAATCAGGCCAACAGGCAATTTTGAGCTATAACTGTTTGGTGAGCATAGCAGATGCTGATTGATTAATTATTTATAATAGCACATTCTGTATTATGAATACAGATAAAAACTCAGCAAAAGCTGTTGAAAATGGAGCCTAGCGTTTTTATAAAGTACCTGGGGATATTGCATTTCAAAAGTGTTCTGGAAGTAAATCTCAGTATTAAAGCCATTTCCATAAGTTTTTAATGTTAAGCCTCTTTAGCTCAACAATGAAAACACTTAACTTCACAGTTTGACAGAGAAGTGTATTAGCAAATGTCATGGAAGGACTATGTCATGCCAGCAATTCATTCTCCTTAGGAAAATTATCCAGCAAAGTCCTTACAATTTATCAGTGGAATTGAACCAAAATTCGCTTTCAGATAAGTCATCGGGTGCAATCACTTTTACCCCTCTCTTGTTTGGAAATATCTAGGAGCACCCCATAGACATGCCGGTGTATTTTTATCATGTTTTGTGCTTTGCTATCTATAAATAGCTTGTTGCGAGTATTCAAAGCCAGAACTATAAAGGATTGACTAATTCTATACTTCTGACCTGATTTTAATCTCAAGGATCTATATTGGAAGAAACTTACATAAAGTATTATGTATAACAGCGAACATAGACACCACTGGATTCCAAGGGGAGTCCAGTCTGTTGTCTTTCGTGATTCAGTAGGTGCTCACTGACACTGAACAGAGGAGGCACAGAGAGGTAACAGAGCTACGGCAGCTCCATCAAAGTCATTTAAAGGTGGGAGAGTTGGAGGGAAAAGACCCCAAACTTTCCTAGATTTGAAGAACTTGTATGAAGTGACTGGGGCAATATATCAAGCAGCTGTTACTGCTTAGTCATGCTAAGTGGATTAGTCATGCTAAGTTTGGGATTTGTCTAATATTTTAGAAAGCCATCACAGCCCACTGCCCTGGCAGAAAACTGCACCGGTCTCTCTCAACAAAGAGATTGCTCTGGCAAAGCTGATCAGTGCTGCCCTATGAGGTACCGCAATATCATATTATGTAAATGTTCCACTAAAATAAATAGAATGGAATTTAATGTCACTGTAGTCGGAGAATGTGGGTCTGATTGCAGTAAGCACAGGGTTCCAGTTCTGCTTCTAGACAGGTGATTTAACAACTCCTCTAGTTGGATATGCTGTGATCAGATGTGCAGCCTGGGTTTGGCATTGGGGGAATGTGAATACTTTAACTTAATACCACGTTTTATTTGTACCAGTATTAAGCAAAGCTCATGCACTTGGGTGTTCAAGTGACTTAAAAAAACCCAATAAACACAATTGTAACAAACATGATCTGTACAAGTCAGTCTGAGCACACCTTTTTTAAGTCATCTCTCTTTTCCTCCCACAAGCATTTCAGCCAGTGACTGTTTTGCCTAATTATTAAAATACCTAACAAATGGGCCTCTACGCTTTTTCTCCCCAAGCCTTGTCCACTCAAACCCCTCCTGACAGCAGTGAAGCAGGTCCTCCTCCGTGCATGGGGCCACCTTCAGTGGAACGAGGTGGGTTCACATCAGCTAAACATCTAACAGTCTGGGCTGTGCAAAAAGGGAAGGATTGGGCTCTGCTTGGATGACAGGAGTGTGCAGCCTCCTGCTGTTGAGAGGAGAGCTGACATTATCAGAAAAAGCCAATGTTTGAGAGAAGTAAAAATAGAATAGGCCACCTCCATCAATTTCTGGTCTGAGAAAAGCACGAGGCTAAAAAGCAAAGCAGTGGATGTCTTTAACAGCTATAGATTAGGGAGTGGAAGTGGATCTAAAAATCTTGCTTTTTCAAGGAGGTGTTCAATATCTATCCAGAGAAGAGATCGTGGACTCTTAAAGGGATTAAAGCACTGATTACACTAAAATGGCACTGCCACTTAGAAGTAGACTTCTAAATTGTGGAGAGTGAAGGAAGGGCAATAAGGAGCAAGCCTGAAGAAGGCTCGTGCTAAAGGGCAATGACACGAGGGGACCTAAATGTAAAGAGTTTGGAATGAGGTTGGCAGCTGGCAAGACAGAGATATTGTTCAGAGGATGCCAGAGGAGGAAAAGAAATGGAAGAACTATTTGTTCCTTGGTCAGAAAGAGAATTGGAAAGTATCTTGAGCATTCCTGAAAGCTGTAACAGGTAAATTAAGTTCTTGCATCCTAAGTTTAGTCATCAGAGAATACAATGTGATGTACAGGCGGTGTTTGTAGTAAACAGTATTATTAGAATAACGGATAGCCTACAGTATGTATAAATACATGCATGAAAAATGAAGCCACTGTCAGTTCTTAAATATGGCGTTAGGACTATGTTGACTTTTATGAAATTAAATTCCTTTCTCACTATCTGTGTTTCATTTACTTTCTGCAGAATGAAATGTTACTTTTTGGACAAACATTTCTGCATGATGTCATTAAGATTGTTGAATGACAAAGAAAAGGGAAGGAAGGAAGATTTGTTCCCACGGAGTTTTTTGGTTTGTTTTTTTTTTTTATACTAAGGGACTTCAAATGCCAGAGCAGAGATGGCCTATAAATCTAATTGCCAAAGCCACTATTAGAGTAAGAAAGGAATTTAGATGGGATTTGTTCAAATGCCACATACAGTAGAAGGCAAATAGAGACTAATCCATTGTGGTGATTCTGGTAGGAAATAAAAACTCACATCTCCATAGGATTACTCTAGTTTAAGAGGGAGGCAGAAAAGAAGGAAATTACATCTAAATCCATTCACTTTGAAAATTAATTGCCTCGAAATGACAAACTCCTTGAAAAGGAATGACACTCCGAGTCTGATCCAGGTCCCGTAATGTCATGGGAAATTCTTCAGAACTTCAGGTTCCCATAGACCTCGTGGGAAGGAAATTGTGGAAATGGCCTAAAAAATGCTTTTTTTTAATTAAAAAACTTGGCATCAGAGAAGTTTCTCAATGCCCTGCTATGCTGTGCGGTCTTCCAGCATACGGGCACAGAGCCTGGCCCTACTATTAAACATTTGAATTCCAGTTCTTCTTGGGTCTGAGCACTTTCCTTGGATTTTCCAACTCCCTCAGATGTACAAAAGATCTAGTATCAGTATGGCTACACTCAGCTACTGGCTTGGTCCTAGTTCGTAAAGGCCCTTTTTGGCTGTTGCTGGCAAATCCCCCAAAGAGCTTGTTCATCGTTTCCTTCTAGGTGTGTCATTTCTTTGGGCATCAGTACAGTGAGTGGGTGCACTGGATCCACACATCCTTACGCTCTGAACATCGGGTGTGCTCAAGCACACAGCCTATTCATGGCCATTATCACAGAATCATAGAATCATAGAATCATGGAATCACTAGGTTGGAAGGGACCCACTGGGAATATAAGATTTAATACCTTGGTCTTAGAAAACTAAGCTACCTACGTTGTTAGCTATGAAATTGCCCTGTGTCTCATGTGGAAGATACCATCGCAGCATTCATTATGTTATAGTCTGAGATTTTTCGTGTCTAAAACTTTCCAATCGAAAGATACAGTGCTGCCAAAAAGCATTTTTAGTGAAAAATGCCAGTTCCAGTAGAGAGAAATCAATCATTTAAAAGCATTGGAGAATTTTTTTTTTTTTCTTTTCATTCAGTTTTAAGAAAAATGAAGTCTATTGCAGTTGTCCACCTCCTTGGCACTGGGGAGAGCTCTGCCTCCTGGGTAGACTTGCCCTTTTCCTGTAGAAGGGAAGGCATTTTTCTCCGGGATTCCACCGACACTGGAGGTTTTCCTCCAGTCACTGTCAGAACCATGACTTACATCCATTTGGGGTGTAAGCAAAAACGTGCACTTGCTGAAAATAAACAAATGAATAGCATTTGGATAGGAAGTGTACCCACTTGGGTCCTCTGCAAATGTGTTCAGGTAGGGCGTTACTTGAAGTGATTTCACAGATGTGTTGCCCAGGGAGTTTAATGTTCACGAATGATCGTGTTTGGCATTTAGAAAATACTTTTCCTCTGGAGCCCCCCTACCAAACACCAGCTGGTTTATACACAGTATCCCAGGAAGGCAAGGTAAGACTTTCAACTCCATTGTTTGAATGGGGAAACCGAGGAGCAGAAAGGGCTTAATGGCTTTTTCAGGTCCTCACTGTGAACATCTGCAGTGATTCTGTAAGAGTTTTCTGCTCCCTATTCTAAATCAAACTTATGAGATAATGCTGCTTGTTTTCCCTCTTTACTCAGCGCTGGTGAGGCTGCACCTCGAATCATGGCTTCAGTTTTGGGCCCTTCACTCCAAGAAGGACATTGAGGGGCTGGAGCGCGAACGGAGAAGGGAATGTAGCTGGGGCAGGAGCTGGAGCCCAGGGGTTCTGGGAACAGCTGAGGGACCTGGGAATGTTTAGTCTGAAAAGGAGACCTCATCGTTCTCTGCAGCTCCTGGAAAGGAGTTCATAGAGAAGTGGGTGCTGGGCTCTTGTTCCAAGTAGTGAGTGACAGGACAAGAGGAAATGGCCTCAGGTTGCACCACGGAGGTTTAGAAGCATGGGAACAGGCTGCCCATGGAAAACGTAGAGTCACCATTCCCGGAGGTATTCAAAAAATGGGGAGATGTGGCACTTAGGCACATGGTTTAGTAGTGGTCTTGTCAGTACCAGGTTTACCGTTGGACTCAATAATCTTAAAAGTCTTTTCCAACCTAAACGATTCTGTGATTCTTTATGCCCAATATGCTCAATGAGCAGCAGTGAACTGAGAGTGCAGACTTGCATTTTAAAGCTAGTAGCTTAAATAGAGAAGCTTAAAAAGCAATTCTAAGCTTAACTGAGGGTGATAAGTAAAGTAAGGATCTGATAGCAGAGAAATTATCTGTTACCTGGACCCTCAGTTAAGCATTGCTGTATTAGTCATGCCAGTGTTTGGTTCACAGGAATTACAAGGACTGAATTGTGGTTTACAGCCTCAGCATTCTTGAATGTGGAGGAAGGTTTGACACTGAGATCTTTAGATTTCCTGTAGTTTTCTGCTGGTGTAAGAGAGCAGACACTGTGCCTAAAAGGCCTTTTAAACTGGCTGCAGGCTGCTACTGACTGCATGCTTGGTTTCATCTGTATGGGGGTATCTGCAAGGTGTCCTGATTTCAGATGGCGTGAAAGAAAACAGTGAAGGTGCTGAAAGAGGCGACTAATTGAAGATTATGAGAGATTAAAATCCTGTAGGCCTTTCCAAAGGGTTAAATGGCCAAGTGCTATGTCTTCTCCTGTGAGGGGGCACGCAGTGAGATGTGCACCCTGCAGCTCTGGTACTAAGCCTAAAGGAAAGCGGTTTTAAGGTGCTCCTAGGTTCTTGTTGCCTGAATACCCCTTCACTAGTACCATGATTTAAAAGGCATCATGAATCTGCCTTCTTGGTGCCCCAACACAGACTGTCCTTGAGACGATCACAGCAATCCACCCCATGCCTTTTTTGTCTTTTTCCTCTTTTCTTTGTCAGTCTGGTGCCAACTACATTGTCTTAACCACTGCCAATTTGAACTAATGAAAAGAGGAGAAATAGCAGCTCTGTGGGAATGTTTCAAGGGGATTCTCATCCAATAGAAAGACAATAGCAGAAGATGCGTATGTGTAAATTGTGGCTGAGAGGTAAAACAGAAAGAGAAAAGAAAGATAGATTGCAAAAGAAGCCTTTTAATACAGCAGAATCTTTCTAATCTCGAAGTCCTTTTACTCTGGTGTCATGAAATGAGGGCTCACGTGCAAAATTTAAACAACGCAGGAATAATGTTTCTACTGTGCAAAACAAACACTGGTCTTCTGAGAAGAAAGAGCGAAACTAAAAGAGGGCAAGTAGTAGCATTGCTTGTTTCCAGGCTGTCAAGAATTGCCCTTTGATCAGTTTTATCAAAAGCTGCACTGATTGTCTTCAGCTAGGGCTGGGTTTGAAAATATTAACCCTCCAGGGTTCTTTTTTGTTTCCTACTAAATCTAACGGCAGTGTAATAGAAGGGTCATTGGAACGGGATGTAGATAACGTTTTGCAGTCTGATCCAGTGAGATGCTGGATTTTCTCAAGGTAATGAAGTTCAAGGGTTCTTAAAGCTTAGGAAACACGCTAACAAAAGGTTGATCAAATCCGTTGCTTTCAAGGTATTTAAATGAAATAGCCAGACTGACTTCTATTTTACCTTTACAGGTTTTCAGTTAAGAACAAAACATCTGATGAAGAGGAAAGGTATGTTTCCATCTTCAATATCCTTAAAACAGGTTAAAACAGAACTAGAGGTGCAGAGGCGGGTGACAAGGCACAGAGTGCCTTATGTCCCAGGAGCAACAGATTAGTATCTTCAGCACAGGAAAAACACACTGACAAGAATACGTTAAAGACTATGATAAAATGGGGAGTGGTATTGGGAGAAAACAGTTCTTTTATCACTTTCTTGTGATAAAAGAATAAGGCAATATCAAATGGAATTATCCAATGGTAGGAACAAAAAAAAAAAAAAAGCCACTTTGTCACAAAAGCATGTTAGTTAAACTCTGGAAATGGTTGCTGCAAGGCAGTGTTGAGATTGGAATTATAAATGGGTCAAAAGAGTACGGAGACAAACTCCTTGATGAACATTCTGTTAGGACTATTGATAAAAGTTGTAATTTCCTGATATCTAGGGAAGTGTATTGGAGCAATATCACTGCATGCTTTTCTTATATAGCTGTCAAAGCTGGAATCCAGAGTTCGATGTACTTCTGACCTAGCACAGCCACTGTTCCTAGGAAGCAAAGAAATACAAAGTGTTACTTGCAACCTATCTGGAATGCCTTTGCTAAAGGGAGCTGAGGCAAGGATGTTGGTAGAACCCCTCCTGGCCACTAAAATGTGGACTATCAGCACAGCTGCCTGCACATTAGCATCCATGCGACCACTGTGCCATCAGATTCTTATGGTTTTTCACCCTTCCTGTTACAGCATTTACAGTAGCAATTTGAATCAGACATGTCTTGAGTATTTATGCTCAGCACTGCCACAAGTTTTGTACTGTTTTTCTTGAGTGTCATATCCGAAGGAAAAAAACATCATTGAAGAAGGAAGCAATAGCTTTAAAGACTAATGAGTAATTCATATGTACTGTGGGTTTTAATTATAAGTCTCCTGTGGGCATATTGGTTTTTGCAGTCATTGTGCAGACAGACTGGTTCTTTGGTTTCCAGACAGTTGGGCAGTCATAACAGTTGGAGCAGAGGATAAAGACTGGCTTTGCTGTCGGGCTCACAGGTTCTGTGGCTGAGTCGGCAAGCGACTTCATGAGTGAGCTGGAAGTTTTGTTCTCAAATGAGAGAGAGCTTTAAGCCCCTATTTGTACTTAAACAAATCTGTTTAAAACCCTTCTCCTTTGCTGCATCAGTTGATGTGCATTGAAATACCTATAGCACTGGATAACAGTGTCCTCAGGTGCAAACTTGCCAAGGATTGTGTGCACTAACCCTTCCTTGGCATGAAACAGGTATCAAATCACTGAAGTTAGCCACAAGGGTGCTATCCCTGCTCCTTATGCAGCAACTGCCTGGGAAATCCATCTTCTCTGGTTATAGGACTTGTCTCGTAGTCAAAACCGTGGCAGAACAAGATCTTCCCAAGGCAAGAAAATTATACCATTAATTCAAGGCCTCTTACCCATAAAGTGGAAACTTTGAGATGTACTGTGAAATCAAAAGGGTCTCTGGCACACATTTCATCACTGAAGTCAGTGAGGGAAGGTTATTTATCCTATGTTGAGAGTCTGGGCAAGAACAGCCCCAAAGCAAATGAACTTGGATCTGACTGCCTCTGACTTGAGAACAGATGTTCAACAGAATGTCGGGAGAGAACTGATTGCTGATTGTGTGGTTATGAACTGCTTTGGACCAATTCAGTATGGAGACCATGCCAACCTGCAGTCAGAAAACTCGTCTCCTCATTTCCATGATTTACACAAACTAAGTTCTGAGGAAGCCTCTGGGTCATAATGGGAAAAGGCTTATGATCAGACCTCCAGCAATGTTTAAGAGAGGGAAACCGGTCACCACACTGAGAAGATCTTCAAAGGCATATGGGGCTCTTACTAAATTGATCAATTAATATTTTTTATCAGTTGTTATTGTCTCTCATCTACAGAGTAACATGCTCCCTGCTTGTACCAGAAAAACACCACTGCATCCCAAACAGACTGGTTTGAATTGTGCTTGAGTGTATTTTTAGTTTGGGTTGGCTGAAGTTACACTGAAATCATTCTAACACAATTCTCTTTTATCCTAGATGGCACAGTGTGGAAAATATAAGAATGGAGTTTGTGGTAGTCTATACTGGATAAAATTTGCATTGATTAGGAATGGATTTTTACTGTAAAAGCTCACGCTTTCCCCCTCAACTTTGCTAACAGGGATCACCTGGTTGATGCTTTTCAGCAGAGATCCCAGTTCGACATGAAGCCTTGTGCTCCCAGCTCCACACCTTACCTGCCCTTCTCAGTGCTCCTCTTTGAAACAGGACATGCGCAGGATCTGTGTTAGGAAGCTCCTTTTGGTGAGTGTTTGAGCACCTCCTGTGCTGAGGTTTGCTACAGCCCTGGGTCTGAAATGCCTTGGTTTCCTCAAGGATCCTGAAACCACTTGCAGCACACGGTAAGTCAGGTAGATGTATACCAAGTGCTTCTGTGCAAAATGTGACAATAGCATCTACTCTGCTGTGTTTCCTGTGCCTGATGTCACGCTTTCTGAAGGGACCCCTACCAAGTCAGCTTTCAGATCTGGGTTTTCCTTGGGGTTGCTCTGAGATTCCTTTCAGGTTCTAATCTCGCCCACCCTGCTCCCAAGGCCTCTTTGCTCCCTGAATGCCAGTGGGATTTTCCAGCAGTTGGAGATATCTACTCTGCATGGCTCATTACGAGTCCTTACAACCCAACTGGTAATGAAAACTGGCTAACGCAACCCCCGTGCTTTCACATACTTGCAGTCGGGCCAAAGTGCATTCTCCTGCCAGTCTGTGTATGGCTCATATTGCAAAGTGGTGCTTTTTAACACTGAGGTTAATACATGCAGATTACTGGTTCTACTTGAGATTAAAAACAATGGTAAACATACTTTTGAGGATACAACGAGTTTGGTGGCAAATGCCCTCAGCTCTCTCTTGGAGGGACGCCACAGAAATTAGCTGTTTATTTTAATAATGGGAATTATGCCTCTAATAAGCATCTTCTTTAGTAATTTGTAGAGGGTTCTGTTAGGTTGTGGACGTGCATTTCTATGAACAGGGATATTTGTTGAAGTTAAGCCTAATTAAGGAAGAAATTATGCAGGACTTATTTGGAGGGCTATAGGGTAACAATCTATCCTGATTCATTTTAAAGTATTTCCACTTGGTGGAATGAGACTTGTAGTAACTCTGGAGGCAAAAATCCTTCAAGAATTGTATGAGAATGATTAGGATGATGCTAATGACTTATTACCAATAGTAAATGGCTCATTAAAGTCCCATAAGGAATTGTGCCAAGTGGACACAACTGGAATTTCTACAAAACACAAATATTGACAAAAACATTAATATTTAGCATCTCCCAGTTTACATTATTTACTGCTCCTTTATTTATTTTTAAAAGCTTAAAGATTCTTCTTCACCTAAAACGTAACAGGTATTAGGAATGTGGTCGTCTTCTGGAGACTGAATGATTGGTAGTAGTGGGAGGATGCAATACATAGTATTATAAGTAATAGGTTGACAAATATCTTTATTTGTAAGTTTTGTGCATGTTTTTTTGTGTTCATCTCATTTAATTGTTTTTTAGCAGCACCTCTGTTTTTCTCAGGCCAGGGTTCATGCTTATAAACCTGTGTATTTCTTGCCTTCCCTTGGTGTTCCTGCCTAGATGAGCTTAGATGCCCTTTTTGGTTTGTATTGGGAGTCAGAAAGGGGTGGGAAAAATTGCTTAAAAGGCCTGAGATGATTTTATAACTTTCCTGTTTGTGTACTTGCATCTGGAGTTGCCACTTCCACCCAACTCCTGGTACCAAGACTCCTGGTAAAATTGTGACTCTCGAGATCATTATCCACCAATTAGAGCGTCATCGTTATGAGAAGCACCACAATGCAGACGCAGCTGAAATACCTGTCATGCTGATTTATGCCAGTTAAATGTTTGCCTTCTTCTCTGCTTTGCACATATAAAATGTGGTGTTGAAGGAAACTATGAAGAAACACGTGCCGCTTACCATTGTGTCCCAGCACTGGGTGTAGTATTTTGGTGAATATTTGATCAACTCCTACATAGTCTTTAGCTGAGTTGTTAATTCCTAATTAGATTTCAAGAATAAATATTTCTACCCTGACTGTTGATACTTTTTGGAACCAACTTTACAAGGAGGTTCAGCTGTCGTTTTGGGCTGCTCTCCCTGTTATGATTCCTTGATTAGCTGTCCCCCGTGCACTGTGCTGAGCGCTTTGCTGAGAAGCAAGCATTCGGCTGACACAGACTGATTCTGACTTGCCGAGCGTTCCTCCCAAGCATGATAACTGCCACCAGTTTCATTATGATTTGATGTTATTCAGTGGCTTCCAGAGATTCTCAAGAGTCATCCTTTATTTGTGTTGATACCATATGAAAATAAGGATTGTAAGAATTGCAATTCAAGCTCTTGTATAAATATCTGAGAAGCCAGTAATAAATAGTCCTAATTAGTAGACAGAAATGAAGTGCTTTAATCTAAACTACATGAGCACAAGAAACAGATGGGCTTAAATGCAAATAATTCTCTTTTTTATAACAAGCTCTTTTTTCAGTTTTTAATATCTATCACTGCAATTCAATTTTTTTCTTTGCCAAACATGTTTCAGTGAATTGCAAGCTACTTGGGAATGCTGCTGAAATTCTCCTAGGGAAGATGCGGTTCTTGTTAATTAAATTAATCCATTTTAATTAATATCTTTGTACCCAGGAAGTGAAAGCCTGAGTTTGCTTCCTTCCTTTATTCCTTTGGGGAATAGAAGTTCTGTATACGTAAGGGGGATTTAGCCCTTTGGAACCAAACAGAATTGTTTTTAAGCAGATCTCCTCATAGCACTGTATTAATAACAGGCATTCAGTGTGGTATTTCCACAGGTCATTCAAAAATCACATCTCTGCTCTGAGTCACTTCATCCAAAGCGTGTTGGGCTACTATGCATTTACTATACAGTCCTCAAAGTAGGTCGTGTACTTCACGAGAGCATCAGACCAATTTAGTGCAGGATTGAAATATATGGTGTGGGTGCAGAACCCTCAGTTCTTCTCTAGGAGCAGTGCCGTCGTGCACCCAGGCTGTAACAGCCAGTTCAGATGCACACACCAAAGCTGATACATGGCAAATATTTCACTTGTGCACGCCACCGGCCGTGCTATGCAGAAGAACTGAGTTTCTGCTTGAGGAACAAGCTTCTTCCCAGAATCTCCAGTCCAGCTGTGCATATCTTAAGCAATAGTGAGGCCGCCTGGGTAATCCTGGGAGCATGGATGTTAGTCTAAATGAAGCCGTGACTTCTCCAGCAGCAAGCCCAGTCTCCCTGTACTCCGTGTTCTGTGCAGTGATGCATAATCACCCAATCTAACCAGAGAGGCGAAGTACCGGGTACAAAAAAAATGTAATTCTGGCATCAGTTTGTCATTCTTCAAGGCAATGAGTCTTGCTCCTCTCACTTTGGCTGTGAGAGCTGGACAGCATGGGGCTCTTTTATATTCTGCATTGTCGCAAATAGCACTTAGTATTCACTAAAAAGGTATTGATCTCTCTCCCTCACGTCCTAAACCTCCTTGTAAATCAGTACATCTCATTGAGTGAAGCACTGAAAAATAAAGCCTGGATCTAACAGTTTCTCTGAAAAGGTACTGGATCTCGTGCTGGTGCCCAGTGCTGCTGACCTGTCGTCCCTTGAGTGCTACAGCCCACAGATACCGTTCTTGGTTTGATCAGAAGTGTTACCATGTGAAAGTTTCAATGTCACCTCATACTGATGTCCAAAATGCAATGATGTCGTTCAGTGCTGCACTCCGTTTGAACTCCTGTCTGGCCAGTAAACATCACAGGCCACTGACAGCTTTCACAGGTTCGCTGCAGGAGCAGGTGTCTTGGTGCTCTTGTGATGTAGGTGCAGTTTAGTGTTGCCTTGCAGGTGCCTGGGTGGGTGTCTGACCTTGCTTGATGGGTGTGGCTGAGCTGCTTCTGGAGTCTCCACTGGCTGCAAAAGAAGCTTGAGGTCCTGCCTTCCTAACTCTTGTGAGATGGTATAGAACCTCCTTTCTCCTCATTTCCCTCCTGGTAGATATTTCCTGTCAGACAGATTCAGACATGATTTCAGAGGTTTTGTGGAGCTGATTCTTCAGATGTGGGGTACCTCAGGTCACCAGACAGTCCTATTTCAGACCATATCCTTGTGACAGTACCTAATGACTCTCCAGACTGCTTTGCTTGCTCTGGGAAGTGGATTGAAACGCTGCTCAGCCAGGCTGGAAGGGCCATGTGCCAGTTCTTACTCTGTGCCCTCCCTCTAGCTGATCATAGAATCACAGAATGACCTGAGTTGGAATGGACTCACACGGATCATCGAGCCCAACTCCTGTCCCTGCACAGGACAACCCAAACATTCATACCATGTGCCTGAGAACCTTGACCAAATGCTTCTGGAATATTGTCAGGCTCGGTGCCATGACTGCTTCCCTGGGAGCTGTTCCAGCGCTCCACCACCTCCTGGGGGAAGAACTTTTTCCTGATGTCCAACCTAACTCTCCCATGGCACAGCTTCTTGCTGTTCCCTCTGATCACTCAAATCCCGCTCCAGATTTGTGCACTGGCAAAAGGGTTATTTGATGAATGTATGTTCTACTGTTGCCTGAAATCTGTCAGTGTGGCCAGTGTTACACAAGGAAAGAACATGAAGTCATCATTGATGCCTGAAGAGATTTCCCATAAGAAAAAGAAGCACATTTCAGTTGATCTGACCCACTGTCTCTCTTCCCTCATCTCTTGTCTCCATGGTGTGCAGGTTCTGAACCTGTTTCAGCTGGGTGGCTTGTATTAATACATCGCTTACTGATCAACTAGGCTGGCAGGAAAAAATCAAAGAGAATGTCAGAAAACACTAGCACAATTCTGTTCCCAGCTGGAGAACTCCTCTTCTATCCTGTCACAGTTAGAGAGACGTGATATGGGTCACAGAAGCCTCGCTGTACTGACAGTTGTTACTTCTGGGATTAGATCAATATTTGTCTGTATCCTGGAATTAGTAGAACCGCCTGCAGGAATATATTTTTGAGGTGATTTCCTATCAGTGCAGGATGCCTCTGAATTTAATTCTGCTATTCAAGACACCATTTACTTTTCTAATACTTAAAGCCATGTGCACTGCTCACCAGACATCCTGCAGGTAAAGGGAGAAAAGAAGAATACACGTTAGAGGATTAGACATAATATGGATTGTGAAGTCTTATGTAAAACAGAAAATCATATTTTTTGAGATGTTTTGCAAAGAAATTGTGCACTTGGCAGGGCATTTAAGTTACCTGTCATTTACACCTTGAGGATCAGCAGAGAAAGCCTAATACCGCTTACGCTCTTAGGAATGATTGTCTTTGTAAGGCAGCTATCTTTGCAGCATTAGACAAGGCAAGAAATGTCAAGTTTGTCATCTCCGATAGCTTCTTTGTAAAGTGGAAGTTGCTTAATTTCAAAGGACCAAACCGAATACCATATTTTCTTTCTGTTTCCAAATCCTTTTCTGCTACTCCCTTAAGGAAACAAGTGGCCAAATGTTTTATGCTCTTCCACAGCGAATGCTTGTCTAAAAAAAAAAAAATAAAATCACTGTAAGAACAAAGATCAGAGTAAACGGATATCGGTGTTATGTCTCCGTGCATTGTGACCACTGGTCCAGGTAGATTTCCACTAGGAACCACTGTGCATGGGATGCAGAACAGAAGGCGCAGCCTGGCTCACTTCCTAGTTTTTCCTGGATCCCTCCTTTCTAGTCTCTTGACCCTCTGCTTTTAAAGATATTTTGTGGTCTGTCCTTAAAAATTGTTACAAATGGCCTAGTTAAGCAGGGAGAGGATTACTACTTATCTATATTATATTTATTCCAGTTTCTGCTTTAAACATTGTTTCATGTAAATTTACCGTGGCATTTAATTCCCTCCATTTATACACTTGACTTATTGCATTTTTACAAATACTTATTACAGTTATTTTGAATATCAGTCTTGCGTATTCCCTAGCTGCGCAGCCTTATTTATTATTTCTTTTTCATTCTCATTCGTTATAGAAGCTAAAATAAAATGCCTGTGGAGGCAAGGACAGGTAGATTTCAGCATGGGATGAAGTGCTCTGGTCTAAATTGTCATAGAGCAGAACCTGGAAGCACCGGAGGAATAATCAATCCAGGCAGAAAAACATGCTGCAATTTTACCCTTCTCCTTCGAATGTTAAAGCCAGCTGCTTTGGTTGTTGGAAAGTTTGGGTAGAATAACATGTTGTGGGCTAATTTAGCTTACTGCTGAGCACTGCTGCCCAGCAGAGCCGAATAGATATATCTCCTGTCAGTCTGCAGCTCCGAAAACAGAACTGTCAAGTCACTCCCACGGTAAATGGTTATTTTCCCTGCACAGCTAATGCAGTTGTACAGAACAACTGGGCTACCAGGAACATGAAAACAGAGGGGCCGTAATCTTCCAGAGCTTTTAGGCAACAAAAGCCCATAGACGGTGGATTCCCTGATAGGATAATCTTGGCTGTGTTGTATTCATATGTGCTGTAACACAAAAAAATACTGTTTCTCCTGTGTCTAGCAGAGGTCACAGCACAGCATGGCTGGATCTTTGTAGTAGAGGAGTACCTGCAGCTTCTCAGCAGAGCCCTGCAAGTGAAAAAATGGATCTGCTCACTGCAGCCAAGAGACTGCGGCTTGGCTCACAGAGGGATGAGGATCCCAAACCGGTGAAGCTAAGTGGAAAGATGTGTAGAATTATTTGAGCGCTGAAAAGATGCTGAGAAACCTGTGACAATAAATAATCTGTTCCACTTCGGTGGTGGAAACTGATTTTGGGGCATATCTAGAGAAATAAATATAGTGAGCAGGATTTCAGTCTCAAGTCTAGTAGGAATCAAACTTTCAGACTGACAGCCACCGTTTGATTGTTTTCAACTATATTTTACCATCTGACTAATGTCAATTCTTTCAAGCAATTTAAATTTTCTTTGCTGAATGGAAAGTTACAGGACACGGATTCTCCATCACAGAAGCAAACACCTTGGCTGAAGATGAGATGATCTATTAGAGGGGAGCCAGATCCAAAGGCAGCAGAACAGCTGTACTGAGTTTTTTTCCAGCCTAATAGGGAATTGAATCTATTTCAACCTTGGGACAAAATACCGCATCACTTATGTTTGAAGAAATGACTGCAGATCGTTTGCTACAATTGATCATTTACTGCTGCCTTTTCTGGCTTTCACACTCTGACGTCCTGCTCCTTGAGCACCAGGTTGTGTGAACAAAACGCTCCCGAGTGAGTGGTTGTCTCCAGCAGCAGGTTTTGCCAGCACCTTTTGCACAGTGCCCCTGCAGAAGGCACTTATTATTATGAATACAGAGAAAAGAAAAAGAAGAATGCTGCTTAGTACTGGCTTCACAGGGTAATCAGAGTTTAAATGTAAAATTTATCTTCCAGAAGAAAACAAATGCTGAATTCTAGTGGCCAAGAATTCAAGCACCACAGGTCAAAATTATAATATCTCTCTCTAATGCTGCACTTAGAAACCGTAGAAAAGGAATAGTGCATTTTCCTGCCACTCCTCAGCCACTTCATCTTTGAATAGGAAGATATTGAGTAGGAAGCAATCGAGAATTTACATTGCTTGTGTGTGTGTCCCCTGATTATAGCAGGGGATCACAGAGGGCAAAGGTGAGCCAGTGGGTTTAAAACACCACTGCACAAGTAATGTTGCATGCACTAATATTACGCGCCTCGTTGCGTCTCTGGTTATTCATTCCTTATGCCAGTCCTCTGGGACAAAATCAATGAGACATTTTATGTTATGCTTCAAAGTCATCATAATTGTTTGTTTTGAAGCAACACTTTTTTTCCCTTTTGTCAACCAAGCAATTTGCTGAAGTGCCCAATTTTGCAACAACAGTCAGGAGCAGAGCCAGAAGCTTTTTAAAAATCATTTGAGGAGGGGAAGACCCAACAACAACAAAACCCTGTGCTGGAATGCTGTGTTTATAACATGGAATTCTCCCCAAAGGGGAATCGTAATATAAAAATAAAAAATCCCCGTAGCGCTTACTGCAAACAAACACAAGTGTTAAACATTAGTTGTAGCTGTGTGACAACAAGGTGTCTTTGCATAATTAAAGCACCTCAGAAGATGTGTACGGCAAGACATCCCACTGTCAATTAGCTGCTTGAGTGGTCAAGTTTCCACATAGAAATCCTGCGTTATTTCTTCTTTGGAGAAGAGCAGTGCTGTACTTGACCTTTCCTGCCTTCCCAGAGGATGTTGCTGTGTAATCGTTTGCGCTGTGTTACCTATAGCTGAACCTGTGCTTCTTGTAAAAGCCTGAGTCACAAGTTAACGGATGACTAATGAGGAGGATGTTTGTATCTGTATTAACATCCAACAGCCCTGACAGTGACTGCAAAAGCAGCGGTTCCAGACATGGTACAAACACTTGGTAACGAGCTCCTCCAGTGCTTTTCAGCAGATGTCAAAGCGCTTTACTGTCAGTCCTGGTCTGTCTGGTGTGCCCGGGAGCTGAGCGCTCAGCACTGCTGCGGTTCCCTGGCGGCAGCCCAGAGGCTCCAGTCAGCCAGGGGAGAAATGAGGCTGGAAAATCAGGCAAGTCTTTGTCCAGGCTGGCCCTCAAATCCTACAGCATGCAGCTCAGAAAAGACACCTGAGGTCTCCGTGTCTGCAGTCCATGAATCTCAACTCAAGGCCTCCTCACTAATTAGGAGATTATTCGGGAATGGCTATAACTGAAGCATATTGGGGGGAAAAAATAAAAAGAAGAAAAAAGGCAGCAGTGTATTGTGAACATCCCTCTGCCGTAGTAAGACCCTCTGGGGATGCTACTAGACTGCTTGTAAGTGTATTTAACATAAAGCAGAGATGATTGAAAAACGTAACTTGTAGCTCCCTGGGGCAGTTTGCCATTCACGGGATCTAGGACAGCGAGCGGCGCTGGAAGGAGATGTCACAGCAGCGCTGCTCACGTTGGCACTGCAGGCAAGAACAGTCTCGTGCGCACTCAGACTACGATGTGATGATTAGATCCTTTAGCGCTTGTGAAAGCCACTTGTTTACAACTCTTATTAAATAATTTTTCTACGCTCTGGTACAAAATACTCGTTTCTTAAGATTTGATAAGGCGCATCGGCCTGCGATGCATTGTAAGTACATCATAAACGCAGAGACAGTGGAGCTGGGAGGCCAAATCCATTAGTGGCATTCTGTCGAGTTCAGTGCGCTTATCCCCTGGACGGATTTTGCGTGTATTCTGTAAAATAGGTAAGTATTTGACTAAAATTAGCCAAATCCTCCAGAGCCTAATGGAGCACTTATGGGCTTTGGCAACTTAACCCAATGTTTAATTTGCACTAATCTAGCCAAGACTGTAGAAGCATGAAATATACTCTACAGGGAGAGTGCGGCTCTTTGAAGTTAGTGGCTTAATTCCCATTGTCTCTGATGGGAGCAGGACTGAGTTTTATGTGGCATTTACTCCTGTTATTGTAGACAAAAATATTTTAAAATATGAATTAATTTTGCCTATGTTTGGGGAAATTCCAGTCTTCTGAATTTACTAAAATCTTATTAACTTGCAGGAGAGCTTGGACAGCTGTGGTTGTGAGTTCTGCCTGTTCTCCATGTAGGTATCATGGGCTGCGAGGACCTGCAGGCATCACTTCTCAGGGTGTGTGCGTGCAGAACACTAACTCGCTAGCTAATAGCAGTGGGAAGAGAAAGAAAGGAAAACAGCTCTTTGTGCAGCAGCGTGAAGTCAACTGACACTTAATC
Source organism: Cuculus canorus (assembly GCF_017976375.1). NCBI lineage: Eukaryota > Metazoa > Chordata > Aves > Cuculiformes > Cuculidae > Cuculus > Cuculus canorus. Next base: position 17,802,524 of record NC_071413.1, read on the forward strand.
CAATCTTTTCTTTTTTAAGGGGATTCTCTAAGCACCAACAATTCAAAATGGATTATTTGTGTTCCCCTCCTTCGTTTGGATTCCCCCAGCTTGGTGGCAACGTGATGGTCTCAGGCGAGTCTGTGGAGCGCGGTGGGGGCTGCGGCCATCCCAGCTGAGCCAAGGGCTGCAGTGGGCACCCGGGAAGCGGGGATGGAGCACTCTGGTGTGCCGTTCCTCAGCCAGATAAGTGACTGTTTCAGTTTATCCTTTTGACAAGAACAGAGGTTTCCATTTTAGACAGTTACAAAAGGTGAGCACGTAGTGTTTAGGGGGGAGGCAGCTCAAGCAGTGATCTGGGCACAGAGAAATAGGGCAGAGGAAGAGAAAATGTCTTTGAAATGATCCCACTTAGCCGCCAAGTAACTATTACCATGGCGCAAACCCAAATTGATATGCTGCCTCCACAACACTTTGATTCACTCCTGCAGCCAGGTGCTGAGAGTGACTGTAATAATACAGGGTGTTACAACAGAGAAGCACATAGGGGAGTAGACAGGCAAGACAGTAGGCAGAAAGCAAGCTGTCTGCTCCACAGACACTTCAAAGGGGGAGGAAATCTTTTCAAGGAAGTTATTGTCAGAAGCTACACAAGAGTTCCAGTGATGTTAATGCCCGCTGTTACTACTCTCTCCCACCAAAAAGCATTTCTGTCCTGGTGATGTGACTTTCCCTGTGATGGGGTGACAAGCGCTCCCTCCCCCCCCAGCCCCCATCCTTTTGTTTTACTTGCAGATTTCCTGCTTTTCTAGCCCATGGTCACCACTTCTTTGACTTGAATGTTCAAAGGGCAGAGGCACTAGCCTCATTTTGTAAGTGCAGAGACACAAGAAGAGTTTCTTTTAGTCCTACGAAGCACCACAGATTCCCGCACTTTTATTCTTCCCCTTAATCTATGTGAAACCTCAAACATCCAGAGGACTGTATATAAAGGAGAGGGACTGCTCCTCACTTTCAACACTGTCTGCCGGTGGATGCTGACAGCAGCCTACTACGAAAGGAATCACTGCTGGCTTTAGATGCTATTTCCCAAGCCTGTTTCCTCTAGGCTACGTTGTGACACGCCGGTATCGGCTGTTACTCCAGCAATTTCTGGTATTTACCATCACAGCTCTCATGTCACATCTGCCTGCCTTACGCTTCAGGTGCAGCTTCAGGCAGGTGGAGGAAAATCAACACAGACAAATCCTAGAGCTCCTCTCTTTCTGGCTCTCTTTGCTAACCTGGCACGAGAAGGGTTGCGGTGGGAATGGAGGAGGCAAAATTCGTTCAGGAACGTACTGGCAGGAGGTGGTAGGGGACAATGTCAGTGTATCAACCGCACTCTCTGACTGGTACAAGCGCCCTTGCACTGAGAAAATTGGTTTGTATTTGATTCTGCTGATGTAGCAAACCAAAACAGCAAGTCAATTTGTGAAAGACGATGGAAAAAAAAGAAGTGACATGGTTTATTAATCCCAGAAGAGACAGGACTACATTAACCAAACCTGGAATCTCCAAGAATGAATTGATTTACTTCTGACACTCTTATCTTGATTTTTCAACTGCCTATCTGGATTTACACGTACTGTAAACATTGATGGTATTCATATGCCATTATAGGATTTCTACATGGAAATGGACAGAATTCCAGTCTGTTCCACCTTCACTGATGATCCATATTTGAGACAAAATTTGTGGCCTGTAGTCAGTGTCGCTGACTGATCATTTTGATAGGGTTGCCTTTCTGAGGCAGTTATTGTATCTCAAAGCATTTTGGGATATGGAGTCATTTATCAGAGTACTTTTGAGATGATCATAACTACAGGAGAAGCCTTTCAACTGGGAGATTGCGTAAGATGATATTGTATCCTAAATGCAAAGGAACAAAGAGAGCAGAAATAAAGGGAATAACCTGCAAAACGAAAATGTCATGAATAAAAAAGGATCATCACTAGATTATAGTTGTATTTCATCTTAGCCTTACTTATTTAATCTTCGTATCACATTTTCTACACTAAAATATTAAAGCTTGGGATCTCTCTGGCACCTCCTCATGTGCATTTTAATTAGATCTATGTACAATTCTGTACAAAATCAGATCTGCTTGGGGTTCTGCCTCAAAGGATGGAAAAAAGTTGCTTTTGGAAACTTGAAATAAACTTCAGGGGGGAAAACCCCACGGCTTGAACCATCCTGACTGATTGTGCTTCTAAAGGACAATCTGGGTTTTAGCAAAATTGGTGCCTACTGACTGCAGGAAATACAGTCACCTTCATCGTCCTAGGAAATACCCACGGAGACCCACAAAATCTCACGTTTATCAGTGCTGTGATCCCTACTGTGCGACTGCAGCAAGACGCTTCCTGTACCGTTACACTGCAACAAATGACCGGTGCTGCTGGGACGCAGGACTAACATTGCTTTGCTATAAAATGACCCTGGTGATTCCTTGGATGTTGTTATAACCCAGTGAGTCCTGAAGAGGCTGGTGGTGCCTATGTGACTGACATTGAACAGCAGTGGCAAAAGGCTGGGAACTTGAGAAAAGCCCTCGGTGTGAACATAAATGAGAGCCTCTGATGATTGTTGCGGTGCATTCTTTATTGTGACAAAGTGGCTGCGCCACGCAGATTATTTCTAGGCACTCACAGACTTTCCTCACCTGCAACCTTTTAGTGCTGGAGATAGAAGAGGCAGTTCTGTGGAGTTTTTATTGGTTTAAAATGTTAACATCAGGGAAGCATCATTTTCCCTTCATGAGGAGTGAGGTCTTGTGTGTTATTTTGCGTGGGAGAGTGCTTCCATCTGAGGAAAGGTGAAATGTGGGATCCAAGGGCAGCAGGGAGGACTCAGACACTGAGATGGAGGAAAAGGTGCAGTCAGGCCTGCAGCTGCCAGAAGCTCATTGCCCTGAAGCCACATCACCCACCAGGGATGCTGATGATGTGGTGGGCCCATGCATGTCACAGGGAAATTAATTACTCCATTGAGTTTAAAACACACTCCAGAATAAAATAAGACATATTCCTCCAACATTTTGTACTGTCTCTAAAGAACCTGTACAAATATAATCCGCTGGTTCTGCCTGGTCACCTCAGGGAGCTGATTTCCAGTACCATAATTACAGAGTGAGATGGTAAAACTTACTTATGGTTAGTTTATTTAATATTTATGTTGCTTGCATGTGTGCAAATTCAATAGTCTGTATACATTCATTGCACGACCTGTACCAAATATTCTGACTGCTTTTCCCCCCCCCCCCTAAATCCAGGAATTTCTGAAATACCCATGCACTCTTTTATCCATCACGCAAAATAAAGGAGGCAAAGTCTGTTCTTACTGGAACTCACGAAGTTGCCCAACTTGCATCAATTCCAATGGTAAGTATCTGACAAAAGCTTGCGGTACCTAAGACCGAACAGAAGAACAAATCTCTGCCATTAGGTCTGTCCTCATAGTGTGGCCCTGATATTGTTCAGAGATTTTCCAGCAAGCCCATCTATTTGCAGTTAATGCAAGTTTGATAAATGCCTTTTAGCTCTAATTTGCTTTTATCATCATCACCACTGTTGACAGGCACTGTGTGGCACAGCAGAGAGCATGAATTCCCAGATCCCTGGGTTCTGTGTCATCTCCATGGCACTGCTCCAGGTTCCAGTCATACAAATGCACCTGCAAAGCACATTTCAAACCAACTCATGAAAGTTTTTGCCAGCTTTGCATTAAGTCAAAGTTTCAAAGTACCACCATATGGCTTGTGTTATCGATCCCAGCTCAAACACTGCATCAAATGGTCACAGGGAATTGCTCATAACCAGCCAAGAAGGTTTATGAAAAGTAATCCTCATGTACATTTTTGTTAAATTAATTCACATAATCAGTTTGGCAATCACAATACAGGTAATACCTAACCAGGAAACAGATTGTATCATTCACAAAAATTAGCACCTAATGAATTCTAATTCCCAGTCAATGTGAACAGTCACTTTCAGAACTACACGTTGTAGACATTTTAGATCTGAAATATCTCTAGCTGCTGTAGCTCTGCTTAAAACAATGCCACGACAAATCCGCTAGAACGTGTAATATTGTTCTAGAAATTTACCTTCACCAGATTATCTGAGAACTCACCAACGTTGTCCCTGCTTTTGTGTTGGTCTTCAGAGCCACAAGAAACACAAAGTTACAGAGACACAGGCAAAGACTGTCAGTCTTGCCTACGCTGTTGTGTTCTGACCTAGAAAATCAGTTACACATCAACTAGGTCTTCTCGAGATTTGGAAAACACTCTCCCCTCAGTGTTGCTTTCTGTCATATTTAGCAAGGGTGACAGTGGTTTGCTTTGAGTTCTTGGGCAGAGGGAAAAAAGATCTTGTTCTTCATAGTAAAATAGTAAAATTACAGGGGTTTGCAATCAATGGATGTTCAAAAACAGGAAAGGATGCTTTGACTTATTGAAACTTTTGATAGAATTCTACACATTATTTAAGTATATGTGTAGAAGTGGCACTTAGCTTTTTAATGTCTTTCTGATAAAGTAAGTGAGATGATAGACTCTTGCTTCTTCTCAGGCTAGATTTATTTAGTCCCTGCTTATCCTACTGGAGCCATTAAAAGTGTGTTGTGGGAATGGTTTTTTCATTCCTCAAGTTCTACAGGAAGATAACTTTGTGTTATAAATATGCAAAACACATTGACATTTGATGTGAAACTTTTCCTAAAGCATTTAATTAAATCTTTTTTATTTTTCCTAATCTGAAGTTTTATACCAAACTGCTTCAGTTTGTTGCATAAATGAGTAAGGGGATTCAGTGATACATCACTAGTTGTGGGAGGTGTGTTGTTCAGTAGCCTATTGGAGGGCTTTAATTCAAAGAAAGCTTTTTTTGGGTTTTCTATTACATAGCAATTCTGAGAAGACGGCGATTGGGGCTGGAGAGAAAGGAGAACCCAGTACTCCTGGAACTGAACCAGACAGGATACGTGGTCTGATTGGTGTGCGGAGCAGAAAGCTGGAGGGGCACGTGACACTTCTTAAGTTGTTGTGTCAAATGCAGACGTTCTGGAAAAAGAAATCCCTCCCTGTGTGAACACTTGAATGCTGTTATTCAGCCCCTTCGCCTGCTGCCTCTCGCCTTAGTGCTCCTTTTTAACAAAAATGTTAATACATCTTTTCTGTTATTAATTATTGTCATGGCTCTGCAATCCAAAGTGTTCTGATTAGTGAACTTTTTCACAAACCGCCTGGGAAATCTCTGTGTCCCCACCTGATTTTCTTCCTAATGCCCAGGACTTTGCAGCTTTAGTATTAAGCGATCAAATCAGAGCCCAGAGCCATTTGAGGTAATTGAATCCCATGATTTGGGACCAGGTGTACAAAGATGTTCAAACTAATTATTTAATAATTGAAAACAATAACCAGTGTAGTTAAATCTCTTGCTGATTTCCTAATGTTTATTAATTTAGGCACCTGTGTCTTCTGCACCACTTTCTTTCAAAATGCTTACAAGGATCCAGATAGCATATAAATTTACAATGAAAGTGATTACCTTGATATACATTCTAGACTCTTAAGTGATTAGAAGAGCATTATTATTTTAATCGTTATAAAGATTTCATTCTTATGAGTCTGCTTATTAAATAGTTGTTTAAATCCCTAGATAGACATCAAGGTGCAGAATTTGCGTTAAAAACTCACTCTACCATTTTCCACTACCTGTTGGAATGCCCTGATACAGGACAAAGCACAATGTTTCCTTAACAATTAGGCAGATAGAACATTCAGAAAATCATCAGCACCAGCATCCTTGTCAGCAGAAACATCACTTCCACTCGTGTAAATACTCTTCATTCTATTGTTTATACAAACTGCATTGAAGAATCATCTGAAAGGATTGAGGCTTGTAGTTGTGATGAAAAATCAGCAACTTCCTCTGTTCTAAACCAGTTTGTGCCTTCTTTTCAAAGGGATTTGTATGGTAGAGCAGATGTTAAACCTTGCACATTGCTGTCAGTGCTTCACTTAGCTGCGTGTATTAGTTTAATTACCTTCTATACCTTCAAGGCAATTCACATTATATTATTTTCTTTTGCTAATGCACCTGCTTACAGAAAACAAACTGTAAGCGGGGCACTCAGGAAAGGGTAAAATGGCAGCAAGATTAGACTTCTTGGTGTCTTTTCTTTTTCCTTTTCCCCACTCCCTTCACTCTGACTAAATAATAACTACTGGAAGGAATAATTTTACAAGAGGGAGCTATCTGTTATTTTTATTTGGTCCCAATACTGCTAATTAACAGCAGATATGAAAGGTCCCGTAAAGGTGTTAAAAATCTATCAAAACCTGGTTTTACCTTCTGTCTTTATTCCACAAACAGAATTCTTGCACTACTGTGAGATGGGCTGCTTTAGCCTTAAATTCATGGAAAGGAAGTACGAATAGAGCAGAATAACAACGCGATTTATCAGCATGAACAAAATAAATGGCCAGTATTAACTGTATCATTCCAGCAGTCGACACAGCAGTCCTAATGCCTTAACAGAATGTGTGGAAGTAAATGAAATGGCAGCATGATTACACTGATTACAGTGGTTGCAAATACGTTCGGCTACAGTCACGCTTCAGTGGGGCTGTAATTATACCTCACAGAAATGCGGTGCCAGGCTGCTCCGCTCTCGTGGCATCCCTGCTGTTTGTTTCCTCTTATTTGGCTCTTGGCATCGTCGGCCCCAGCCCTGCCGACACGTACACAGAGGTGTAATTCCCTTTGTTTCCATGGTGGGGAAAATCACCTTTGGCACATGTGGTAGTGCTAGCTCTAAACTCTTCCAACTCCCGTATGACACTGCAGAAGTGCCATCAAATAACAGGGTTTGGTGAGATTTAATACCATTCCTAATCTCTTACAGAATAAACCTATCGAGCTCTCATTAAATTGGTTGTTCAGAAGGGTAAGGAGTATGGCTGCTCAATATCAAACAGCTCTCCTCTCCCCCTTGCCCCTAGGTATTAGTTCCGAACAGAGAAAATCCAAACCTTTGTGATTTGGCTTTGATTAGCGCTGCCTCACGCTGCAAGCGGTACTTTGGGGACAGAGATGGATTTGTTGCTGTTGTTCCTCATTTCCCATTGGCAACGTGTGGCAGCATCTACCCTAAAGCTGACCATTCTATTTCATTTAAGAAAAGGTATAGAAAAGGAAAATACATTTTGATGTGTCTGAATTTTGTCTACACTTCAAAGGCACTGACATTTTAGAGTGACTTCTTTTCTTTTTCCCCCTCGGATAATGATGTGACACCATCAAGGCGGAATGTGGAAGCAGAACGTGGTAGTGTCTGGAGGTGACTGTCAAGTCCTCTAATTTCTCTTCCGTGCCCCTTGCTTGCCATCAGATCCCTGCTGGCAGTTGGAAGGTAGTGTTCCCTCGCTGCCTGGACAGCTTTGTGTGGTTTCTTGCTGTGCCAGCTTGTGATTTGTAGAGCTTTCTCTGGATCCTGCAGCTGAGCACAGGGCTGAGCACTCCAGGTGTGGACCTCAAGCAAGTCCAGCTCAGCCGCTGGCTCAGAAAGTACTGCAGACCGAACAACAAAGTCTGGATCAAAACAAAGGCAGCCACTCATTAAAAAAGTGTTTATTTGTTCCTTACAAAGCAAAATAAAATCTTAAGCTCTGCTCTCCTTGAGGCTGAAGTGCTTCTAGAAAAAACCCTAAGTACTGTTGCTGTGATAGAGAAAAGGAGGTTGGAAACACTGAAACCACAAAAGGGATGAAGAAGCAACTCAACTAAAACCCAGGATGATGTTGTGTCTTTGTGTCTCTGCAGAGACTGGGGAACACAGAACAGCAGCTGGGAAACAAGCAGTTGGTTTCCAGGGGAGCTGGGACAGCCACTACACTGGAGACACTTTGACCTCGATGATCCATACCCAGCTTCAGTGACTCCAGTGGAGCTTTACCACCTATGCAAAGAGGCTTTGGCCCATTCGGGAGCACAGATGTGTTGACACAGTTTTCACAAAGCTGCAGAAGGATTTTCAGTATCCTTTGGCAGCGGTCAAACCAGGTGAGCTGGACCCAAATCTCCACCTTCCTGAGAGTGGGGCTAAGCGCGTCTTTATGGGAAGTTACAAAGCTGCAGAAGGATTTTCAGTATCCTTTGGCAGCGGTCAAACCAGGTGAGCTGGACCCAAATCTCCACCTTCCTGAGAGTGGGGCTAAGCGCGTCTTTATGGGAAGTTACTCTCTGCTTGTCACACACAGTGATATATGAAGGTAATTGCTTCCGTGTGCGTTTAATTACAGTATTGTAATTAGTGGGTTGTAAGAGCAGATGCAGAGGGTCTTTTCATAGAGCAGACTCTGATAGGCCATGAAAACATCTCAAAAAGAAAAGGGCAGAGCAATGTCACATTGTAGCGCAGCTCTTTGTGCCTGGAAAAGGGGGTTAATTAGCTGATTGCTCCACTCTTCATCTTCATTTCTTAAGGTGGAGGGAACATGGTAAAAAGGAGACTAATTTATCTTCATGAATTTTTAGAATTAGAAAATAGCACCAAATCCTTGTTCCGCTTCATGGATTGGGCTGGATGCTGGGGCAGGGACCAGTGGAAATGGGAACAAAATCTCCATGAAGTTCTTCATTCTCTGGGGAAAAGGGGAGAGAAAGAGAGAGAGAGAGAGAGAGAGAGATACAATCTTTGAGTAGAGTTCACCATGGCAACTAGAGCAGGAGAGCGCAGCGATGATTCTGGGTTAACGCTGCGTGCGGGGACTTGTAACTTGCCCGTACTTCCTCAGCACCTATTAACCAAGTTCGCTTTTCAAAGTGTCCCCTCACGCTCGTAGCAGCGGACGGTGGAGAGGTCACCTGGCTCAGCTCGGCTTCAGCTGCAGCGATGCTTTCAGGTTCTGAGGGTCAGTCCGGCGCCGAGCTGTCAGACAGGGAAATCATGTCACTACCTAATGACAGGCGAGGTGAAGGTTTCACAGCGGAGGAGATGTGGTTTCAGATCCTTTCAGAAGCTGTGGTCGTGGGAGCTGTGTTGCTCATGAAGGGCTCGTGTTGCAAGGCACCCCAAACTTGCATTCACTACTTCAGGACTTGTTTCCTTTAGCTTTAAATAAAAACAGAGGTCTAAACTAACGGGTTTTTTTCCTATTGGGAAACTTCGCATCTTGTTGTGTTCTTTAATTTACATTGTTATCCAACTTAAGTATTAGGTCATATTCATATTTATTGAAGTTATCTACTAAAGGGATTAAAGAGCAGAGTCTTTTTAATTGTGCTTGCAGGAGTCAGTACAAATTGCACATTTAATTATTGTGTACTTAAAATCTGATAATCGTAGAAAATCAAATACACAGCTTGGTTGATTCAGAAAGTATTTTTAATAGGGCACTATTAAATTATAGAGTTAAACATTATTAGATATATTTATTCATGAGAGATAATTTGATATGTAACAAAATAAGCCAATACATGGTGTAACCTCTTGCAGTCTAATTTTCATGGATGAGCTCTTGCATATTTAATATCCTTTGAGGATATATTTTAACCTAGACTAATTACTGATTTCCTCTTATTTCTGTTCAGTTTGACATTGACGTTTGGCTAAAATAATGTAATATTGTTATTACAGAGCAAATTGAGTAAATCTAGCTTATTTAATTTAAAGCCATTGTTTATACTGTAAATGGCCTGATGGGGGTTACGATAACAAGCATTGTATGCAAACAGAAACCAGCTCTGGGTGAAAGAAGACTAGGACATTAAAATCATCTCTAGAAAGAAACCTTATTCATGTTGCACGGTGAACGCCTTCAGGAATATCTTCTAATCCATGCAGCTGGTTTATAATGTCTGTTCCCCATATCATCCTGTTAAATTTATAAAGAGAAATAAAGTAAGAAATTAATGGTGATATAAGTTATTCTTACCTTACTAAGACGATTTAGTTTAACAGACTCTCAGGGTAGCTGGGGACCTTGTCAGAAACTTTCAATAGACAGAATACCTGCGCACAGAGATTTTCTACGTTAAAGTAGGTTAATTAATTAATTGAGAACCCATGTCGTGGCTTTGATATATACATTAATTTTATGTCTGAGAAAATTTTTAATGAGATGTTTTAATTTTGTTCTCAGTGACATCTTCATAAAACACGCTGACAGGTCAGGGTCTGTGTTTGTACAGTTTGGGACGATGCCAGCGGCGTCTGCTGGCTTCAGCTTGGCTTTGCTTGCTTCGGCAGCCAAACATTTTGCTACATTTTGCTTTCTCTGGTTCATCAATTTTTTAACTTACTAAAGATTTAATAGGCTCTTCTTGTATGAAAATAATTTACAAAATAATAACTGTGAAAAATAGTTCCAGCAAAAACTTATCTTCCTGTAACTTTAATTTGCGTTTGATTGTACAGTAGTGATCAATGCTCTAGACTGAAAGTTTCCTGGGTGAGCAGTGTAATAAAATAGTTCATCTTGGCCCTGAAACAAGCCTGGTTAGGAAAAGCTGAAATTCTTAGCGCTTTTAGGGAGACTCAGATCCTTTCTTGTGTGTTGCATCAACTCAAACAAGTGTGATTGTGACTGCATGCAGATCTTTTTTATTTTTCAATCATTTTAATTGTTTCAAAATTTTTCAAACATAAATCTGCTAAACCACGAACCAGAAAAAACATTCCTCAAAGAAAAGTAAAAACTTAAGTAAAAAATGGCATGGTTTGGATGTTTAAAGACATTTAGGTGTGGGATCTTGAAAGTTTAGGACTCCTCTAAACTGACTTCTCAGAGATGGGTTCAAATTTGAAGACCATTTTAATATTTGAGGTGTAGAATCATAGAATGGTTTGAGTTGGAAGAGACCTCAAAGCCCATCCAGTCCCACCCCCCTGCCATGGGGAAGAACACCTCCCACTGGATCAGGGGCTCCAGCCCTATCCAACCTGGCCTTGAACCCCTCCAGGAATGGGGCAGCCACCACTGCTTGGGGCAACCTGAGGCCAGGGCCTCCCTACTGCATTGTGAAGAATTTCTTCCTCATGTCTAATCCAAATCTCCCACTCTCAAATTTAAAGACATTCCCCCTCATCCTATCATTCCACACCTTTGTGAACGGCCCCTCCTCAGCTTTGTTGTAGCCCCTTCAGGTACTGGAAGGTCGCTATAAGACCTCCTCGGGGTCTTCTCTTCTCTTCTCCAGGCTGAACAAGCCCAACTCTCTCAGCCTGTCCTCGTAGGGAAGGTGCTCCAGGCCTCAGATCATTTTTGTAGCCTACTCAGGACCTGTTCCAACAGCTCCATCTCCTTCTTATGTTGAGGATTCACCTCGGTTGCAAGAATGGGAATCTCATACAGAATTTCTGCCCTAGCTGGCCCGAGGGTTGAGATGAGTAAGACACAGTGTGGGAAATGTTAATTATTTTAAGCAGAACTGTAGACTGACAGACAAAATGACCAACGGTAACCAGACAATCCCATACATGAGGATTCAACTTTGCACCCATATCCATCCTTAACTCACTCCATTTACACTAGTGGGTACTAAATTAGTCAAATGTGATTAAAAATCAGCCCTCTGAGCTCTGTAGAACTTCAGCAATGATCTCATCATGAACCATGATTTAGGGGAAGTTAACAAAATGACCAATATTACAGCTAGTGGTTTAAGTAATTGTGCTTGACGGTAAAATAACAGATGAAAGCAGATAGCTTCCTGCTGAAATGAACTCGGATGAATTTTGGCAGCTCTTAAGGACATGCACTTTATCTTTGGAGGTTTCAGAGCAAAGCTCATGAAGAGTTGAGCCATATTCTAAAATGAAGGATATAAAATAGATTTTAATCATGCCCTATTTCTTCAATTAAAGTTTTCCAACTTCTTTTTTCTTCCTTTTTTTTTTTTTTTTTCACAATTCCTATTGCATTGCTGTTACAGGTGTTGTAAGCGTCAGCTCGCATAGAAAGGTCAGTATAACCAGTTGGAATCTTGGGCTGCCTTTTATGAATGCTTGTGACAGACCCATAACAAGACAGAGACAATGAACATTGTACTCAGCCTTTGCCAGAATGAGGCCTGGAAAAACTCTGACTCATGCAAAAGCGTCAGAGTTCTGTTGGGAAATGTGTTTCATGTGTTTGTTCAGACTATAAAACCCTCAGATTAAGAGAGGAAATGCATTTGCCAAGACTGCCATCAGATTTTCTCTCAAAATTTTGACGTTGCTCCTCCCGGATTTTCTGGTAGAGAATGTGTCCTAAAGAACTAAATACAATTCAATCAAGTTCTTGGATCAGCTCATTCTGAATTTCGCTGTTGTGCTGGGCTGTGCCAAACACGCACCGTGTAGCTGTTTCAGTCAAACAGATCTTTTTGATGACAACTGCTGACAGAGTCATCCGTACACTAAGAACTGAGTGTCTTTTGAAATGTTCTTCTCTACTGCCAAGAAAGTGTTCAGATTTTCAGAGCCAGGAACACATTGCAAACTTCCATTATTCCCCATACTGTACGGAAATTTCTTGTAATAGATGAACAAACCTGATGACTTCATCATCGTGCTGCTCTCACAGAGCTTGACAGAAAAATCACCCATGAACTTGGATTTGTCAGCCTTGAATTTGTTGCATTGCTGGTGCTATGAGGTTGCTCTAATTTGGCCATAATGGTGAAAAATAGAAGACATGAATTAATCCGGTGCCCAGAGCTCAGGATTGACTGTACTGGGGGCTGAGGACAGAGTACTGACAGAAACGTCACTGCAGCAGGTAGAAGTGACCAAATGAGCTTCATGCTATTTTCACAGATCCAGTCATTAACATCAACACATCTGTAATCCACTTCTTGTGTTAAAATAAAGAATCCTTCCCTGCTATCTGGAATGCATTTAATAAAATATCCCTGTCATGGTTTAACCCCAGCTGGCAACTCAGCGCGATCCAGCCGCTCCCTCCCTCCCGCCAGTGGAATGGGGGAGAGAGGTGGAGGGGTAAAAGTGAGAAAACTCGTGGGTTGGGATAAAGACAGTTCAGTAGGAAAAGCAAGCCACGCACACAAGCAAAGCAAAATAAGGAATTTATTCACTACTTCACATCAGCAGGCAGGTGCTCAATCACATGTAACTACTGCTTAGGAAGAGAAATGGCATCACTCTGAACGTCACTCCATCCTTCTTCCCCCAGCTTTAGACCCTGAGGATGGTGTCATATGGTGTGGAATAGCCCTTGAGTCCATTGGGGCCAGCTGTCCTGCCTCTGTCCTCTCCCAACTCTTTGTGCACCCCCAGCCTCCTCACTGGTGGGGTAGAGCAAGAAGTAGAAAAGACCTTGGTGCTGTGTAAGCGCAAACATGACAAAAACATCCTGGTAGTCTCAACACTGCAGCGCCAACCTGGAACACAGCCCCGTACCAGTTGCTATAAAGAACATTAACTCTCTCCTGGCCAAAACCAGCATGATCCCATAATCTGGCTGAGAAAGAGGCTTATCAGACCCTGTCTGACACCCTCCATCTGCAGAGGTCGCCTGGCAGGAGGGGGGTCTCTGCTTTTACTGCCTCTCATCTAGAAACACACACTGAATTTCATGTAAACTCGGCTGGCTCACAGCTACCAACTGATACCAATATCAAATATTTTTTCCCCTTTATCAGCTACCGAGAAAGTGAATTTGCTTCTAATCAAACGGATGGCCCTCCCTCTGCAATCGTTTGCTCAACTATTTTTCTGACTGGTCTGCTCGATGGGCAAATGTGCAAGGAGATGGAAAACCTAATCTTTCAACATGAAAGAATACCAATGCACTGTGAAGAACTGTTTCTAACCCACTTCTCTTCTCATATGGATTCACGTTGCTGCTAATTTCCCAAAACTGGCTACCAGGTTACCTTCTGATTTGGCCGGTGATGCATGCCACCACGTCTGGGAAGGCCAGCAATGTGGCAGGAGCGTTACAGGATTTACTAACACAAAGACTTTTTTGCAACTAAATCAAATCACATCTCAACAATATGTCACAGTTCTAGGAACTTCCAGTGTCTCTGGTTTTGTTACCTGTAGGCCTTGTTCAAAGTGCATGTGCTATTTCTTTCCAAAGCAACGACTCACACACATTATTCAGCGTGAGCCTTTCAGGACCAGGTGATCAGCCATTAAAGACAGAGAACCAAGGCATATTATACTTCATTTTACTGACACCTTGCATGGAGCAACGTCAAAACACAGTGATATTTGCTAACCTTTTCTTGTGGGTATTTGGCACCTGGTTTTATGAATTGGGATACTTAGCAAGTCATTTTTTCTCATATCTACTAAAAATAACAACATGAACTCTAAGAGGTTGTCAACGTATTACTTCCCAAGGGAGAATTTTGCTCTTCTCTCTCATTTATCTAGGCATGTGTAGAGGCTTTTGACCCATTTAGCATAGATAAATGACCCATGATGTGAAATTTCCCAACAGTTTAATAATGCATTTAACTCAAAGTGACACTTGCTTGCAGCAGCCTTAAAGCAGTTTCCAGGCTATATATGTCTCTTTGAAATGATGTATGACAAGTAGGAAAGCTTCCTTGATAGAACCCCAAATCCCATGGGTGAGTAACAAGAAAATCCTTTTTAGATTGCCAGCAGCAAATTTATACTTCACGAGTCATTATTTAATTTTATCTGTTTTTCAATATCATTTACAGTTATGACCATTAGTCTGAAGCTCATAGCAACTTCTACACAAATTATTTTTCCCTCACAGTAATGCATTGTAAAGGCTTTTATCGATCCCTTTTTGTTTTCACAAAATAGCAGAAGTAAACCCCTTGTCTTATAGCTGAAAATGTTTTTTGTGATCCTTGTACTAACTTCGCTGTATTGAAATACTGCTAATTCTGAAACCCAGGCAGTGAAACAGAGAACTGCTTTCTGTGGATGCTTGAAATCAGGAAACCTTCTTAAGAAAACTCCCTTACTTATTTGAAGACACAAGTCTAATGATAGCTCTTCATTTTTGTTTGCATAGTTGTTGTTGAGGGTGTGGAAAGATGTTTATTAAGTCTGCTCCTGGTGCAGTGAGTGATTTCCCAAGATACGTGTCACATTATTAGCGAGAAAGACTTAAGAAAGCAAGAAATAAACATTAGACTTGAGGACACAAACAATTCTAAATTGACAATCAAATTTATTATTTAATAACCTTTTTTTCTAGTGTTAAAATAGAAATCAAATAAGCAAAATCAGATCCTGTAGTGTCCTGAATCATTCAGCATGGATGGATTCAGCCCACAGTCTACAAACTGAAAACCTAGTTTCTAATAGTTATTTAAAAAAAGCAACAAAAAACCCCAGAAAAATGAACTAGAAAGAGAGCTCTGTCCTCAAGGAAAGGTTAATGTGGCAGAGGGAGAAAAGAATTCCTGAGACAGCTACAAGCCAGATGATTCAAACAGAAACAGAGTTCCCAGGATGTTTGTTACCTGGGAGTCTGAGCAGTTTTCTGCTCTGTTGCTTCCTTTTCCCTCTGACTTTTGTCCCTCTTATTATTTTTTGGCCACGAGGACATTCCCCTCGCTCGCTGTCCTGTGCAGGATCCCCGGACTCCTCATGGTCCAGGCTGTTTGGTGTCACTTTTGGCTGGGTGCTTGTCCAGCGCGGCGGCAGGGCTTGGCCCTGACCCACAGGCTGTAACGCAGGCATGGAGTGTGGGCAGCTGCCCTCACCGAGCCTGGAAAGCAGCAGAGGAGCAACCTCCCAGAGAAGAGCCGGCTCCTGCGTGCAGCACGAAGGCTCTGCTGCTGCTGCTCTCCTTGTCATAGTATTTTAAGCCCATCTCCTCTGCTCCATTGCAGCAGGAATCCAGAACATCGCTTGAATCACAGGGAGTGCTTCTGATCTGGATCTGCAGCTGGCTCGTATTCGAGCTCTGCTGGCCACCACGCTGAGAGGCACCTGGAGCCGCCTGCCCCGAGTTCATTCAGAGGGGCTGCTGTGCTCAGCTGTGTCCCAGGACGGTGATGTTTGGCCTCTCCCAATACCAACAAAATAACTGGATACAAATTACCTGAGCTGACTTTACCTGTCTAACCAAAGTCAGACATTACTGCCCTTCAGTCTAGGGAAAGGGAATGGCATTCCAAGCTGGAATTCAGTCACCTCAGCGTTGGCCATCTGTGTGGGAATGCAATGAACCACATTTTGGAGGGTCCACTCTTTTGTTACTGACTGCAAAAGTATCCTTCTCTTTGGACCTGTAACTGTTAGCCAAAGGGACCCGCATGGCCTGGAAAATCAGGAATTCCTCTCTAGAGCAAATAAACTCTAAAGGACAAAGAAACCCCCTCCCAGTGATGGTGCAGGTGATTTTATTCAGGGAATAAGAAAGCATTTAGAAGTCTTATTGCCAAATCCTCCTTCAGTTGTCAACATGAAACACACGATGACTGGAAGAGCCTTGCAGGGCCTGATTCTCTCTAGGCAGGGCCCACGTCCCCATTGCCCACAGCAGTTTCTCGCTCCCTGTGTCTGGCTGGCTGGTGGAAGCTGAGTGCATCGCGCCTCACCTCTGACACAGAGCGATTCTTCCTCATCGGGGATGAGAACGGCTTTCACAGTCTAAGCTTGGCTAAGCCTGCTAAAAGGGTGAAGCTGCCGACTGCCCCGAGAAAAGATAAGCACAAGAAACAGCAGACGTGAGGCAGGGAGCCGGTATCAAAGTTAATGAAGAAGGCACTGGGTCTAAGGAAAGAAGGAAATTCTTGTAGGAGTTTGGGTTTGTATGAACTTGGTGAGATCAATTTGCTGCTGAACCGTTTGAACTGAGCGAGAGAGTTCATTTTGAGAAAGCTGCACAAACCGAAGCTCGCCCAGCGAGCGCCTCAGATCAGAGTGACCTGATGAGCTGCGCGCTGCCAGAGGGCAGCTCCGCGCCTGCCATGCTCTTACAGCCTCGGCGGCGGGCAGCAATCGCGTCTTGTAACAGCTCTGCTCTCCAGAACGCTTGTTTAGAAATTCCCTGCACAGATGAGTTAATTAGGAATAGATTATTTACTAGGAAAGGAGGCAGACGCCAATTCATCCTCTTTTTTTGAAATATAAAGAAATGATGTGATATTTACAGTTTAGCTTCCTCTTCGTAGCTCCAGATGCTGGATTTATAAATACAAATGCATTTGAAAGACATTACCATATTTCTCACAGATAATACCTGGTTTCAAATATTTGTGCCCACATGCTTCCCCAAAATAAATAACATCAACTCTCCTAAGGAATACTTTTTACAAGCTGCTTCTCTAAAGTGCAAGTTTATTTGGTTTAAGCTTCTTCGCCAGTTATTGTTAATGCATAATTATTCAGTATTTCAATCTGAAACAGAGCTTCATTCAGTGTGATTAATGCTGATATACAGCCTCATTTGCATAATTACAAAATATAATAAAATAAATTCCAAATATGAATCTTTGTTACTTGTGCTACTGAAGGCCTGAAAAAAAAAGACATTATGCTTCAAAATTATTGCAAGAAGCAGTTATAAAACTCTGTGACTAAAATTGAAAGGTAAAATTATTTTCGTCTCCATGCATTACCAGGCTTGGGCAAAATAAAAGTTTTGTCTTTGAGACAGAGAGAATTAATCTGCTAAAAGTATGTATCTGCTGAAGCAGATATTCTTTCCCTACTTTTAAATGTTTGGAGCTGTTTTATGTGAAAATTAACTCAGATTCTTCATGGAAACAGCATTTGTAGGATGTCTGGAGTATTTTTTACTTCTCAAAAGCTCTAAAAAGCCTCATGTCTCTCCCAGGTTTCTGGGTGCTTTTCACCGCTCGGAGGAGCAGGCTCACTTTCCATTCCGCATGCCGCTTATTCCAAGGGTCCAATGAAGGCACTGCGGAGTCAAGTATACACTCCTTAGGCTGGGTTACATTTGACAGTTTCTTTTCTTTGAATGTATTATTTTGAATTCAACTCAACCGGTGTGCAACCAGAGTGATTTCTGCTGTCAGCAGCGTCCTGCATCTTGTGTTGCAGAAGCTGCACTGAGCACAGGTGATGTTGCTGACTCCTCCAAATAAATCAGAAGCAACAGGTAGGCATCATCAAAGCTGTCAGCAGAAAAGGGCTGAGGAGAATCAGAGCATCAAGCAAATAAGTTCCTGAGGCTGCTTGCTGGTTTTTGCTCAGGCAGTTCTGGAGATCAATTTGGCCACTAATTAGCCGATAATTTTTCTAAGGAAGTAGCAGAAAACACCTCAAATGGGAGGGGCAACATAAGCAAGCAAATGATTTAATGGCCATTGCAACAGAGGATAAAAGCCAGCACAGTTCTGAGATGGCTTGAAAATGGGCAGGTAGATAATAAATAGAAACAGGTTGCAGCTGATTTGTGTCTACCTTGAAAAATGACTTGGTGTCTCTTTCTGACTGCACTGGTATAAGTCAGGTATGGGGGAAACTGTCGTATCCCTTTCGGTGGGGAGGTTTTTCATCTCCAGGCTGTCCATTTGGAATTTCCAGTAGCATTTAAAGCTAGAGCATTATTTTGATTTACCAACAGATATAGCTCCGTGGAGCCACTTTTCTGCAAAAGAAACATTTGATTTTTCTGAGCTATTTTATGTCTTAATTGAGTGTTTTGGTAGTTAATATATTGAAGAATTCACAGAGGAAAATTGTGTCAGTCCCTGCGTGTCTGTATGGGACTTTGTATGGCGAAAGAGGGATACTGCGTTACCTTTGCGTTACACTGCTCAGCAGGGCTCACGCAGTTCTGATCATCACATCTACAGGGTAGGGGATACTCAAAGCTAATCTGAACTGAAGCACATGTCAAACAGAGGAGGATCACGCACAGGCTGGTGGATACTGTTCCATATGGTATTTAGGAGGGAAGATACACAAGGATGTGTAAGATAGAGCTACCTGAACTGCAGTGGGAGCAGAGAGAGTGCAAGTAAGTTGAAACGTGTCTAAATCTGTCTTGCAGTTGGAGTACTTTATCTTCAGAAAAGTGAAATGGCGTAGCGGATGCCCACCAGTGCTCCAGACAGTGGATTTGCATCCTGGCAGAGTAAGTGCTTCCTAATACCTGACTGAAGATAAACTATACAGCAGGGACTCAACATGAACCCTGAATCTCCAGCAATTTTCTGTCCTTTGAAGTAGGTATAACCAGTACCCAATATTCTAATGAGCCTTATTTCAAACATCTGGTTAGGACTTCTATGGCTGGCCGATTGTGGCAGAGTAGGTGTAAGCACTGGGAAGAGACTGGCTTTTGTTAAACAAGTGAAACTCATTTTGGCTTGTTGGTGGCGAGATATATGAATGTTTATGGATATGGGGTCCTACAAATGCCATATTGGCTCAGAGCAGGTTAGCAAGGGCTGATGATCCCCATCTTGCTACAGGCATCAAGTCTAGTGAGGGTTTAGCTCAGCTGCTGCTGAAAAGAAGACAAAATAAAGTATGGTAGCTGGGGATCAGCAACAGCTGGAAGGTTCCAGGAGCTCCTGTCAGATGGCTGGACTCTGGGGAAGGCAGGCTAAACAGCCATTAAATGGGAAACAGGCCTGGGGAGCAGTCCTTTAAAATGATTTGCTGGATGACTGTGTTTTTAATTCTTTTGTTTAGTTGGGTTTTATTCTTATTTTTGAACTCTGATTGCTTGGAAAAAGTGGCCCTAAAGAGTGTCTGAGGAGGAAGGCAAGGACACTCCTGTGTTGGACAGGAAGATGGGCGGTAGCGCTGAGGGGGGGGGATTCAATGTGTTGAAAACACAGGAGCAGATAGTGTCACACAGCTTCTTTCATGACAACAGTCCTGTAGATGCAGGGTGTGTAAGAATATTTACGGTACTATTGGTTTTCAAATTACAATGCCTTTTTTTGTTTTTAAAAGAAGTACTATTTAATAACCCTTCAACCTCCCCAAAAAGGGGGAACCGGAGAAAATTATGTTCTTTTAATGGCTTAAAAGTTGACTCAGCTGAGCTTTCAGCTCTTAAAGACATCTATAACTGTTCAATATGGGGGATGCAAGAGACCTTGAACTGATCTAAAAAGTAAGAGCAGCAAAAAGCCCCAAAGTAAAAGAATAGTATCTTCAAGAGGGAAATATTTCATCCCAGTCTGTTGACGTAAAGCTTGCAGAGTATTTGCCAGTGATTATGAGATTAAAAACCAACACTAAACACAGGCTGAAAAACAGTAGCTACCCATATGCCTCAACTTTCGTGGAAAACTGAGTGTGGTTGTGATGAATGTGTGTGGGTTTCTGGAACAAAACACCTTGTATATAACAGTAATGCTTGGATGAAGTGACAGTGACGGGATGGGCCACATGCCCTTTTCTTGCTCTACTGAATGCTGCTAATAACTCGAACTCTGTGCTGACAAAAGAAGGGATGGGAAGGGATTATAACGTGAATGAAAACAGGGAAAAGAATTTCAAAGGCATTTTGGCTCCCTATTGGCTTATTGTCAGCTCTGACCAGTCCTTCACATCCCCTACAAAAGGCAGATGTGCTGCGAGCGCTGCAGCGCAGCCCCTCCTGTGCTCCGGTAATGGAGTCGGAGGGACTTTGCCAGCGGAGTCAGCGGCTCTGCAACTGAGCTGTGGGTCGCACCGCGGTTCCCGTTGGATTCACACCCCGGCTTCGCACCTGGCGGCAGTCACGTCCTCAGTCCTAGTTCGGCAGCTGCCTCTCTACGGAGAGGAAGCGTGGAGGTCGCTTGCATCGAGGCCAGGAGGCAGGAGGTAAGCGTTACTCCACCTCCTTTTGGTGCTTGTTGTGTGGTGGCGTTCCATGACGTTCCCACTGACTGTCTTCCATGGAAAGTAAGCTCAGCTCTCGAAGCCAAGGGCCCGTCTGTGTGAAATCCTCTTTTCTGTCCTACACTTGGTGTTATATTTGCTTGAAAAACAACCCAGACGATATAAACGTCGCTTATTTTCCCTTGTGCTTATGCAGATCCATTGTATGAATGCCAGTGACCTGATATTTAAACTAAATTATTTTAAAGAAAAGGGTATGGCAGTTGGCGATGGAGAGACTCCATTCGGTAGAGTTGAGATGATGTTCTCAACCTCCCAAGGACAGAGTGATCCGCAGACCTCAGGGCCCCGTTTACTGTCATCCCTAACCTGGGAATGCGAACACAAGAAGCTGTTCCAGTGAAATCTAGAACGTTAATGCCAGAATATCACCTTGTGGAGGCAGAATGTCAAACACCGCAAAAGCAGACCAGTCCCCGCTTTTTTTTGTTTGTTTTAAGCCTGTTTATTTAGTGCAGGTATTTTGAGCCTGAGCAGGCCCAAAAGCTGTGGAGAGCTCCTAATTGGTCTTTTGCCTATAAAAATGATTAACTAAACTAAATGTGGATCGAGCCTTTGAGATTAAATTGCAAGTATGGAGATCAAGTCTCCACAGGCAAGTTAAAATCTACCAATTATTTAAAGGGTTTAATTAAGTGCAGATCTTTCTGTAGGCTGATTTAAAAGGACATAACCCAACATTTGTAGCCAATAAAACATAAGGAATAAAAGACTACTTTTTTCATTTATTTCTACCATAAAATTTATGCTGTAAACGATGAAGAACATCTGAAGATATTTCACAAGTAGCACCATCTGTCTTCTTGGCAGACTGCACAGGCAGCGTGGGTGGCTTAGTTTCTTGCTTATGAATCTATAACATCACTTGCTTAGCCTGCTGGACCAGGCTGCCCCTTGCTTGTTTGGCGTGGTTTCAGCATCTCTGCTTTGGGTCCATAAAACAATTCTCTTTGTTTCTGTGCTGCTCTGTGCATCTGTGTAAACTAGCCAGCAGTTTGCTTAGAGAACGCTTACCTCTGACGAGAAGTCTCTTGGGCCTCATAACGAGAAGACTTCTTGTGCGTGGATATTTTTGGATGTAACTCACTGCAAGTTTCAAAGTTTATTCACTGCTGCAGCATCGTTAAGTAGCTCAGGATTACAATTGCCACCAGGACAGAAGAGTGTTTCTTCTTATTCTTTCATCCTGTGGAGGAACTTCTGTCAGAAAATGTCTGCATGAAGTTCTAATCAGAACAGGTTTTTTTCATTAACTTACCAAATATTTAATTGGTTTAAAATTTGAGACACACCCAGCAGCACTGACTGCAGCAAAATAGGTGCAGAGCAGAAAGGTTTGTGTCTGAGATGTTCAGTGAGCCTTTGAGGGAAAGAATTGAAGCAAAGAAATACTGCATGTCTTAACAAGAAATGAATGCTCCAAGACTTGTGGTTTTATTAAATAAATTCCCCTATTAGTCAAAGGACACAATTCTCCAGGTGTTGTCTTGCATGTTTCTGTAGAGTATTGCAGTCACCTGGTAACAGTTTAAGCTTTTATCTTGGCTTTAAAACCAACCTAAAGCTGAGAGGACAGCAGTATCTGTATATTGATCTGCATATTGAGAAGACTATAAAAGATCTGATGTCACTACTCTACAAAGACCAAATAAGCATTTTCAGGCTGGCTGTCTTTTTCTACAGATTATCAGAAAATAGTAGGCAAAGTAGGGCAGAACTAGTGTTCCATAAACAGAGCTCTGTTGCAGCTGGCTTCCAAGTATGTTGATAGCACAGGCTATACTCTCATGAGCCCAGTTCCTCCCCTGCAAAGATTAGAGATAGGGAGTTAAGGAAAATACACACATGAACTGTTTGATGACCGATAGCAATTGGTAAAAGGTAAAATGATGGGGTCATGTAACTCTTAATGCTACAAATGTGTGCCAGTAAGAGCTAGCGATCATCCCAAATTCTCATGCTGTGTAACAATAGAAAACTGTGTTTATTAGGAAATGTCTGTTTTATTTCTTATTTGTAATGGGAGGTCACTTTCCTGACCCCTTTGGAAGGAGAGGGAGCTGTTGGGTAACTTGGTGGACTTTTCATGTGGCCTAGTGAACTCTTGCACCATGTACATGTGCAGAGCCTCAGCTGCTGTTGTGGTAAGGCCAGCTGATGTAACCCGATTGTTATGTCCTAGTGTTCTGTGCATTTGTTTTTCTCAACACACACTTTATTAGCCTCTCACTTTGTGTCTTCTGGTATGAAAGAAAAAGCTTCTGTTAGTTCAGTGAGTTCTACTCAAGGACACGGTTTAGTGGCAGATAGGAATGGTTGGACTCGATCTAAGAGGTCTTTTCCAACCTAGTGATTTTATGATTCTAAACTGTATTGAGAGTGTACCTTGTGTGTGTGCTTTGGCATCTTGGAGTTCAGTGTCTGTCATGACTGAGGAGGTACCAAAGTTGAAAGTCTGTTTGCGTGGTCTGTGGTGAAAGTCTGTGGTCTCAGGAGAAGACGCTGCTGAAGCTTCAGTACTGACCTGCAGAACCAGGGAGGAAAACAGCCATTTGTTTCCATGTGTGTTGATATACTCAACTAGATAGAAATGGAGCTAAAAGTTACACACTGCTGTAGCAGAGGCTTGCTTTGTGGCACATGCTGTCTTTCTCTGTCGGGCTAACAGAGCAGACCAGAGAGGTTTTATTCCTTGCCCTGTGATCATTGCTGAGGTTTTCTCTATTTTTTGGGTTTTTTTTTTTGTTAAAGTAGAAAAGTTGAGTTTTGCAACAGCAGCTGGTTGCCTTTACAAATAAATTACTGCTAAGGCGAGAACAGAATTTGTCCTTTTCTCAGGAGTGCTTTTCAGCCCTGGTAAATACTCATCAAGAATCTTCTCAATGACAAGAATGTCGTAACAATCTCTCTCTGTCAAGTACAACCAGATTCAAGCTCCCAGCTGTACCCTAAGGGAGGGCAGATTGAATAAAATCCTCCTCAGATGTCTGGATTACCCACATTGGTACAAAGATGATCATCTGGGTAGATAAATTATAATATCCTCCTAGTCATCCTAGAGGCAGCAGCGCTATCGCGTTATTGTCACTTCACCCAGATGTGTAACTCTAACGGGATATAAATGGCAATTCAGATGGCAATGACATGCCCTCTACTATCAGTGACTCTAGATATTACTTCTTTATTCACTGAAGCAGAGTTTCTCCTCCGCTGGCTAATGCCTGCCTGATCTTGGATTCAGCAGTGGTGTAACATTCCGACTCCGCTTTCCAAATACTTCCCCCTGTGAAGGAATTGGCAGAGAATGGGCATAGAATTGGCTCCACACCACTGCTTACTAATGATCGGAATAGCTGGCCAGGCATGAAGAGGAATGTCAGCTGCAATCATTTATTGCCTTCCCTGGAGCAGGAGGGGAGTGGTGCAGGCCTGAGAGGAGCGTGGCTTGGAGAGACGATGTCTCCCTAGGCTTCTTGAGGAGTGGGGCAGCTTCCTGCACACCGCTGGCTTGGGGCTGTGCCTGCAGGCACAGTCTAGCGTTATCAGAATCGCAGACGCTTTGAGTCGCTACTTTATATGCAACATTGACATTGCTTTCATTGCACATACAGCGTTCATCAGGCATTTGAATCTGAATAATGAGAAGAATGCATAATCCAATTGCAGCTCCTCGTTTTATTTCCTCTCATGGCAGACACATTGCTCCAGTTATTCCCAAAGATCATCTGATTAGCTCCTCTGCTTGTCAGGGGAGGAACCTAGCAGGAATGGGTGCTTGAAAGAATACCACTTCTAAAAAATCCATCTTGCCTTTAACAGGAATGACCATTTGCCTTGGGGGAAAACTGGTATGGCACTTACCTCACTAACCCTTAGATCTGAAATTAAAATTATGATAAAAGAAAGCAAGGGGGCATGCTAAACCAAGTTCCTACTACTCCAAGGATTGATTTTGATTTACTGGAAACCTCCCTGACTCCAGCATCTACTGGGTCTTTGAAGTGTGTCCTGACAAAGTTAAATTGAAATGAAAGTTGGTGTCTTAACTTTGTGCTTTTGGTATAATTAAAAATGGAAGTTATTCTGTCTTGATGTCATGCAGATTTACTACACCTCACAGAGGATATTAATATTAAAAAGGGTCTTCTGGTGTAAAGGATCAAAAACTGGCCAGTGCTCCATTTCCACCAAGGCTGGTGTTTATTGCCTAATGTAAATGGCTTGTAAAAGATGGAATGGATCAGGAGTCATTTACAGGAAGCTCATGGCCCTCCTACTTAAGATCTGGTGAAAATATAAGTGATACTTTCTCAATCCATTCAATCCCAGCACATATTAAGATACACCTTTGATGAAAATATACACTGTTAACCACACGGGCCCTGTCAAGCCCAGTCAAACAAAAATAGTTCCCGTAATTGTAAAAGAGCAAGTTTGAATTAAAACTAAATCACAAGGATGCTTACTAGAACACAGTCTATTAGATATCCATCTTATCTCTCCTGCTGCTCTTCAGCCAATGTCTTTGCAGTTGTACAAAACCTGCCCCAGTCTGCATTTTATTTTCCCTAACTTTCTTTCTTTCGTGACTGCCCACTGAACAGGCCCTGTCTCTTTTCCTAGTGCCTCACTTCTCTCGCTAGTGAAAGAGTCATTCTGTGAACAGTACTTCTTGAGAGCCTCAGTTCTCTCTGAACACAATGGAATGGAGTAGAAAAGGGGATTTGTCTTGGACATGTTAAATCCCCAGCCCTCCCCAAGGAATCCTTGAATTAGTGCTGGTTTGGGGGAAAAAAAAGACTTTGGGGTGATGAGAGGAAGCTGGATCTGACGGGTTTGGTTTTAATTAACTTTTTTTTTAAATTGGCTTTTACTTTGTATTTGCTTTCTTGTGTGTGGAACAAAGGCCATTGTAACTCATGGATATTACAAATACCCATTTATATTAGAAACATTCATGCATGTACTCTGTTTTCTTCTAACAGATCTGCTCAAATTTATCAAGGTGGGTCAGTGGCCTTGCTTATCCCTGAGCCTCTGCTGTTGTACATTTCCTCAGCAAGGCCTTATCCCCAGGGAGATGACTGCTGGGCACTGAACAAAGTCACTTAGCTTTCAACTTTTGGGAAAAGCGATAGTTCTTAAACTATCTAGAGGCATGAAAAAAAAGATGAACGGGAAGGGAGTTGTTAAGTGTTTGAAAACTGTAGAACATTACAAAATAGCAGTCCACAACCTTCTTCCACCTTGAGGTGATGAACCACTTTATCTGTTATGGAGTATGGAAACCCTGGGCAAAAGATTGAAGTGCCTGTGGACCACCTCATTCCATCAGCAGTTCCATAAATCTTCCTTTGGGGACTTCATTATCCAGCACAGATGAAGATGATGCTGTGAGCTCACAGAGTATAGGAGGAACTGCCTAATCTATTAAAACAGGAAAGTTAATGACCTTTGACAATGTATGTTTATGGCTGAACTGAAGCATTCTGGGCTTCAAGGTGTTTGGTGCTTTGGGTTTACACCGCTGCCAGCTCCTACGTGACTGCAGGTACAGACAGCAAGGCATTTCTTAAATTTTCCAAAATTCATCACATTCAGCAGAAACTTCAAATCCACTTAAAATGCAGTTAGTTTAGGACGTTTTTGACAGAACCAAATGACTTGAATTAAAAATCCAGGGGAAGATGAATGAGCTCATATAGCGGAGAAGCCAGCTCTTCTCTCAAGACCAAGTGGAGTAGATTTGATATGGTTTCCCTAAAGCTTAATAACTACATGTCTAGTTAGAACAGAACAATTAGCTAAGCTAAGAGATTTTTTTTTCTTCTGATCTTACTGCAGTCGGAGTTAAAACCAAGAATTTGCAAGACCTAGATCTTTCTTTGGTACAAGGATCTCAAAGCTACTAGCGATAGAGGTTATTTGGAACAGTTTCTGGGCTCTGAATGCTAGATAGCTGAAGGCAACTTCCTAAAGCCCTTAATAAACGCCCTTTTCTCAGTGTTATCCTTTGGGTTTTTCCAGGTATCTGAAGTTTGTTCTGGCTTGGATAGTACCCTAAGTTTTCTCTCATCCTGTGTGAGGATATGCCTGTGACTTGAGGCATTGAAATCTGTACTCCAGTCCAGGGATTGGTAACTGACCTGCAGATACTGCAAGGCCTGACTAAGGACCTAAAAAAATCAAGTAGTGGGATTGTATACAGCTAGGATGGAAGGCAAGATGAATGAGATGGAAAACATTCAACACAGGGGTAAAAGTATTGGTGGTGTTAAAATCTCCTAAAAATTTGGTTGAGGTATACTGGAAATGCTAACATTGCTGGTTTGATTTCTGCACTAACATAGGACTATGTGGATCTACCACAGAGTGAGTAATACTGGACTTAGGATTAAGCAATACATCAGGTACGATTGATTGCACACGTGAAAGAAAAACTGAGAACCAGTAAATATATTTTTATTAGGTCAAATGTGAAGACAGGAATGAAAATTAAAGGTGGAAATTTTAGAACATCAATCTTGAATGAGTCAGACCCTACCGTGTATGAGCCTAGGGTATGGGATGAAATAGCACAGGCAGCTAACTCAAAAGGAAATGAAAGGTGCTTAGGGTGAAATATCCCAAGCAGACAGGCCAGAACAAGGCCTGATCCAACGCTGCATGTTCAGTGTGGGGAAGTTTAGATGATAAACAGAACCTGCTTTTCCTTGGGTCCAGCTTTGAGACAAACACATTTTTGCTGTGCATAAGCATCCAAAGGCTGTGATGCTTATTGAACCCAATTAAACCTTTCTCTGGTTCAGCAGCCGCTAGGTAGTGGAATTTACATTCTCTTGTCAAAACACCAAAGTATTGGCAAAATGCAACGGCAGAACTTTCGCTGAGCAGCTTCAGGGAAGGAATGGAAAGTGAGTGACACAGATGATTAATGAGCCTATTAAAGCTGAAAGTCTGACACTGGAAAGATAAGCTGGCAGTGAAAATGACTCCTACCGTATATATATCAAGGGCATCAGAAAGAATACCCTCCATATAATAGCTACCCATCGTCATTAGTGGCAGGACATACAGATCTAGTGTGTGTTGCCTCATTGCTATTTAGTCTGCTCAAGTATTTTGAGGTGAAGGGCCTTGAGCAATAGTGTGAAGTCTCAGCCGAGTTGCACGAGGCTTTGTAAGGTCTGATGAGAAAGGACACCCACGCATCACTCTGGAGGGAGCAGATCAAACAAAGCATGGCAGGTGACAAAGAGAAAGAAAGAAATAAACAAATACGGTCTTGGTAACTATGCAGTGACAGAGCAGGAGGCATGAGAATGACGAGGGAAAGTCTGATGTATGGGAGAAAAAGCTTAAATCCATGCTGACCTTGGGAATCAGACTGCAGTTGTGTTAGAAATGGTGTGGTGGCTGTGGTGGGCTGGGACTGGGACTTCATTCCTCTGCCACTGTCTTCCAGTAAAACTCATTACCTCCTTTAGACCCTCAAAACATCTTTCTGTACAGGACTTTCCTAACAGAAATACCCCCTTGTGCTATACACGTGTAGGCATAGCGGGTCCATTGTTCTGGGAAGTGTCGGATGCTGTTGCACGGCACAGATGGATGGTGCATGCGCACTCAGCCTGGTGAGGTCAGGATCTGTCAGATTTAGCAGAAACACGCAGACCATCTGTGCAGCGTGTATACAGCAACGCAGGGCTCGCTTTCAGAAGTTTCAGGCGTGCTACGTAAGAGCTGTAGAGTTGTGCTGTACCAAGTCACTGGAAATATGTCTGGGATTTCTGGACTCCTAGCAGCTAGGCCAGGTGTTCTGAAATCATCTTCAAATTTCACCCAAAAAAAATTTCTGGATACAAACCCCAGATATTCTAGAAAAAAATAAGGTTTATTTTAGCTACAGTTTCTGGCAGTTATTTTGTGCTGGCCTTCAAATGTTAACTTCATTTATCCATCTCTGAAGTGTACATATTAATATCATGCCTTTACCTCGGTTGTGCCTATTTAGTCCATCAGTTATTTACAAAAGTGGATTGAGAAGTTTTAGAGGGAAGATATGTAGAAGCAGTTCAATACAAGCAATAAATGTTATATTTTTTGTCTTGTACAGGCAGGTGGAACAAAAGGATTCTGAGCCGGCAATTTGGCACTTGGTATTGTCAAATGAAAGCACACTCCGCTAGCACAGTATTGCTGGAGTGTGTATTTGCCAGAGTTGCTGCTTGAATGCTTGATTTGTTCCTGCTACAGTGTTAACTTTTATTGTCACAGTTTACAAATACATCCATCCTCTTCCAGCCTGTCACTGTCATTATTTCCTTCCACCCTTGGAAGAGAAAAACATCCTATTTTTTGAGTAGATCCCCATGGAAATCTTCCGTTGGCAGGGCTCTTACAAGCTTCGGCTCCTGGGGATAAAACACATAAAACACGAAGTCCTCAAAAATATTTGGTAAATCTAGCAGATGGAGCCCAAATGGAGAGGAATTACTGTCTCACAGGCAGGCCCGTTAGACTGGCTCTAACCACCATGCAAATCTAAGAGGTATAACCCGACAGTTGAGTTTGGCTTCTTTTCTCCAGTAATGCCACAGCTCTGTGGATGGGGTGATCGTAAATCACCAGTAATATCCATGGTCCTTTGGGATTCCTGGTACAAGGAAAAGATAGTAGAGTTAGGTGTGGATAAGAACAGAGGTGATTTTCAGTTTCTGTGCTGTTTTTTTAACCTTGCTTCTCAGAGAGACACGATAAAAGACTTGTCCAACAAAGCAAACAACTTCAAAATACTATATTCTGTTTGATACTTTTTTTTTTTGTCCCATGCCAATCAATCTGGTGGGCTAAACCCCACAAGAAATACCCACGTGGATGTTTTTTGTCTTTACATTTCAGCCACATAATCACAAAAGTTAATTCTTGAAAAGTTAAAGTCACTGAGTGGATGACACTCCTATTTGATTTAGGCTCTCTGAAAAGTTAATATTGCACACAAATATTAAATTAAGGCCAAAATGAATCTTGCAATCCAAAATGGCTGTTGAAATGCATGTTGATAGCCACCAGCTGGTTGATTGATTGATTTTTCTTGATGGAACTATGCTAGTATTTTATAGCTTAATCGACTATATAAAAATGCAATGAGCAATTACAGTTATATCTAACTGGTGAGGGTAAAGGCTGAGCAGAAACATAGTGACCTCACACCCAAACTTCCTGGTATTTCATGCCCACTGTTTCCTTGGGAAGGAAATGTGGAGCTGCAGACCTAGATAAAATCAGAGCGATTCTAGCAGATAGAATTGACTGATTGCCAGCAATAGATGCAAGAAAACTGAGCAAGCACAGTTGAGGCTTATGAGATCTCTCTGTCCTGAAAGCTGAGAGCAAAATTGATCTAATGATGTGGAATTTGCAGTCAGCAAAGGGTTAAGTGACAACACGGTAACAAGTATTTTTATGAGATAATGTAGTAAAATCTCCATTACTGCAGGTAGGCTTTCTATTTGTTTTTGTTCTCTTTCTGTCATTTCTCAGTGGAGTGGGTACACAATTGCTGAAGCCACCATTGACCTAAATGAGTCAATGCGGCGAGGAGCCACCCAAACAGTACTTTGGCTCTAGAACCAGTACAGGTAACTCAAGTGCGAGCCTCTCTGCTGGTTCTGACAAGGCATCTCTTCCCTTCTGCCCTGTGTCTATTACATACACTATAAAACCAGAAATACATGTATTCTAGAGCTTTGGATACAATGTTTTTTTTCTTTTTGCAGCAGTTTTCAGCCAAAACCTTTCCACTTTTCAGAAGCTTACAGATTAAAGGCTGCTGCTTCCAACAGGCAAATCAGTTTTCAGGGGGTTTGCTGCATGGGGCTTCTCAGGAGAGAATTAAAAAAAAGCCACACAGTTTTTAGCCAGGTGTCGGTACCGCAGTGTTCTTGAATAATAGTATGATGATAGTATTTGCAGCATGAAAATACAGACCAGATCCACAGCTAGTAGAATCTCACAGAGCTGTACTCTGCTAATGGAATTAGATCAGTTTATGCTGCTCAGTGATTAAATCCAGCTAAAATGCCATTAATTCCACATTGCTATAAATGAGAGTGTGCCGCTAGACCACTTATAAAAGTCTGGTTTCAGCCATGGGCTTGGTTCTGTCTTACTAGTTCATTTCAGCTTTGCTTCTCTTCTACCCCAACATCTGCACTGAGGGAAGCACGGTGCCTTCACTATGTCCCACCTGTGAGTCTTCTTGAGGGAGAGACACTCAGCTGGTGCGATTCAGCAATTCTGAAGGCACAGCACCAGTAAATTGGACATCCTTGCTTAGCAAGAATAAAATTAATAGGTGCATTATATTGGATTTTTTGTTTATTTCATGCCTCCAAATCAGGGCACTGAAAATCTATGTTGCTGTGATAATCGTTTTCTGAAAGAAATAAAAAAGTATTTTAATTGTTTTAATTTAATATGTGAGACTACAGAATGTTCAGCCTCACACTGCCGCTATAAAAAAAGACTCTGAATTTATATTAATTGGATCTAATCTAGGATTATTGTCTATGTAAAGGCAAATAAAACAAGTCGTCCAGTATACAAATGTCCTAAAGCACATGATTAATAAAAATATTTTTATTTTTATAATCCTTTGGTTTCTGAACAAATGCATAGTCTCAATAATACATACACAAAGGAAATCGTGTTAGAGAAAGTAGTAGCTATTTCACAGCAGTACTACAATATAACAATTCAGACTTAATGAAACATTTAAAATATGCTATTACTGATATTGTTCATTTAAATATGCTATTACTGATATTGTTTCATTATACTTTTTCTTGTACACTGTTTTCATGCTTAAGTGACCTCTAAATTGGACTATTGCAAATCACTGCTAATGGGTTTGCAATGAAATACTCGATACGGGTTTCTATTGGGATGAAATGTGGCTGAGAAGGTACGCTTGTCTCTGTTACACTTTACAAAGCCTTTTGGAAATCAGTAGTACATGCAGAGTTTCTTAAATTAGGGTCCCTGCTCCATTTCTAAGTAGCAAACTAAGAACAATGTCGAGTGGGAGAGGGGAGTGGGTATATTTGTTTTATGGAGAGATTCAACTCAGCTTTCTGCTGATGGATAAAAGGATGGAACAGGTTAGAGGGGAGAGCGCTGTTTCCGCAGCAGATATTGCAGCTGTTCTTAAAAGTTTAATGATGACTGTAATATGTATTACTAGAGACTATATTTATAGCACTGAATGTGTCCCATGATTTGCTATAAACATCGTCCTGTAATACTGGGGAGAAAAATCCCGTTGTTTTCCGCAAAGAAAAATATCACTTGCTAGTTACTGCAATTTAAACGTTCAGTCACTGACAATGTGGAGGTACAATATAATGTTTTATTGTAATTTATTAGCCTCCTTCTTTGGAATTGTAGCGAAACTCTGACTTGAATGCACTCTGGTGAGGCGCTGAAATGTCTTGACGTGCACTCTGAATTTCTGACAAACAGTATAAAACAAATAGCGAATGCAGCCATTAAACCTGTACGGCGGGATATCTCTTCAGCTTTTCATTCCCATAGAACAATTGGCCTTTTGACTTTTTTTAATTTTTTTAAAGAAAATGATGCCTTAGAAGGAAGTTTTGGTTGCTTCCATGCAGCTCCCTTGCCATGGAGCTGGAGATGGAAGGCAAAAGGTAGCCTTGCCTTTCTTAAACCTTACAGGAAGTTATTTTAAGGACGAGGGAAAAAAAAAAGGAAAGAAGAAAGCAGAGGCCTGTTGAGCAGTCATGCAGAGCCAGTGTCCTCCTCTCTTCCCCACCACCACTGCAGGAGCAGCAAGTCAGCAGCCTGGGCACCAGCCAAATCGGTGCCATCAACAGACGTATTGAGGTCTGGAAGAACTTGGGTGCATTAAGGCAAGGAAGAGCCACGCCCCTTCTGATAATCATTATAGTAAATTTTAATTATCAGGAGAGTCTGGTGCCCTGATAAACCTGAATTCAGTAGCCCACAGGAATGTGTGCTGCCCAGAATAAGTAAGTAGTAAATCCTCGATCTGAGTGGAAATATACCAGGAATTATCTTTGCTGTCACTGTAAGTTTATAAAGCATTTTACAAAGACATAGCAAGACATATTCCCTTACTCAAAGATCTTATAACCTGATATGAGATAAAAACAAGACAAGACAAGAAGCAACAGTTCAGGAGAGATCACTGATTATAAATAACGATAGAAATAATTGTCTGAAGAAACGCTTCAGCAAAGAATTCAAAGGAAGAGAGAGGGTGCCTGCATATGAGATCAGAAGGATAGTTCCAGGCACACATGGCTGAAAATCAAGAGAATGTGATTACAGGATTGGAAAGAGCAGAGGGACAAGAGGCAGGAGGGAACATGATGATGCTGAGCTACTAGAGGCAAAATTACACACAGCTCTGCAGTCACTCGTAAGCATAACTCTGCTGGATGTTAGCAAAATATCCACAGCAGCAACTCTTAAGAGAAGGGATGAGGACAGTTGAATTTGTAAGTGTTTCCACGATGAGGTAAGTGATAGGTGATTCAAACAGAGAGAAGGGGGCATAAGTGGTTTTTTGTTCTTTTTTTTTTTTTTTTTTTTGTTTAAATATTCTGCAGAAATAGATGTATGAAATAGATGTAATTTCACAAGCAACTCTAGTCAACCCACACAGGCAGTTTCCTAGAAGTGAAAACTCTGCATAAACATTTTGTCAATTCTACTTGCTGATCTAGGAAAAAAAAAAAAAATACCCTAAAAGGGAAAAATACTGTTTCTGTGCTCCATCAGATCAGGCTGTCTGTTGGAACAAATGAGAAGAACCCCCTCCAGTGATTAGAAGCTGCAAGTCCACCACCAAGCTAATGACAGTAATTATCATCTTGTGAGGGACCTTCGTTCGCTCCTCCAAGACAGCTAAATTAATCCATGGGCAAACAGAAGCCAATATTTGCTGGTCCCAGACTGGCTTCAGAAACGTGACCAAGTAATTGTCTGGTGTTTTACCCTGGGAAGCACATGGGATAACACACAGGTAATGTCCATCTGGAGATCTTACATAAATGGAGCTGTGCTTCACCTTGATCGACCAGTACAAAGAGAAAGGTCAGGACTGGTTTCTTATATGCCTGGAATGTCACAGGCTTTTTTCATGCTGGCATTTTATGTCAGGTATTTCTAATGGTTTAGTGAGAATTTGTAAAAATGACTTTAATATGGCTGTGCTGTGTGTGAACGTAACCAGCTGAGCGGGGAGGAGTGGCGGCGGTAGGGCTGCGTAGGCACAGGCAGGAAACTCTTGCCGCAAAGTCAGGCGTAAGCAGAGATGGTTTCTGAGTAAGTCGTTGGCTGATTCAAATTCCAGCTACAGGAGACAGACCTGCTGCTCTTCTCAAAATGGCAGAAGACAAATCCTCTTTTCTGCCAACACGTAGTTATTCTACAGGGATTATTTCAATCTGCCTCACTCCCCACCAAAAATTAAAAGGCAAACATGAATTCTTGCCTGTGACTGGTAAATTTATTCTCTCAGGAGCTACTGTTTACCTGAGGCAAGGTTTGCGTTTCTGTTTGTTTCACATTAAGTGTAAACATTAAATATTTTTCTTACATGCTATCTGGCCATACATAATTTACAGCATTTCAAATCCTGTTCCCCTCCTGAAGGAGAGTGCAAAGTCCTCTCTCCCTGTGAATGTCTTACAAGGTTGAAGATTTGCATTCTTTAATACACTTACTGAATTGTTGTAGGGTGATGTACAATTTCAGAATTCTCATCAGTGCAGAAAGCAAAGTTTATCTCCAAGTGTCAAAATAACATGTTCCTTTATTTTTGATCAGTGGAGTTCCCTTACTTTTGATCACTGTAAAACCTGAACATGGCATGCACATCGCAAGGATTCTGGGAACTATTAGCAGCTAAGCTTTTTTGGATTAACAGATTTCAAAAAATTACCTCCTTCTCTTTTGATCAGAAATGAAGAGTTGTTGAAAGGTAACAACTGTTACACTCGCTCCTATTTGGCAAAGGAGTTGTCTTGTTTTGTGGCAAAGCAGCATGTTACGAAACAACTAGTCAAAACTGTTACCCTGATTCAGGGGCTGACAGCATTTCTGTTCATTTCTCATCAGTGACCTTGTCTGAAGGAAAAACATGGTATATTCCTGATGATTTTTACCCAAGAGGTAAGAAACATTTTCAGCAATTGAATGTAAATTGTATAAAATCACAGCCTACACAGGCATTAAATTCCACACTCTGGCATTAGCAAAAAGCAGATTCTGGAAGGAGCACTTCTTTATTAGCGCTCACAATGCATGAAAAATAATTTTGATAATTTCTTACCGTGCTGATTCTATGACAGTAGAAATCTGAAATGAGCGTGGGTGTATATGTGTGTGAATGAGAAGTTTGGCACAGGAAGGCTTTACTGAAAGCACAAGTTGGCACAAAGGGTTTGCAAAGGCAGCTGGATATCGTCAGCTAAAAAATTCCTCTGGTGAGTCACAGGGGAATAAGAACCAGCTGACAAACCTGCTGTTGTGGCACAGGAGCCCCGGTGGGGCTTCCGTTACAGGGAAGGTTTTAGCTAGACCGAGATCAGATCTCACATCTCTCAAGTTTCAAGCCAATTCTTTAATTTCTAGGACATCCTATTTTCCCTCTCAGTTGCCTTTGTGAGGAAACAAACAAGATCCAAACTAACCTTTAAAAATCAAGCTTGTGTAGACACAACATCCAGACATATTTACGCAGAAGTGTCCCTCTCAGCATTTATACACTATTTAACACAAGTGAAACAATCCTGAGAGGCTTTTCGGGAGACGGCAAAACCAAATATGCAAGAGAAACCCAAGTCTAGAGGAAGGTGTTTATTTAACTCTGTCCAGGCTCTTGTCTCTCTCATATCTAAACTGAAATGGTTACAATTAACTTTGAAAAATTAAGAAATTACTAAGAACGACTGCAGAGACAGAACAATGGAAGTCTCTTCAAATATTCCTCCTTCAGGCAGGTTTGTAAAATAACCCAGTTTTTATCATGACTTCAGAGTGAGTACAAAGAACACAAATAGCGTAGTAAGATTGAAGTAAACTTAGCTAGGCTGTCATACCAAACCTCAAAGCCAAATAGAGCTTCTGTCCTGTGGAATTTTGTTACAAACAGCATTGATAGGCTAGTGCAGGGGTAAGACTGTGCAGAGGCACTCGAATGTGACAGGGCTTGGTTTTGTTCTGAGCGAGGGATGGTTGTGACCCAGGGTGAATTTCTGGCTAAAGCTACAAAGGGAATGGAGCTCTCGCAACTGAGGTGCCTCTTGAGCTTTTTGCATCCGTTTCCATCTAGAACTCAGACTGAGTCAGGAGAATGTGAATCTATTCAAGTTAAAATAACAGCCTCTCCAAATGAAAACATCTACGCTTGCCTAATTTCTAGTAAAACAGAAACAGAATGTTTGTTTCCTTCATAGCATCTCTGAAATATCAAATACTGAGTTACAAAATCAGGCAAATGCCCATTCATTCTTCAATCCCCCCAAAAAAGCCGATCCTGACAAAAAACAAGTAAAATCATGGTATTAATTCCTTACAGCATCGACTTATTCTGTCGCATTATTCAGGAAACAGTAACTTTTCAAGCTATACCCACAGTTACAGAAGAAGGACATGGAGAACATTATAACAGAGAGGAACCTAGGTGATTTATCAATTGCTGTAGAATCTTTAATCATATCTCCCCATAAAACAGCAGGTAAGTCTTCAGTTTAAAACTTTAGGCAGCTTCAGATGTTTTCCAACTCTCCATTCATTCTGTTTATTTATTTAACCATCCAGATATGCCATGAATCAGTGCTAACATCTTTTAATGTTACTTACCTGTTCTGAAAACAACTAGAGCCCATAAATCCACCTACAATCCAGTTATGCAGCCTCTGTTTAGTGTTCCTAATCAATGAATTCATCTTGACAATCCCTCAGTTAGGTGGGAAAGCACAGTAGCTAAGAATTGTTAAGCAACTTGTCCAAGATCATATAAAATCAAACCCATGTTGCCTAAGCTGGAACTGTTACTAGCATAAACCAATGCAATGTCAGTTAAAAATCAGGAGTGAATAGATATTTAAGAAACTCTGTCTGCCAGATAGTATCTGGAATTACTGTTGTATTTCATATTCACTGTTTTGTAATAATTATAGAAGCTTAAGAGTTTATCAATGTTAAAATTTCCAAAAATATAATCTATGGGTCAGAATACCTGGCTCGTTGCCAGGAGGCAAACTGCTGCTTTGCATCTCCTTTTATACCCACCTTACCAGGCACAGGCAGAAAAACACAGAAAAAGGGGATTAGCTACACCAGATACCACATGAGCACTACAGACTTCTGACCGAGTCATCTGTGTCTCAGTGATAGCACTCTTATTAATGTTTCCTAGGCAGGTAGAGATCTTTGCCTAGAGGTCTACTGCTCCTTACATTTCTTATTAATTACATTCTTAATTGAATATAAATTAAACAAATGCTGTGGTGATGCTGTGTTCCTTCTGACCTTCACATCTTTCTTGTTTTACTACTGTAGCTACAAATGTATAAAATTAGTTTCATTTGATTGGTACAATCTCCATGAAAACTAGTTTAAAACTTCAGGTTAAAAAAATCAAGCTAATTGTCTTGGAACCCAACAGGACGAAAACCCTGAGAATGTGTAGTTATTATAATGGATTTTTTTCTTTCCAGGGAGATTTTCCCTGTTTACTCTCATTGTTGTTTTTGGTTTTGGCTTTCTCTCCCCTCTCTTGAATTATCTATATTTATCTTTCATGGATTATTTCCCAAGGAATTTTTTGTCATTTCTTCTATATAAAGTGAACTTCAAGGTCTTCTGATGAAAAATCAAATCACAGTAAAAATGTTCCTGTACAATACATCCATAATAAATAAGCATTGATATTGTAAGCTTAAGAGAGAATTCATTAAGAATCAAATAACAAAAGAGAAACTCAGAAAATAAAATATGAAAAATTAATGGGCTTATTGTACAGGAAAGGAGAGCAAAGAGAATAAAACAAGAGAGCTTACTGTAGGCAAGTATGTTTAATGTTTATTTAAGTAAAGACAAAATGTAAAGAAAGTTAGATTAGTGGGTAGATGAAAAAGATATCCAATGAAGATAAGAAATAGGAAAATAATAATGTCTATTGAATTTTCACAAAATTTCAGATTTGTCTCATTTCCCTTTGTCATTTGTTTTCTCATTTAGAAAAGAAAATAGAATTAGCAATGATCAGAGGATCCATGTTAGAGTTCCCTGTAAGAAAAGAAAAAAAAAATAGTTGGATGACTTTAAAGAATTCAGATATATTTTACATGAAAAATTAAGAGACTCTGTAGGAGTCAAGATCAGAAAAATAGTATTCTTTCTGTTAGTATTTCAAGATTTTCACAAAGTCACAAATGTTTTCACTGCCAAAATACATCATTTGCTTAGCATTAGAGTAAGATGTTTCAGGTCTGCTAAATAACTGCCTCGTGAAACTCTAACCACTCAGCCTTTGGGGCTCAAAAATAAACACCGCTGTTTCATTTTGATGTGTACAAATATATAAACCAAAGCGGTGCTGTTTTCCTGGAAGTCTTCTCGGACAAGAAAAGACAGTGCGTTTGAAAATGGGCTCCCAACTTTCATACCGAAACACTTCATGAAAGCACACGGGACATGACAGAGCTGGCAGCACACATCACTGATGGGGCTGAGCTTAGGCCTGACAGAACAGCAGGGCTGCAAGGATGATCCGAGGGCTGGAGCACCTCCCATACGAGAGTTGGGGTTGTTCAGCCTGGAGAAGAGAAGGCTCCGAGGAGACCTTATAGAGACCTTCCAGTACCTGAAGGGGCTACAAGAAAGCTGGAGAGGGACTGTTCACAAAGGCTTGTGGGGATAGGATGAGGGGCAATAGGGATAAACTGGAGAGGAGCAGGTTTAGACTGGACATAAGGAGGAATTTCTTCACCATGAGAGTGGGGAGGCCCTGGCCCAGGTTTCCCAGGGAGGTTGTGGCTCCCTTGTGGCTCCCAAGGCCATGTTGGATGGGCCTTGGGCAGCCTGAGCCAGTGGGAGGTGTCCCTGCCCATGGCAGGGAGGTGGAACCAGATCATCTTTAAGGTCCCTTCCAACCCAAACCTTTCTAGGATTACAACTTAAGTTCCTGGATCTGTGTCAGGAAGACTGCTTGCAGGTTATTCGTTTGTGCAATTGACATATCTGCACAAGCAGGAATGCTAAATAAAGCTGATAAAAGGAGGTTCAATATATCTGTCTGTCTTCCAAACTATGGGAGTACAGCCTGCGGGTCAGGGCAGGAAAGGGCCATGTTGACCCTCCACGGGCCGGACAGTGCCTTGCGGCCCCAGCCCTCCTTTTGGGTTTAGGACAGCAAGAGAGGAGAAACATGGTTTTCAGGCTGTAACAGACTGAAAGACGAGGTTTACAAATTATATAGGTGTTTCACAGACACCTGGAAATTAAAGGACAATCTGCAAACGACATGCCTAAACCTTTGATTTCATATCAGTCCTCACAGCCAGAGATGCTTATCCCTTACAAGGGGACCTCGTGGTGACCCCTTCTCCTGTGGGTGCGAGGGGGCCAATCTGGGCACAAGATCTACACTAGGAATCACAGCTTGTTTAAATGCCCAGGCTGCCTCTACCTGACTGTCTGCTGGGGAACCCAACCGAACCTTTAGGTTTTGTGTCTTTTGAGTTTAGACTGTCTAACCTAAAAGGCGCTGCTTTAGGAAAAGCTTGCAATTAACACTGCTAACGTTGTGTCAGTACAGCCTGAGGGTGATGCTAATTAGCACTATGAAAAGGGTAGAAACCAAGCAAATTTCAGCATCTCTGTTGCTTCGAAGTTCTTTCAGGAGCCCATGTTAGCTGGAATATCAGTCAGGTATTGTATTGTCTAAGAGCAGCAAAGTCTTTCCCTAGCATGCTAATTTAAATATAGCACTAGCTGATTTACATATAAATCAAATAAATAACCCTGCTAAACGCAGCCAAAGCGCTCACATTTCTTTGATAATCAAGGCTTGAAAAAATGTTTTGACTTTTTTGTAAAACTAACTTTTTATTTTTAATCTCCTGGATGAGGATATTTATTGCTCATTTGTTTATAGACTAAATTGTTCACATCACTGTAAATAACTTCTGAAATGTTCTCTCAACTGTGCTAAGCTTTAATATAGCATAGTAATGAGTGGGATGTGCAACTTCTGCTTATCTACTCTATTTTGGACAATGCCAGTGGCTCATGTTTATTAAGGAAGTTGGCAGTGAAACTGAATCTCTGGTTTCCCCCAGCAGATAAACTGTGTCTGAGCTAGCATTCATGAGGATCTCGGAGAACTCATTTAAATACAGTGCCTAAGGCTACACATTTTTTCCTGGATTCCAGAACATCACATAAAGCTTTTACTTTTCTGATGTTCTTTTGGAACTGATGCTTATACATTACGAAGTCTGGCCGGGATTTTGTAGAAAGTATCAAGATCTTGTGTCTGAACTGTGCGTTCAGGTATTTTTGTATGTCGTTATCCCTATTGCAAGGAAGGTACTTTCTTTTTTTGGAAGACTTAAAGCAAAAGATAAGTTCCGTCTTGCCCATGTGTTTGTATTGCAAGGTTCTAGGGAACCTAAGCAAGTATTTTTCCTCCTTTGCCTGTGCCCGTAGATCTCAGCAATCACAAATTCATCGTGTCTCCTTCATGCCATACTAACCTATGGAGTTTCTTCACTTCATCCAAATATTTATTTTAAATATCAGTTCTTCATGATTCTCTAAATAAGCTCTGCTTTCCTGCAGTTAAAGGCAGAATCGCATTTGTTACCTCTTTAGGCTGTAGCCCTTATTTCATATTATCTCTATGCTCTATTTCAGATGTACTGAGAAGATCTGAATATGTTTGGATACCTTAGAACAGAAAAAAAGTTGAAAAATAAATTAGTAAGTCAGGTATTTGCCTATAAATGGCGTCAGTAGTTAATACTGCATGTGTTGCTATGCTTCTCTAGCTGTTATCTAAGCATCACATAAATCAAAACAAAATAGCCCTTGGAAAAGTGGCATTTTTCATTGCTACAGGAAATTTTGAAAGGGTGAAACCTTCCTGGAATATTCATGAGGTGGAGGTGCTTTTCAGTAAACACACCACATCAGGTTTTCTAAGGATAGCTGGTGGTTCTATCTCATTGGTGCCTATACCATTTTCTACATCTCTGAACAATCTATTTTACAAAACAAATTTTAGGTCTTGTATATACTGAACTACAGCAGATAAACAGATCTGCTCCTTTGAAAACCTGGATCATATTGGTTTAGGAAAGCAGAAAATTAAAAAATATGTTGCAAGGATTTTTTTTTTTTCAAATAAAATAAAAACAAAACAATACCCCAAAATGAAAGCAAAATCAACCTAGAAGATCAGAAAGTCCCGACTCTGAAAGACGCTCCTGTGAATGCACTACGTGGATGCCATGTGGGGTCTGAGGGCTCGCTGCTGCAGCG
Source organism: Cuculus canorus (assembly GCF_017976375.1). Lineage (NCBI taxonomy): Eukaryota > Metazoa > Chordata > Aves > Cuculiformes > Cuculidae > Cuculus > Cuculus canorus. The sequence goes on from NC_071413.1 coordinate 17,843,972, forward strand.
CCTGTCTTCCAGGCTGCTGATCTGCTGGAGAGACTCCAGAATCTTATCTTATGGGAGAGAGGTCTTGTCTCCTTCATCAGGTGCTCTGTGCAGCCTAAGAGAGGGTTATCACTTGCACTGTGGGACTGAAATAGCCAACAAGCTGAAGAAGGGAACCCGTTTTAGTCACTCAGCAGATACCCAACCGCAAGTTAAACCACTAAATATCAATCTACTCTGGGTCTTAGTCCTCTCTGAGAACTTCAGAAGTTCCCTGAAAGCAGAGACCCTGGTCCCTTTGAGCAGTATTGGTGTTTTGCTTTTAAAACACAGCGGAAGGAGATACCCAGTCTCTCTTTTGTGCCCAATAGCCAAGTGGTAAGAATGCTTGGCTTGTAAAAGGCAAGCCCAGATTCAATTCCCTCTTCTCTGAACTTCACACCTTCTTTTCTCTTTCAGGTGAGTGCCCCAAATGCAAAGCTATTCAGGCAGTGGGAAATGTTGTTGTTCTTTTAGAGCTGTACTTTTGGGCAGAAAAAAAGCCCAAAATTCACAAGGCCAGGAAGGATGGATGGTGTTTCAGGTGCTTGTTACATTTGGTCCCTGCTCCAAGACCTGTTTCTCCTTTCTGTTTTTTTAATGCAATTTCCATAGAATAGAAAAATCAGTTGTATTTTCTATAGAGGAGGAAGGTAAAACCCTACACCCAAATGAACTCCTAGGTGAACGAACTCCTCAGCCCTCCACTCATGGCTTGTACCTATCTAAATAGGCCCTAATTAATACACCAAGAGAAGAAGCTTGGAGCTTGAACAGCAGCAGCCAGATTTTCAAGAGGAGTGGAAACAGCCATTGGTTAGAAGCAGCTCTCTGTTTGGCAGTTGTAGGCAAGTTAAATAAGATATTTCCTGGAGAAGGGAGATATATAGAGTAGCATCTAGACTCTGGATCTCAGCTGAGCTATCAGCTTTGTCAAGAGTGATGCAATCTGGGGGCTTATTCAGGGGTGACTGTAAAGACTTAAGGTCAAACGGTATGATCCCCCTTGAAGTTTAGGTTTCTGTAGTTTGACAGCCTGATGGAGATTTCTGGACAGCTACTTTAGACCCAACTATTGTTTTGTATTTTATAGTTAATGCTCCTTCTAGGGAATCACAACTGATATGCAAGCACCTTAACTGTAAGCCTGGTCAAAGCCCTGAGTTTGAATGCTAGTGAGAGATGAACTGCTTTTCTAACACTGCCCTTGTACAAAACTTGACTAGCACACTATAACCTCTTTTAAAAAAAAAAAAAAGTGAAAAAACTTCTGGACAATTTATGATCTGTTCCCTGCCTGTCTGCTGGTTTTAGGTGCTGTGCTCTTCAGAACTCTGTGGAATTATGCCAGCTTGTATCTACAGCCAATGTCACTCAGAATTCAGTTGCATCTTTTTTAAGTGCAAAATGTCATTAGTTGTACCAGAAGCTGACATGAAGTCGCATTTCCACCTAATTGTCCTATCCTTTTGCTGACAGCTTGCTGTTGCCCTTCCGAAACCTTGTCAGTTGGAATTTTACTGAAAAAGTGCATTTGGTACCATTTTGAACCAGCATTTTCCTTGAAAACTATTGTTTGAGGAGCAAAGGAGGAAGGGGAGGTAGACCGGCTATTCTCTCCTACAAACAACAAGAGTGAAAGCATTTGCCATAAAATCAGCTTGATTCTTTGTCTCCCTCCATTATATTTTCTTCCCTAAAAAATATTAATACTCTTTCTTCCTAGAATCTTTGAAGTTTTTGAGTATGGCAAACTCTCATGCTGCCCATTCAGCTGCTATCAATTTCTCTCATATGGAAAGCTGCCTGTGTAAATAATTTCACTCTATTTTTGTTCAATGAAAACGTTATTTAAATAAACTTTATTCTCAAGCCCTGTTACATGTATTGCTGTTAGTATATCCTGTATTGCATACCAAGTTGACTATGAAAATAAATCAAGGAATACTTCCAGATAACTTCAAGTGATTAGAGAAATAAACTTGTGGTAAGAGCATCAGCCAAGATTATACTCATGATATTAATGTTTGGTTTTCAGAAAACTGATGGAGGCTATAAAATTGCTTCATACGCAGTGACTAGGTATTGTGTGACACCTTACTAGCCTGGAAGTGAAAAAAAATGAAGGTCATAAATGCAAGCCCATAAAATTATCTGATATGAATAATTAAGGATGAGCTTTTCACATCTTTGGATATAGATTTTCTTTTAAGACCTACTAAAATCCTGCCCTTTCCAGGTCTTTTCTTCCCAGATGCATGAGGAGTAAGCTTTTCTACCAGGTCATTTTCACAGGTATCAATTTCATGTTCAAGTGCAACCCAAAATTATTTTTGTGGCCCAAATTATGTAGTTTTTTTCACTACTACAGAAAAGATGCCTTTTTGCTTGCAATTTCTACCAATAAGAGCAAAGGCTGTCTGCAGTAGCAGTCTGAGGAATCAATTGATTTCTTTTCCAATGGGTCAGGTAATTAAATACTTCAGCTTTGCTGTCCACCTGAGCCTTGTATCTGATTGAAGAGTCTTTCTTTTTTAATTCCTTTCCAAGTTTCTGAGTTGAGCCGAACAGATGGCTTAAATCAAAGTTGGGAAAAGGCAAGAACTTGTTCTTACATGCCTGTTTCCAAAACATTTCTCATCTGTGCCTTACACACTTCCCATTCAAACTGTGTCTGAGAGGGACAAGCCAATCTGACAAGAGGACACAGACCCCAGGATGGTGAAGACCTCAGACAGGAGACTTGTACCCTAAAGCGATAACTTACCTTGTTGAAGTGAGGAGTCTAGCCTATGCTGAGACATAGGTTTAGTATTCTACATCAAATAGTTACCCACAATTGGTCATAAACACTTTTTCCTTAAAAAGGGACTAATGTCTTCCTTTACTGAGAAATAGCAGATACATTTGAAAATCTCACATTTGGACGTCATTGCCTTTGAAAGTAAATAACTATAAGGTCCAAGGAGACCTTATAGCAACCTTCCAATACATGAAGGGGGCCTACAAGAAAGCTGGAGAGGGGCGGGGTTAGACTAGACGTAGGGAGGGATTTCTTCAGTATGAGAGTGGTGAGGCCCCGGCCCAGGTTGCCCAGGGAAGCCGTGGCTGCCCCATCTCTGGAGGTGTTCAAGGCCAGGTTGGATGGGCCTTGGGCAGCCTGAGCCAGTGGGAAGTGTCCCTGCCCATGGCAGGGAGTTGGAACTGGATAATCTTTAAGGTCGCTTCCAACCCAAACTATTCTATGATTCTATGAAAATCAGCAAAACTTTAAATGGTTCCAACAGATTCCAAAAGATAGACTCCAAGTCATAGCTGATGATTTTAAATATGCTCAAATCCAGACCTATTTGAAGTAGAAGTAAATATGTCTGTCTGTTTTGCATGTTAAAGGCCAAAGGTATAAGGTCTGAACTTCTGAGAAGCAAATCTTGAAAGACTGAATTTTGGGTATGATTAAATGAGGTGGTAGTACCCTATAAAGGAGATTATTACAGTTACATTTCCATATTGCAAGTCCAGTGCACAGGATATAGAGAAAAATATGTAAAGAAATCTTTTTTAAAGTTTGGAAAAGAGGGTAAGTATAAAAGCTTCAGAAAATGGCCAAAAGAAAATTAGAAGGTAATTATCACTGTGTGGGAAAAGGAACAAATTAATTAGAGCATCAATAACAAGGACATGTGATGAACCAACAAAGAGCGTAAAAGTGTTGGATAAAGAAAGCGAGGTGACATTTTTGTAGATTAAGAGCATTTGTTATGGCGTAGGATACTGACAGAAGCTATCAGACTGGAAAGAGATCTGAAAATGCTAAAAGTAATAAACAGAGAAAAAAAATGTGAACATGTTACTATTTAATGTAAACCAGCTTGTATCAGTACCTTTATTAAATGAGGGAAGGGGAAATGAGACCAAGTGAAAGACTTGATAACGAAGGGAACTCCTAGATTTAGAACTGGAGGCACAGGGCCCTGAAAAGGACACAGAAAACAAAGGCTCAGTCATTAGAGATATGGAAAGATTGCAAAGCAGGAGACTGAGACTTTACTGCATTGCAGTACAGGCTACACAACTGTGAAAAGAATAAAGGGATAGCTGGAGAAAAGTGGCTTGATTCAGTGCCACAGGACTTAAGAGAACGTGAATTTAAACTGAAGAAGGGCTGTACTCTAAGGAATTAACAGAATTTCTTTTAAAAGATAAAGAGAGTGAAGAAAAAGAAGATAACACTCCCAGATAAATAAAAGGTAACACTCCCAGATAAATAAAACAACATTAGCTAATTTACACTGGCCTTCTCCCACCCTGATACTCGTAGTCCTTATGACTGAGGCAGCAGTGCACCTCTAAATGAAAGTATTTGCTTCTATCCGCTTCTACAGTTTTCACAGTAGCATTTTTCACCTACTAATATGCTTTACCTTGTGACTTATTAGTAGTACATCAGGCTGCTGAGAGGATTTCTACCTTTACCTGCTTACATCAGCCTTGCAAATAATCCTTTTCTCAGCCCTTGAGTTTGAGCCCCTGCTGCAAACCTGGGTGCCTAAAATTCTGTGTGAATTTTAGCGGAGTTGCTTCCCAGGTGGATGGTGAATGGTGAGAGGAATGCACAGCTGAGCTAAAACACTTGAGATATGAGTTTGCTCGTATGCAAACTGGGAGTTGTGGGTTCCTATTATTATTATGCCAGAGTGTTTTCCTTTGTGTTCGAATAACCAGTTATTTTAAAGCCATGAAGAGTTTACATCACTATTTTTCTTGCGTATCTTTGTTCTTAATTATATTTATGATTTTAACGCCTTGATAGCTTTATAATTGCGTATTCTCCTCTGTCAGATAAAGACTGAATCTCAGCTCCTCTAGGATTCTGTTGTTATTGTTGTTTTTATAGCTTTGCTCCAGTTAGGAGAATGATTTAATATTAAACATTAAAGTATTCCCTTTTTGTCTCTCAGAGATAGGCATTTGAATGCTCCATAAGAGGCATCATGTCTGTATGGTGAAGTGGTGACTTGCTCCTGCATTAACAGATGGGGTGCTGACAAGTTAGAATTTGGGACCAAAGGTGGCATTAGTAAAAGATGTATGCATAGAAAATGCTGTTTCTACACACAGTGTTTGTGTGCAAGAGAAAGCAAATCCTGCACTGTTGTGCACTGAATGATGTCTCCTAAAGGAATTAGACTGGCACCTTCTGAGAGCATGGTGGCTATCCATGAGTGCGAAAAGAAGAGGTTGCTGAAGACATCCTAAAGCTTAAAGTTCATAACCCTCTGACTAATGCCTCTCTTGAATGTTTGAAGGTCTGAGTGCTAGGCCACGATTTCTTAGAATGCAGTACATATATTTAAGGTTATGTGTGCATATGCACTTTTCCTCCAAAACATCCCAAAGCATCTAAGAGGAAAATTGAGAATATCCTCCTTATCACAGTAATGTTGACAGCTCAATTTTAGGAAGTGCCCTTCTGAAGTCCTTCGTAAGAACCACCACATCTGGAAAGCATTCAAACTCTACAATACAGAAGGACTGAGCCTGATTGTGTCTTAATTTATGCAGGTTTGGCACTCGCTGTATCTCGTGAGTGATTAAGTCTATTTGTTTGATACTTGTATGAAAGGAGAAGTACTTACACAAAGTCAGATATTAAACATACTGTTAAATCTTTCAATATCTTTTCCACTGGTAAATGTCTACATAATATTATTACATGATTTGTTTACAACACATTTGTGCTTCTGTGATTGTTTGGAACAAGCAAGACTCTTCAGTAATGTATGGACTGCTTACAAAGGCTTGTAGTGACAGGACGAGGGGCAATGGGTATAAACTGGAGAGAAGCAGACTTAGACTACACATAAGGAGGAATTTCTTCACGATGAGAGTGGTGAGGAGCTGGCACAGGTTGTCCAGGGACATGGTGTCTGCCCCATCCCTGGAGGTGTTCAAGGCCAGGTTGGATGGGCCTTGGGCAGCCTGAGCCAGTGGGAGGTGTCCCTGCCCATGGCGGGGGGTTGGAACCGGATGATCTTTAAGGTCCTTTCCGACCCAAATGATTCTATGATTCTATGACTCTATATCCTGAAGCAATTCGATTGCTGTATCTTTAGGTAGCTTTATCTGATTTGGCTATGTTTTCTCTCAGAGTCATCCTAAAGAATCAGGTTTACAGTGATTCAAACTTTTGTAAAAGTCACCTTTAAGATGAGCCATACATATTTATTTATTTAAGGCTTTTCTCATTGATCAGCCTTTCCAAGGCCTCAGTCCTGAATGCCCTTTCAGCATGTCAATACTGTTTTTTTTTTGAACTGAGACACTGTAATAGGGCTTTCCAAACACTGAATAATTCCAATGACTCTGTAAAAGAAGTATTACCTTCCTGCTCTGCACTCACACAGTAAGATACATGCACTTGAAAGCAGTAAAAATAAATCTTTAGAAAATTCTGTAAGGTATCATACCTACAATTTCACTATGTTTTAATTTAATTTGCATCTTTAATGTCTCTTACCTATTTCACCTATCTGCAATCTTAATATCTACTTCATATCTATAATCTTAAAACCTTCCAAATATCTGTAGGAGTAAAAATAACCTCTAAACACAATAAAGAATTTTGTTTCGTGATAGAAGTTTGCTAAAGAATGGCAGCAATAGGTTTTTCGCCTTCTCCAAACAGCATCCATTCTTCTGTCGACACAGCATGTGCTACCCTCTCTCCCTCTGCTTTAATTCTGATTCCATCAAAAATCAGAATCCTGTGACTGATGTTCAAAATGAGCTGAGGTGATATTGAGGTTTTGAACTTTATCTGAGCATGTCACTCACTTGAAGGCATTCCAGACCTCAAATGGCTCAGTGCCATTCTTCAGAAATGAGACAGGAACAAGTATTGATTTTTTTTTTTCTTTTAAACTGAGTACCTAATGAGCAAATGAAGATATGGTTGGTCCTGGATTTATTAGGTGATCTGAAAGAAGCTTCTCTGAGTTCAAATGTATGGACAACAGTTTATTGCAATTCTACTTTATTTTTCTTCTTTTTTTTTTTTTTTGTAAGGGAGATTTTTTTTCTATGACACTACTGAGATTTGCAGCACATATCAGATCAATTATACCATATTGCATTTCCATAGAAAACTGAAAGCTCTTGCTCGGTAAAAATATATTATTTGGATCTGACAAGAGACTGTTATGGTACTACAGCATATTCTTGTTGGTACTTCAGAAAGTAAACAAAATTAAAAGCTACTGGGAAAAGAGAATACATTGCTCCCTGAAGGAACAAGTGTTTCTTCAAGCTGAAAATTACAGATTATAAGAAAAGCCATGTACTTTCTCAAAAAAAGTGAGGTGTCTCAAATCTGCTGAAGTTCACTGAGGTAAATATATTGAATAGACAACTGAATCCAATGAACAGCTGTCAGGTAAATGTATCCTACCTTAACAAAAAAATTGGTAGTGTGCAATCTGCACACTATCTTTGGATCAGCTAAGGAATCCTCGAAAAACTGTAACAAATGTAGGTATAAAAAGATGCAAACTTGCTGTAAGCAGGGAGGTTTTAAAGCTTTTGGCAGTTTATGATGCTGCCACAGACGAAGGGATGGGGCCTGACCAGGTCTAGATCCTACCGGCCACAGAAAGGAGAGGATTTTCCAGGAACCATGTGAGGGGCAGACAGGCAGAGGCCAAACCTCTGAGCCCCAGGCTCGTTCTGCTGGGACCAGCACAGATGGGTGACAGAAAAGTGCTTTCGCTGGGAGGGATCGCATCTCTTCTCTCTCCACTTTCTGGTTACCAACTGCTGCAGCCGTAAGAAGGCTGTAACAAGCCCAGTTTTCAGGGGTGAAAGTGTGGGTAAAGCAGGCAGAAAGACAACGTCTGCTTTGCTGTGTGGGAAGCCTGTTGTCGCAGTTAATGGTCTGTTCTGTCTGTCTGCGCACAGAACTGTTCTGGTCCTGTTTAAATTGAGGAAAACCTGAATGAAACCTTTTAAGTCCATGGATTTTCAAAAGGAAAATTTATCTGCAGATTTAACATAGAAGTGTGTTTATTTAACACAGAATTGTGTTAATAACTCATATATTTTTCTGAGTTCATTGAGAACTGAACCTACCTACATTTTGATGCTTCTTCTAAATCTACCCTGGAACAGTATATAGGATTAAATCCTTAAAGGATAGTTCATAAATAAATAACTTCATCGTGCTTTGAGAACGTAAATGGTCTTGGGGCACTGTTCTTTGAATCGATCATTGTGTTTTCCTTCCTTTTCTGATCTACAAAGATTACCAGTTTATTTTAAACATCCATAAAACTGTTCACCAGCTGTATGTTTCCAGAGTTAATGTAACAGAACTCAGATTGCCTCTTTCAAACTTGTAGCACTAATGATAATTGATATTATTGATTCTGGTCATCAATGCTCATTCTTTAAAAGAAAGACATGCTTTACATATGATGTTTTAATGCCTTATTGCTTGAATGAGGGCAATATAGCTCTTAATTTGAGAGAAAAATATATGGAGAATACGGTTCCATCTCACCGTATCATCTCATCTCCACTTACTTGTGGTTTTCTCAGTCCCTGTGTCCTGTGTTCCTTCTCAGACACAGCTTCCTCGTAGCACAGAACCCCATCCCCATAGTAAGTGCAGTTTGCTCTGGCATGAAGAACTGCTGTAAGAATCCCAGCGCTATGGAAGTGAGCACAGCTCAGGGCTAAGTTTTTATTAAAGAAAACTCCCACAACTGCTGTGTGTGTTCCTGGAAGGTTTCCCCGTGGGCTGCACCAGGACTTAGTTACAAGTGGTGCAGTACAGTGTTGAGGGAAAAGGTCTTGCCTAGTGACTCTGCTGCCGGTGGTCCTTACTAATTAATACAGGAGTAGTATACCCTGTCTGCCATTTCCACAACCCCATTTCCTCCAGGCACCCCTCCTTCATCAAGCCAGACTAATTTTTGCAGGCTGAACTTTTTTAAGAAATTGTTTGAAAAAGCAAAGTAGTTTTACTCTCAAAATATGCAGTGAGAGCTTGCAATTCACGCCAGCATTTGGGCATGTGAAGACATAAAACAAGAATTAGGGAAAAGCCAAACCATGTATGTGAGTGGATTTTTTTGTATATTTCAGAGGAAGGTCTTTTTCATATTTGAATTTTGAAAGTGGCTGAAATGCTGTAAAAGCACAGTGGCACCTGGTTATTTGTCTTAATTGAAAGAACCAAAGAATTATTACCATTCATCTTCAGAATGTGAAGTGTGTCAGGCTCTGACATGATGATGTAACAAATGATATATTGTAATGCAGCTGCATGAAAAGAAAACACTCCATTTGTACAGCATACAGTACTTTCAGCCACCACTGAAAGACCTATCTTTAAGAAAAGTATGATGGATATTAGCGTGAATAATCCACAATCATATTGCAGTTTCAATGATCTGTTTATGTCTGCCTCCCTGCAGCATTAATGATTAAATGTAGTAAATCAATGCATAACAATTAGCTTGGGATTACAGAATCCATCCGAATGCCAAGCAATAAGTCTTTATGTTTAGATGGAAATTCTACTGCCATCCACTTATTATAAGAGTCTCTCTGAGAATCTGATCTAATGTAATATGTTGTCCAGAGTATGTATAATAATCTAAATAGCATTGCTAAAATTAGATTTGTAGCGTTGATGAGTTGAGTGCATTTCCAGCAACAAATTTTTTATGAAGATTGTTTATTACTAACATTGGCTTATATTCAGCTCTAAGTACTTGATAAAAACTCCTGGTGTAAAAAAAACTTGTAATCACTCATTCATCAGAAATTCTTTATTACTTCATTTTTTTTTTGAAAGAAAATATGTCATGTGTGTCTATCAGTTGATCAAATAATAATGTGAAAATCTTAATCACGGTAAACACATTCTGAGAATATCAATTTAGGACCAGACCTATCGTTTTTTACTGACGTGAGCTGGCCTTTCAAAGCCAGTGTGATAATTTCCATGTAAAGACTGTCCCTCTCACAGGCTTTGATGGCCCGATCCTGCGAATGAGCATAGGGTAATTTTTTGATGCACCTGTCTAGTTAGCCTAATCTCATAAGACTAAACTTAAAGCTAAATAATCTTGAAAATTCAGCCTTTATACTGGATTTTTGCTGGTATTTTTTTCCCATTTCCTCTTGGGCCTTTCTAGCAGCATAAACCAGATAGCTTGTCTGACTCTAAATACACCAAGATCCACCCTGCCAGTAAGAAAGAAAACATGAACGGCGTAGCTGAAGCAGGGAAACAAACACAGATCAGGAGAGCATTAACTGTCCTCCTCCTAAGCCCCAGTTTCACACTGTGTTCGCCCTATAGTCGGTCAGATCAAGGCTTAGCAAAGCAGTGCTGGGAGTTAATGCTCTTGTAAAGCACAGGTGTGTCTAGCAGCATCTTTTCCTCACTGGGCTGATTTAAGGGTAGATGGCAGTACTGAGAAGTCGTAGAGAATGTTTGCTGCAAAGCCCCTGCAATGCCATCTTGAAAGGCAGACAATGAATGTACTCTCAGACACAGCAGGTTACAACTGGATCCTTTCAAACCACGGAATACAGATATGCAGACCTTTCCAATCTTTATAGCTTTTACCTTTCCAGAGGGAGCATTACGCTTGTGAAACCCTTATAGTATTTTTAGGCCCTCCTTTCCCAGTAAAGTTTCCACAGTAGGGTAGAAAAAGGCTATCAGTGCTCCAAATGTGTGTTTCTGGGCATACAAATCTGTTATTTCTCCTGGACCAACTATGCCTACTGAATCCTGCATGGATAATCCAAATGTAAAAATATACAAATATTGGCAGCCAATAGGGGGCTTTTCATCTCAAGCAAGAAAACAGAAGCAATTCTGATAGCTTTTCCAGGAGATGCCTGGTGGGGCTTATTTGCCAAAGTTTGAGTCTGTAATAAACAGCCTACTGTTTCTATTTTGAAGTCTTCGTATTTAACATTCGTTGATGGATTGCCACATACAGAATGTGTATAAACAAGGCGATGAGAAGAGGCTTACACATGGATGCCACGAAGACAGACTGTTTATAAGTACTCGTCTTGTTTAGAAATCTTCCTCAAGTTCTATACTTTGTGAAATAACTCAGTCAATGAAACACAGTTTATCATTGGATGCTATACGGGGACAACACACCAGTGGGGAAGACAAAAACTGTTTTAACACCACCTGTTTTGTAGAAAGGAATGGTTGCTTTAGAGTATCCTGGTGTTTTCAGTGAAATTCAAGTTGGAAGCATTCATGACAACTTTCCTCTCCTTGGAATTTTCGTATCATAGAATCATAGAATGGTTTGGGTTGGAAGGAATCTTAAAGATCGTCTAGTTCCAACCCCCTGCCATGGGCAGGGACACCTCCCACTGGATCAGGCTGCCTAGGGTCACATCCAGCCTGGCCCTGGACACCTCCAGTGATGGGACAGCCACAGCTTCTCTAGGCAACTAAAGAAGTGCCTCACCAGTGCCAGTGTTCCAGTTCCTCTGCCTCACCACTCTCATCATGAAGAAGTTCCTCCTTATGTCTAGTTTAAATCTGTCCCTCTCCAGTTTATATCCGTTGTCCCTAGTCGTGTCACTACAAGCCTTTTTAAAAAGTTCCTCCCCTTCTCGTAGCCCTCTTCAGGTACCAGAAGGTCACTGTAAGGTCTCCTCTGAGTCTTCTCCAGGCTGAACAACGCCAACTCTCTCAGCCTGTCCTCGGATGGGAGGTGCTACAGCCCTCTGATCATCCTTGTAGCATCCTCTGGACCCGTTCCAACAGCTCCATATCCTTCTTATGTTGAGGATTCCAGAACTGGGCACAATACTCCAGATGAGGTCTCACAAGAGAGGAACAGAAGGGCAGAATCCCCTCTCTCCCTGCTGACCACGCTGCTTTTGATGCAGCCCAGGACACGGTTGGCCTTCTGGGCTGCGAGCGCACATTGCCAGTTCATGTCGAGCTTCTTGTCAATGAGCACCCCAAGTCCTTCTCTGCAGGGCTGCTCTCAATCACATCATCCCTCATCCTGTACTGAAATTGTGAAGTCCTTCCATTGTTTTCTTCTGGTAGGAAGGGCTTCAACACAGTACCATTGTATTTAGTCAAGCATCACTGTTTTAGGTTTTGGTCAGAGCTGACTTACATTCCAACCTGATATAAGGGATCATGGATTTTCTTGTATGTATAGATACAGACATGGTACCTATGCAATGGTAAAAAGCAACAGCGTGAGAAAAAGATTTCATGGAACCAATCTAGGACTTGCTATGGATAAAGTGACACAAATGTTCACAGGGTTTCAGGAGGAAAGACCCTTGGCAGCAGACTGGTTTCAGATAATAATAGTGGTGGTAATAAGGGGAGGAAGTTGGAAGTATATGAAGATTAGTGTTTAAAACTTAAAAAAGTACTTTTAATGTTGAGAAATTTCTGCTTTGAAAATATTTTTAGACGTTTGTAAATGGTTCTAGTGGCTTTTAATGAGTTTGACACAAACCAAACCCATACATTTCGGTCTCTGAATTAAAAAAAAAAAAAAGTTTATCTGTTTTAAGTTTGACCTCTGAGTACAAAGTCTACTCTTTCCGTACTTTTCACGTGTGATATGTTTCAGTATTTCCGGAAGAGCTCCAGAACAGCCGTGCTCACAATCAGGGAGTCGGGACATGCACTGTGACTATGTGTATTATGGGTTGATTTTCCGAAAATCCTGGAAATATTGCAGAGCAGCAGTTCTTAAGCAGAGCATTTACTAAGTTTTAGGCACATGATGGTACCTGCAACTTACTCTTAATTTTTATTACACCTGCTAAATTATACTAAAAGGTGAAATATGTTAAATGCCTCTTTAATAACTTTTCTTGCACGAGCAGCATGCACAGCAGAGAATGACAGTTTGAACACATGCCAGTATAAGCATATGGGTTGTTAGTGGTGGGAACTTAAAATGCTTTAGGCAGCTTCATTTCTCCAAGAATGATACACAGAAAATCAGTTTTCTCCTTGAGGATGAACTTTGAAAAGTAATAGATAGGCAGACATTTTCCAACACAGAACTTCTCTAACACTGTAACGTCCCAAATTAATATTTGAGTCAGAATAATGGAACTCAATAAAATCAGTTCATACAACCTGTATTTTCTTACCTCTGGGTAAAAATGATTGTTTCTTATTTGTGTCTTCTTTCTAGTCCCTACTGCTAATGCGCCAATTTTTCTTCAGCAGTCCTGTAATGTACCACACAGACTCTTCTGGTAGCTTATTTAACAGAATGGGATCTTGTAGCTCTCTCAGCTTTCTAATAACTTTGCTTTTTTAAGACTTCAATTCCTAAATCTCTTTCAACTTCTCAGTTACACCAGCAATGTAATGAAGGCTTGCCTCTTAAAGCATAGCATGTGCCTGTGTTCGAATGTGACCTCATGTGTATGAGGAGGTAGATGGAAGGGGTATTGATTCATGGGGGGGTTGTGAGTCAGATAAAGCACTTCAAGAGAAGACGCCCATCTCCTCTGCCAGCACAAGGCTGCTGGTCTCCATGCCTGTTCCCAGTGAGATTAATAGCAAAATCGCCCCGATCTTCAAATACTGCAATGATAGTGTAGTCTTGAAAAGTAGTTATAACTAAGTTATAACTATAAGTTCTGGAATCCTCAATGTAAGAAGGATATGGAGGTGCTGGAACCGGTCCAGAAGAGGGCTAGAAAGATGATCAGAGGGCTGGAACAACTTCTGTACAAGGACAGGCTGAGACAGTTGGGGTCGTTCAGCCTGGGGGAGAGAAAGCTCTGAGGAGACCTTATAGTGACCTTCCAGTACCTGAAGGGGCTACAAGAAAGCTGGAGAGGGGCTGTTTACAAAGGCTTATGGAGATAGGACAAGGGGCAATAGGGATAAACTGGAGAGGGGCAGATTTAGACTAGACAGAAGGAGGAATTTCTTCAGTATGAGGGTGGTGAGGCCCTGGCCCAGGTTGCCCAGGGAAGCTGTGGCTGCCCCATCCCTGGAGGTGTTCCAGGGTCGGGTTGGATGGGCCTTGGGCAGCCTGAGCCAGTGGGAGGTGTCCCTGCCCATAGCAGGGGGTTGGAACTGGATGATCTTTAAGGTCCCTTCCAACCCAAACTATTTTATGATTCTAACCTTGCTGAGAAACGTCCATTCTTTCTGTTCACCCTACTGTTGTCCATAAGAAAGGTAATGAACCAATAAACTCTGGCCTACCTGAAGTCATTGGCAAAATTCACTGGTGGTGGTTGGTCGGGAATGTTGGTTTTGGTCAGCTCTGTTGGTTGGTCTGGAATGTTGATTTTGGTCGGCTCTGTTGGTTGGTCTGGAATGTTGGTTTTGGTCAGCTCTGTTGGTTGGTCTGGAATGTTGGTTTTGGTAACCCCCCCTTAGTGCATAAAACTCAGTACATTAACTTTTACGGAAAATCACATATTTATCTAGTTCCTTTCAAATACAACCTACATATTGGCAATCTATGTACTGCTGTTTGTGTCTCAGTGTCCATAAATAAATTTCAATACGGTCTTGATCTTTTGAAAGTTGACTGCAACTGGTATCATCCAGTTCTTGGGAGAAAATCACCTGTAATTCACCTTTACTAATCACTTTACATACTGTTTCAGCAACAGCGGGTTAATGTAGTGGATGTACATGTTATTAATTACAGAACTGGAGAACATCCTCCAGCTGAAATTAATTAATTATGTTCTTTTGGGTGGGAGAAGTCTGCTGCGGCAGTTGAGATGTAGGGTCATGGATCCCTGCATCAGTTTTATAGTTGATTGTATTAGATGTGACAAGCTTTGCACTGCAGCTAGAGTTTTCTTCATACAACAATGATACTGCTCTTCTCCTATTTTTAGTGCAACCTACTAGAATTAAGAGTCTTTTTCAATGATTTTTCTCGTTTCTTCGTATGCCTGGACTTTCCTTTTGCAATTATAGTGTATTTCTGAATCTTTTTCACAGCAATTCTGCAATAAACCCCTTTACTGATACTTTTCACTTTACTAGGAAATATTAACAGTTCAAACATTAAGTCAAATGTGTGCTCACGGGGCAGTTACTGTTTTTTTCATGGTTTCCAGTGTATGCTGATCCTCATTGCCCAGTACTTGTACCTATACTGAGTTCTTTCATATTCCAGGGTTCTGTGTGATTATAAATAGCCAACAATGTATTGTATTATTCAAAGTGACAAAGGTCTGTGAAGGTGGTTAAGACATAATTAGCAGAATGGTTTAAAGCTTTAGGACTGGAGGGTTGCAAACAGAAAATGAAGAAAATTAAGAACAGGAAAAGCTGCTTTTCTCAAATATCCCACTAAAATAAACCAATCAAAAATGAAGACATAGAAGAATGGGTTTTTAATTTTTTTTTGTGATGAAAGAAATTAAAAAAAAAGTTTGCTCACTTGCTTTAAACAATTAAACACAGCATCCTATGGCTTTTCTCCATAGGTTTTGCTTTTCTCTAATCCTTCTGATTTAGAAAGCAACACAACTAAAATATAGTAGGAAAAGACCTATAATTAGGACTTAAGAATGTAATAGTAGAAAACCAAAAATAGTTCATTCTACTAAATTTAAAGGAATGAGCTATACTTGTATAACAGCTCTACACTGGAACTGTATAAGGGGTTGTTCCAGTGTAATTATCCAAATATAAAATTGCACTCTAGTCAAAAAGTTAGGGCAAAAAGCAGTGTGCAGACAAGGCTGGTATTTCAGTGAGCTGGGCTATTTTTCTGTCATCCAGTATACCCAAACATCAAACAAAACCTAAGCAATTATATACACTAATCCTTCCCAATGTGAAGTTGCAGCCCAATGTGAATTCAAAAGCACCAAGTTGCAAATCCTTCAAAAAGAGCATTTACAACTTATAATGGAAACTCCAACAGAGTTCTAACAGTAATAGTGTGACTACTGCCGCGATTATTCTTTATTGCCATGGCATTTACTGCTGAAATAGTGGTGGGCAGATCCTAACATTCTCAAAATTAATGTGCAGTAACATCCTCATGTGAAGTACTGCCCAAGGTATGGTGTTTTGAAATGTAATATATCAAAATTATGATACTTCTCCATTTAAGTTGTTCTGGTCACTCACTTCATACAATTGCCGCTTCAAAGGTACTTTTCATAATTTCAGAATAAATATATATGAAATAGGAGAATCTGAAAAGCATTTGGATTCTGACTAATATTAATGAGGACTTGGAAAATGCCAACCTATCTCCAGTAGAGCAGCTTTATAGCTGAGATGGTAGAGTGTTCTCTTGTAATGATTAATTTCCCCTTGTGAGCAATGCACTTATGGCCCAAATCAGTTACTCCATGTTTAGAACTCATATTGCTTTCTGTCAAAATTCTGCCTGGAAAACAAAAATGTTGAGTCTGTCAGCAATGGCTTGATGGAAAGTAAAAAGCAGATTATGAACAACAATGAAAAGGAGGCATTGTATCTAAGAGAGAGTTCATAAACTCCATCCTGCTAGATTTCCTCCATTTTAATACAAAAGAAATCATATAGCTGTTAGTTCAGTTTCTCTTATGTGTTTATACACATCTGGGCTGGTAGTGATCTATAGCCTATAATTAAAAAATAAAATCCTATGTTTTAAAGTTTGTTCAGACCATGATGCTTAAAATGCTGTAAAAATGCAGCGTTACTGCCAGAAATGGAGAAGTGCTGCGTTATTTAGTGTTAATATTAAAAATGTTTAATATCTAACCTGTATTCTTGTATTGTAACACATATTGAGGGGCAATGAGAATCTTATAATTTTGTATCTTTTATTTGCAATAGTTACCCTACTACCAGACTAAAGAAATCTGTCAAAACAAAAAGAAAGCAGAAATTCTAAGAGATGTGATAGGGTTAGGTGAAAAAAGGGTTGCTATCTGCCTTCACACCGTAACTCAGGAGGGAGGGACAAAGAGCAGACTAGGAAGTGGCAACAGCAGAAGGAAGACCTCAAGCAAACAAGGAGGAAGGGACACAGACATCATAGAATAGTCTGCGTTGGAAAGGACCTCATAGCCCATGCAGTTCCACCCCCTGCCATGGGCAGGGACACCTGCCACTGGCTCAGGCTGCCCAAGGCCCATCCAGCCTGGCCTTGAACACCTCCAGGGATGGGGCAGCCACAGCTTCCCTGGGCAACCTGGGCCAGGGCCTCACTGCTCTCATTGTGAAGAAATTCCTCCCTATGTCCAGTCTCAATTTGCCCTTCTCCAGTTTATAACCATTGCCCCTCTTCCTATCACTTTGTAAACAGTTCCTCCCCAGCTTTCTTGTATCCCCTTCAGGTACTGGAATGTTGCTTCCCATAATACATGTGGAAACAGTGTGAAATAGCCTATTTTACAGCAAAGGTGCAAGGTAACAGTAAATGTAAAGAAAAATTTGAAGCTTTATGCAGGTCCCAGGGACAATTCTTTCAATGTTGCTACTTAACATAATATTTATGTTGCAATCTCACTCTAACAGGAACCACACTTCTTTTATTACAAGGGCAATATATATAATATAAATGCAATATATAGAGAGGTATGTAGCATAAAGATTAAGGTGAGCTTTAACAGCAGGTTTTCTGGTTACAACTGGTACCTGATGATCCGTTATAAATAAGAGGCAAAAGGAACATATGTTTTTTCAAGTTGATGTTGAAGTTGAAGTTCTGACCACCCTCATTTTTTATTTCAGTCTAAAATTCCTTTATTCAGACGGGTATTTCCCTTCAGTCAAACATAGTTGGGGCTCACACCATCTACCTTCAGGCCCCACCAGTCCCGGTGCCAGGGCAGAAGGGCGCGATCCCCTCTGTTGCTAACAGGGGAGGTGTCCTTCAGCAGAACCCGTCTTCCTCCTCCACTGACTGTACAGAACCCCTCCAGACCTACAGGCCTACAGGCTGGGTTTGGTTTTGGCTTTTTGTTTTCCTCAGAGCTGATTTTTTGGCCTAAAATCTAAACCAAACAAACAAGTATAATACTACCACCACCTCCAGTTCTTTCAGCGACTCTTTCAGTACACATTATACTCCCAGACACCACAGGAATCACTAAACCAGGGCCTTGTTCAAACAAAATTCTAATGGCTTTACAGAGAAAAGCCTTTTACCCTGTGGGCTTGCTCCATATATTTTTTATTTTGATTTTTTTTTCCAACCAGCTGGTTTATTTTAATTAATTCTTATCACAGAGACATCTTTGTCATAAAGTACTTCTAGAACAGATGAGCACAATTGTATAAGTGCTTTTGTTTACAGGATTGCTAAAAGAATTACTGTTTCACAGGGGAAGTGCTGTTGTAATTTTCTTTAGTTTTTCCAACATCCTTGACATTTAAAGACAGTTTTAATAGTATTATTATTGAATGGCAAAAAAAGAAGGGTGTTGGATTTGTATTGATTTTACATGTGTGCTTGCACTCAGAAAGATGGCATTTCAAAACCTTTTCTAAATATAAGTTTTCTCTTTTATAGTAAACAATACAGAATACATTCTATCAATGCCAGTGTTTGACTACAGAAGGAAAAATGTTACCTTGCATCACAAAATACTAAAGAATTTAAGAATATATTTGCCTTCCATTTCTCTCTATGGACTCCAAACTGTGATGCCACAGAGTTCAGAGAATCTGACTATAAAAGCAGTGCGTCTTTAACAACAAGAATAACCTTTGTACTGAAGGTTATCAATTTCTTTTGCAATGCAGTGCATAAAAATAGCAAAAAGATAACTGAAGTTTTTAACTTCTTGTCACACTAAGTCAAAACTATGCAAAGTTTTGATAGGTAGAAACAACAATTCACAGCGATCACTGGAAAAAACCTAACTCAACAGAATGATGTTCAAGGGAGTCTGCACATATGTTCTGTAGGTTTCATTATAAACCAGTTGTTTTTATGTGAGAAGCTGCCCTGCCCTGACCTACAGGTACCCAAGACTTTCTTGATCTAAAGATCAAACTCAAGATCTAAAATTCATCAATGCCTCATTATTTGGGTAGGATTTCTTTTTGATAAATTATTCAAGAAGTTATATGTTCCTCCTTGTATCTAGTCTAAATCTGCCCCTCTCCAGTTTATACCCATTGCCCCTCGTCCTACCACTACAGGCCTTTGTAAAAGTCCCTGCCCAGCTTTCTTTTAGCCCCTTCAGGTACTGGAAGGTCGCTGTAAGGGTCTTCATCTTTAACTTTCACTGCAGTGAATGGAGAACCCAAACCTGACTCTGCTGGTGCGAACTGGCAGTGAAGGAGGAGATTTAAGCAGTTAGAAGATGAGAATATACTTGGCCTTACAGATGGCAGGGGTTCCTAAGGGCTCAGCTTTGCAGTGTGACTCCTTTGTTAATGTGACAGTCTGTCAAAGACTTTTTTTCCTTCTTCTTTTGGTCCAGTTGCTATGTATTTATGAATAAGGATAACAGTCTGATTTAGTATGCTTTGTCGGCGAGCACTAAAAACACAGCTTATGCACCTACTTTTCTTAATGTTCCTCTGAATTTAAAGCTCTCCCGAGTCACCTAGAAGGAAAGAGCTAGAGGGACAGTTTTTAGACGTGATGACAGTATTCTGATGGACCTGCTTTTAAAGGGAGATTTTACAGAATTGTCTGCGAGTGGAACCAAAAAGAATTGCTTGAAAGGCTGCTGACTAACAGATTTCGCGTGCATTGCTCTAATCAGTGAGACGGCAAGTGGTGATTAAAGCTCAGTGTTTCTGAGAATCGCACTGCCGTACTTTCTCGGGCAGAGCAGTGTGCCTGAACAGTGGCTGGAGGAGCACGCTCCCAGCCAGGATCCACAGTTGCCTAACGTGGCAGGCACTGTCTGATCAATGTTTTAGAACAAGTAGAGTCAAGAGCAGATCTGCTCTCATTTCCAAAGCCCTAATGAGTGATTGTAACTGTTACAGTACACAAAATATCGGGGCCTTTCAGTGATGCTAATGTGGAAACTGAATATTTAATAACATATTTGCTTTTTGATAGCTTAAAGAAAGGTGTTGCTGAATATAACTCTGCTGAGACAAAAGTGCCAAGAGTTAGTGTTTTTCAGACAATAAGGCTAGGTATTGCACTCTTGTCTTATTTTTTGTTCTTCTTGGAAATATGGCCGCTATTATTTCCACAGAATGGAGATCAGGTATCCATAGCCTTATCCAATTTCTTTTGAAGTCCTTTGCTTGCTGTCTGAAATTAAGTGTCAATATGACTTCAAAATCACTTACCAACTAGGTAAGTCCTTTTTGGAGCACTGATTCCCCCAAGATCAAGTATTATATTTTAAATTTTTTTTTTAACTACCTGAGGACTCTTAACTCTTTTCTTTCCTGTGACCGAAGTGGGTATGTAATGAAAGTGAAAATGGGGATGAGGAAGCAGGCTTTAAAAGGAAGCAATTAGAAGTGGTTTGTATGGCATACAGAAGGATTTTCAAAGTGTAATAAGTATTTTGAAGGAATAAGCAACATAACTCTCAAGCGTGGCCGCACTGCAATAAAGCTAAGAGATTAGTTAATCTTTAATGATTCCCATGTCAATTTAGGATTGCTCCCTTTACGCCGAGGAGACTTCTAAAATAGGACATCTGCCACAGATTCTCCTCAGAGAACTGGTTCATGCACTAATCAATTCCTTCCTTCAGCACACATGTCCCGCTGAAAAATTTAGCCGTGATATTAGTCAGATTCAGTCAGTCAAAGTAACGGGACTTTCTTTTGTGGTTAATAATATAGATGATGATTCACTGAATAGATTAAAGAGTCCTGGAAATCAACGTAAATGAAAAAGAAAAGCCCTATTGTTCTATCAAATAAAGCTAAAGAAATTAGAGTCAAAAGAAGCAGGCACCTCACTAATGAAAAAAATGTGAAAAGAAATACACAGTCTCGACAGTCTCCTGTACGATATGTTTTTAATTCATTTCTTGTTCCTTGGACAAGGTGATAACAGTGTTCCAGTTTAATCCAATAACCTATCTCCAAAATGATCAGTGTTCTTATTTCAAGCCTTGGTTCCTTTCTCCTTTCATTCGGCTCATATGGTTCCTACCCTTTGATTCTGTGCTCACCTCTTCTCCATGCAACTTGACCTTTTGCAGGTTTTCTTCCCCCTCCCACTTGCCATACTCCCTTTCTCTTTCATCTTTCCATACATATTAACTCAGCAGGATTTTTGCTCTAACCTTAATTTTCCTGCATCCCAAAGCTTCACGGCTAAAAGATTGCTGCTAATCCTCTTTCTATTTCTCTTTCTTTATGGTGTATTTTATTCATCCACTTTCATTTCCAGAAATACTTTGTATACATAGACGTTTACTCAGACTTGTGTATTCGCCAGAAGAAACCATTTTTCTAAGCCATTTTTAATGCATTGTGAGGATCACCAGAGGTGACAAGTGTAGGACTATACCCATACGAGGAATATTCTTATTTTTAGTACAGCATTGAAACTGAATGACGTGGAGAAAAAATTGCATCACAGCAGTCAGGCAGAGGAATTCACTTCTGTTTGCCATGGATGGGAAAGGGAGATCCTGCTGTCCTTTCAAATCTGTCACAAAATTAAGTGGACAGCTTATGGATGAAATGTCAGGTTTTCAGTATGCTCAGCTCTATTAGGCTAATTCTGCAGATCAGCTTGCCTGCATGTGGGGGTTGGTTAGAGGGCAAAGGTGCTTAAAACTGTTCTAATGTGGCACAGTCCTAGGGCTGAGAAACACTACCCCTTCATCACAACTTTAAGGTAAAAGGCTTGCAGAAGTTCCCTTTGAACCTGCAGGCGCAGTAGTTTTGCTCACAGTTACAGATGGGCTAGGCAGAATAGTCCTTGAGGAAGAACTCTAGGAAAAAGCAAAGCTGGAGCAGAAGTTAGAGCTTTTTGCACAGATGGCCACCTCCATAGTAAAGAGAACAATCCATGGGAGAGGATTAGCTTTGACCTTTTTCAGCATGAAGGGTAATGCCTGGAGAAAGCTAGGAAGGATATTTCCATGGTACCACATAGTCTGAATGTTTGCGTATTTTTTTTTATGTTACTAAAGAAGAAAATATTGCATAAAATGTTTTTTTTTCCCTATGGAAACTTAGTCTTCTGGGATTCAAAGAATATTTATTGCCACTAACACTTCCTTTTTAGTTAAGGGTTGTGGGTTTGGGGTTTTTTTAGTTGAATTTATTAGCCGTTTTGAAACTGACAGACGTGAATGATCTGCATAAAATTCATACACTTACTTGCATGAAAAGAAACCATTCCATTAGAATATGGCTGTGTAAATTCACTGAGACCATAAAATTTAATTCAATGAAATAAATGCAGTATGAATAGTTTTTTAGAAAGTGTTAGAACATGTTCTAAAGAAATGAGTTGTGCGGAATCCTCACCCTACTGAAGCGAAAAAGCACATTTCCCATTGTCTTCAAGAGATGATGGTTCTGACCCATTCTAAACAGGTATTTCAGCATCCCCTTCAAGTGGGCTTGCTCACTACGTGTTTCCACACAGTGGAAAACAAAAAAAAATTGTTGTCTCTTGCTTTATTAGGAGCTGTTTACCAGCTGGTGAAGCACTGGGTTCTTAGCTGATGAAATTCAGTCACTCCTTGACAGGGAGATGAGATGGTCAGTGTGTGGGCGGGGGGAAGAGACTTTGTGAAGGATGTTGTCAGTCCCATTTGATTGTAAGTGGGACAGACAGGGCATTGCTTTGTGAAGTCTGATGTGAAACACCTGCAGAGTACTTTGTCGCAGAAGTCAATTTGCCTGCCCGTTTTCGAAGAAAAGCAATTTGAATTAAACGTCTCAGGTTTGTATCTCTTCTGATCTTCCCACTTTACTTTTGCATTTAACATTGTGCTTGTAAACCAAAAAGAGACCACATAGCAAATTTTCGTATTATCTTAGGAAATAATTCCCCTTTGCATTATTTGCTGTCTGTTATTTTTGCCAGCACTCATCTAATTCCTTTTTTGAAGGCTTCACTGCCGAGGAAATGCTTTATGTCTGGTCCGCCATGCCCCTCAAAAGTGGTGGTCCTAACATCAAAAATAACTCCTTCTAGTTAACTGGCATTTGGTAAGTGTACAACTGTCTGTACTTCTAGAATAAAAATTGCACTGGAAGAAATACTAGAAGTAACTCCAGACATCACACACCCCTGCATAGGAGTACAGGGAATAACCACAAGAAAAAGTGTTTGCTCTTTAGCTTTGTTTCACTGGGTAAAGATAGCTACAGTCTCTGCTTTAGATTGCAAAGGCTGTTGAAATGTTGCGTTCAAGCTCTTTCTCAACGTTTTGTGTGGTGAAGGTGGTCTCAGAGGATGGGAAATCTGTCATGAGAGGGTGGAAGAGAGTCCTTTGGGGAAGGAGAGAGGGAATCTTAGACTTTTTAGTATGAGCTTCCTGTGAGAAAGGAGAGACTATCTTCACACCTAAAATTTCAGTACCTTTTGGCCAGAAAAATTTTGGTTCTCCAATAGGTTTTTGTCAGGAGCTCTGTGAAAAACTATATAAAGGTTTTCACATTGGGTCATTGAAAGAAATGTGCGTCTGATATGGCATGGAAAATAGCTTTATTAAAAAAGGCAGATGATCTACATGAACA
Organism: Cuculus canorus; assembly: GCF_017976375.1. Lineage (NCBI taxonomy): Eukaryota > Metazoa > Chordata > Aves > Cuculiformes > Cuculidae > Cuculus > Cuculus canorus. Next base: position 17,867,652 of record NC_071413.1, read on the forward strand.
GAAAGGAAAGAGTGATGAATGTGTAATGCATTGTGAACACTACCATTTATTAAAATACTTAATATTAACGTAGCACTTGGTCATAGGTAATGTCTAGAAGTATTCTAAGATAAATAGAAATTAATTTAAACTGGAATATGTGACTAGAAACATTTCGAGGTACAGAAGACTAGAATTTGGATCAATGCAGTGATGTCTGGTTTTATATCTAGAGGTGTGAGCCAGGGTAGACGATTAAACATGACTGTTGGAGAGCGTGGGAGCTGATGGCGAGATCTGTTCTTACTTTTTAGATTCTCTTTTTTCTCTTCAGGATGCCTTGACCTGCTAAACATACTTGGTATGTATTTGGTATGTCTGAGATAGAAATGCTGACTTTGTAGATATTCCTTCTCAATGAGGTATGATTAAGATTTTCTTTTTGCTTTTCTTTGTGTTTTGCAGGCTCTGCAAAACAATTAACTGCCCTGGTTTGATAGTGTTGTCATTAATTTTTCGTTTCTCTTTTTCTAATAAGCTATTATACACTCAGTCTTAATGTGCAACAGAATAAAGAAAACCCCTCTCTTCTCTTGCTAGAAGCTTGGAAATGAAAAATAAGACTGATGGCATTCCAGCCAGGGTATGAATTGTTAGTCTGTGCTGGGCTAGAGGTCATTACATAATCTCATATGCAGCAGAACATGTTAGATTAGAATAGTATTTTCTTCCCCTTCCTAAAGGATTTCATTTCTTAAAGCTGTTGCTTTATCTGTTAAGTCTAGATAATTTAAATGTTATTGCTTCCACCAGCAGCAGGTGGAAAAAATGCTCACATTATTCTGCTGATACCCTCTGAACTTGCCGCAGCAAATGACGGATGGCACTGATGATCTGTGGCGGTGCTGAAAACCTGCAGACTTTTTTTTCATATTTGTCCAGGTGTCTGTTTCACATGATTCTATGTAAGGTCTGTGCAAAATTATGCTAGGCATGCTTAGGACTCAAACTAACAATGCTTGTGGGAGAGTCTTACTGTGCGTTGTTTTAGTATTTGAAAAGCTGATCCAGTACACTCTGGGCCAGATCCCGATTTCCTGTCCGCTGTAAAAAAAGGGCTGTAAGGAAGTCAGTTCTCCTTGCAGGAATACGGGGCTACTCTTGTTTTCTATTGATCTAAGGTAGTACAGACAGTTGGTACTCAGAGTGCAGCTTAAGATCATGACGTTTCAGTGGCCTAAAAATTGCTGCTTGTTAGAAGAAGACCTCTTAGAGCAGCTGTGGAGCATCTGTGAGGCATCTGAAACTGGAACTGTCCCACATAGCCCCGACAGCAGCGGGGAGTGAACGAAGTACATCGATACTGCCTCAAATCCATTGATCCAATTACACAGGAGCAAGGGAAGTTCAGACGCAGCATAGGTTCTGTATCAGTTGTCACATACAAGCATGTGAAGGGTGATTTTTTGCCCTCTTCCTTTTTGAGTCTTCTTTTCTAGGGGAGGGAAATTGAACATAAGCATACGAGCCAGATAAGCACACAAGAGCAGTGAAAGAAATTGTCTGTATTTGAGTGCTCTGGTGTGGACTCCCTCACTTTCTAGGGGTTTCACAGAATCATAGGATAGTTCATGTTGGAAGGGACCTTAAAGACCATCCAGTTCCACCCCCCTGCCATGGGCAGGGACATCTCCCACTGGATCAGGTGCCCAAGGCCCATCCAACCTGGCCTTGAATGCCTCCAGGGATGGGGCAGCCACAGCTTCCCTGGGCAACCTGGGCCAGGGCCTCGCCACTATCATGGTGAAGAAATGCTTCCTTATCTCTACTCTAAATCTGCCCCTCTCCCATTGCCCCTCGTCCTTTCACTACAAGCCTTTGTGCACAGTCCCTCCTCAGCTTTCTTGTAGCCTCTTCAGATAATGGAAGTTCACTGTAAGGTCTCCTCGGAGCCTTCTCTTCTCCAGGCTGAACAACCCCAACCCTCCCAGCCTGTCCTCATGTGGGAAGTGCTCCAGCCCTCGGATCATCTTTGTAGCCCTCCTCTAGACCTGTTCCAACAGCTCCATATCCTTCTTATGTTGAGGATTCCAGCCTGTAACTCCCTGAAATACAGAATTATGCTATTACTTCAACACTACTGACTTCACCGTCACACCTGGGGATATTTCTGTCACATTGGACAGAGAAAATGTAAGTGCCCAGATCTGTCGGGCAGTCTTGCTCTACCACTCAAGCCTCTGGGGCATTTCACAGCAGATTTACAAAAAGAATATTTCCATACCTAGCATACTGACAATTATTTTAATTTGTTTAAATTGGCATAGCCCTGTGGACAGATTATTTAAAAGCTATGCACACTATTATGTGTTAATTCCCTAAAGGTATTTTTACTGCAGGCACATTTGGCATTGAATTAATTATCATTCTGAAACGTACTTTTGGAGTCAGCCTGGTTTAGCTGGATGAAAAAGCTTTGTGTGGAAGAAGTGGTGATTAGAATTTGGGGTTCATAATGGTTTACAAATGTCAGCTCAGTTAGTCACTTACGGAATGTGGGCCCATTATCCTGAAATCAACTGAACTGTATCTTCAAATGTTATTAATTGAAACTGCTTAGAGTGGTCCTTAGTGTCAGTGGAAGCTCACAAGCTTCTCAAATACATCTACACATTTGTTCTGTTCATTGCAGAGGGATGTTTTGGTTTTGTGGTGGTTTTTGCTTCTTCTCTAAATTTAGTATTCTTTGCTTTTTTTAATTGATTTTTGCTTTTTTCAATTTAATCGTTATCTTTTCCTTACTGAAATCTATCCTTTCCCAAATTCCTGTTAAAGTACATGGTGTCTCACAACCTGAAAGAAGGGCCTTAACACCAAAAATCTCTCTTGTTGGAGAGGATTCAGCGTAAGCAGTGTGATTCAAAGAGATGTTTCTAGTCTCGTGGCCAGGTCGAGTCACATCATTGCTGAGCTCAGATTCAGAAGGGAGTCTCTGCCTGCACAGTGCGCTTCTAGAAAACATTATGAATTAAGAGACGCTCCGTATAGTTTATTTAGGACATTGGCTGAGGGCTGAAGCAGTTCTCAGTGCTACTTGCAGTTTTTTGTGTAGAGACCTGTCTGACTGCTGTCTCAGTATTTGGACCTGGAGTGGTCAGACACAAATTGGAGAAGGGGACAAGTTGTATTGGCTTAACTGCCATGGAATTGCACATTTGTAGGAAATCCATGCTTACTGCTTTTTCTGTTTCACTCGAGAATTCCTGGTTTATGACTTTGTAGTCTGTGTAGTTGTCTTAAAAACTTCTTTCATAACAAGCTTCTAAATGTAATGCTGCACTGGTTTGGTTCTCTCAGGTGCAGTTTTATAGTTGAAAATTTGACTTTGATTCTCCTGATCAGCTTCAGAATTTGAAAAGTAAAACAAGGTTAACATTTAAAACTGCATGTAAACCCATTGTAAAAAAAGCAGCCAAAGAAAGCTTTGTCTTTGGAAAATCTTGAGTTGAATTCCCATCATGCTCTTGTCATTGCTATCCTGTCCCACCATGGAAATGCCGGAGCTGCTGAGCTCCACGGTGAATCTCTTCAGAGTTGTTTAGAACAGGTGTTTCTGTAATTATGATGCACTTCGAATAAATGTTTTGTTTAATGCCCCTCAAATGCATGTTTTCATCTGTGACAGTGATGCTGATACCAGGTTGGTGAGCTGTGATGAAATGCCGTCAAATGAGGAGTGCCAAAAATAAGTCTAGGATTCCTTGCTTTTATTTATGTTCCTTCTTTCTTTATTTGTAAGAGAAAACATAACTGGTTTTAATTTCAAATACAAGATAAATCCATGGAACCTATGAAAAGAATAGGTAAAAGAGAACAGAAGAGTGAAAATTACTCAAATATTTGACTATTAAAACAAATCAGATGAAACAAACTTCTCATGACAAAGCGAAGTTATGCTAAATAATACAATGAAAACATCAGCCTAGTGTTTGGCAGCAGTCAAAAAAAAAGTGAAGCAAGTGTTAAGGACTTCTTAAAGCTTGCTCTGAGTCGAGGATCAAAATGAAACAGATCAGGAGTGGATAAATGCATGGGACACCCACGTCTTGAGCATGCAGCTATGGCTCTTCACTCCAAAAAGGATTCATTCAAACTGAAAAGATTTCAGAGAAGGAAATGTGATTGCAGAAATGGAATAGCTTCCTTATGTGGTACTGCAGAGCAAGCTAAGACTGCCACCTGAAGAAAAAAATCCAGGACTCTAGGGACACGAAGGACTACAAAGTCATGACTGGAATGTAGAATGTAAGTAAAATCCCACATTTGCTTTCTTTTCTAGTATGAGAATTAAGGGTTGTCAAAGGAAGCTAAGGAAGCCAGGTTCAAACCAGACAAAATAGTTCTTCACACAACAGCTACCAGACCTATGGAAATGCTTATTGAATGTTGTGGATGCAAAATGTTCATGTGGGCTCAAGAGACTGAAAGAGATTTGTTGTGGGTTACTAAATGGGCAGACCACAACAGGCCCAGAAAACTTCCTGAGTCAAAGAAGGGTCAGAGGCTGGGAGGAAGAGGAATATTAAGGAAGGTGTCATATGATTGTTGTATTTTTTCCTAGACATCCGCTTGTGGTCCTTGTTGGAGAAAGAATACCGAGCCAGATGGATGCCTGGTCTGAATCAATATAATCATTCTGATGTTCACAAACTATTTATTCTTTGAGGTTGTTCAGAGACACTAGGAGTGGTGAAGATCCATAGCTGTGGCTGAATGTTTTCAGTCGTGCTTGGAATACTTCAACACAGTATTTATGTAGGTTTTCAGTAGTCTAAGTGGCAGAAGAGAAATATAATTTGGAGAAAGTAGCTAAATGAAGAATAGATTTTCTGGGTGAGCTGTTAGAGTAATGGAAATAGTCTTTGCTCTTTGTGACGCTGCATTTCTAATGCTTTTAAACACATCAGTATTTCTGAATTAGTAGTGATCAGAGCTGGTTTATATTAGTCATCAAATCAGATAACCTGTTATGGGAAGTAATGTGTTTAATTATATATGTAGTTTGAAAATCTGCTTTAAACTGCAGGTAAATTTCAACTGCCAAGGACTTTACCAAGGAGACTCAAATATAAACTCCTAAAAAGATATTTTTATAAATGTTAAAATTGAAGGTCACAAGGAAGTGTTGAGAAGAAAGCTTGCTAGCTCAGTACAGCAGCACTTAGTTGAATCACCTCTATGTGGGTCTGCATTGTGATTTTATAAAGTATTTTAAAACAAAAGGTAACCCATGAAAAATAACCCCTGAAAACTCTCTCATTTCTGCCTTAGTGTTAGGCAAGCAATTGCTCTTGTGGTATACAGCAATGAACATGACTCCAGAGTTATTTGCTATCTTAATGTTCATTACAGGCAACGTACAGAAGACAGTTCTTGGATTTAGCAACTAAATTGGGGAAAATATATTGTAGAAAAAAACACCTTTTTTTTTCCTACATAAAGAAATTCCAGGTTCTGCAAATGATATTCATTACGATACATTGTGCTCCGGTTGTCTCCAAACCTGAGGAGTGTATGCTGCTGTGCAGCTCCTCTCTTCTGGCATTTGTGGAAAGCTTGAGAATGTTATTGACCTTGCTTGGGGAACTGCCAAATGGCCTCTACTGTCCTTGCAAAATACTACCTTCTCAACCCCTTTACTAAATATCTATCTATCTATCTATCTATCTATCTATCTATCTATCTACATGTCCCCATCTCCCCATCTGTCAGTTTTGAATGAGATGGTATATTCAGTGAAAACCAGAAACCAAATACATGTAGTCTGAATGTTGGATCAGCAAGAGGGAGATGGAGCCTGGCTTCAGCTTTCTGCTGTACCTAAGACTGGTTTTTATATGTTCTTAGTGATATCTAGGTGACTGTATATCACTCACTTAAGCAAGGGCAGGGGCAGTCAAAGCAGATGAGTATTCATTTAATGATTTCTTCTTTTCCCGTTAGACATTTTACCCTGCAAACTGTGTCTCTATGAAAAAAATACAGAAATGATCCATTCTACTGTGTTGTGGATTAATCTGTAAAATGTGCAGTGTACCCACCTGCAGCTCAAATGCAACCAGAATTTGGTATAGTAATTCTTCTGGGTCTGAGTTGAGCAGTATACATGTACTTAGATTATAAATTCTTCAGCAAACATTTCCCCCATCCTTCCTTTTCCCCAGTAGTTGTTAGTTGTGCATCTAACTACATGATTTATTCACTTTCTGCTTGATAACTCCAGAGAGCTGTACTTGATTCTCTGGGAAGGTAGAGGATAGAGTACAAAGATCCAACTTGCTAAAGCTGTGAGTGCGGTGTGATTCCAGGAGTGCTCTTCCAGTCCCGTGAATTCAGAATCACCTTTATTGTCTGTATGAGAGTCTATAAGCTACAACTCTTTAAGATCTGGATTTATTGAACAGCTTGAACGTGGCTATAAAATAGGAATGCTTTGTAGTATCTGTTTCCGTTCTCTGGAGTTGGCTGCATCAGAACTAAAGACTTATTCATAAGAAATGGGAATAATTTGAGTATGAGAGCAGCGAATCCTGTGAAATCTAGCGTGAGTCATAACTTTCCCCTTTTGTGACATTTTCATGCCATAATCAGGGCTGGAAGTACATGTACTACAGATTTGTAGGCTGTTATGTGCTTTTGAAGATAGATGCCTAGGAACATCCATGTAGAAATCTGCTCCAACACAGGTGGTTGCACTGATGAATGCCTGCATCTAGGTAGTGGGATCCTGAGCTCAGTGCTTTCCACTTAAAGAAAACCAAGTTTGTAGCATCTGAACAGTAGCCTGTCACCACTTTACTGGGTAGGAGCTCTCAGTTCCTCTACAGAAGCTGCATAAATTTGAAGGAAAAAAAAAAATTTGCAGGAGTCTTGAGATAGAAGCAGAGGCAGAACATTTGGGATACTGTGGTTCCAAAGCCGTCTATTACAGGCTTAATTTCTAGTGCCTGCTTCCCCTGTTACACAGGAACAAAGGGACGTAACGGGTTAGGTGTAACAGTGCCAAGTGCAGAAACATGAACCTCAGATTGTTTGTCAGAAACTTCATTGTTGTGAACTGTACTTGTGGTCCCAGGAGCCTTGTATTTACCTTGAAAAACAGCCTTTCTCTTAATGCACTGGTAGTGTCATGGTTCATAAAACCAATAAGCAGAAATTTTGACTTACATAGCAAGAGAGGAGGGTCTAAACTGGGATAATATTCTGAAGCCTGAGTATTAGTTGCAGAGTTGAGAGTAATTCAATCCATTTGCTTTCTGTGTCAAAACACACAATTTTCTCTGCCTGTTGTAGGTCATTAATTTTTCAGAGAGTGTTCTGTGCTTCTCCATGGGCTGTGTCATTAGTCATAAACTTCTCTTTTTACAGCTGGAGTTCTGTTTTGACCTACCAGTAGATGCAGGGTTTGTGGAGTCATGTCTGTCTCTTCCTTCCTCCCCTACCCCCCTTCCCTGTTTTGCTTTTGTTTTGGTTTATTGCCACCAGCCTCTGTTGTCTCTTCTCAGTCTCCAGCTGAAGTTACTCTGTGTGTGCATGGATTTTTACTGAACTGCTACATTCCATTCCATTTCTGCTGTAGGATAAGTATATGAAGTGATTGAGACATTCCCATGTGAAATCTGGGATAAACTATTTTGGTTTCTGGCAAAATTTCAACGTGTCCTGCAACAGCATTACATTGATATATAGGCATTCTAATAATGTGTGACTAGGTTAAATGTAAAAAGACCCAACAAAAAAAACAAAGCACACCCTCCCCCAAGCCTTAGAAACCTTCTTTTCAACCACTTGAATTTTGAAGCTGAGCGTGTTGACCTTTTAACAAAGAGACTGCTGGCAGATCACTTGTGTCTTTTTGTGTGATGGAGACTTTATGGTCACTTGAGTTTACTTGTCAGTATACAGAATGTATTCAAACACTGCAGTCGAGTGGTTTTGCTTAAGTTTGAATGAGAACAATTTCTTCTCTTGACCCATTTGGTGGCTTTCCACTGTTATGACTAGAAATGAAAATAAAACTCAGTTTCCTTATCTGATGGCACAGACCTTTTCATCATACTTTAATTTGTCTCCCGAGTCTAAGCTTCATTCACAGCTAGCATGTTCAATTTAGCTGTGGGCTGAACACCTACTTTTCTTTCTTAATAACTGCTGTCAATTCTGCCTAAAATGCCCTCATATGTATCATTATGTGGTGACTTGGCTTTTCCTTTCCACTTGCTCTTGGAAGTTATCATTTGTCTGAAGCTTGGGGTCTCAGCCTGTCATTGCCCTCCCAAAAGTATCAGTTTTGGTTCACTAGGAGGTGATGCCTTATCAGGATAATTCTGTCATTTTCATATTAGATTAAAAAAAACCAACCCTTAAACAATTAAAGCCCAATAATACTTCACCCCAAAGAATTTTCTCTCTAATTTTCTCATTGGAATAATGCAGATAATTCCAGACACATTAGGTAATGTAAATGCAGACAGGTACATGGCTTGATTTTCTTTTTTATTAAAAAATATTGCACATTATGAATAACGGAAGAAAGATAAATCTTGAAGTCAAACAAGCAGAACATAATTTAAACACAGCAACACTTTTGACTGTTAGGAATTGTAGAGAGCAGCTCCTGGGGCTGCAACTAGCAAAACTGAATTAAATAAATAATGTAGTGTCGAGCTTTAAGTGCCTTATTGTAGCACAGCACTTCCCGAACAAACTTTGGAAAATGAAGGTTTAAGGTGAAGTTTCATATAAATGTAATACTTCTGCCTCTCCTCAGCTATTATCAGCAGTGGATAGCAGAGATGCAGCTGCAGTTGTAAGCTGCGCTTGCTGTTTTACATGTAAGAACACTTAACTTAAAAGGATTTAATCATCCTCGAGCTGGCTCTCAGTTGCCTTTACGAGAAATGCTTTCCCGCAGCCAGGACTGCTCTGCAGAGGCTGAGGTGCCGCAGAGCTCTCCTGGGCTGATGTCCACACAAGGCACTGCAGCACCCACAGTGTGGGGAGGCAGACCGAGGCGAGAACACACACAGCGCACAGCTTCCCTATGTAAAGGCTGGAGTTCTGCATTTTGACCTATGCTGGTTCCTGGTTTGGTTTCCACGAGAGTCAAATGATAAGTCATCAGGCTGAAGCGTCTCGAGACAAAGGCAAAGAAAGGCTAGGCCCTCACAGCTTGTTTCAGGAAAAGATTAAAACGCAGTTTCGTCCTTCAGCTGAGGGGACCCAAATACCCCTGACAATCTGTGAGAAGAATATTCCAACCATCACCAAAGCTTACAGTATTAGAAATCAAGTTTTGCTGACCCCATCTTTTGGAGATGTTCCACGGTGACTGTTTTTATTTGAATTAACATTGCAGATGCGGTCTAGTTTAGATAGTGATTGTTGCAGTGAATACGTGAGATGAAAGTTGGCTTCTGGTAAAGAAAGTGTTTGGAAGCTCTTCACTTCAAATCACTGTAAATTACCACTTGCTGTGAGGTGGGGCTACTTGTCCTCTTTGTTACCATTGCCACAAAAGGCAGCACTGTGCTGCACTGCTGAGGATCTGCTGTGCATCTAGGATTTAGCAACTAAATTAGGGAAAATATATTGTAGAAAAAAATGCTTTTTTTTCTAAATAAAGAAATTCCAGGTTCTGCAAATGGTATTAATTACGATACATTGTGCTCGGGTTGTCTCCAAACTCGAGGGGTGTGTGCTGCTGTGTAGCTCCTCTCTTGTGGCATTTGAAGGGTGGTTGAGAAAGTTACTGACCTTGCTGCACCAAATGCTGGATATTAGACTGGACATTAGGAAGAATTTCTTCACAATGAGAGTGGTGAGGCCCTGACCCAGGCTGCCCAGGGAGGTTGTGGCTGCCCCATCCCTGGAGGTGTTCAAGGCCAGGTTGGATGGGCCTTGGGCAGCCTGAGCCAGTGAGATGTCCCTGCCCATAGCAGGGGGTTGGAACTGGAGGACGTTAAGGTCCCTTCCAACCCAAACTATACTATGATACTATGAAACACATACTGCCTGGGGAATTTTCAAATGGCCTCTACTGTCCTTGCAAAATACCACCTTCTCAACGCCTTTATGAAATATATATACACACAAAGGTATATACATGTGTCCCCATCTGTCAGTTTTGACTGAGATGGTATAGTCAGTGAAAACCAGAAACCAAATGGAAACCAAATAGTCTGAATGTTGGATCAGTAAGAGGGAGATGGAGCCTGGCCTCAGCTTTCTGCTGTGCTTAAGACTGAGTTTTATATGTTCTCCAACAGTGGGGAAGCAACAGCTCTCCCAGATGGTGTCACAGGCTCATTTTAAACAGTGCTAACAGGATGGAGGAAGAGGTTTGCAGTGAGCACTAATTGTGCTCAATAGAGTTTCCTCAAACAGACTTCTGGGAGCTCCACACAAATACCTTGATAAAAGATAATCCTTGAAAGAGGAAGGAAATGAATCCAGGGCTGCTGTAATCATTCTCAGGTCTCTTTTCAAACAAACCAAAACTATGTAGCAAACTCAGAGCACCATTAAGGGTAGAGATGTCTGAAAAGATATGTTTCAGTGTGTCTATTAAATGAAAAAAAGACCAAACACATGAATGTTTCACGTTGACATATGTTGCTGTATTTTCATCTTGATTTGATGATTCTCTCAGTCCTTGTACTTACTGACTTAAAGCTGGATTACTGTGTGGAGAGTCTTGGATGCCTCTATGTCAGCTGCCCTCAGTCTTCCTCTGTCATCTAATGCTTGGGAGAACAAAAACCAGAGACTTAAAATGGCAGCAGAGGTAGATTTGTTAAGGTATCCAAATATGAGGGCATGCAGAATCCTTCTCCATTTCCCATGCATACTGCTCAGTGTCGTCTTTAAATGCTGAAAGTCTCAGCTTAAGTATGACACCTCTGAATCACCACGGGTGGATTGTGTCTGTCATCTTCCTCACTAAGCACAGTATGGAAAACATACGGTATGGATTCGGGTGGGGGGTGAGGATGCTTGTAATGCAACGAGTTTTGACAGAAGAAGGTAACAAACCAATTTCATATTTGCCAGCTGAGAATTATTGGCTTGGCCAGGAGTAATGTAAGTATAAACTTTTTAACTTGCTGTGTTTTCAGATTTTCCTTTTTTTTTGCATCCTAAAGAAAGAGACTTCTAGGCAAATACTTGAGGACATGTAAGAGAATTACACTTTTAATATTATAGTGCTCATTATTTTAATTAATGGCTGCAAGAAGTTGCTCTGAGACAATTTTTTAAACTTCCTGAAATGATCGTTAATATTTGATGAGAGGAAGAACACTATCTCCTCAAGTAATGAATTGGTTTGTTATGAAACCATGTATCCGGCACACTGCTTGGGCAGAATGTGTTCATCTCTTTGACTCACACTGCTCCCAAATGACTGTAACCTCCATTTAAAGCTGTGATTTCTACCTGCACTGTGCAAAGGTAGTGCAGGTAGCACTAGCTTTTCTGTCACTGCCACAACTGCCAACTGCCAACTCTTTTCTGTCACTGCCACACCTTTTTGAAGTGGAAGCTGGTTGGTTTAAAACGTTCCTTAATTCTGAAAAGTTGCTGTTGTTAGGCATGTGATTGAAACCACTTCATAAAATCTTAGAGTAGTTTGTGTTGGAAAGGACCTTAAAGCCCAGCCAGTTCCAACCCCCCTGCCATGGGCAGGGACACCTCCCACTGGCTCAGGCTGCCCAAGGCCCATCCAACCTGGCCTGGAACACCTCCAGGGATGGGGCAGCCACAACCTCCCTGGGCAGCCTGGGCCAGTGCTGCATCACTCTCATAGTGAAGAAATTCCTCCTTCTGTCCAGTCTAAATCTGCCCCTCTCCAGTTTATCCCCATTGCCCCTCGTCCTATCACCACAAGCCTTTGTAAACAGTCCCTCCTCAGCTTTCTTGTAGCCCCTTCAGGTACTGGAAGGTCGCTATAAGGTCTCCTCAGAGCTTTCTCTCCTTCAGGGTGAACAACCCCAACTCTTGTTGCTCTGGAATAATGTGGAGACTAAGCCTGGGAGATGGAGCCAGACACCAGAGTCACCGGCGTGTGGTAACAGACAGATATCTTCTGTGGATCAGCCAGAGGCAGGACAAAGATCTGCTCATCTGACTTAGTGCTTAAGCACAAATGCTTTTGAAACCATTACTCTTGCAGTTGTGGATGTTGAATCCCTGCAGGGTGTGCTAGCTATTGTGTGTGTAACCACATAAATTTAGATAGTAGTATCAAAACACCTGGAGGTGTTTAAATGGTGGGTAGATGAGGTGCTTGGGTACATGTTTAAGTTGTGGACAGATACAGATGGAGTTGATGATCTCAAAGGTCTTTTCCAACCTAATGATTCTGTGATTTCAGTATCTGCTGCAGTGTTTCACCTTTCCCAGGTATTCCGTTGTCTGCCTTACTGTCTTTTCCCTTCTCTATATCCTTCATTTCATATTGAACCAGCTTTCTTGACACTCTTTCTCTGATTTTGTTCCTTTTTCAATAATGTACAATTCCTTTTCTGTTTTAAAAGAAAAAAAATCAATGAAATAAATATTTTGTTGGCAGCTTAGGCAGTATAGCTGTATGGCACAAATCCTATAAAAAGAACAGCTGATTTCAGTCATTACATGTGATGGGACAGCAGGCATGGAACCAGGTCATAAAGTCTGCCTTCAACATTGGCAGCGTAATTTTGCCTTTAAGGGATGATGAGGAAAAAAAAGTGTAGTAACATATGTTTAATATGCTGTAGTTGACCAAAAGAAATATCCATGCCCTGGGTTACCAGTCAAGAAAAGCAGACAGATTCTTTTCAGATTCAAGATGTTACCTGGTTCCTCAGGGTAGAGCATCCATTGCAGAGGATTAATCAGTCCGGGTAAGCTGGACATCTGAATTCTGCACTACCCTGAATCTGGAACTGTTTTCAAAAGAAACCTGAATATACTTTTAGTTTTTCCTATTTATTCAGAGCTTTCCAAATAAACTTGCATTGTCAATTAATACAATTAAGGGTCACAGGGCAAAAATAAAGAAAACATTAATTTACTGTTGTCCTGTTTTAATGATAAGATTTATTTGTTTGTATAAAACACCGAAATGATGACTGTACCAAATAAAAGGCATGGATTTCAGAATACCTGAAAATTATTGTATGAATGATCTTTAGTAATTCTGCAAGTTATTTTGTACTAAGAAGTTATGGATTTTTTTTTTTTTTGTTACTGCATTGGTCTCTGTGGACATAATTAATAGTGAAGTTGTTTTTCATTTTTAATAAGAATATTTTCTAGTGCCCCTGACAGTGAGGGCATATTTTATAATTAATAATTCTCTCTGTTGAAAAAAAAAATTCAAATATAATAATGGCCACATTCTTTGCATGACTGGAAGGCAGCTGCTAAGCATACTGTGAAGTAGTATCTCAAAAACAATTCTGAATGAAATTCTAAGCTGCTATAAACAGGCATAACTTCATTAAGTTCAGAGGAATTCTGTTTGGCTGCTGCAGTCTTGAAATGGCCTTTATTATCATTCAAGATATTAAGCATAGCAGTAAGTCACTGACTTTCGTGCTTTCCAAAAGCTTTTATAGCTTTTGAATGTACTGTAAACAAGAGTGGGGTAGATTGTCAATTTAAGATGATCTAATGGCACCATTTCCATAGAGGTGTGTTATTAAGAACACAAAGAATCTTGGAGGCTATGCTGCTAACTCTGGAGTCGTCTGTGCCTTCTGGCGCGTGACATAGTGCAACTAATAGAAATTCATTTTGCTAATTACATGAATAAAGGAAGTGTGATGGGGGAGACAAAAGAATGTTTTTCTTTCATTTAAATCAATCACTAAGAAAGATCTGCTTAGGACTGTGGTTTTCTCAGTACTTTAGAAAGAACTATGTGTACTCATTGGTGGTTTGAAGAACAAGGTAAGACAAAAACAATACCTTATCCTTTAGGGAAGACTTCTTGCCCCTCCCACTGCCCCATCCCATCGAAGGGTGTAGCGTTGGGCTCCCTGTGTGCCTGACACTACAGGAACTGGTTACCAAGTCATCATTGCTTGGTGTGGCTTTACTTCTCTTTTGACATTTCTTCTTTTAATGGGGAAGGAAAGGGTAATTAGAATATTTCAAGGAGGAGCAATGAAATCTTTTTCTTCCCTGTTCCAAAACCTATTTAGGAGGAAACTCATGACTGATTTCTTCTTTTCTCAAATTGCTTGGTGTCGAACGTTTTCTGTTCTGTGTGCCTGAGGTGCAGCAGGTGTTGTTCCCTGGTCTAATAACTGTCTTACATTTGGGCACCAACCTGAGCTAGTGGAAATCTCATGGAAGACTTGGACAGGTTCAGTCTCTGGTCTGAAGACTGTACATTCACCATGCTACAATCACAGATGGAAAAGTACCGAGTGTTCTGGAAAGCATCTCTCTGAGTCTAGAAATGGCAGCTTCAGTAGCCCTGAAAGGCTGTAATTGAGCAGTTTCCAGCCTAACGTGACAGGCTTAAGAGATATGAAAAGCCTGATGTATTTTTCACATCTCCCTGAGAACTATCCGACTGACTGGTTACTCGCACCTAACTTTATTCAAACTCCTGGCAGTTCTCCCAGCATCAGCGTTTGACTTATTGTACAGGCAGTGCTCCCTCTTCTCTTTGTACCACTGTGGCAGGACATGATAAAGTTCCCACAGCTGTCATTGTAAGTAGATCTGAATTGTATGTAATTGTCCGTGTTACCAGTTTATAACGTAATAGCCTGATACACAGCCCATTGATGTGAATCTCTCCATTGACTGTAATGGATCTGATCAAACTCAAAATATAAAGGAAGAAGACAGAGAGATGTGAGGAAAGAACAAAGCATGAACAGCGAGTGAGTCTAAAGGTAGCAGAATAGTCTCTGCTGAGGTCTGAGCACTGAACTATATAGGAAACCCTCACTCAGAGTACTGCATGGGTTCACAACTGAAAAATATTTACTGAGAACATTTAACCAAATGGATTTAAATATACCTAATCCATTTACAAAACATGCACAACTATTGGGTAAATTGAGCTCATTGTTTGTATGGTTGTCTCTGCAATCAAACTGTAATCATGTGTAAACCGTGAGCAACCATGTGCAGTTCATATGCAATTATTTACAAACTGGTTTTGTGAAATCCAATTGTATTACCAGTGATAATGAACTTCAGCATGTAATAGGGTTTTTTTTTAACATCTTTAAAATGCTTCAGTGCCTTTCTTCCTATTTTTAAGCCCTTCTGAATTTAAAAATATGTTAGTATATACTGCACGTTTCAGGATTACCTTCCATTTAGTGATGAAGTTAATGCCGCAGAATTCAGTGCCTTGTCTTAGCCTGCATTTTCCATACATACTTCATCACTGCAACTCCAGTTCAAATCCAGAGTTTGTATTGAAATTCAGAACAGCAACTTGGTGGGCTGACAATACAGCAAGAGAAGTTTGAAGCTATACTACTTTCTTTTCAAGGCTGCTAAAAAAGGTGTTTGTTGTTTGCCTCCTTACCAATCCATAAGCTTTTGAACCTTGAACAGTAAGTCAGCATAGCTTTGCAGTTGGTGAGAAATGAAAAATAGCATTAATGCTATTTCTTTTAAAACTCCTCTTTCTAGTTTCTCTGGGAAGCAAGCCACAAAAACTTCATGAAGTTGCAAAGCCACATGAAAGTTTCATTAACATACTTTGGAGAGGACCTCATTACTCTCCACTTTAGTGCTTGCACACAACTGCTTTAAACTTTTATGCCAAATCACCACAGTAATGTGTCTGCAACCCATAAACATGAAACAGTGCTCTGTGATGGGGCTTCTTCACCATGGGTTTCCCTATGCCTCATAAAAAAGAGCAAAATTCACTGCCTATGTCACAAGATCGTAGTTTTCACTGACGTTTTGTGTACAGTAGATCAGAATGCGATAGGCGGGCATTGGAGCTGTGATTTTGGAAAGGGTGCTTCTACAGGCATAAATTGTGAGGTTCCTTGAGGCTCTCTTCTGCAAGCGGCTGAAAGGTTTAATGAGCTAAGTTTTTCCTTCCCTCACTGCCACCGCTGTAGCAAGCAGTATGAAGAAGATGTAAGAGAATAGCAGGACTTTTTTCCCACATGAATCAGGCAACTGCAGGGTTCTGCAAAGAACTGATTTCCCTGACCTAGGTATAATCATCTCCACTAAGAGAGAAATAGCGAAGAGATCCAGGGGTCCAGGAAAGGAAAAGGGGCAGGGGTGTGTGTGTGTGTGTGTGTGTGTAAAGTGAAGGAATACGCTAAAGCAGAGTGACAAAATACTGGTAAATGTTAAGTGAGAAAAGGGATCCAAGCCCATCCAGGTTGGATCAAGCCTTGGGCAGTCTGTTCTAGTAGGATATCTCTGCCCGTGGCAGGGGGTTGGAACTAGATGATCTTTAAGGTCCCTTCCAACCCAAACTATTCTATGATTCTGTTATTAAAATGCTTAGAAGAAAAAGCTACTCCTAGTCTGAATTTCCTCATTTAAATAGTATTTGTTTCTTTCCTTTCATGAGTGTACAAGTTCATTCAAATTCTTCTCCCAAAATTTTTTGTATGATCTGTCTTTAAAGAGAAATATCATGGGACAATAGTCTGCTGCTAGGGGCAAGATGTCAAGGTGAGGTCTGGCCATACATCATCCCTAAACGCTGAGGCACAAGGATTTCAAGGGGGAAGGTATTTATCATGTGATATTGTTCTATTACAGTGACTCTATATTTCTCTTCTGCCAAGTGATTGATGCGTGCTGTGTATAATCATTCTTCAGTGCACTGAGATGTCAGTTGTTCACTGTGGCGTTGTTAAACAGCTGCATTCAGATTGACTGTGACGAAAGGCTTGTGCTGGTGTCAGCCAATCTGAAAACAGCACATCACGACAATACCGGCACGTGGGTGTCATTAACAGACAGTACACAACTGCTAGATTATCCATCACACTACTGAGCAGCTTTCCTGAAAGCTTGTAATAAAGATTATTTGACAACATGGATGGGCAGCTTGTGTGAAACGTAGAAAACTGGACATGGAGTAACTGCAATGTGTGTGGAGCTGGAGCTTCATTAATTGAGCTACGTTATCTGCCCGGGTCACTGCAAAGTGCTGTACTCCAGCCCTGACTCCTCTGAGCAGAACACAGAACAGTTCTGGTCTCAAAGTCATACTAGAAGAGCTAAAGGTTCATTTGCAAACTAGAGTTTGCATGTTTTTGTCATGTTTTTCTAGTACCCATAACTTTGGAAACAACATACACTTAGTTCAGGTATTCGTTATGTTAATGATGTAACATTAATGTTAATGCCAAAATTTTGTAACACACAGGTGTTTCATGAATGTAATAAAGACTATGTAAATATGGATAGGATCATTCCGCTTGGCTTGGAATCAACTACAAACAGTTGTAGAAATACCCACACTTGGTTGTTTTCATTCCTTGAGCTATAACTGCTCCTAATAGTGTGGAACAGGGTTTTTTGCAGCTTTGGGTACATATCTATGGACAATCTTGGAAGAGCTTTGGGTGCATAGCTGTGGACAGTCTTGGAATAGCTTTGGGTGCATAGTTGTGGACAATCTTGGTTTGTGTTTTCTACCTTCCCAAGGTATGGCTCATTGAGATTTGGGACTTCAGACGAAAATGCTGTCAACACTTTTTTGGGGTGTGGTGGAAGAATCACTGAACAAAAGTTGTATATGTAATAGAGAGAGCAGCTGAAAATTAATCTGAAGGAAAGTGAAGCAGTTTTATTCCCTCCTCCTTGCATCAGCTCACTGAGTTTTTACTTTGAGCCATATTGTAGCTGTTAATTGTTACCCCATGGCTCAGCCTGCGCTGCTCCACTGAGCACGAGACTTTGCTCTAAAGGCATTGCCTGAGCACTGCCAATCTGTCATGCAGTGGGAATACTTCCACTGCATCCTTCTTTGCAAAAAGAAAGAGTGCCTTCCTTTTTGAAAGTTATTGATGTTTTTAGCTGATCCTGCACATAAGTGGACTAGTTCAGCTACCACATACTTTTCTCCTAGCAAACAGTCACCAAAAGAAGAAGATACAGGAAGAGGCTTTCAAGGGAACTATTCAGTGGTCTCCAAACCCCACTTAGGATGGAGGAAAAGCTAGGGTGAAATGTTTCTTCACCTTTATTGCCTCCACTGTTGTTCAAGTAAGGACCAGTTATGTTTTTGCTTTGTGTAAAATTGTGCACTGACTACCAGAATACTGAAATGAGTGTATTTCATTCAATTTAGAAGTGACCTTGCTAGAAAGGGTTTGAAATCTTATAAAAATATGCATTTCTATCATGCTTAAGAGACACTACTCTTAAGTTATTTGATTGTAATGGAGGTAATAATAGGAAAATTGTTTTAATCTTTGCTTTTGCAGAGGCATGTTTGACTGTTATTCTCCTTCCTATATCAAGAACTCATTCAAAAGTAATATGTAGAATTGATTGTTCAGGAAACAAGGTCAGTTTGTTTTATTTCAACAATGTATTCAGACAGCTAAGCTGATATGACTTCGGTAGTACTGCTCCTTCTGCCCCGTTACAAGGAAGGAGTCAGTGAATTTAGGTTAGTGGTTTTTTAGGTAGTGGCTTTTTTTGAAATGTCGTGCACTTTTGTATTTATAAAGTTTAGAAAACATTTGAAAACACTTAATCCACGTTCTAATTACACAAATTAATTAGATACAGTAATTAAGATACTGTAAAAATGTGTTTTGGACTTTCAGACTAGATTGGAAATGCCACGACTTTCAAACTTAGAATGAAAATCCTGGTTTTACTCATTTGGACCTCAGATTTGTCTCCAAAATTTTGATACATTCTCTTTTTACAAGCTAGCTTTCTTCGCAGTAAAGAATCATCTGCCCGTGAGACCTTTGCTTAATGTGGGACTAAGCGTCTTCTCTCCTGCTGTCACTGTAAAGCGTAAACTTCAGATTGCATGCAGCTTTGCATTACTGACCTAGCTGCAAGGTGCCACCCAGAGGGGGGTTGTCTGCTCTCCAGCCTTATCTTTAAACCACACTGTTGAAATCATGTGACTGATTTTGATCTGTGGATCCAGGTAGAAGTGAAAAACTTTTTTCTTTAGGACCAGACCTGTTGTCCGTTAAGATGTGTGAATCATAGTTCCGGAAAGCGGGACTGTCCATTTGGCAGCAGGCCACATTTTTGGAAGATTAAGAAGTAATGAAATATGTCACTTTATGCTGCCAGAATGTTTCAGAGCAGCTTTGGGTGCAAATTCACATCTTTGTTTAGTTCTCCTTCATTAGTGGAAGGTTTAAAGTGTCATAAAGTAAATGAGACTCTGCTCTTTGGGTCAAGCTGAAGATTTCTGATCAATGCATTACATAGCTTCATATTTTTCATCTTGTTTGTCATTGTCTCATGTTGAGAGCTGTTGAGCTTCTAACTTTCTGAAAGAAGAGTTTTCTTGTACTATTGTTTGCTTCCTTATATCTTTGCACAACAGATTTTTAGTCCCACTGGGCTGGCACCAATTGCAAGAAGATGTTACTTACATTTATTTTTTGTTTTACCATATGCTCTCTCAGGAATTTTCAAGCTTGCAAGACTATGAAACTACAAAAATGGAAAAGATTGGGAGTTTTAGGCTGCATCAAACATACTTTTCATGGCTTATGCTCTCTGAAAGTCATGCACAAGGAGGTTTCAGACAGTGCTCAACTATCTAGAGTCGGTATTATGCTGTTGACTCCATTATCAGCTGTTACAGTCCCAGGGAGGCTGCATCTCTTTGCTCAAGCAGACGTTTAAAAATTTTGACTATTGTGGGATTTTATTTAACTTACAACATGGAAGAGCAGGCAGCCTAGAAAAATAGATTTGTTCTGTCCATTGGCGACTTACAGTTTCGTCCATTTCTCTGGGAACTTTGGACCGGCTGGTGCTGGTGCTCTTGCAAAAAGATGAGTGCTCTCAGGGCGGCCCTTTCTACACGCTTACACCAGAAGTCAAGAAAAATGTGGGGAGGAATACTTCTTACTTTCCCATTGGAATAGAGTTGATGATTCAGACCAGAATTTTCAAACTCGGGAGTTCTTTGTAAGAGGCAGGACAGCATTAATGTTATTGCTGTGATAGCAGTGAGACTCCTTTTACTTTCAGAGGGATGTTCACCAGAGCAAGGTGTAACCCTTCTCGTTGGCATTGGCTCCTTGGAAAGCATATTTAGAGGTTCAAAGTCAAGCACGGGTTTTCTCCTGAGTCCCCATCTCTACTAGACTGTGTGATATTGCAGCCTTTCAATACTTAAAGGCAGCTTGTAAGAAAGATGGGGAAAAACTTTGTAGTGGGGTCTGTAGCCATAGGACAAGGGGTAGTGCTAAAAGAAGAGACGTTTAGACTAGATCTTAGGAAGAAATCTTTCACACTGAAGGTGGGGAGGCACTGGCACCGGTTGCCCGCAGAGGTGGGAGATGCCCAGTCCTGGAAGCATTCAAGGTCAGGTTGAGTGGGGCTCTCAGCAACCAGATCTGGTTGAAAAAGTCCCTGCTCACTGCAGGGGAACTGGATGAGATGACCTGTAAAGGTCTCTTCCAACCCAAATAATTCCATGATTCTATATATTTGGAAGTTAAATAAAACACGTTTCATCTGTATTAAAGAACACGTCAGTGATGGGCTGTTCTAGAGAGTGTGGAAGGTGTACGTAACATGGTGGTGTTTGCTACTGGGATGAACCACTTGGGTGGAGCTCACCTCTGTGCTGAGGACAAGCACACAACCTGCGCCCACTGCTTAGGTTCTACATATTTATACAGAGAAGCATAGAAAGAGGCCCTGTCTGCATTTGCTGCAGTTTAGAAACAGGACCTTGAATCATGGATTTATTGAATGTCTGAGGTAAGAAGAGACCTCTGCAGGTCATCTTGTCTAACCCTCCTGCTCAAGCAGTGTCTCCTGCTGCAGGCTGATGAGGAACGGGTGGCTTTTGAGTGTCTCCAGTGATGTAGCCTCCACAACCCCCCTGGGCACCTTGTGCCAGTGCACAATAACCCTCACAGTGAAAACGTGGCTCCTGATGTTCAGGTAGAACCTCCTGTGTTTCAGTATTTGTCCATTGCATCTCATCCTGTCACTGGACACCACTGGGGAAGAGCCTGGCTCCATCTTTGTTGCACCCTGCCTTTAGATATTTATATTTGATTAAGAGATCACCCCTGAGCCTTCTCTTCTGCAGGCGGAACAGTCCCAGCTCTACCAGCCTTTCCTCCTATCAGAGATACTCCGGTCCCTTCATCACTGTAGTGGCTTTCCACTGGACTCTCTCCAGTATTTCTGTATCTGTATTCTGCTGGGGAGCCCAGTACTGGATACTGGATTCCTGTGTTTAATTCTCATATTTAAACCTGTTGTTTTCATACAGGTAACGAACACATTTTTGTCTCTTCAGGCACACACAAGCGCCTTGTTTTCAGGGAAAGAATCTAAACATCCCCATGGAAGATGGTCAGTGAGCCCAGAGTCTCCAAGGAAAAGCTGCAGTTTTTCTTGTGGTGGTTTGTTAACAAAAGAACGATCTAATTCTAGCTTGAGCTTGAGCACTGGATCTCCATAACTGAGAACCAGTTTAGATAATGGCAAACACCCGAATTTTTGCAGAACCTGTACCCCTTCTAGGATGGAATTCTGGAGAATTTAATGAGCAGTTGGTGTTATAACAGATCAGTTTGAATCAATGAAAAAAGTTTTAGCATTTTTCTAGGCATATAGATTGAGCAGACCTATTTATCTCAGCCTTTTTGCTCTGAGTGCAATAGTGCCTTTTCTGTCTGAACTCTTTAAACAGTTGTTCTAACTTTGGGGAAAAAATCCCCTTCAGACTCTCCAGTGGTAGCTTCAACAGCCAATAATAAATTTTTTGGAGTGAAAATCATTGTAATGGAATTGACCTTTCCCTGTAGCAGTAGGTTCAATCACTTCCATCTGTCAAAATCTCTTTGCAGAATTTTAATTAATGGTGAAAAATGTTTGCTCCCCCTGTCAATGAGTTACTAAGAATCCCAAACACCCAAGTGTTCCGTAGGAAAAAAAGAATTAAACAACCACCCTCAAAGATGAGGACAGATTTCCTGGGGCAGAATCTGGAAAGCAGGAGAACCTCTGTCTTATCCCAGTTGATCTTGAAGTCAGAAAACAATTAAAAATCCTCATTCTTCCTCAGTAAACTAGTAGGTGAAAAATCCAGCTTTCCAAAGTTTTGCAGCAACATGGATACATTCTTTCAGAGCTGCATGAATTACAAATGTGAAAATCCTTGAACCATAGAGGAGTTTGGGTTGGAAGGGACCTTAAAGCCCATCCAGCCCCAACCCCCTGCCATGGGCAGGGACACCTACTGGCTCAGGCTGCCCAAGGCCCATCCAACATGGCCTTGAACCCCTCCAGGGGTGGGGCAGCTTCTCCTGGGCAACCTGGGCCAGGGCCTCCCCACTCTCATGGTGAAGAAATTCCTCCTTATGTCCAGTCTAATCTGCCCCTCTCCAGTTTATCCCCATTGCCCCTCGTCCTATCACTACAAGCTTTTGTGAACAGTCTCTCCCAGCTTTCTTGTAGGTCCCTTCTTCAGGTACTGGAAGGTCTTTCTAAGGTCTTCTCGGAATGGTTTTTATTCTTTTTGTGCCACCCCTGTCCTGAAGCTGCTAGTGTTAGCAGGAGTGAATGGGCTGCTGCTGCAGGCTGGGAGTGTGATCTGTCTTCACTAGTCAGCTGCACAGGTCTTCCCTGCGTCTTGTTGCCTTCTAAGCAACGTGTTTTCTCTGGAGGGAAGGGACAAATTCCAGGATAACTGACACCGTGCTCTTGAGCAGCTGATTGGTGACCATTGGCTGGGGTATAACTTGGCAAAATAGCACACCTCCAGGGTTGGAATAGCACCACAAAGCAGGAAGAATTTATGGTGTTCTGCAGATGGCATGCACTCTCTGTCTCCTTGAAAGGTCCAAGCAGGAAAAGTTCTTCCCAAGTGTTTTGAATATGACATTTCACTTCCTTGGACAGCGGAGTATAAATTCCACAGAGTTGCCTTCAGTGTCTTCTGCATGTTGGCGCTAAATGGTAAATGCAGTTGCTCCCATGCTTACATTTCTGTTCCTGCAGAGCAGATCCTATGTCTTACGGCCATCTTGATACCAGATGCCTCTACCCAGCTTTCTGGTATTCCATTTTCCTTGTACTTAAGCTCAGCCTTTAGACTTAAGCCTAAATACTTAAGTCTAAAGACTTTCACAGCTGCTTACAAACAGTCAAATAAGAGTTCCTACAGATGCCATCTACACAAGTAGAAAGATGTTTCTAAGTTCTAGCGCTGGAATGAGTCCAAACCCCTGCAGTGGCTCAGCAATACGGAGCAGCTATTGCTGGGTGTACTGAACATTCTCACCATGGGAAAGCATACAGTTATCGTACATTCTGCTTTCAGGTGTGGTCGGTGTTTTTCCTTCTTTTACCATTTTCTCATCACATGGGGGTTGGAACTGGATGATCTTTAAGGTCCCTTCCAACCCAAACTATTCTATGGTTCTATGATTATTCCTGCAAAGACCCTCTCCCACCTCAGGCAGTTAGAGCGGGCTCACCCACTGCAGCTCAGGAAAGGCCAGCTGATAGTGTAACGAGACAGTGGGGAGGGTTTAGTCCCGGCCCAGTTTTAGTTACTGAGCAAATAGCAGCAGTGCTGCCAGCTTTCATTACAGCGCAGAGACAGATGGTCTGGACTAAGAGACCAGCAATTAACGTACAATGTGTTCTTGGTTGGCACTTACCACAAAGGAGGGGTTGTGTGTATAAACTGTCTTATTCTTCAAGCTTATTTTGTTTTGTAACTCTAGGGTCTACATGGAGCTGGAGGGAAATAATTCCATGTGGGCATTAAGTGGAGGAGTTGTTCTCTTTCTTTAAGCTTCCATTCAACATCATAATGACAGAACGTGATTTTTAAATTTCGCAATACTCTTTATTATGGTCGTCAAATCTCCCTGACATATCTTCTGCATTAAAATGAAGTCTTAACACTCCAGTATTGTTTTTAAATTGGGAATTTTAAAATTCCCATCTAGAAAAATATATTTCTCCTTCCTGCATGATAAGTAGAGAAATAAGTCATCGGAGTGAATGTAGCCATTTGGTCCAGATGCTTGCCTCGGTGAGAATCACTGAAGTTTTATGTTTCACAAACCAGCTGAGAATGTGGCTCATTGTTTTGTTTTGGTTTTTTTACACTATTTTTATTCTCCAGTTCTATTACCAGCAACCTGATTTACTCGCCAAATGGGGTCCAACGTGAAATGAGCCAGATGTATGATTTAAAGCCAGGTCTGGTTCCCTGACTATGCCTCAACTATTTCATTTTCTGAACACAAGTTATTTTTGGTTAGAGCTACATAATTCCAAATATAATTCCCAAGTTTGCAAATTAAAAGATAGCTCTCTTTAGGATTCCCGGAAACCAGAATGCCTGTGGATGTGAGTCAATACATGCCTGTTCGTTGCTGTTTGCTATATTCGGGCTTTAATTTGGAGCAGAGGTGATGATCTGCAAAGCTTGTTTCATATTAATACTGCTGCCTCATTTACTTGATAGTGTCAATTCGTTCAATGAAGTTGGAAGGTTTTTTAGCTCTGTCTTTGAGGTATTTGGGAACTTATTTGATCAGGGTGGTGAGCCTCAGATACAGAGGAGATAAATGTGTGATCATGTAATGAGAGTCTGCATCATGAGCAAGAGATGAGATAATGCTCTAGGATTAATTTTCTGAGCTCTCTCCCTTTCCTTCCAAGCTTATTTATTTTTTTCTTTTAAAATTGAATTTTATATATGCAGTAGGGAAGGACAGGCATATAAATGATAGGACCATAATTCTAAGCTGTTGTAGATAAAAGTCCAGTTTTCTACTCCCTAAGGCAAATTTCTGCAGGTAGATTCTTCAACAACACAGATGCCTATTCTTTTGTACCACACTTATTTCTTATGAAAAGCAATGTTATTACAAGTAGGAACAACTCTTCTGTAAACATTTGTTGTGCAGTCAGATTATGGTACGTGGTGTTGCACTGGGAGTGCTCTTCCCAGTGTCAAGCATTTTTCAACCACAGTTCATCACCAGCAGTCTTTGTTGATCTCTCTAAATTGCAATGATTGTTGCGTTATAAACAGAGAAATGTATTTGAGTACTCTTGTTGGCAGATGCTGCTGACATAGTATTTTTTTCTGATATTGCTTGTATCTTCTAAGATTGTTTTGTTGAGGGGTGTTGTTTGTTTATTTGTTTCTTTGTTTTCTTAAATTAACAACTCAAGAAATTCTCAGCTTTTCTTCTTTTGTATTCTGTGGTAAAAAAATGTTCCTGAGTGCCAGATACATGTTACTGTAGTGGTGTTCTTCAGCTCATGTTGCATTGTGCATTGTTTCATGGAAGAGATGCATTTTGTGTCTCGGAACTGTTGCTTGTATCTTTTTCGCCTCTGGCCTTTTCGCCAGAATCACTCCATACAGAGCTCCAACACTTAAGCTCCTAAGAAAGCATTTAAATTTCTTTGAGTAATACAATTTTCCACTTGCTTCCTCAGTTGCTGTCGTGTTTTGTAACAGCCTGAAATAAGAGCAACAGTATGAGAACTACCTGGAGCCTATTCTCTTCGTTGTTGCCCTTCGCACACTATCAACCATAACTACAGAGCAATAGCTAGTTCTTGGGAACCCTCCAATGCTCAGAATACAGTTCTCTGGGAACATTAATGAATTAACCATCCTGCAACACCTCCATATCAGATAAAAGAAATTTTCCACATTTTATAAATGGAGAAAAAGGAGTCAAGAGAGACATCGACTCATAAATCAATCTATCTTAGCTATCCTCACAGAGGCCTCATTGAAAGTAAATATTTGTATTTACTTCTCTTTTACATTACAGAAGTATTTTTGGTTCTGTGTAGCCTCTGGCTTAAAATCTAACTTCCAGAGTGTCATAATTTATGGTTGTCTGCAGTGAAGCCCTCTAGGGCTGAGACTGCTGTTGTGTTCCCTGCATATGGAAAAGAACACATCTGGCCTGGCACTGAACTGCTCAGGGAGACATCCACATTCCTGAGCAGTAGCTCTATTTTAAAGTATTTCCCTTCATTCCAGATCCCAAAGCCCATGTAAATGTTAATTAATTAATTAATTAATTACACCATACAATCATCTTAAAACATTTGCTAAATGAAAAGTTTTCTTTACTGTGCAGAATGAGCCCTTAACTTGCATTATTGGGGCTAAATCCCTTGTACCCGAGAGTCCGGCAGGGCACAAGGCAGGAAGAAATCAAATAGTGATTGCCTTTTGCTCTAATGACACTTTGGGTATTAGTATCTCTTTAACCTTATGATCTTCAGCACACACTGCTCCATGATTTTGATACTGAATCCAGATTTATTGCAATGTTTAAAACATCTGGATTTACTTTGCATAAAGGAGATTGAAATTGTTATTGGAGTGGTTTATTTACAAAAAGCAAAGTAAATGCCTAATGTCAAAGAGTTTCTACTTTGTTGTCTTTGTAGAATAGGGCTGTTCCCCACATCGTGGATCTCTTAGATTAGCAGGAAGATGCAAAGACTGATCTCAGCAGATGTGATGGAGAAACCAAACTGGGAATGTTAGTTAGCACTTAGTGGTTTGTATATAATGTCAGTGAATACAGAATGACGACAGTAGGGACTTGGAGGTTAAATTGCCCTTTTGCCCAGGTTTAGTGAGTGCTCTGTCTGCTTTCAATGAGTGATGAAATAAAATGAGAATGTATGGGTTCTCCTCTGTGGTACACGCTGTTCTTTTCCCATCCTTTATAGGGTATTAGCAGTTACTGTTTGTTATTACTCATATTAATGACTGATAATCTCTAGTTACCTGTTGTTCTCCCATCACTATTTTAACAAAAATCAAACCCAAACTGGCTTAATGAATTCATATTAGGATTCAGCCTCTCTTTATGCCTGGGGCAGTCAGCAAAGAACAAGATCTCTCTAGATTATCTGGGTGACTGCAAATCACTTTCTCGTTACAGACTAATTTACAATGCTGGAATTTCAATGCGCTGTGTTTTACTACCACTGCTTTATGTAGTAGTTGGCAGGAGCGTTAACTCAGCTGTTGCCACTTGGAGTGTTTGCTTCATTGATAAAGGCAGTAATTCAGCACTAGGAGCGCAGCTTAACTCAGTGCCCTGAGATACTGCAGCGCAGGCAGGGGGAGCAGCCTGGGACCAACCTTCTGTGTGTCTGTATGCAGCACTGAACTTGTCTGCTGCAGACCCTGCGTGGACGAGAGGGAGAGCAAATAGCTGGAGACTGAACCTACAGTTTCTTGTGGCACTCACAAACCAACCCTGAAAAAATGTTATTTTAGAATTCTTGTGGCGCTCACAAACCAACCCTGAAAAAAAGTTATTTTAGAATTCCAAGCATTTAGCATTAAATTTCTGTTTAGTAACTAGCATTTTTTATGATGTTAGGAATTTCAGTTGACTTTCAGTCTGTTGTTGAAATAGCCTTCCACTTTTTTAGGTGAAAAAAAGGCTGTTGTGTAGCATATTTTAGTTTTATTCAGGTAAAAAAAGTTCAAGGCCACTGTTTTCTATTCTGTGTTTTTATAGAATCATAGACTCATAGAATAGTTTGGGTTGGAAGGGACCTTAAAGCCCATCCATTCCAACCCCCTGCCATGGGCAGGGACACCTCCCACTGGCTCAGGCTGCCCAAGGCCCATCCAACCTGGCCTTGAACACCTCCAAGGATGAGGCAGCCACAGCTTCCCTGGGAAACCTCCCACTCTCACGGTGAAGAAATTCCTCCTTGTGTCCAGTCTAAATCTGCCCCTTCCAGTTTATCCCCATTGCCCCTCGTCCTATCACCACAAGCCTTTGAAAACAACCCCCGCCCCCTCCGCTTTCTTTCACTGTCCAAAGCCTTAATGTGAGACACAAACTTGGACATCTGTGTTTGGAAAGAAAACAATGAATGAAAACACTATTAAGTGTTCTTTCAAACAAGGAAGGACAACTTTAACGTTGGCTTGGAGCTTATTTCATAAATAAATCAAATTGTCTTTTTAAGACTGTTTTAGACCATCATAGTAACATCAGACAGGGGTTTGCGCTTTGTGTGGGAAATGGCTTTTTCTTCAGCTTGGAAGCTGTTGCCAACAGATATAGTGACCTTTTAGTTACTGTATCTGCTTATTTGAAATTAAAAAAAAATATATATATTCCTAACAAATGTAGTGTAAAGCAAAGCTAGTCCTTCCAAACCGCAACTTTGCTCAGTTTTATTTTGTATCAAGAATGGTGAGGCAGCCCTAGGCTACTTGGAAGTGAGAAAGCTCAAAGATGCTTTCAAGCTCCTGCTTGGCCATACTTTTGTTTTCCCAGCGTGGGCAATAATGAAAGCTTCCCTCCATCTCAGAGATGTGTTGTTAACATACCTGGTAAAAATGAACTTCCCGTAATTCAGTAACAGAGTGGTTGCTGTGGCTCAATTTGGTTTAGGTGTGCGGGGAGTATGGACAAAGACTACCATGTCCTTCCTTCACTTGTTCGGGTAAAGTAGTGAAATGCTGTAATATCACCTGTTGTATTTTAAGACGAATTAACCTGTATCTGTTTGAGAAAGGCTTTTTTTCCACATCTCATTTGCAGTTCAGTCTCTCTAGGTTCCTTTACCTAAAAGCAAAGCTGTGGCAGGTGCAAAAGTAGGAAAGAGCCATGTGTGGGATGGGAGAAGGTAGCCACAAGAGAGCCCTCCCGAGACGGAGAGGATTTGTTTGGACAGATCTGATACCAGCTCCTCTAAAAACCAGAGATGCTGAAGAGGCCATTTGGCATTGCCTCCTGGTTGTCTCCTGTCTAGCAGAGGGACACAGTAACCGTGCTCGATCTTCAGATACCTTTCTGCATTCTCACTGTGTGCAATGCTTGTTTGGCTGTTTTGGAAAGCTGCCGGGCACTGTGGCAGCAGCAAAAGCTGCCTCATACCACTGTCTGGAGTAAATTCTTCTGATTTGACCACCAATTATTTCAGCAGTAGCTTGGATGTGTGCGGGGTTGTTCTATTTTTATGTATTCTAAGTGAAAGGAAAGAAGGAACATAAAGGCTAAGAGCAAAAATAATTAGGGGACGAGAGGTAATTCACATGTTTAGTAATAGTATAGTGATGAATTCTGTAGGGCTGATGACGTTAATGAATATTCTCACACCTGAGGTTTTTACAAGCTTGGCTACTTAAAAGCCTTTGAAATTTTAACAACATCTTCAAACGTATGGTCGTCAACAGGATAGAGGGCGTATCAGATGTGATTTAGTGCTTTTGAAATGTCAAATAATGCTGATGCCTTACAACAATACGAGTGTTTTAATTTCTGTGGCATTTTAAAGAAGTTAACTTTGCGATTTTATTGCAGGATGTAATGTGCAATTGTTAAAACATCATCAAAACGATTGCTTTATTTGATTTAAAATGTCATATTCAGTATGGTGATTTTCACTCATTAACATTAAACTCGGGGAACCATAAGTTAAAATAATCTTGCCTATTGAAAGAATACGCTCAGTAAAATAAAATGAGCAGAAAAAATGTGAGACTTTCTACTAAGTGTTTTTATCTCCATTTTTAAAATCCTCTAAAATTCATTAGGACAAACCTAATCCAGCGAATGGTAAATCATTCTATTTATAGATTGCATGGCATTTTGATATTAAAATGCATAAAATCTGCCAATAGTTTAGAAATGAGGCATCAGCAAAGAGGATTATTGGTCTACCTAAATAATAATACAACCATTAAGAGGATAACATTTTCCAATTGCAATTACATGCCTTAATTTTAAAGAAGCTATCATTTACAATAATTTGGCAGATTCAGTCCATATGTCTTTCACAAATTTATTTCTTCATTATGCCTCAAAACAAATTTATGGTGCATTTATGTTTGTGAAGATAATTTGCTTAGTTTATTGTGAATGGAAATCAGTAATTACATACAATCTCATTTTCTACAGACATAAAGTTAATTCATGATAGTA
Organism: Cuculus canorus; assembly: GCF_017976375.1. Lineage (NCBI taxonomy): Eukaryota > Metazoa > Chordata > Aves > Cuculiformes > Cuculidae > Cuculus > Cuculus canorus. The sequence goes on from NC_071413.1 coordinate 17,897,825, forward strand.
ATTTTACACAGAATATTAGCCTGTGTTAGTTATGATGAAAATGTTGCTGTGGCAAATGCTCTATTACAGTATAATTTCCTTGGACGTGGTGAAAAGGAAATACTTACTTAGTAAATAACACTTAAGTCATTGATTTTGTGATCATTAGGGGTGATTCTAAAGTTTTATTAATGGTTATGGGAAAAATCCTTATCTGGCCTTAAAATCAGAACCTTTTTTGTGAGTGGAGAATGGAAGCTTTTCAAAGGAAAAACAAAGACTCTGAGCAGTCTAGCAGCATATGTGCCCAACCAGATGCTGGAAGTAAGTCCCTCATGCTGGTGTTGAAAGCAATAGATGCAGTTCTTCAAGGAATTTGAATGGAATCCCTTACTTTAGAGATTTTAAAACGGACAAAGCTAAATAAGGTGTCTGGAGGCAGCAATGCAGTATTAACATTTAAGGCAATATTTTGTTATAACCAGCCTTTCAGTCACATGATGTCTGAGGCAAAACATTTTGTGGTACACATTAAAGGAATGTGTATTAAGAAAGAAAAAGAAGATTAGCAGGGAAAAGTCTTATTTTGCTGATATCGTGCTGATGGATGTTTGCCCAGGAGCAAGTGGCTAAGCGTACACCTCAGTGCTTTCTCTGGATGTTCAGGTTGGTGGTGCATTCCCAGAGCTCTTTGATGGAGATTCCACTTGAGGAGTGTGAAAGAAAACCAAATTACTCAGTTTCTTTCCCACTCCAATAAAAATTGTCGAAACGCCAAAGATTCTCAGAGAAGGGAGAAACAACAAAACAATACTTGACATTTTCCTTGGTAGCACTGTAGAGATAGGCTGGCCTTTGAATATTGGGATCCAACGGCCAAACTGTGTCCTGGGGGGTGATACAGCTCAGCTGTCAGCCACTTGCATTGTCCTGCCATGCACTGATGCAAATATTTCATTAAGCTGCTATGGGAATTAGAATTTCCATGGTTTTGTGAAGGAGTTAAATAAGGATAATTTGCCGTTTTGGAACTAACTTCCTTGAGGATTAGGCAGTACCAAATAATCACAGTCTTCCAAATGTGATGCTACAAGAAAGCTTGTGTATTCCCAGCTGAACAGGAGGAACACAAATCTGTCATTAGCCCTTATATCATAAAATGTATAAAAATGTTACATAGTGTAAAATATCTGCATCTCATTAAAAGTAAATGAGATTTGGCTAACTCTAGATGTTTAGAATAAGACTATTACCAAAGTGTTTATGCCGTTAAGAATGAATTATTTGTGGAATTATTAAAGGAATCTTTGATCTCAAGGACTATTGTAAGTACTGCTTTATGTAATCCATAAATTGCAATCACATAGGATTTGTGGATGTATTTAAACATTCAGACTGAACTTGCACTTAAAATGAAAGTACTTGGAGCTATAGTGGCTTTTCAAAAAGTTGATTTTCAGGCATAGATACAGTTGATGTCATAAAATATTTCTGACCTAAAGTAATGCTATCAAAAATGACAAATTCCAAGGTCAGCAGTTCCCAAAGTGAGGAGTTATTCTTTTTATCTGCACCATTTTTTTAAAAAAAAGTCTTGCACCTATTTTCAGAATGCCATTCTCCCCTTCCAAAAGTTAGGTAGGAACCTAATGAAAGAAGTGGTGAGATTAGTGGTGGAAAGAGCTGAATTAGGGCAGTAAGGTAGCTGCCCCACCCAGCCGCTCGCTTACTTCTCCCAGTGGGATGGGGGAGGGAATTAGAAGGGTGAAAGTAAGAAAATATGTGGGTTGGGATAAAGACAGTTTAGTAGGAAAAGCAAAAGCCATGCACACGGGCAAAGCAGAAGAGTGAATTCATTCACTGCTTTGCATCAGCAAGCAGCTGTTCAGCCACCTTCAGGAAAGAAGGGCTCCATCATGTGTTATTGGTACTTGGGAAGAGACACTGTCAGTCTCATTCCCCATTCCCCAGCTTTATACGGTGAGAAAATGGGGTGGAATATCCCCATCGATATGGTGGGTCCATTGGGGTCAGCTGTCCCGGCTGAGTCCCCTCCCAGCTCTTTGTGCACCCCCACCCCTCACTGGTGGAGTGAGGAGCACAAAAGGCCTTGGTGCTGTGTAAATGCTGCTTCCCAATGATGAAAACATCCCTGCGTTACCAACGTCGCAGCACAAATCCAGACTGCAGCCCCAAACCAGCTGCTGTTAACTCCATCCCAGCCAAACCAGCACACAAACACGCACAACTCAGTGTTCACTGCTGACACAGTTTACGACCAGGCTGCAGCTGTACAGATCATTGTGGGGAAAGTCTGTACTTATATGTCAAACATGCATAAACATTCATATTCAGGAAGATGATATGCACAAAATAATTCTTGTAGCTTCATATATAGGCAGATGTTAAAAGGAAGAAAACTTCTATTAAGTTTTGGCAAAACCCATGAAACCTTGAAAAATATTGCTCTGTTAAAAGGAAGTTTCAGAAATTGTCTGCTTTGTTTTATCATAGAATCATGGAATCAACGGGTTGGAAAAGACGTCTGAGATCATTGAGTCCAACCATTCCTATCTGCCACTAAACCATGTCCTTAAGTACCTCATCCACTTGTCTTTTAAATCCCTCCAGGGATGGTGACTTCACACCCTCCCTGGGCAGCCTCTGCCAGTGCCCGATGACACTTTCTGTGAAATTTTTTTTCGTGATGTCTGGTCTGACCCTCCCCTGGTGAAGCTTGAGGCCATTCCCCTTTGTCCTGTCCCCTTGTCACCTGGGAGAAGAGGCCAGCTCCCTCCTTTCAGGTAATTGTAGAGAGCAATAAGGTCTCCCCTCAGCCTCCTCTTCTCCAGGCTAAACAACCCCAGTTCCCTCAGCTGCTCCTCTTAAGACTTTTTCTCCAGCCCTTTCACCAGCTTCTTTGCTCTTCTCTGGGGACACTCCAGAGCCTCAATATCCTTCTTGTGGTGAGAGGCCCAGAACTGAACCCAGGATTCGAGGTGCGGTCTCACCAGTGCCGAGTACAGGGGTAGAATGACCTCCCTGGAACTGCTGGTCACGCTGTTTCTGATAGAAGCCAAGAGGCAATTGGCCTTCTTGGCCACCTGGGCACACTGCTGGCTCATGTTCAGTCCGCTGTCAACCAGCACCCCCAGGTCCTTCTTCTCCGTGCAGCTCTCCAGCCACTCTTCCCCCAGTCTGTAGCACTGCATAGGGTTGTTGTGCCCCAAGTGCAGGACCCAGCATTTGGCCTTGTTAAACCTCATGCCATTGGTCTCAGTCCATTGGTCCAGCCTGGAGCTTTTTTGGGTCAGTCTGCAGTGAATTTGCTTCTGGAAGACCCAAGTTCTATTTTTAGTTGATCTTGATCAACTTGATCTTTTTTGCTTTTATTTGAGATACTGGTGTTGGTTTTTTTGCTTTCCTGGCGCTGCATTTCTTGTGCCTGGTGTTTAAGGCAGTTTTATGGCAGAGACAGTCCTCTAGTAGGTTCGTGCTGTTGCAATCTGACTGACTCATTGATTTTGTTTGGAACGTCTAAGTTCTCCTGAGATGCAAATTATTAAGAACAATGGTTATATTCTATTTCTGGGCATTGTCTTCTAGTAAGCACTTAAAACCTTTATATCATGTATGAATATGTATATCACCTGCACAAAGAGCCTAATATTGGTTAAATTCTGCTTTAGTAGCAGAAATAAATAGTATGAGTATCCATCTGCTTTATAACCTTGCATTTGAGCACAGCAAAAATCGAATAAGAAATTATACCTTTGGATCAGTTGTTGACTTATTTAAGAAGATAATGAATTATCAGCAGCAAGTTTTCAGTGTTTATAATTGTTTGTTGTCTTCTAAGTCTTCCTTTTATGCTTAGGATTAGAGACTTATTTGGGAGTATTGAGTGCTGAAGGGAAATATCTTTAAATGAGTTGTGCCATGGACCCATTGCTGTGGAAGTGTTAAACCTCGCCATTAGAGTAGTGAATGTGTAGCTTGATGGAGTTGAATGAAGTCTTAGAAACAAAGCCCCAAAACCAACCACAACCCTCTGTTAGGAAGTTTGCCTTCTAAGGGTTTGTGTATATGTATAGAAAAGCATACTGAGATATTTTTCAGTTTCAGATTCTTGATGAGATCTGTGTTTTGCCGGTAGGAAAGAATTCCACAGTGTACAATATTCTGTTTCATTGCTAGGGGGAATATTGAGGTGGCAGGAGTCAGTCTGTTTCATAAATCTTCACAGTCAGTGGCCTTTTGGCATCCAGACTCCTGTATTGCTTCGTATTCAGAGCTCTTAAGATGTAAAGCTGCCTCCTGAAAGGATTTTTATGTATAAAAGTGTATATACATTTCGTAAAAAGAGAGTTGAAACATTATGTAAATCTGAATATCTCAAAGGGAAGGTGAAAGCAACTGGAGGCTGTAACAGGTCATCATAGAATAACTTCTTTTGTTTCAAGAAATACTTTTATTATTAGTTCAAAATTAACTCAGGAGTGAATATTACTTTGAAGAAAGGAAACGGACTTTGAAACAATACAGCAGAGTATCAAAACAGTTACAGTAGTGGGTCGTGATTATACAGACTTTAACAGATCTAACTCCTACTAACAGGAGATCTTTCAAATACAGTGATACTTTTTTTAACGGTTACAGAATAGACTTCTCATAACTGAAAAGCAGTTCAGGAGAAATAAAGTGTGACTTACTCCACCTCTTGAGTGATCAAAAGATTTAACTTTCTGAAGTGTTCATTGCACTTTCTGAAAACAGAGAGGAAAATCTCTGTAGAATGATTAAAATGAAATTTTCAGGCTATTAGCAACTTTGAAAATGGAATCGAGAAATAAAACTCATTTCCTCTTGCTTCTCAATTTCAAGTAAAGTACTGTAATTTCTATTAAGGTAGAAGGGTTTTTAGGAAATGAATTGGGATGAGCAAACTATAGTTTGACTGTGAGTCCTAAGTGAATGCAACTTCTTACATCTCTGTTTCTACTGTTGCTGTAAAATCAGCCGCTACCTTCTGATGCCACCCTAACTTCTCCAAAGTAGAAGGAACTGGAAATACTCCACTGAGCCATTACTGGGTTGATTCCAAAGTTATTGAACTTGCTGGAGTTTTCTCATCTATTTCATTTCCGTGTTGTCTGTTGAGGTTAGTCTCATTTGTTAGCAGGCTGTGCTGCCTTGCTGTAGTACCTAGTAACCTCAGTCATGGATCAATGTGCTAAACAATGAGCAATCAGGAACAAATGGATGGGTTGTGCCTGGAGAGTTTCAGATCCAAGTGCTTAAAATGCATAACTTAGCTGGTGTTAAATGTGTTCTACGGAAATACTATGTGGTGGAGCTGGACAAATTAATGACAGAAATTCCTGCTGCACGTTACTAAGCGCACAGATGTCCCGTGAACCGCACAAATGGTTGCAGGCTGGGAGAAAGTCTGGGGAAAGCACCACATGCGCTTGCCCTCTTCTTATCCTCTTTGGAGAGGCTCCAGCCTAACTGGATCTTTCGTTTGACCTGATACAGTTGTTGTGTTCTTTTGTTGCTCTCCTTGAAAGGTGTTCAGTAATGAAGTCATTCACAAAGACGTTGTTGTTTGATGTACTGAATCAAAGAATCGCAGGAAAAGATAAAATCATTCCTGTTAGTTCAAAGAGCGGTTGTGTGACAAAAGAACAGCTTCGGCTCTGGGTACACAGGAGTCTTGCTGCCTCACAGCCCCTTCAGCTCTCATTAGTTTATTGATTGCTGCCAACTGTTGCAGAAACAGTGTTGGACTGGAGGCTCAAGGACTGTGAAATGGTTGTTTGATTACCACAATTTAGGAATTCAGGTGGCTACCAAAAAGAGCACCCTTAACACTGAGACATTTTGCTCAAAGAGGAAGGGGATCGAAGATGACTATGTACAGACTTTGACCACAAAGACATTCCACAGGGAATCAGGGTGCCAAAACAGCACGACTCTGTTCCAAGAGCCACTTCTCTGCTCTGATACATAACTATTTAAAGCAAGGTAGAAAACTGGTGCCTGGCTCCCCACATACTTCATTAAGACTAGAATATTTTTATGGGAGATTGCAAACAAACAGTTCCCCTGTTCAGAAGGTGGGTGTACACTTGGGTCTCCTGCAGCTAATTAGCTACCGTAGCACTGCTTTTGTTAGGCTTTATTAGCCTTCTTCAGTGAGGGGTTAGGTATACCCTCAGCTTACCAACTGATGTGAACCCGTGGATGAGTACATGTAGTGTTGAAAGGACCAGCAACTGTGCAAGTCTGGAATAGAGCTTGTTATGCCTTTGCCCATCAATGGAAACATTGTACTGTTCACCAGGAGTTAACATTTGATTTGTTTTGGTCACACAATGCACTGCTGTCTAGATGCCCTCGCTCTCTGTGAAGGGGTTGAGGCACCAGAGCCAGTACATCTGCAGTAGAAAAGTCTTCAGCCACAGCAAAAGTGGAGCAAGCAAAAGGACAAGCATGGTGTCTCTTCAAAGCAAGGCATTATCCTGGGTCAGCAGACTCTGGGGGACTATTCCTGTCAGGATTAGAAAGGGAATCTGCAAACGATAGAAGGATGTAAATGTTGAAATTTGGAATTTAGGCACCCAGATCCTCTCTTCTCAATCTGGTCTGTAACTGAGACCTGCAAGGCACAGACAGATTTTAAAATTAGTAAAATTGAAAATATTTTTTCTTTTTCTGTTGATTGCTTGGATCTTTTCTTTTTTTTTTTTTTGTATTTAAGGCTTTTCTATAGGCCAACATTTTGCTAAAGGTGTTTGCTCTGCAAGTTGCAGATTTCAGGTTGAGCATTTGTTGGGAGGAAACCCTTGCAGCCCGTATTATATGTGGGTGAAAGATACTGTCCGCCTCTGTGGCAGGATTTGCTTTAGTTTGTGAATTACCTGGAACAATAATCCTAGTCTGATCTGGGAGGGTTTCTAAATACTGTTATTATAAAAGTACTCATCAGCTGGTCAGAGCTACTCATTTCTATGGCTATAATCCATGTTTCACTATTTTCCTGCCCCCTGTAGTTATAGCTCACTTAGGTTAGTTAAGTGTTGTTTGCAGATCTCTTCTAATCCATGTGCTTTCCTCTCCCTTGCATGTACCTGTGTTGGAGCTTGTATTGTGGATTAGGGATGTTCCCTCCTGACATCGTGCAGATGCTGCCCAGTATCTTTGTGTCAGTGAGAACTGCGGGCAGCCTTGTCATTAGTATTTTAAACTATTCTACACCAGTCAGGTGTTTCAGTGGGACTAAAGAGAGTCTCTAATGGCTGATAGAGCCTTTACTATGTGATTCTCATTTCTCCACAGCCTATAAACATGTTTCCTAATTAGGACTAAGACTGCAAATAGGCCGTTATCCTTCAGGTTTCCACCAGTTGGTTCTGCTGGAGAATAATAAAAGGGCACTGGAAAACAGGTACCAACAAATGAATATAGGACAATCTATTAAATAGCCCTTAGCAAAGTGCTAAGTAAATACGAGCCCGTAAATACTAGGTTATGCTGGAAACTGTAGTGTTTGGTGTTGATGGCAGGCACCAAGACAATTTGGGGAGCTGCTAGGCTGGCCAGTGGTGGAAGGACCGTGCTTGAGTCACCCCGTCATATCATCACCAATGTGGTGATCCCAGCATCCCACTCTGATCCTCTCTGTTTGGGTTGTAAGTTCTTGCAGGTGGGGATTGTCTCCCAGAATGTACTTAGACACTATATATTTAAGCTTGGTTTGTACTGAGTAAATCCTGTCTTTGGTGCAGGTGGTGGTTTAATGGTGGTCTTGGCCACCCATGAGCTGTGCCTTTGAGAGGCAGCCTGTCAGTCACACCCCCAGGGCGCAATCAATGTGCACACCGAGCTTTCATAATTTAGGGTTTTTTCGAGTCCATATACTGTTTACATAGCAGAAATAGTTCTTGTTAGAGCAGAGCATTAAGCCATTGCCGTGTGTGGGAATGTCCTTTTCTGTTGTTCTTGGCTGAGATGGAGGACGAGTCCTTTTGAACACCAATCTGTGCACCAAGCCAGGGGTTTTGGTTCAGTGTGATGCATCAGAGGAGTCCCATCTCTTCAAGAAGACTTGAAGAGATGCATTCTGAGAGCATCAGATATGAAGTGTGAAGCTCTAAATATGTTTCTCTTTTGGGCTTCTAAATACTTAAATATTGGGGGGAGAAGAAAATCAAGGCAACAGCGTTTAGCTGGTTCCAACTTGCCCTTTGCTGTGTCTGGATGTAAAGTAACCATAGAAGGATTCTCACTATTTCAGTTTAAGTAGTGTGAAGTGTGAGTACTCATCTGATTTGTATTTGTGCTGCTGGAAACTTTTTGAAGACTGTCCTGGCTGTGTCACATGCACAGAGACAGACTTGCTTTATCTGGGAGCCTCGGACCTGACATATTCAACCTTCTGCCGAGGACTGGGAGCCTTCAGTCTCCAGTGTGCTGCACTGATGTTGCTGCTTACTGTGGTACCCAAGGAGCCAAAAGACTCCTTCTCCTAACAGTAAAATGTACTGTCTCTGTACAGAATATTGATACAAATCACAATAAATATCTTCATCCTCTCCCCTTCATTTTGAAGAAGTCTCTGGCAAAGAATAAGGTAAGGTTTTCAATAGTTTCCCCTCTCATCGATGCCAAGATCTTTCTGCAGGATCAGACTTGTGTGCATTTAGTGAGGAGGGAATTGGTACAAACGTTCAAAGGAATTTGCACTCATTTTTCATCACTGAAGCACTTCACTCTCAGGTCTTTTAACAGAGTTTGGCCCACTTACATACAGGCAGCAGAAATCTTGATAAAGCTCTAAAAACATTTATAAAAATATTTATTTTAGCTACCTTTATTATTTCTTTTAGCAGGACTGTATTTTTATAGGGGAATACCCGGCTTTGCAGAAGCTGTAATGGCTCTCTTGGAGAAAGCAGAAGAATGACATAGTGCTAAGATTTTGACGTGTAAATTTGATGATACCTGCTTGAAGTTAAATCAAGATAAACAAAGATAAAGGATTTAGGCAAAAGCTACCTTTTCTGTCTCTGGCATGAGTAGAACAACGAAGGCTCAGCTCATACTCTGAGCCCAGACAAACTTGTATTGTCATTGTGCAATATTGGTGGCACTTTGTTAGTCTCTGGTCCGCAGTAAAAGCTAAGCCAGATTGCATCTAAGCTGGCATTGTTAAGTGGAAGGGAAACCAAACTAGACTGGAAAAGAAGAAAGAATCAACGTAAAGGACATAAAGGAAAGGCTGACAGGAGCTCATATCGTCAATTTCAAATTTGAGGCACAGCCAAATGAGTTAAAATTGCATTGAGAATTGAGAACAAAACTACAGCGTCAGGGCTTCATGCTATACCGCTTGCCGAAGTTCACTTCTTGTGTTTCTTTCTGTTGCATTTTGTGCTTTTCAGTTAAATGATGCCTCCCAAGAGCTGGATATCTTCTCATAGTTGGCCAATGAGAATTTATTTTGGTGCTTTTATTATGAGCCTTTCTCCCAGTTTAGAAAATCTGTCAGCCCCTTTGCATTGCGGCCTCTAATTTTACAAAGTGTCTTTCATTTATCCTACTTTTCCAAATGTACAACTGAGTTTGGCTGAGTCTGAATGTGTTTAATTTGTGCTAACTCTCATAACAATAGGTGCGATAGTGCAAATGAGATAACAGGACTATTTTGAAGTGTTGGCATCTAATCCACAGCTTTGAACGCTTGGTGGAATCCGACCCACCTGGGTTCAAAGAGGTTGTGGAGAACTTACAGTACTTTCTGCCTTTTCCGAAAGGGAGCCTGCTGCAACGTGGAGGTGTCAAACTGCATTGTATATGGAGCTCCCTGTATGAGCAGGGTACTTTCCTGAAGGGAGAGGTATTGGCACTACAGAGAATAGCAACAGACCCAAAATGTCTTGAATGCCTGTGCACACAAAACCATTACAGCTCACAAATGTGTATGGAAGGAGCTTCCTGTAAAACAAAACAAAACAAAACAAAACAACCTAGTCCATTAACTTCTTTCATGTGGGAATAATGTAAATTCCTAAACTATTTTCCTTTCATCCAAGAAATTTCTAATAAAAGCATGGATTTTGAACTGGTGTTACAAAAGGACTTGAGAAATGGGAGGGAGCGTGGCTTTATAACACATGAATTCAAGAGTTTAATTTTGTTTAGATTCCTCCACCAGCATAATAGGTAGATATACATATTTTCGCCCCACCTGCAAGCAGAAAGCTGTATAATGGTGCTTTATTTACTGACAGCTTTCACAGGTATGTGAATGGAAAGCCATGGACTCTTTTCCTCCAGGGGAGAGATTTCACTGCTGTCTTATCCCCTAATTGAAGTGAATTTTGCTGCTCTCAGCTCACTTCCTAGAAACTCTATTCCATATTAGATATTACTATAAAAAAAAAAGGGACAAATTGACAGCATCTGATAGTAAGAGTCCTTGGAATTGAATTAACTCTTCAGTCTGGACTGAGGTCATTGCTGGGACAGTGCTGCAAAATCATTTTATTCAGGCACCTTTCAGAGGAGCTGGGTCTGAAAGCCAAAAAGTCTCTGTGCTTCTTATTCAGTGGTGTCGGAATGTCAAAGCAGAAATGCACAATCCACTGGAGTGAAGAGAAGTTGTCATAATGAGTGTTAACAATACTGAGGTTTGTTTTCAGAATGGTAGAGATCTGACCTAATCTGGAGGAAGGTGGCTTTTGAAATGGGACACCAATATGACATCAGAATTCCTCTGATTTATTCTTCACTCACATAAACTGTGCTGGGGCTTCAGTTCTGTCATCCTGCCTTCTGTTTTCCATTTGTTTTTCAATCACAAATCAGAAGCTACTCTTAGGGTGATGTGCCTTACAAGTCAAGGCAGATACCTTCTCTGCTTTTAGAACTAAAGCTGAAGTGGACAAGCACACTTACATACATTAACCAGCCAGCTCTGACTCACAGAAGGTCCACATTCACCTTTTATCTCGTTGAGGTTCTTTGTTACCTTTTCTGGTGGGCATTAAACACTAATGACATCTGTTAACAGCAAAAGGGGCTGTTACTTTGTACAGGACTTTACAAGTTGTTTTACCTAAATAGTTCCCAGCGCTTTGTAGCTGAAGAGGAGTCTTTATCTTTCAGCAGTCTTGATTTAAGCCTTCCTGTCCTCATTTACTCATCCATAGTTGAGAGAATGTGAGTCAGGATTTCAAAATACTGGATGTTATACTTGTTCTTCAAGCCGCATTAAAAGCAGTGTGGCCAGCAGGGCAAGGGAGGTGATTCTGCCCCTGTATTCCTCATTTGTGAGACCTCACCTGGAGTATTGTATCCAGTTCTGGAATCCTCAACATAAGAAGGATATGGAGCTGTTGGAGTGGGGCCAGAAGAGGCTACAAGGATGATCAGAGGGCTGGAGCACCTCTCATACGAGGACAGGCTGAGAGAGTAGGGTTGTTCAGCCTGGAGAAGAGAAGGCTCTGAGGAGACCTTATAGTGACCTTCCAGTACCTGAAGGGGCTACAGGAAAGCTGGGGAGGGACTATCTGCAAAAGTTTGTGGTGACAGGACAAGGGGCAATGGGTATAAACTGGAGAGGGGCAAATTTAGACTAGACATAAGGAAGAATTTCTTCACTATGAGGGTGGTGAGGCCCTGGCCCAGGTTGCCCAGGGAAGCTGTGGCTGCCCCATCCCTGGAGGGGTTCAAGGCCAGGTTGGATGGGCCTTGGGCAGCCTGAGCCAGTGGGAGGTGTCCCTGCCCATGGCAGGGGGATTGGAACTGGATGACCTTTAAGGTCCCTTCCAACCCAAACTATACTATGATTCTATGATTCTTATTTTTCTTCCTTCTTGATCCAACTTGCAAAACCAAACTGAAAAATACCTCAAAGTTGCAAATATAGGACTAACCTACAGTGCTGAGGTATTGTAGACATGTTATGTACTGTTATTGAATTCTTCTGTCCCTGGCTAATAATTTAATCCTCGTGTATAACTATTTTATCATCTATTTGATGTAATTGGTATAAAATTTTTATGTAATGTTACCCATACAGCAGAAATATTGACACATATTTGCATACTGTCTAAGAGTGAATCCGAGCCAGTTAAGAGTGTATCAAAGAACTGAATTGGCAACTAACCTGTTGTAATTTTAAAATTCGGGTTTTCTTTGAGCCTGATAAGAAACAGTTACTGATATGACGTTTGTAACACAAAATTGAATGTTTTTCTGATCTGTGGAATGCTATCAAAATGGAAATGTCAAAATGAGAGATCTTTTTGCCTCACAAAGGAAGTACTTGTCAGGGAGATACTTAATTTAGAAACATCCTGCTGGTGGTGAAATGCGAACCAGGCAGTACTGATGGAGCAGTTCAGTGACTTGGATGCTGTAGCAAAGTTGCGTAGTCACCTGCTCAGCTTATTTCAGACAAGTGTTTGATACAAGCCTGAAAATTCTGACTGCTCTCAAAACATGCAAAATCCCAGCCTTCACTGATACTCAAATTCCCTTCTGTCCACTTATGCCTTATATCAAGGCAATAATGCAGCCTTGGATTTAGTTCCAAGGCTTGTTCTTTTAATCTCCTTTCCAAGTGTATTGAGAAAAGAAGAGCCAGTGTTTAATTACCTTCTGTGCCAGTAGTTCTGCCTTGGGCAGGTGGAGGATTATTTGCCTCACATCAGCAATCCGGTGGACTCTTTGTGCGCTCTGTGATCCACTTGCTGAGAATCAGCAAGGACAGTACAAGCAGAGGGCCAGGAGAGTGCTCTGTAAAAGCATAGTGAGAGCACGGCTAGCCCTAGCGTGAGGAAGGAGTGCTGCGTGCTCGCTTTGTTACGCTTTGGACGGCTGCACGATTACAGGAGCAAGGGGAGAAGCATCATAGCATCCACAGCATTTGACTTGAACTCTGAGCTGGGGGGCTTTTCTGCTGTCTCTGACCTTTGTTAAACCGGTTTCATCTAATCTCATTGGGGCATTGTCAAGTAAAGTGTTCGTGCTGCACTTTGTATTTTTAATATTTAAAAGTAAGTGCTTTTGGCTGAGAAGCACTGCTCCTCTGGCTGCTCCTGAGCTGGTAGTGATATTAATTTAGCTCAAGACAAAATGTATGCTGTTAATTCGTTCAGCGTTAGCCTTCTTCCAGTCTAGGTACTGTGGAAGCCAGCTTTCTCTCAACTCGTGTATGTTACAAAAAGGTGAAAGCTATCTATTTGTGGGAGTGGGAACAGTTCCAGATAATTTAAATCATCTTAATGAAAGAGGAAAGGGAGATGAGATTCTCATTATGGCTTTAAAGTTAAAGATATAATGCAGAGGTCGAAATGCTACAAACAAGTTTTAGATGAGAAGAATAGTTATGAACTTGATGGATTAATTAGGGTCAAAAATTAAAATATGACGGTGATGCTGTACCTCTGAGTCATTTGAATATACTTGGGATGGCAGTGAATAAAACTGCTCAGGCTTATCCAAGCTAAAAATGCCATCATTGTTGGCTGACATAGGGAATATAGCTTAAAATGCGTACGTCATTTAAATGCCAGAAATGTCTGATAATTCAGAGGAAAATTAAGGCACTTACAATGACAGAGCTGTTTTATCAGTGTGATGATGAGAACTGAACCCAAGCCCAGGCATCAAAGCAATTCAGCAGGCTCACAGCTTCATTTGTACTTGTTGTTCCAGTTTTCCTAATCATAGTCGCTCAGGGACTCCAGAGTGGGACACATCATTGTCACTTTTACAGTAAACCCAGACATTCTTTAGCAGCTCCTCTGTGGGTAAGAGTTGCACTGTGTTGTTTGGGTTTTTTTCCTCTCTTGTCAAATACATGAGACAGGTTTGCACTGATTTTTGACTACATGCTCCATTCTCACTGCATACCGAAGCAATTTACTGTCAGTGCACTTTGCTATTTCCTCTGCTTTGTCTTTCTGACCTGCAAGGTGCTTCTCTGCAGTAACTGTCCTTTGAATACAAACCTTCTGAAAGCTCTCCAGGCCACGTGCTGTCCCTGGGAGTCTGACAGGAGTTTTTATCTGCTAGAACTGCATTTTTTGGTTAAGTACCCATTTTTGGCTGCAAACCAAGTTACTGTTTAACAGTCAGATTCCGCTGAGTAATGTCACCGTGGAGCCTCCAGATGATCAGAACTGGAGGAGCTCAAGAAATACTGGGTGTTTCTGCACCTGGTGGTTCCTCCTGCAGCCTTATGGGCTCTGAACTGTGTGGACACCCAGAGAACAACCCAGTGTTTACCTCCTTTGTTGGCCTTCTAGCCTTCCAAAAATGGACAGGCGGGCCTGGAAACCCACGGTATTTTCAGTTGCTAAAGTTTTTTTGGTCGCTTTTTGTGTTTTACAGCAGTAACTTATTCAGAAGCATTAATGCACTGCTAAGATAAGAGAGAGAAAGCAACCAGAATGGTTGTTGTTTCCTACAGGAACTCAGGGACAAAATCCAAAATCAAGATAAAGCTCTGCTAATATTACTAATAATGCACTTGAAAATGTTCCGTAAGCCTGTCTTGTTTAGAATATGTTGAATTAGATATTGACTATGACTTATATATTGACAGTAAAAGATTCTATTAACCATTGACTATGACATATATATTGACTGTAAAGCCAATTTAATCGGTTTGTTCTCTTAAGACACATTTTGTGCTTTTTACACCTTCTGGTTGTCTCTTCCATCATTTTCTCCATGATGCACCAATCTGTACTCAGGGGTCTGCTTGCATTTTTTCCCTTGGGGATGTTTTTTCTTTTTTCAAGTTGCTCTTTACCTCGTACAGACTCTCTAGGGGACTTGATGGTGTGGTGGGCATGGATTTGGATGGGGAGATGCTAAGCAGCCTGCTGGATCTATAAAGGGGGACTCATACAAATGAAAACCAGATAGCAAAGATTCAAGAAATGGAAGCCAACTGGTTTGAATCCCCTGTGTAATGCACACTCCCTTGTGTCTAATCTAAGGGGCATGTAGCATATTTAAATACATTTGATAAGTAGCTGCTATCTCAGAATGGTGGCATTCCGAGGAAGTCTGGGCTCTTTTGTGGAACTCCACACAGAAGAGTTCTTCACAGAAGAGGCCTTTACACTGTAGTTAGGTATGACTTCTTATTTATTGGATGCTGTCATTTATTAAGTAACAAAGTTCTTATACTCAGTCAATGAGCAGGAGTCTGAACATACGCATTCTGACTTCATAACATCTATTCTAGCCAGGAGAGCTTGTTGCTTTCTTCTGGTTTTAGTAGACAGTAATTCTTTGCTATAAAATATGTATGTATTTCAATAAATGCGTGTGCATTACAAAAGGATGTGTAGGCTTCTACAGACACACACAGTGAAATACAGACTAAGCAATGCAAATCTGCGCTCTAATAAAGCAAAGCCTTTTAACGCTGTTCTGATTTGCCAAGCACGGCCTAAGCTGAACAATATTATCAGATTCAGCAGCTGCTCTTTTGTTCAGCCACAGGCTGAAATACAGGAGGTAAACAAAAGTGGAGCTAAAAACCCACAGCAACAAAGGCTTGAAAAGCTTGATGAGGGCTTTATTTTCCCTCTAAACCTACGTCTGCTCCACCTGTCAAGCCCTTATTGCTTCAGTCTCTGTTAAGGCAACAGCCACACACGTTTGCTGGGGAGTCCACGTATATCCACTCTGTGAGGAGTGAATGAGTCATTTGCTCCGTGAGTGTTTTCAGCAGGTTCTGCTGACTGTATCGCTGTTCATCAGACAAGCGGCCTGGAAGAGTGGAAGGGATCAAACCAGTCGCATCATCCTGGTCTGTGTCAGACCTGCTTCTTTGACTGTGTCCGTGCGGCACCATTCCGTATGCAGTAAGGGAAGCCAAGGTAACATGGAGTGAATTAGCGCTCAGAACCTCGGTGACATTGCTGTGTAAATGCCCAGAGGTGACCCTGCCTGTCCAGCCCAGGGAGAAGGGCACAGAGCAACACATCAGTCCTGCTTGGAACACTCGAGCTGGCTTGGGCAGAGCGTTGCGTTACATTGCTCCCTGTCCTGTAGGACAGATATAGCTGTACTTCTTTGGGAATGTGCATTCAACTTGTTTCCCTCTTGATTTTAGTTGTAGTTGTGCAGGAATGGTGATTATCAATGTTATTCATACTCTGTGATAGCTGGCAGTTACCTGTCCAGTGAAAAGACAAGACGTAGCATTTTCGGCTTTGTTTGGATTAAAAGATTCTATTAACCTACTACTTAATGAAGAAATCTCCCCATCAGGACAAAAGGACTGTGTATTTTAAATCATATCCATAATATAAGTGTTATCTTCTTTGTGTATAAAAAGTGTATTGTGACCAGGACTTACATATTATGTAAATAGCTGCACATTCAGGTACAAACTATGGATTTTTTTTAATAAATGATTTTATTTAAATAAAATCTACATAATAATGGAAAAGCTTCCTGGCTAAAACATTTTGGGGGATACATTAACTGAACAAATTCAGTAATTTCCTGGAGGGCTCATGTTGGTAATGTAGTGGTTATGGCCAGATAGATCTATTATTGACTTAGTTTTTATTAAAAGCAGCAGAGAAGGTATCAGTTGCTTGCTGTGAGCCAGTTGTTTGAGGAAGGCATCCAGCCCTCATATCAAGAAGGACATGAATTCTGAACATGAAAATGGATTGATTGCTAAATGAAATACTTCAGTATTTCATGGGATGGGGTTTTTTTTTTTGTGGCAAAGTATCTTATATCACAGTAACTGCTGGGCAGAAAGCAAAGTTGTTTGCTAAAATTTGGAATTTTTTCTTGAATTCAGGCTATTTCTACTCTGCCTCTGATTTGTCACCAACATGGATTTCATCTGCAGCCAACACCACCGAGCAGAAAGTGCAAAAGAGAAATGCTCATAGCTGGTTTTGCTACTAATTTTCAGGAACTATGTCCTGGTTTGGCTGAGACAGAGTTAGGAGTAGCAGGTTTGGGGCTGTGGTCTAGATTTGTGCTGCAGCGTTGGTAACACAGGGAAGTTTTCATCATTGCTGAGCAGCATGAACTCAGAGTCAACGCTTTTTTTTGCTTCTCACTCCACCCCACCAGCGAGTGGGAGTGCACAAGTGATGTCCCTCAGGGATCTCTACAGGGACCAGCATTGTTCAATGTCTCCATTGCTGACACAGCAGGAGTGGGTGCAGCCTCAGCAAGTCTGCAGACAACACCACACTGAGCAGTGCAGTTGACACGTGGAGGGACAGAGTGCCATCCAGAGGGACTTGGCCAAGCTTGAGACGTGGGCCAGTGTGAACTGCCTGTGTCTGAGCAACCCCCGTATCAATACAGGCTGGGAGATGTAAGGATTGAGAGCAGCCCTGCTGAGAAGGACTATGGGGCACTGCTGGATGAAAAGTTGGGCATGAGCTGGCAAGGTGTGCTTGCAGCCCAGAAGGACAACTGTATTCTGGACTGCATCCAAAGTAGTGTGGCCAGCAGGGCAAAGGAGGGGAATCTTCCCCTTGGCTCTGGTGAGACCTCACCTGACACCTTGCATCCAGTTCTGGACCCCTCAGCACAGGAAGGACATGGATCTGTTGGAGCCAGTCCAGAGGAGGCCATGGAGATGATGTGAGGACTGGAGCACCTCCCATATTAGGACAGGCTGAGAGATTTGGGGTTGTTCAGCCTGGAGAAGAGAAGGCTGCGGGGAGACCTTGTGGTTATGAAGGAGATGCAAACCTCACAAATTTCATTAAGCATATTTTTTTTAATCAGCACGGCATGCAGGAGTCAAATTAAGAAAGTACTACAACTGTTTCCCTTTTCCTTTTTATTTAGTACTTAGTACTGGCTTCTCTCATTCAGCCAGATCTCTATACAGTTCCTCGGTTTTCCAACCTTCAGACAAACAGGATGGTTTTGGTTTTGTCTATTCCACACTCTCTTGACTGTTTTCAGCCTTATCTCCAATTTGCTTGTTCCGAGGCATTTTTTCCCAGCTGAGCTTTATCATCCTGTGTGTTGAGCTCGGAACACCTGGTGTTTTTAATAATGTTTATTGTAATATGCTTGGTACCAGCTTCATGCTCTATCTTAGTCCCAATTAAATTTCCATATAGTTGGTGTTGTTACTACAAGACCTTAGAGCAGCTTCCACTACTGAAAGGGGTTCCAGGAAAGCTGGGAAGGGGCTGTTTAGCAGGGGCTGTTGCAATAGGACATGAGGTAATAAACTATAAAGGAGAGGAGATTTAGACTATATAGAAGGAAGGAATTTCTTACAGTGAGGGTGATGAGGCACTGACACGGGTTGGCCAGAGACGTGGTATATGCCCCATCCCTGGAAATATTCAAAGTCAGGTTAGACTCGGGCTCTGAGCAACCTGATCAGTTTGGAGACGTCCTTGCTCACTGCAGGGGTGCTTGGACTGGGTGGGCTTTATTCTGTGATAAGCCGGGAGGGCACACAGCCGGGACAGCTGACCCCAGTTGACCCAAGGGATGTTCCATACCAAATGCTGAGCATATAAAGCTGGAGGGAACTGGAAAAAGCAACAGGCCAGTGAACTTATTACAATAACCTGGAAGCTTGGTGGGAAGTGTTGAATTGGATGGTGTGCGTTACAGGAATTAAGTTCCCATTGCAGGTGAAGTTATTTTAGTCTACACTAGCTCCTCTTTAACTCTTGTTTCCAGTATTGACTATAAATTTATATTACAAATGTATATTGCCAGTCTTGCTTGCACTTGTGTAGTTTCACTGATGAGAAAGGTGATACGTAGGAATTTCATAGGCTTAACAGGGATGTCAACATCTAGGAAAAGACCTTAAATATGAAAAAAAGTCTTTTTGCACAGAGTAGATAATTCATTGACAGCAAATATGATTGCAGTAGACTTTTCTACAGTCCATTACAAACCCACGAGAGTCTCATCACTGTTTTCATTCTGATTTAAGAAGGTAAAATTTCCTCAACCACCACCACCCCTCCTCCCCAATTTATAAAACTTCTCCAGAGAGTAGGAGTATATCCTGATAGAAATTAATTGCTATGAATTAAAGGAACAAGCGTGCAGCCTCCACATATTATATCGGCACTCAGAACAGACACCAAAGATTTTTATGAGAAGGAAATTACATTTGAAGTACTCTCAATATTCATAATCTCTTAGGCTCTCTCAAAACCTGGGTATGGTGTTATTTTAATGGTGCACGGTGATTGGTTGTGTGGAGGAGGTAAAATTGGTTTGTCACAGATCCAGAAGTGATAAAGCTGATTTTGAAATGGAGATTAAGGCCTCGTGGGGGGAAATGACAGTTTTCTGTAATAGGAGTAATATTTAACACAGTGATGCTAATTCATTTTTGGTTTTATGTGCTTGTTCTGCTCCAGCCAGGTACATCAGAGGTCAAATGCTCTGAGACATAGCTTCTGAAGGATTTTTTCCATGCTTAAGTTACCTCAGAACAGAAGGTCCCTCTGTAAAGATGAACAAAATTCATGGCTATTTGTAATCAGCTTCAAACCTGCACTAACCTGTTATCTTGGACGGCTTGCAGAGCATGAGTGATGAGCCTCCAGCCTAGGGAAGGAAGAGGAACAGATGGGGACTTCACAAATGGTTTCTGTAAATAATGACCTAAAACACCAGTTGAACTTGTGCACCTAAATCTGTTATTCGCTCAGCCCAAAAGAAACACATCTGTGCAAAGGACGTTTGGACAGTTCTGACCATTTCAATCAGTATGAAGGTTCTCAGTGCAGTTAGAAGGAGGTATGTTGGATGTTAATGAAGAGAAATTCGTCCACTGGTTTCATACTAATTTTAAGATTAAGCACTAAAAGGTTTAGGGAAAAAAATAGGCAAACATCCCCTATGGAGGGAGGCCACAAAAGTCATCTGGTGAGGCATCTGGCTAAAACTTTTTTTTCCTTTTTTTACCATTCCAACAGGCATAGCGTTAGGAGGCCATGAACACCAGTCTAGAATAAACGAGGACAATCCCAAAGTAGGAAAAGGAAACTTTCTCTAAAGGCGCACACATGCAAGGACGGAGCAAAACAAAACTTCAGCTCTATCAGCCATATCAATATTTTACTGCAGTTACAAATTCACACAGATGCCAAGATGTTTTATGTTGCCAAATGGTGCTTTTGTTTTGCAGCACATGTTGTGCATTCTTTTTTAGAGGTGAACACATCTGCTATGACTTCTTCCAATATCCATTTTTCCTTCTCTGCAATTTGGGCCATGAAGATTACAAAGCCATAAATCAGAACTGTAGCAAATGGAAGAACTCTGATGTACAAGTGTGGTGAATCTTGGACTTTGCAAATGCTGCAAGCAGTGCCCGGAAGCTCGGGAACCTTTGGCTTTGTAGGGTGGCATTTCCTAACCTTTGCAGAAGGGCCTTCTGTGGAGAGAAATGGGAAAAACCTAAGCCTATTTTCCAATTGTTTTTGGTGGTTAGATGAGAACAGAGTCTAGGAGCAACTGCTGAACTCTAAATTCTGCTTATGAGAGAGCAGAGCAGGTGATCTGATGGGGGTGGGTTTTTTTGCTATCCAGCTGGGCTCCATCTCCATTTCTCACGGAGGCTGATTCCTAACTTGCTACTAGTAGAATGTGAGCAGAATATACAGAACTCGCTATATTGCAAAACACCCAAGTGTTGCTTGAAACCAAACACCTTCTGTTATTTCTTTCCTGTTCCTTCAGCCGAAGTTTCTTTCACACCATTGAATCTTTGCTACAGTCAGGCTATTGAGGGACAGAGAGAAGATCCCTCTTGGAGAGGAAGGAGCAGTCTGGTCAAAAGGCATGAGAAAGAGACTGTGGCTTTCAGGGGTTTGCAGAGGACTGCTGGGAAAATTGACATTTTTTTCACTAAGTTTATGTGCAAGATGAATTGCTTGGCAAGCTCAGAATGGTTTTGGTAGATCTAAACTTAATTCTAAGACAACTAATTCATAATGGAATGCTGCAGTGACATGCAAAAGGTTATTCTTTTTAGCATCATTTATGTAATTGTACCTCTGTTTTAATGGTAGATCCTCCTCTTTTGAGAGTTTAAGTTGAGATTCTCATCCTTACATATTTCTCAGTCCATAATATAAAGATAACCCTTTTTTAGGGTTTTGTTGTTATGGTCAGCCCTCCCCATATTTGTATTCTTAATAAAAAGTGTTCTTTCCGATAAGGTAGAAAGCTTTCTAAGCTGCGCTGTGTCCTTCTCCATCTGCTGTCCTGGGAAGCCTCACAAAATGGGCACGGGAGTGGTGTAGCCTGTCCAAATGTGGAAGTGAAGCAGCTAACAGAAGTGAAATAGTAACATGAAGTTTTTACATTTTCAGAAAAGAATACCATCTCTGTCAAGGGCTGGAGCAGCTACTGGAGCAGCTACTTGCTGCTAAATACTGATGGCCGGTAGCCCCTGGCTATTTTTATTGTAGCTGGTTGTTTATGTTTGGCTCTTTACTGGTGAAATGCAGTAGGAACTGGAGGTGATTTCCCCATAATGCCTCGAGTTAGAATTAAAGTTGCAGCAGTATGAGCAGGAGTTAATTCATTCTGCTATTAAGCCTTCAGTTACACTGAGCCTTTATCATTCACTGCTAATAAATGGTATTTATGGTTGGCATATACCTCCTGTAGCAACAATAACAAATGTGTTGCCTGAGATAACCTACTTTATATAGCTGTTAAAAGGTACTTTTCATTCAAGTTTCACAATCTAAAAAGTTCATTATAAACCTCTTGAATCCTCCAAGGACTGAAACAATGCGTGAAGCTGGATGTTTAAAGCGCAGACCAGATTTAGAAAAGGGCTCAGAAAAGGCCACAATAGTGATCTGATACTTGGGTATGCCGAGCACACAGCAGCTCCTAATGCGAGGCTTAGATCTAGGTTCTCAAAAGAGTTCAGAAGAACCTTGTGCGCTGAGAGCTTTTGAAACACTGGCCATGTCGTAGCAAGCGCCGCTGAGGACTTTACGCTCCTCAAAATCTGCTACGTCTGCCTTTGATTTTTCTGGGTCTTAAGCACTTTTGAATGTCTAGACCTAAACAAAGATCTGTGCTTTATGTAGGATTATTTCCTTTTATCTATGAATATCATTATCCCATCTTTTCCTGTAATTAAGTGATAATAAAAAAAATACATGGCATGATGTAAGATGCCTCTAAGCTTATGAGAGCTGGGTGATATTCTCCTGCCTGCCGTGTATCCTCCCTTGTCTTAGAAGCCAGCCAGAATAGGGTGGTCAGTTTTGCCCTATAAGCACAGGTGAGAATCCTGTTTGAGCAAAATAGAAATTGTGAACACCTGCCTTCCTTCTGGAATTTTCAGTCTCTGTTGCACTCGGTGCAGCTGAGGGTAAAAATAAGTAGTTGTTGTGGCTCAGCAATGAGATGGGGGGGAGACTTCTGTTCCAAAGGTGCCCTACACTCTTTAAGTAGTTCTCACATCCTTCTGAGTTGCCAGGTCTGGAGTCAGGAGTTTGTGTGGACATAATCCAGCTGAGAAAACACAGAACTACCGGGCCAAGGATGGAATGGGATGGACACTTCTGAAACTGCACAGAAATGCAGAAAAACCTGGCAAAAAGTTAAATCCCTGACTATCCTCTGTGGAACCCAAACTTGGGGAGTTAGCTACCCTTTTTACAGCCTTAGGCCAGAAAAGCAGCACGCATGGGCAGCTGGTTCTGGCGTATCGGGTGTCGTTTGTTGTAAGAATTGTCCTGCATGTGTCGGATAAAAAGCAAAGACAGAAGTCTGGTAAAGAGAAAGAGCTCAAGCCCTCGTCTTTGCTCTCTCTGATAGAGAGGATTTCATTGAGATGGTTCAGCTTACCACTGCCTACTTTTGCTGTGAATCGGTACTGAAATGTCATGTTGGCAGAGCTGCCTATTGATGGAAACTTAAATTAGCATTAAGGAGCAGCCACAGACTTTGCAAGATAATCTGGCTTTATTTGTGCCTTCCCTCCCTGGCTTCTGTGTGTATATATCTTATTACTAGGGAAAATGACTTTTCTTTGTGCTGCCCTTTAGAATTGTGAACAAATTACACTACTCCACTGAATGAATAGTAGCACAGAGATTAAACATTGAGGTGTCAGCCTGCTGGAAGTTCATGTACTAAACGGCCAGAGAAAGCTTTGAAAGGGATGCCAAGGAAGAAGATACTGAGTTAATCTTAGTATTGTATGTGACAACACTGCGGCCGCAGTCCGAGGGATATGCGCTCCATCAGACCAGGGAAAGGAAAGCTTTGTACCCTTTGGAAGCAGTGCTGGGGAGTCGCTGGTATGCGAACACCTCTTGGAGCTGATGCTTATGCTCATCCTGAATCGAAAGCAGCACAACAGGTGTCCTGGAAGGAGCGATGAAATGCATATGTGGGAGCATGGATAGCAAAGCTCTAGAAGTCCTGGCTGATTAAATGCAGCATACAATGTTGCTGAGGATTTGATCTGTGTTTGCAGTTGCAGGACAGTGGTTTGCTTGTCATCTTTTTGTTCTTCAAATCCCATTAATATCTAGGGCCGGGTTAGCTGGTGGTGTGAACTGGGATATCTCACTGACGTTTGGAGCTGGGGTGAGGTGCGGTGAGGTCAGGGTCTGATCTCAAGGTCACTTGCAGCTGAAAAGACAAGGTGGAAAACTTCCTTCTTGACCCTCTGGGATTTGGGAGTAAAGTGCTAACACTATGTGGTTCCTTTTGCCCCTCAGTCTTGGTTTGCAGGGTCTGAGGCTGATGCTTTGTGACTGCTGTGCTTGTAATTAGCAAAGCACCACAGATAATTTCTACCAGTGTCCTGTGAACAGATGCATTGTCATAAGTGCTATGCATTTGCAGCTGGCACAGCACAGTGACCAGTATTTGGCTTCAGACTCTGGATTTCAAGCCTTGATGTAGGAGACAAAGCACTAGGGAAGTTTGATTGACTTGCTAGTCATTACTGAGATCAAAGGATTGGTTGGTTGGTTTGTTTGTTTGTTTGATTTTTGCATCAGACTTCTTTATTCTACCACCTGGGTTGGGTTATTTATTGAAAGAGCTGCATGCAGAGATGTTAAATTCCAGGGAAAACTCAGTGATCCAACATCATTCTCTATTAGGTAACAGTTGAATGCACTGCCTTTATGGGAACTTAAGCACGAGTTTATCTATTTTTCCCGAGGAAAAGATTTAGCTTTCTGGGTCATCCTTGTATGCAGGCAAATTGTATTTCTCTCCTTTTGCAGTGGAACACTAGAGCTTTCTGAAGTGTGGGTGGAAAGTCCTGCCAGTTTTAATAACACTGCTCCAATACCGATGTGGTGTGAAGAGACAGTACCTTAATGCTGTAATAGTTGTCAGTAGTTAGGGTGTTGGTGAGTCCTTCGGGGTCCTGATGAATATGTAGATAGTTTTAATGGAAAAAAATAACCCTCCAAATTGCAAATTTCTAGCAGCAATTCTGTTGAGATGGAGTAGATGTTTTGTTTTCAAAAATATTTAAATTTATGAAGCAAAAGACAATCTGTTAATTTATTTTTGCTGAATATATACTGTGTCTGAAGTCAGTGCTTCTCCAGAATACATGGCTGCTTGTGGAGCTTCTAATAATGTGTTTTGGTAATGGTAATAATCACTCGTGTCTAACCAGGCAGTATCTGTTGGGAGGGTCCTTCTCTGAGGCCATACGGATACTGGAGCTGTGCAGCGTGCTGCAAAAAGCCTGGGATCCAGTGCGATGGGCAAGCCTTAGAGTCCCAGAATTTCAGCACTTGCATTTGGCTGTGCTAATAGTAATTGTTCCCCAGTGTTGTGTTTCCATCCCTTGAACCCCCAGTAGTTCTTACATGGAGATACTTCCTGCTTGACCCAAGATGAGTAACAGATCAGTAGGGCAGAGTGTTTATGCTAGTATCGGAGCTGGGAAACGACTTACAGCTTTTTACGTGAAAAGTGGTCCTTTGGAAGAGCCTAAACCTTACTTACGGGTGCAACACACTGTTTCAGTCGGTCTGTAAACTCTTCTAAAAAATATATCTTTCTGGACTAGCTGAATTCCTATTGCAGATGTGCAGTCTAACCTGAATTAGCTAAGTTTCAAACAACTGACTGTTATTTTAGGTGTAATAAAAGACAACACTGTGTCCAAAAGCTATTTTTGCATTTTTTTATTAAGAAAAGTTAGTGGATTTCATGTGAATTGGCTTCTGGCCAAACACTTAGCATATTCTCAGCTATCCAAACTAAGCTGTAATGAGATAGCTGAGAGATGATCTCCTCAATGCATCTCTGTGTCTTCAAAAAGAACCTGATTGGAGATGCCCATCAGACCATTTGCGTGGACTTGGGGACCTTTAACTGAGGCTCCAGTATGGGCTGTGTTACATATCCGGCATTTATCTGTTGGTAAGTGATTTTCACAGTAAAATATCCCGACTGTTTTAGCTGATGAAGAGGCGACAGTGAACTTCTCTGTGCTGTGGCTCTTCAATGTACCAGTAGTGAACTTTTTTTGTCTCAAAGATTCATCTTTGTTCTGACAGCGGTAGAAGGCAACTCTGGCTGCAGTTTGGGGTTTCTAAATTGTTGAAGTGAAGGGTCCCTTTGCGGAAGGGTCTGTCCAAATGCTTGAAAGCTGTATTTAATCTGCCTTTGTGTTGCATGCTTACACCTTTGCCTGTCTGGTTTGTTTCTTGTCCTTACTATGTGGAGTTTGTTTGTCCTTATTTACTTGAGGCTCATGCATTTGATTTTCAGATAATCATTCTGTTGAAAAACATGAACCTGTGCCATTATAAGAGGATAAGAAGAGTAAGTTCTGTGGCAATTTGTTAGCAGGGTGTAATCTGCTTTTTAATCCCAACACAGGCTTCTTTCCTTCAATGCATTTGCTTTTCCTTTCCCCTATTTTTATGGTGTGTTTCCCAGACCTTTAATGTCACTGTGATTAATTCTCTTCACACAGCCGAAGAAGGACCCAGAAGCAAAACAAAAGAAATTTTTATCCAGAATCCAAATCTATTACTTTTGCCATTGTGAGGATTTATGTATCTTAATCAGGCCAAAAATATAGCAGTTGTGTTCTTCAGATCACAAAATACAGGCTATTGGAGGTAGAGAGACAGAACCCGAGAAAAGCTATTAAGGACAAAATTACACCTAACACTGCGTGATCATAGGCAGACAGATGTTAGCAGCAAGGTAGCAGATGTCCTACTAGACAGCAATAAACACACTGGAGGCAAGTACACGTTTCCTAACACGGGATTAGAAAATAAGTAGAAGATGCAAAAGATATTCCGTGCCTTTGGTTTAGGGAAAAAAAAAAAATGACCTTTATCCCTTGCATAAGGTGCAGATTTGCTAATGCTATTCAGAAAGTTAATGAGATTGCGTTTTCTTCAGATGTGAATGTTGCTATTTTTACAATTTCATTTTATGCTTTATGAGTACGATTAAGTTTTAATGGTGTCCTCGTTGCAGATCAAATTCTACCTTGCTCTAGGACCGACAAATAAATGAAGCGAATAGGGCTACAAGACCAGCAACACCAGTAAGGTTTTCATAGTTGATGGTTATGATGCTAACCTTCCTTTCATTACCCTGGAGCTGTTTCACCTTCTTGGGCGCTGGCCCTTCCCTGGGAGAAGGGAACAAGGAGAGCTACCAGTTTCAGCAGATTTTGGATTTCACTTCATAAAGTTGAGAAAATGGAAACATTAAGGACAGGGATTATATGATCATTTGTTGTCTACGATATAATTGGTGTCCAAGAAAAGGAAAACCTTTTTGGTAACATACTGCTAACCAAACGTTTGAACAAAGAAGTGAAAAGATTCTTTAAGTTTCAAGTGATTAATTATTGGAATATTTTAGGCATACATAGTAGATTTGGATAAAAACCTGATTGGCTTGCTTCCTGAGCAAAACTATAACAGAATTCTGGTACCGCAGATCTGCACAGCTGAAATCCAGTCTGTTACAGCCCGGAGAAGGCAAGCAGACTGTCCAAAATCTGCCTCGGTAACATATCTGTCTCACAGGCACTGTTACATCAAACATCAGTTGTCACTTGTTAGGACCATTAACTAGACAAGGCCAAAATAAAACACAGACCAGGAAAGATATATCTTGCATTCTATAAATTGTGTGGTCTGCGAATCTATTAAAGCTGACAGAGAAGAGGGCTCTGAATTGGTGAGCAGGCTGATTACACCCCGTTCTTTATTCCCTATTGACTTTGGGTATGCCATACCTTTCCATTTCCTAGAGAAATAAATTAAAAGTCAGAAGTAATTTGCCTGATGGAGGGTGCAGGTGGAATTTTGTTCCGACGAGCATTTGCACATTGTGAAATCCAATTTAACCCCTTGATGGGGTATAGCTTATTTTCTTTTGTTGACAGCTTTGTGGCAGCTAAAATAGGAACCTGATTAAATAGAGACAGTGAGAGATTGAGGTCTTGTTCTAACAGCAGGAGGATCAAGGCCTCTAATCTTATCTCCTCGAACAGTGAGATGAGCTGAGGATGCTGGCAGTGAGATAAGCTTGGCTATTTTGAGCTATAAAAGGACCCCAAGAAAAGAGAAGAGGTGTGAGGTGGGGAGGGGGGGGAGATTTTTAACATACAAAAATAATACTGCGTTGTTTAAATACATTTGGGTCAAGTGCTTGGGATGTATAGGGTATTAGAAAAGCAGTGATTTCATTTTACTGTATGGGCGTATATCAAAGTACAAATAATAGGAGCTCGCTCCCTCCTTGCAAAGAAAATATCTGCCTGCAAATTTCTGAATACAATTCAGATTTGTAATCTAGCAGGAGCGCGGTAATAACAGTTGAGGCCAGGTGGGAGGAGACCACTCCTGGCAGAATTGGAATTGCTTCTTCTTGCAGTCAAACTTTAAAGATATTTTTAATGGGGCAATAACATCATATCTCCAAGGAAAGTGTTTTGTCAGGTTTAATGTAGAGCTGTCTGGCCAGGATAGTTCAGTTGTTTTTTCGCTTATTTGTTTGGAAGTGACCAAAGAAATCATAGAACCCCTGTTCATCAAATTGTTCTACATACAGTGTGGAGTTTTAAACTTTATTGTAATGCTTTGTGAAATATCAAATTTCAGGGTATTAGATGAAAATGGGAAAGAAGGAAGAAGGAAAGGAATGGAACAGCGCTGGGCTAACAATTAGCTTTCCTTTGTTTACTCCAAGAATAAAATGGAAAGGAAAGGCTAGGCGCAAACATACAAACTACATAAGTAAGGTATTACTCCAGAGGTTCTTATTTTTTAGAAGTCAGTCAAAAGCTTTCACTTTTGCAGTTGTTTTTATTTAGCAAATATAGAAATGACTGTTAAGTGGATTTAATTCAGCCGTGGTTCTGCCTGCTCTCTGTGGGGCTATGCACATGCACGCTAGCTGAAGATATGCTGAGCACATTACACCCAGAGTGTGATTGTATACTTTGCTGAACGTGGTTTTGAAACTCCGTTGCCCGAAGTGGTACAGGATTAGTCTCCAGCATTAGCTGGCTGAATGGGCTCCTGTTGTCACAAAAGAAACTGCAGTCAACACATTATGTTCTACCTGGTAGGACCATTCTTCTCTGATCAAAATACCACTGATCCAGTTCCGCTCCCAACTCGAATGGATTTGGAATGTCGATTTTTCTTTTTTCTTTGTATGTGTGTAATGTACTTTTTTTTTTTGCCATAATACATAGCTTTCACAATGTGCATTTTTATTCCTAGCATAGGTTGCACAGGAGCTTGGTGAATTCAAAGATGTTGGTAATTAATACTTTTAAAAGGGTTTAAACACTTTGTTATTGCTTTGAGATGATTATTGGCATTGATTTACATTTTCAGTATTCCTTAATTTGGGTCATCCAAACGCAGGGAGTACATCGTTGCCCAGTTAAACTGGATGGGTTGCAGTGGTGATCTGGTACCCAGCACTGTTTCTTGTGGAGATTGTTGCAACAACAGAACAGGAGCTCCTGTGCAAGAACCCTTGTGTGCATGTGGGCTCAGGATTTACCTGTGTTCTTATCTTTCTTAAGTGCCATGAAAAAACCACTGTCAAAAACCACTTAAAACCTGTCTGCTTTCCTGCAAAGCTTTTTGAGTAAAGGAGATTTGTGTAGCATTGTATTTCATGGGAGACGTAGGCCTTTGTTGGTCCTTCTGATAACTTTGGAGGAATGCAGTGATAAATTACTGGTAGTGGCTTGAGGAGAGGTACTGGGAGCCAAATGCTTACTGTGTATTAAAATTCAGCTTGTCGCTTAACTCTGTGTTACTGCACTCATATTTGAAGTTTGAAACTTGAAGTTAGCTTACTTTTAATTGGGAAATATTAAGATGGAGGGACATCTGTAGTTTTATTAACAAAATAAAATAAATAAAAGCATCTTTTCTGAAAGCAGGGAAGATTTGGGAGTAGGCAGTGGTGTCATAGAATAGTTTGGGTTGGAAGGGACCTTAAAGATCATCCAGTCACAGTCCTCTGCCATGGGCAGGGACACCTCCCACTGGCTCAGGCTGCCCAACGCTCATCCAACCTGGCCTTGAACACCTCCAGGATGGGGCAGCCACAGCTTCCCTGGGCAACCTGTGTTGGTCCTTGAGTGGTGTACAGTAGGAGGAAGGTCGTTGAAAACTGCTGCAAAGATCTATAGGTACAGCAGGATCACTCCTTGGACGTGCATATTTTTGCCACTCCACTCTGAATGCCCTGCTTCAGAGAAATATCGATCAAAAGAGCAACATATCTATAAAATGGAGGCAGATATAATCAAATGAGGCTGAAGTGCACATACCCTGCTTTGCTTATGGATTACCAGAGTAATCAGAGACTGTGTTCATGCTACGCACTGGAACTCAGGTCCAGTGGCTGTGCTGAAGCCTAGGCTGAGCTGAAGGGTAGGATGGAATGTAGGAGTGTCTCTGCCTAAGCTGTGCTTCCCAGAGTCTATGTGTCAAGAGATGACACTACAGAAAAGTTTGCCCATGGTTCTGCTTAGCCATTTACCTGTAGGAGCAGATACAGGAGAAGAAGAGGATAGGGAACTTCCATTTTCTCTAAATCATTTTTTTCTCAAGGCTAGAGGTTGTTCTGGTTCTCGCCCTGATGATACATTGTGCTTAAGGGAATTGAAGGGCTTTGGCTGACTTTTTGTGGAAATAAATATAGACAAAACACATCTTTTCTCTCCCTTTTAAATCTTTTGCACATCCATTGACATTAATTTGACCCTTAGTTTGAAAGGCCAGGTATTAGGAAAGGTAGAAGGCAATATATGATTTGCTAAGTGCTGCTTAGTTTTAATTACAAATGGAATTGCTGCATAGTAATCATATGACAGCTAAATATTATTAGGAGTTTGCTCATTATTATTATTGGATTTTTGCCACAATCTTTAATAGAAAAAGGACTAAATCTATTATTTTCATAAGAAAATCTATGCACGAGGCCCTTGTTATTAATTCTGTGCAAGGTCTGAAAAGAGATTGCACCATTCGCGCACTAATTATGGGGTATGTGGATTAGTAAATCATCTTCGATGACTGAAGTTGTAATATTGTGGTATCTTTGAAAAAGAACCCATCTTAATATGCACTGAGAGCATACTTGAAGCAAAGACTGGGCTTCATTTTGCTTCTGCTGAAACAAAATTTGGGCACAAAATGCTTCGTCGTGTTTGCTCAGGAAGGTTTTAATCTACTCTTTAAAGGGTGTTACTGGTAACTTGTCTTAAATAATGAAGATGAGTGCCATATTTCTTTGGAGAGTTTTCTTTAATTTAGGTTATGTAAATGCAAGTAGTTCTGAAGAGGTTTCAGATCGGATGCTCAGGTACCGAGTGAAGTAGCTCGATTGGACATCCAGCCTGGTGCCTCCACTGCAGCGAGTGACTGGCATTTCCTTTATGCGGCCACCACTGACTACAGGAAAGTTGGTTTTTTGGGGGTTGTTATTAAATTGTCCTTGATGCACAACCCGCGTATTTTTACAGCGCACAGGAGTTCTACTCTTATCACAATCAGTAGTGTATTATTACCTGGGAGGGTCAACACTTTTCTGATAGGCTTTGCTCTTCATTCAGATGGAAATGGCATTATGGAAATGGCAGCCGTAATCGAAGATGATAACATCTCTGCAATATGCATTCAAATCATAATTACTTACACAATGCAAACCTGCTTACAGGTGCTGGGAGAAACTGCACTGCTCTATTTCATGCCTTGTTCGGAATGGTCTGCCTTGTTCTGTGAAGTTAATAATTTCCTCTAAAAGGGAAGAATGTGTTTAAAGCAAGTGTGATTATGCCAGCTGATTAGAATTCATTTCTCATTGTCGCATCCTGAGAGAAATTTTTACACTCCTTTTTTTTTTCCCAACTTTTGATTGCTTGATGTAGCAATGTTAGCAACACCCTTGCAGCATCATCTCTCTTTGTCTCTCATTTTTGAATGAATAGATGTCCATAATATATGTCTAAACAAATCCATTTGAGTTTTTTGTTGTGTTTGTGTAGCTGAGTATATGTCTACAGCCAAACGCTTGCATGCGTGCACTCAGGGTACAAGTGTGGAGATGAGCAAGAAGTGGGATTGCCCTTACAAGTATGTAAGGAAGCTGAAGTGGCATTGAAGCCATTTGAAATCCTCAATGACTGTTGACCATTCCAGGTAAAGGCTGATCCAGAACATTCAAAGAAGTTAATCCAAAGTTAAAAAGAGAAAGAAACTAGTTAGTGATCTCTAACTGTGTGATAGATGTGTAAGATCTGTGGGGTAGAATCCTTATTGGCCTTCCTGCATCTCATCATATTTCTATGTTGTCTTCTGTGAGAGTGAAGAATGCTTTGTTTGATAATGCATCTGTATTCTTTCATCAATAAGTGTTTAAATAATGCTCCCTTAATTATGGAGCTGCAGATCACTGTATTCCTAATGATAGTTTGTAAAAAGTGCCATTTTTATTTTAATCTATGCGGTACATACAGAAAGACCTTTCTCCTTACCAGTAAACAAATATGTTCCTTTAGAGAGATCTTAAACCCTCGGTGCACAAGTCGGATTTCGAAGCAGATTTATAGCACGATAACAGATTGCCATTGTTTGTTTGCACTGTAGCATCTCTTACCCATAGTGTCCCACAAAATAAAGTGTTCACTTGATAACAATAAAACTTCCAACAAATTAATTGCTAGAAGCCTTTGGAAGATAAAGAACATGCAACTGATGGCAGATGACTCTTTATCCCTCTCTTTAATTTGTTTTGGGCATTGATTGTAGTGTCCGTAATCAGTGGCAGCACTGTTGAGAGTTGAATGGGCTGTGGGCAGGCACTGGGGAAGAGTGATTTACTGGAATTCTATTGTGCGGGAGCCCAGATAGCCTGGTGTGGAGCTTCTGTGAGAATAATTGAAAAATTGCCACAGATCACTTCATAATGCAGCTTTGAAATTAATTCACCTCGATGTTGAGCTGACCCTGAGCCCCACTCCCTCTTTCCTGGATGTAGTTCGTGCTATATTTAAACTTGGATCTCTGCAAATGGTATCGCTGTGCTGCAGTAAACGTCTCTATAAACTGTACAATTTTACATATCGAACAATGGTGGAGAGTATATAATAGCTTGGCGATGGAACGGGAATTCTCCAGTTATAGCTAGCTAAAAAGATTGAAGGAAATGAACAGGACTCTGGAGCTGGAAGGCATTTGCACGGCACAGACGTTGATGTTGAAATTGTTTTGATTTGTTCTGTGTTCATTCTTCATGGATGGAGAATGCCCTTTCCATACTCCTCATCAAAACGATGAAACCGCTAGAGTCAAAGATGCCAAGTCACTTGGTGGTACGCTAGGGGAGCTTTGCGAGTGTGATGATAAAGACCAGCCTGTATCTGATATGAACCTTTCTTCTGAATGATTCACAGCACTGCTCTGCACACGAGCTGGCCTGTTGCTTCTCCTGTTGACTTCTTGATAGGGCGTGAACTTGTTCACCTGCTGTAGCTTCTAAACTTATTTGCAAACAATTATCTTGTGAAGCTATACTAAATAATTCTCAATTCCTACCAGCCTGGACCTTGTAGCTCTTTGTAAATGTGATAATTATCATGAGAGAGAGCACGCTGAAGTTCTAGACCTGTACTAGGATTTAATTACCTGCAGTTTCAAATCAAAGGACAGTTAAAAGTAGTCCATGTGTGGCTTAGGTGTAAAGGAAATAATAATTCCAGGTTCAGTCATTTAGTGTTAATGATGGGGGTTAAAGCTGTAACACATAGAGGGTTGGTGTGTGGCTTGCTGTGTGCCACGGCACGCTGAGTGTGACCACTGGGATGCTTCAGGCAGCTCCCTGCCCTCCATCTGAGCTGGCACCAGCTGGCTCACCTTTGTGTGCGTGTACCTGCATCTGCTCTCTCCTGTTCCTGTCATGCATCCCTGACATGCCTGTCTTGGTACACAGGCTCCCCAGGTAAAAAACAGTCACGGGCTTGATTTAAAATCGGTGTGAACAGCTACAGTTCAAACAGGAGCTATTTCTGGAGACGAGACACTCGAGGCTACAGAGTTAGCATGGAACTTTCCAAGTGGATTTAAACTGTCTAGTAAGGCAATTACTGCTGGGGAACTGCTGCTGAGTTAGATCTTACTGGAGCCTGAGTACAGATCCTGGCTTCTACTTTACTTTTTGTTTTGTTTTTTAACGTATCAGTTTGGAAATGCCTAGAATCTGCAGTGAATAAGTCTGGGCGTGTTGAAAAAGATGGGTCAATAAGATGGGCACGTTTCCAAAACAGTCCTGGTCACTTGGCAAAGTAGGTGAAAACTTTTTTTTTCACTTCTGACCAGAAGCATTTCATTATCCTTTCAGTATGAGAGGCTTCCAACTTGGAAAAAGCAGCTCTGAAAGTCTTGAGGATGGCGCTACAAAATCAGCGCAATGTGCTCCCGCTGTAATGCTGTGTGCAACAGGGAGTTGCAATGACCAGGGGATTCTTGAGCAGGATGGCGGTGCCGTAGTGATGTTAGGTTAATCAGCAACACTGAGACAGAAAACGTGATATAACCTAACCTCTTAGCACACGACTTACTAAAAGTGTCTTTTGTTTTAAGCTTGATGCTTATTTGCCCCAGTGTGCGGGTGAGTTGCTCTTTCAGAAAGCGATTCTCAGCAGCCAGCCAGCAAGTGGAGAGCTGCCTGATCTAGTCACTAGGAAATCCTGAGCATGAAGTAGGATTTATGTCTCTTTCGTTGCTGGTAAGATTTAGGTTTAATCATGGTGTATATATTTTGTAGAAGGTGGAAATGTGGTTTTAAAATCACTTGGGCAGACCCAGGGAACATATTTCTGCTGCTTCCCAGCTGCATGCTGGGATAAATGAAATGGGAACAGGAGTTCTGCTCTCCCCTCCTTTCTATGCTCCACGTGTTACTTTAAAAGAGGAGCCATCACTGCATTCACTGTGGGGTTTATCCTGTCCTTTTGGTAAGGAGTGGTTCACAAACCCCTCTGAAGCAAGGGCCCAGCTAGGTGAAGGAGTGCCTCACTTTTGCATCCAGATTGGTTTTATGAGTTAGCTGAGAATCCAGTTGTTTAACTCTAGAAATGCACAGAGGTGTGCTCAGCATCAGTGTAAGTGAGGAATTAACATTTCTGTGGAGTAATGGATTTCTATATTAGCAGTAAGATGTTTCCAGTACTTCTGTACCTAAATTTTATTTCATTCTTGCTTTAGCACCTAAATCCTTTAAAATTTTGGCCCTGTTATTCCTGTCACTGACTGTATATTGCTGGAATCCCTTGTTCTTCTCTGAGGTCTGAAACTTTTTTCTTTTAATTAAACCAAGATATGAAGGGCTTGGTCTGAATCTGTAAGTATCTAGAAGGGGCGGTTGGCCCCTTAGGCATGGAGACAAAGATACAAGAAGATCCAGTGCCTGTACATTGAAGCTCAGTAAGTTTATCTGAGAAGCAAGGTGATCTTGGTTTTTTTCAGTGGAGGTACCCAACAGCTGGAGCAATTTGCCAGTGGTTCATTGCATTCTCGGTCACCTGAGGTTTGGATTTAGTCTTTCTTAGCTAAGAGTGAACTTTAAGGATTTTTGACAATCCAAATTTAAACAGGGATTCATTGAAGGAATACCGTGGTCTGTCAATCAGATGCTACCGCATCATGTCTGGGCTTTGTCAGTCCTGAATTTGAAAGTGTCATTCCTTTTAATGGCTGAAGAACTGAGTTTTTGGGTCCCACCTTGTTAGTGGATGTAGGTACATGCACTGAGAGGCACCTCAAAGCCTGAGATTAAGTTGTTTAGTGTTATGCATTTGTAACAATTAATATTGTTGAGATTAAACTTGGTGTGTGCTAAGAGAGCATCAGTATCAAGTTGGTGTAAATTAACTTGTAGCTGTTTATTAAAATGTTCTCCCTGAAGCATTATGCAGTTGCTACTGGAGGCAGAAGTCTGGACCAGATGGACTTTGGTGTGAGTATGACAGTGCAGCGTTCTGTCCCACGCATCCATCCGGGAACAGTGCCAAACAAGAGCATGCAATTTTTGGTTTTCTCTAGTCATTTTGCTTTGGTGGTAGCCCTTTTCCTTTGTAGGAAAAAGATCTCACTTGTGTAAGTAATGGTCAGGTTAAAATAGTATTAATAAACCGGCAGTGCAGTAGTCTGTTCCATGCTCTGGAGAACAACTGCAGTAATGGAAATTTTAATGTGGGTTTAGGGCATCACCAGGCAAATGCTGTTCCTGTAAGCTGTGACAGAGATGTGGCAGGGTAGGTGCTGGTGCATTTTGGCAGTAGCTGACTCTCAAGTGTGAACCAACCAACCTTCCTTTCTCGGGAAGGGCTATTGGACATTCTGCACCAGCGCTGTCTTCTAATATGGAAACCTCTTTTTTGTTATTAATGTCATTTCTAGTAAAGCCATTATGTAAGACTCTAAAATTATTCAAATTGAACCTTTCCCAGTGAATGCTGATCTCTTTTTGAATGTTATCTCCCCCCCCTAGCCAGAAATGTTGGCAGTAATAATCCTGGATCTCTTCTACAATCCCTTACCTCTAATTGGACTTAACAGTATGTGAAAAGTGTGAGGTCAGTTTTGGGTTTTAGGTATGAATCGGGCAGATTTGTCCACGCAACATTTTAGAGTTTGTAAAGCAGTTTCCAAGTTAGCTCCCGCCCAGCCGAGTGGCGTTACTGGATGTCCCACATAACCCTGATCGATCGTGGCTGCTTCCAGGAGAGCAGCCACCACAGGGAAAACACCACCTCGAGCTTCCTTATAGCAGTGCCACCACAGGTTCCCAGGTGACCAGCCTGCTGAATTAGTTGATAACTAATCTGGCAACAAGCTCAGTGGCTGGAGTAAAAACAGCATCAGCTTTTCAGATCGTACCCTTCTCTAATGTAATTAAATTTGGAGACACAGACTTGGAATGAGGCACATGTTCAACTGATACTGCATTTCCTGAAGGTCAGCTGGAGAGCAGTGAATTTCAAGTGCAATCTATACAGTTGTGAGCTTCCTGATTAAGTTTGCATCTGAAGACCTTCCCAAGGCCTAACTGAGTTGGGAGATTGCCCATTTAAGCAATAAAACATAATAACTTGTGACACTACTGCTTAATGCTATCACGTATGGGAGAGTGCATGGGAAACAGAAAGACAAACTGATTCAGATTCTCCTTTTGCTGAGTGTTTTTAAGTAGTAGTGTCAGTTCTCTGTATTGTCCTATTGCTCGTCTAGGATAATGAGTTTGATGGGTAGCGTCCAAAACACATTTAATTCATCTCCTCATAGTCACAGTTGTGAATTTACTGTGAGATCACCAGCTTTTTTCTTTTTTTCTTTTTTTCTTTTTTATTTTAACTTCCTGAACCTCCTATTAGTGCTTTTGTTATGTTTTGTCTCTTATTTGTGTCTTCTGTGGACAAGTGAATTCCTGGCTCCCACACTGGTTGAGATAACCCAAGTGTTCATCAGAAGATGAAGAAAGCAAAAGTCTGCTAGTTCTTCAAAAGAAACGCTGTCTCCTGACCTCATTTGCTGCCCTGTGATTTGTTATTGCCTGACTTGCCTGTGTGGAAAAAGGCTGACAGGAAAGGAGATTAAAATCACATAAATAAGGAGTTAACTTACCTGATCTTCCTGACTAACCAGTTCAAAATGCTTCTCTTTACTGAATATTTCAGGTATTTCCCTTCCAAATGTACTTTTATGATGAAAGGCAGGAATGTCAACCTTGTCATCCTTATTTATGCTCAAGTACCAGAGAAAAAAACATACTTAAACATACCTAGTGTCTCAGTAATAATCCTAGGCAGTCTGGTGTCTCACCCAGGAAGGAAGAGAAGAGTGATGCTGTCTGCACGTGGAGAATGGAGGTGTTCCCAGTTCTAACTCCCTGTTCTCTTTGTGGTCCTGGGATAACAGCCCCCACCTCAATAGAAGTGGCTTCTTCTAAGTAATGGTTACCATTGTCTACTGATGGAGCTTTCCTTTTCTTTTTTTTTCTGGGGTCAGGGGGAACCATTAGACTTGGTCTTTAATTTCTCTTCCTGAACTGCAGTCAACTTTCCTTTCTCTCTTTTAGAGAATTTTTGACTCCCTAAAATTTTCCATCCAATTGGATAGAGAACTTTGGCATTAGTATTATGAACTCAGAAGCCCTGAAACATAGTGGATTGACATTGAGAAAACTCATGTATCAGTCATGATCCATTGTATTGGCATACAATATCTTATTCTTATCCATAAATATCAGGTCCTTGAAAATAGGCTTATCCTTGTGAGCCGTTTCCTGTCTTTGACAGGTGCTCAAAGTAATGAGTGTACAACCGGCATCAAAATGTGTCTCTATTTATCTAGTGTCCCTAGGAAAAAAAGATTTGGCATCTTCTGAAGGTGTTTAACTGTGTGCAGAAGAGTTAAAACTGACTTCTCTGTGCCACAAGAAGCAGTTGTTTGACAATAGGGGTTATTCTTGATATGGATAAGAATATAGATGTAAGTATAGATACATTGGCAGAAGCAGGGAAGAAGCTTCTAGGTTGCAATGACACTTTTGTTCTGGGTAAGAATGAACAGATATAGCTATATATATACTAAAGAAAGGTATCCGTTCATTGTTTGGACCCAAGTATTCCACACAGTTAGCCATTTTCCTTTCTTGTAATAAAGGATGGAAGCGTTTCTGCTATCAGTGCTACAGACACAGCTCACAAGTGCTGTTTTGGACCTCTTTAGGTTCCCTAAAATCTAGTAGTTCAGAGTTTCACCAAGATCTAATTCTGAAATTATCAACATTTGATTTTGACCTGAAATAGAAAGAGAAATTTATACTTTCTAAGGCAGAAATATCCTGAAAGACACAGTAATAAATGTTATCTATAACTTGATCGGATTGCTAAGAACCCCATCCAACTGATGTTGAATGTCTCCAGGGGTGGGGCAATACACCCCAAGAAAAATCAGATACAACATTCACATAAGGCTAAAACTGAGCAGGTTGTTTTCCAGTGGAATAGTAATTTTTCCTGTGTCCCAACGACGGAAATTTTTGCTGTCTAACTGTATGTTGAAAACCAATATGATTATCTTAACTCAAATTCCTCCTATTCATTTTCTCATTCAACTTCAAAACTCCTTTGTTTTAGTGTCAGGGGGAGAATTTGGGGAGCTGAGTATTTTTCAGTAGCAGGTAGTGAATCTGCTGCATATTTTATTTTGGGGCTGTGATGGATGGAAGATACTTACTTACTAATATGAAGTATTTTCAAGACTTGGAGTGTAAAGGACAATCTCCTTCACTTAACGAATGGAGTAGTTAACTTGATGTTTTTCAAAATACTTAGCTTTACAGCTACAGAATATTTAAATAATGAGGAGATATCGACTTACATATATGCTTAAAGTACAAAGCACTTGGATGAATCCAGTTTGGAGTAATATACAAAGCCAATAAGAAAAGATGCTGAGATGCTCAATTCACCCTCTCTGTAACACTTGCCAGGGAGACCAGATGTGGGAAGAAAGCTGGGCAGGCTGTGAACTCTTCCAGTCATTCCACAGTCGCCATAAGGAGTAGCTTTCCTCCCTTTAAAGGTTTCCAGTAAATGTGCAAGTGGTTTAAAACAAACCCCTAAGGCCAAGGATGTCAAAGGCACATAGATAAGTGGAGGTATTTTCAATGGTATTATTGAATGTATGTTAGGTATCTGGGCCCTATTGAACTTCAATGATATTTAGGAATAATTTGATATTTATGAAAACCTTACTTGGCTTCTAAATAGATGTGGTGATTTTCTTGTAAGCTTTCAGTAATTGATAGCTGTTGGGGTAAGCCCTTAACGAAGCAAATCATAACTCTGCTGTTGCAAATGCTGTAATGTCAGTGCATGGATCCTGGGGATTGTTGGGAAGTTGGGTGGTCTGGGAGAATGTTCAGCAGCCTGAGGAATATCTGGGATGTGGCTGTCTCAGAGTAACAGGGGAGAGTGGTGCTGTTGTCACTAGCGGGATGTAATTACTAAGTTCAAGAAAAGACTTGTGACAATGTCTGAGGAAGTATCAGTCAGTCATTAAGGGTTGTTTAGCAACATGATGGTGTTGTAAACTTTCAGAACTGCCTTACTCCCATGTAGATGATCTGGTTACCTCAGAGTTGTCTGTTGTATCCTCAGACAGGTATTTTCAACGAGACTAGACCTGGGTCTTCACACAGTTGTCCATTTTGTGAAGTTCACCTCCGCTTCCAGGGACGTTGGGCCATGAAAATACAATTTTTCGTACATAGCTCCAGTGGGAACCTTTGAAAAACTTTGCTGGAAGCTCCACTGTGTTTACTGTCCTTTTGTGGTACCTTTGCTCGTGATGAGGCAGTGGACTTTTCCCAATTCACATCTCTGAGGAAGAGTTCACCTCATAACTTGTTCAGCATAGACTCACCAACGTGGTAGAAGTCTGCTGTGTACTTGGATTGATGCTCTTTAAACACGCAAAGCTGTTGTGCTGTGGTCAGACACCCCGAGATGCACCTATAGATGGTCCCAATTCCATTAATTCAGTGGATGCGGCTTCACAGGTAATGAAAAATTAAGCAAGTTTTGACCAAACCTCGGGAACATAACCCAGCAGTTGGCAATGGAAACCCAATTAAAACACTTTCCATGTACTTGTTTTTAAATATTCATGCTATTGAACCGTTCCCACTTAATGCATAAATGACAACATAATATCCGACTGTAACAGTTGGTGGAAGCCATTTTAAGTAGCAGTTTAACAAACAGAGATGGATTTTAATTTGCAATGCCAGTTGAGCTATAATAAAAACTAGTATTCCAGCTGTGAAAAAAAAATCAAACACAGCTTGGTTTAGAGTTACTTACAGATGTGTAGGGGTTTGTGGTTTTTTTTTTTTCCCTAAGCCACACAATGAAACCATTTGGTCATTATTCCTTCACAGAAACCTGTGTTTCAGATGCCTTTCCTAACCCTGATTTCTGGAATTTAACTCCTAAGAAAATACATATCAAAATACTATGGTAATTCTTAAGCTTTCATTGATTACAGAACTCTGTTTCCTGTCTGCAAGTGTTTGGCGTTAATAGAGCTGTTTAGATGTGTTTGTGGATGCTGATGGGCTTCTGTTCACTTGGAGATAAATCCTATCCTGCTGTCTTTAAGCAACGTTCACGCGTTGGCATTGCTGCTGTCTTCTGGAGTGTTATTAGGATTCTTGTAACTTTGATTTCTGTTTGGTTTTGCTTCTCAAAGTATCTGCTCTGGAATCATGGTATTTTGTGAAAGTTATAGTGCTTTTTCTGTAATGATGCAATTCCCAACTGCACGAGGCATAAGTGTGCAAATAGAGGTCAAGCGCACTCTTAAAATCTCTTCGGAAACCCAAACCAAAAGAAAATCCAAGCTTTGCTTTTCTTCACGTTAAGTCAGGGCAAGGAGAAAGTAGGGTCCCATTTTCTAAAGCAGCCTGGAGGGACGGGTCTCAGTATGTTCCACTGAGCAAAAGACATTGTCGCTAACTAACACAGTGACCTTTCTGCCCTGCTTATGACTTCATTTAATACATGCAGCATTATGATCTCTGAAGATTCATCTGGAGCTAAACATAAGCTCCCATGAGCAAAATGTTCATTGCCCTGGGAAGGGCTGGAGAAACTACTTTCGTGATTTGGGTTAAGGAATCTGACCAGTGAAGGTTTCCTTGCTTTTTTTTATTTTTTTCCCCATTTGTATCAGCATAGCGCTGTTAGAGAGCCATGGTGAGACGGACTAGAGTGTGAGAGAAGCACTCGGACACCTGAAGTTCTGCAAGCAAAGGTCTTGGAGAGGACAATTTGTAGAACTTATGAGTCTGAAGTGTTTTAACAGAAACAGTAAAGTTTAGGAAAGGAGTGGGGACAACAGGACAAAGGGGTATGGCCTAAAGCTCCGTCAGGGGAGGTTCAGGCTGGATATCAGAAAAAAAATTTTCACAGAAAGAGTCATTGGGTACTGGTAGAGGCTGCCCAGGGAGGGGGTCGAGTCGCCTTCCCTGGAGGTGTTTGAGGAACGGGTGGATGCAGTGCTTAGGGACATGGTTTAGGGAGTGTTAGGAATGGTTGGACTTAATGATCCGGTGGGTCCTTTCCAATCTGGTGATTCTATGATTCAAAGACACTAAGAAGCTGTGATTAGAAGTTTGCAATGCACAGGAAAACACGGGGGAGGAAAACCGAGGTGTAATGCACCTGCACAGCAGGGCTGGGAATAAGGCTGTATTGGAGGACAAGAGAGCAATGCTCACAACAGTGAAGAGAAGAGAGGTCTTCTGACCTTGGGTAGGAAATCACATTAATTTTGTCTACCTGAGACTGAAACTTTCTTATTTTAACTTCACTTTTTAGAATGGTCCCGGGTTCCACCCTACACAGCTCAAGCAGCACACAGGACTGTGGAAAATATTTCAGTGACAAATGGAGAAGCTGCAAGGAAGTGTCTGAATTACAGCCTTTTTAATTGTTGATGGCATCAGGAGAGTTTAAGACGACTACTGTCATCTGAACTGTGTGTGCGTTAAACAGATGAAGAGCACAACAGTAACTTGGCCTGCTCATTAACTATTTGGGAGGAATGGGGAACTTGGGGAAAGGTTCAGTCACAGCACAATGTGTGTAAAAACCAGAAATATTCTGAAATGCTTCAGCCTGCGGCAGTAAAATTGATGGTGTATCTTGTGGTGGAGAAAAAGGTTAAAAAAATCCCCTGAGAAAACAGTTTTGAAGAATGCAGCCTTTATAAAGTGTGAAGGATTTCAATTCCACCACACAAGCAACTGTAAAAAGTTGTTTGCTTTCTCAAGGGTTTTTTCTGTATTTCAATTTAATTGCCTTTCAGAAAAATCATAGGATCATAGAAAAGTTTGAGTTGGAAGGGCCCTTTAAAGGCCATCTTGTCCAACCCCCTGTAGTGAGCAGGGACCTCTTCAATCAGATCAGGTTGCTCAGAGCTTCATCCAACCTGATCTGGAATGTTTCCAAGGATGGAGCATCTCCCACCTCCCTGGGCAACCTCTGCCAGTGCCTCACCACCCTCACTGCAAGAATTTCCTTCCTTCTATATAGTGCGCATCTCCCCTTTATTAGTTTGAAGCCAGTACTCCTTGTTCTATTGCTACAGGTGCTGCTGAAAAGTGTGTCCCCATCTTTCCTGTAGGCCCACATTAAGTACTGGAAGGCTATGAGGTCTTGCCAGGAGCCTTTTCTTCTCCAGGCTGAACAAGCCCATGGGTACCCCCTGGGTAACAAAGTACTTTGCATTAGTGCCCGTTGGGAAAAGCAGACTCCTCAAATGCACCAGAACTTGTCAGAATGTGTCCTGAGGTTCTGTGCAAGCCTGAAGCCCATGTCAAGCAGCGGCGCTGGGACCTTTCAGTTGCCTGGCCCTGAACTGATGGAAGAGATGTAGGCTGGCACTGGATGGAGGCACTGATCGGAAGGTGGGTTGCTGTTGCCGATGCCTAGGCTGAAAGTTCTGCTCTCCTGGCACTCTGTCTGAAGTGCACCTAAAGAACAATTCAGTGGAAGGCCTGAAGGGTAATGGTACTTCCTGCAAGCAGGGTGAGAACTCCTTTGCCTCAGTTTCCTTTCCTCTTGAACTGATGCATGACAGTGATGAGTGATCCCTGTAGGGGAGGACTGAGCGGCACTCGGAACAGTAGGAAGAACAAATGTAAGAGTAAAACGTGAAATCTTGGCTTGTATGCCAAGAAGGAGATAGAAAAGATGAAGAAAACCCAAGGCCTAATTCTCTGCAAGGCTGAAACAGCAAATAGCCCTATTCTGGGAAAGTACTGGCTCAGGTGCCTCCACTGAAAATACTAATTTGCCATCTACCACAATCGCCTCTCTCGTTTCTGGCTTATGCCTTTGGAGGTTCCGGGAGAAACTTTGTAGAATTCAAGCTGTTCACTTTACTGCTTTCAGGGCTGGATTTCTGTCCTTCTTAGTTAAAAGCTGGTGGCATGGCATTTTCGCAGAGGGCAACAGCATCACTGCTATGCAGATCGCTTAATTATTCCAAGTGTTATGAGTGCAAGTCTCTGAAGATGACAGTGTAATGTGGGGAAAGCTGAAATGAGA
Source organism: Cuculus canorus (assembly GCF_017976375.1). Taxonomy (NCBI): domain Eukaryota; kingdom Metazoa; phylum Chordata; class Aves; order Cuculiformes; family Cuculidae; genus Cuculus; species Cuculus canorus. The sequence goes on from NC_071413.1 coordinate 17,941,512, forward strand.
GGTAATGAAAAAGTCAGAGGTAGACAAGATGATCCTGTGATGTGAGGTCAAATCAAACAAAACACTTAATAAAGGACTGTGGAGCTGGAATTAGCCGGTATTGCTGCATGGGCCACCAGTGTCACAGAAGCAATATACTCGCTGGGAGTGGGGAATGGCGAATGTCAGTGCAGTATAGAGCTCGCTCCTCGATCTCCCTGGAGGCTGCTTGAAAACTAATGCTGCACCTACTGGAAAAGGTTTCTCCAATATTCAGCTGCTAAGTGTAAAAGAAAAGGTGAAACTTCTTGAGGGAAGTGGCAAAGTAAATGAATGCAAAACGACCGTCATCCCCAAAAAGATCCATCTCAAAATTACAGGCTGTCCTGGATGAAGGATGCAACCAGAGGCACAGGAATCTTCATAACATCTTTTTGTCCCACATGAAAATATTACTAGAATTTAGGAGGAAAAAAACTTTTACAGAAAATACATAAAATTTACCAGATCTTTCAGAGCCAGGACTGAACTGTTCCTTATCAAAATGTTACTTAATGCCTGGGGCTAGAATATTGAGCTTGCAGGGAAGAAAGTATAGGAAACCCTTTGCCACAGCTTTCGTTCTGCGCCTGCCTGGTAGGCATCTTATTGGTGTAGATTCTTGTATTTATCATTTGAGTAGAGAAGAAAATGCAGTCTCTGACTTGGACCATGACCCTCCTGTGCTAGGTGTTTTACACACCAAATTAACGAGACACTTCTTGTCCCAAATCACTTTTAATCTTAAACCAGATAGCAGATGGATGCAGGCAGATGGCAGAGAAAAAAAGTTGTGACTAGGTCTGATCAAGAATGTTTCCTCATCAAAACCATAGTGGTTGATAAGCTCTCCTTTAAAAAAATTTGGATTTGACAGTCTCGGGAAAACTTTTGATGAAAAGTAAAGAACAGAATTCTCCGTCAAGGTGATGGGACCACTGGGGAATAGTAATGAGCTTGTCACTGAGGTGGACTGTAGCACTTCAAAGTTCGAGTGTTTTGTATGGTGTAAATCAGGTTTTCATACTCTCTGTGAGAACACTGCCCCTTCCCTTCGTCTGGAAGAAGGCCCTGCTTGTTTTAAATACACACATATCTATGTATGTGTGTCCATACAGAGACACACGTGCACACGCGTGCTCTACTGTAGAAGTCTCAGATTTGTCCCAGTGTAGAACAAGACTCAAGTTTTCCTGAGAAAACTGCTCCCATTTTCGATGTAGCCAAAGCTAGTATGTGGAGAAGAAAGATGCAGACAAAGTATAGAAATAAATTACCTGAAAGGTAAATATTTAAATTTTCAGTCCCTGATTTGGCTTAACCACTGGCCTCAAACTGTGGTGAATTGTTACAGCTCATCCAGCTACCATGGAGGTGTTCTGATTTGAATCTGCAGGCTTATAGTCGTGGGGTTTGCGCTTGAATTTCTTTTAGAACATTGGACAGGAAGGTAGACATGTCGTAAACCCTTACAGAGGAATGGACTGTGCACTGTGTAAGGAACTTTCTTATGGGTCACTCTTATCAGAAGGGAACAATGCTTCCTTCTGAGTTTTCTTCCTTATGTTCTTTATCTCAGAAGAATATTATGTTTCCTCTCCTGTAAAGGGGTTTTCAACAGCACCTCCTGAGTGTCCTCCATTCTCATCACTGCACTGGAAATACGCTGAGGAGTTCAAACTGAGATGGTGAGGAGAGGTGGCTTTGAAATGGGAAAAACGCTGTGTGCCATAGAAGAAATTATCTTCCCGTTTAAGATTGTGTAAGATGGCTGTGTCTGTAACCTTCAGAGGGTGAGATCTTGGATGAACCAGTATCAGACCCCCAGTAGAAATGTTTAGCTTAGTATGAAATAACCTCTCAGATAACAGTAATGAAAAAGCTTTCCTTTTAGGATGTGTGCCATATGCTGCTAAGCATGGGAAAAAGAAACAGGGATCCCCACCCCCCATTTCCTGGGCTCAGTCTGTACAATTACCCAAAAAGAGTTATTTTAAGGCAAATTTTAAGAAGGGAATGTCATTTACATATAAATACACATCTTATTCTGCACTAAACTGGCAACATCAAAGCTAATTGAGGGTAAGTACTAATTGGAAGTCTGATTTGCATAGTTTAATTGTAGAACAGTGTAAATATATGTTAAGGTGCAAAATATAATGTGAATCTTCATTCAGTACCAGTGTCCTTTTTGTTGGTCTGTGGATGCAATCAGTGAATATGTTGATGTCCCTTCTGTTTGTGCGTATTGCGGTGGTTTGTGTGAAATTAATTGTAATACATTGAAGCTCCCATAAGATAGTTTAATTCCTACTCATTGTGATTTCTTTTTTTAATAAAATCAAGCATTTAATGGCTTAGATTAGCTCTGTTTCTTAAGTGTTTACTGTGTTCAGCTTTTTATCAGCCTAAAAAAGTTACTTGAATTTACTTTGTGACCTAGTGGGCATTTCACCGTGAGCAGTCATGCATAAGCTTGTGGAAGTTCAATCCAAGCTGTGAATAGCATTGTTCTGAACGAGGATGTTTTCTTGCAAACCATATCTGCATCTGCAAGGTAGGGTAGAAATAGAAACAAGGCCGAGGCTTTTTGATTGTCTTATTTTTTGTCTTAACCACAATGGAACTGTGAAGACAGTGAAGCCTTTTCTCCTAGCAGAGTACAAATTATTCATTAAGATGTCATAGTTGAAGTTTTTTGAGAAATCATTTTTTTATGTTTTTCCAACTAAACATAGGTCAGAAAATGGGAATTGTCTTGTTGTACTTCCAGTTTTACTCAATGTTTGAAGGGCTGTGCTTTGATAAGAAGTTTTTTTGATTTCTTAAATGTTTATGATTCTGTTTTAAAGATTATTAAAAAAATTCTTATTGCAATTAAAAAAAAATACCACCCTTTCATTCTTTATCTGAATTTAATTATCCCAGTAAGAAAAGCTTTCATTTTAACATTTCCTTTTAAGGATGGAAGTCTGTTTCTGTAGTTGAGAAGCATGCCTTGTGGAGTAAATTAAACCCACCATCAGTGTACAGAACGTGGCACATAATGGGGAATTTAGACATTTTTCCTATAAATTTATTCTCTGATTTTTGAGTTGCTGCTAATTTCCTCCCTGTAAGATTGGAAATGAGAGTAATTTAATATTGTCTTTTATCCAGAGCCTTTAAATCTTGTGAACAGACTAAGTGATGTCTAAATACTTCACAGAAAGTAGGAGGAAAGTATTGTGCCGACTAGAAGTAAAGATAGTGATATTATGAGAAAATAAATAAGAGTTTAGCTCCTGAAAAATGGAGGCTTTGGATTTTTGGAAAGAGGTAATCATGAGAACTTAACTAAAAAGCAACATGAGTTTAAAAAAGGTGGATAAGAAACTGGTTGGATGGTTGTATTTGAAGAGGTAGTGGTCAATGGCTCAAAGTCCAGATGGAGATCTGTGACAAACGGTGTCCCTCAGGGTGTCTACTGTGACCGGTGCTGTTCAGTATCTTTATTAATGGTATTGACGGCGAAATTGAGGGCACCCTCAGCACGTTTGCAGATAACACCAAGTTGAGTGGTGTAGTTGCCACACCGGAAGACCGGATGTCATCCAGAGGAATCTGGACAGACTGGAGAAGTGGGGCTGTGAGAACCTCATGAGGTTCAATAAGGCCAAGTGCAAGGTCTTACACCTGGGTCGGGGTAATTGCTGATTTCAAGTACAAGATGGGGGATGCTGTGATTGAGAGCAGCTCTGAGGAGAAGCACTTGGGGGTCCTGGTTGATGAGAAGCTCGACATGAGCCAGCAATGTGCGCTTGCAGCCCAGAAGGCCAACCGTGTCCTGGGCTACATCAAAAGAAGCGTGGCCACCAGGGCGAGGGAGGGGATTCTGCCCTTCTGTTCATCTCTTGTGAGACCTCATCTGGAGTATCGTGTCCAGTTCTGGAATCCTCAACATAAGAAGGATATGGAGCTGTTGGAACGGGTCCAGAGGAAACTACAAGGATGATCAGAGGGCTGGAGCACCTTCCCTATGAGGACAGGCTGAGAGAGTTGAGGTTGTTCAGCCTGGAGAAGAGAAGACTCAGAGGAGATCTTATAGTGACCTTCCAATAGCTGAAAAGGGCTGCAAGAAAGCTGGGGAGGGACTATTCATAAAGGCCAGTGGTGATAGGATGAGAGGGGACAGGTATAAACTGGAGAGGGGCAGATTTAGATTAGACGTTAGGAAGAATTTCTTCACCATGAGAGTGGTGAGGCCCTGGCCCAGGTTGCCCAGGGAAGCTGCGGTTGCCCCATTGCTGGGGTGTTCCAGGCCAGGTTGGATGGGCCTTTGGCAGCCTGAGCCAGTGGGAGGTGTCCCTGCCCATGGCAGGGGGGGTTGGAGTTAGATGATCTTTAAGGTCCCTTCCACCCCAAACTATTCTATGCTTCTATGCTGTTGACTGTCCTGCTCGCTCTCCATGTCGTGGTGCCTCTCTAGCTTTCCCTCTTTGCTCTTTCTGCTTGTGCCTGGCTCTAGAGCACGGCTCTTGCTTTGTCTCCTGACTATGTTTGTTTGAGACTTGAGATCCTTGTCAGTTGTGCCAGGTAACGTTTAACTTAGAGATAGTGGTCAAAGTCAAGATAATATTGATACAGTTAATTCTCACTAAATAACATTTATTCTGTCTCTGGAGAAAGTTCTTTTCTTCTGGAGAAAGCTCTTCTTGCAGATGAATGGGGCTGAACTGGTCTCCTTAGCATTCAACCAGGTTTTGTTCCCTGATATTTTCATCCCTGAGTGAGACCCATGAATTTAATGACCCTTTGTTGTCTTTGGGCTGGGACTTAGATGTACCGAATCCTATGTGCAGTGGCACGTGGTGTGATACAGCCATTTGTGGCTTGTACATAGGAAAATTCCATGAGCTGGCACAGAATTAATCCCTTTTCTATCACAGTTAAAAAGAGAAGTAATACAAATGCATTTCTGCTAATGCTGAAGACTTAGCTAGTGTGTTTGGAATAAAACCAAAACTGCTATGATAGTTTTCCTTTGACTTTATAGCAGTGTAAGAAGGATTAATATACTGTATGAGCATACGGGATGATAATAAAACGGGAGAATTAAAATCACTTCAACACATTGTAGATAAACCTTTGAAAAGCAGTAAAAATTCAATCTTAAGTGTCAGAATAGTTGGGATGTATGAGTAACTTTTCCTAAGAAAAGCTTCTTTTCAAAACGCCCATTATCAGGGTGCAGCAGGAGCTGGCATGGCATTACTGGAGATACCGTAGGGAGAGACAAGGATCTGAAAGGTGGGGAAAGTCTGCAGAGGGTCGGGATGGGGGCAGGTGACCTGTCTATCGCTTCTGCCACAATAAATGTTCCTTTTCTCAGAGAATAGTGTGACCCCAAAACACAGGTTGGTCTGCAGCGCTATTTCCAGTGTCTTGGTATCACTGTGGAGATCTTACTGTGGTCATGAGCAGATCATGCTTTGTAGGTGTTTCTTGTCCCGGGAAACATGATTGTTGTGGTTTAGTACAGGGTGCTGAGCATTCCATTCCTGCAAATGGCAAATCTTAGCAAAAAGATTGTGTTTAATACAAAATTAAGTAATAAAAAAAAAAATTAAAACATGAAAAGATGCAGGACTATCCCTTTAGCCAGGAGGTGTCCGTTATTCATCAAAACTGAAGGTGAGGCTTCTGTGGCATCTTTCCAAATAGCAAACCCAGAAACTAACAGTGAAGGAACACCCAGGGACAGCTGGGACTGTGACGGTGAGGATGGCAGTGCACGTCAGGAAACAGCGTGCGTCTCAGTCTGGAGGTGACAGGCTCTGAGCAGGGAAGGTATGAAGGAAAACGTGATGTGGTGAGAGTAGGTGTTTGTTTCTTAAAAAAAACAGGATGGGAGTTAAAGCGCAGTTTTTTAAAAAGAATATTTTCATAGCAAATCTAAAACGATTTTGAGCAGCGTCGTGTTTTGATAGGGAAAATATGTACACATGGCACATGAGATGTGAAAAGTCATAAATACCATCAATGCTAATCATAATTAATATTAAAAACACAAACAGAACTAAGAACTTGCATTAATCTCCTTTTCTAAATTCTGGGAGTTGCTCTGTGCTTAATGAAGGGGGAGGATAATCTTGCCTTTCTGGTGAGGCTGGGACTGAGTAGGTATCCAAGTCCTGGTTCTGCCACGTGCATCCTTTATGATGTTAATCACAATGCTTTTATCTCTATTTTTGATTTGAAAATTGAACATAACAGTTCCTTTCCTCACAAGAGCAAATATTGCATCTTAGGCTGCTTTTATAGAGAACATTTATGGAGTTTTATTTCCACTGTATTTGGAACCGGGGAGACAATGATTTCTTAATATTGGCCAATCGTAAAACAAAGATTAGAAAGATGAAATGAAGGTGTAAAAACGCAGCAGAGAGTTGAAAGAGAAGCCTGTTCAGAAAGCTGGTAAAAAATATCATAGCAAGAAAGGCAAAAAAAGGGCCAAATTGTTTAACTTCTGAAAAAAGGAGACTCCATTTTACCTTGTCCTGATGTCCAAGAGATTTCTGATTGCTCTTTAGTTTGTAGACCTGGGATAAACAGAGTGAGAGCCCAAAAAGTCCCAGCTCAGAGTGGAAATGAAGAGAAGGTATTTGAAAGGCCAGCAAGGTAATCATTATGGAGAGATTAGAATTTCTACCAAGTGCAATCTTTTAATGAAGCCTGAACAATTTTCTGAAAGATATTTCACAGCTCAGCCAAAGCGGTAGACTTGATGCAGTAATTACTGCTCCGCATCATGGAGAAAGTCAGCCCAGACTCTCATTCATTCTGGCCTTACGGTCTATAAATCTGGACATTATTGTGGAGAGCCATGCCGATACCATAGCGATAGGGGCCACGGAGGCATGTGAGTGCTGCTAACTTAGTGTGGGTCTTGGAAACAGAGAGGAAGAGAGACCGCTTCCAGAGAGCTGTCTGTGAACAGATCACTGCAATCTTTTTCACAAATTAATTCTGTGAAGGGCATCTTATGTTCTGTAACGACAAGTTCTTGTGCATGACTGTGAATCCATCTGCTTTGTTCTGTGGGTTAGCTGATGAGAGAAGATCGCATTTGTTGGTACAGGGGGTTCTATCTTAGAGGAGTGGTACAAAAATAGGTCACAAAACTGAGAAATAAGCTTCCTTTCTTTTTTTTTTTTTTTTTTTATCCCTCTCCACCCCGATATTTATTTGCGAAGAATGAACTGCTTGGGTTGTCTTCTCGCAGATGTGGTCATGTCTGCTTAAAAGGAAAGGAAAAGTTGTTGTTAGTGCGAGATGTCTGGGATGGTGAGGCGGGAGAATGGCCTTTTTCCTAGTGTCCAGGGGCTCAGCTGTAAGAGTATTCTCCTGGAATGTGGCAAGTCCGAACTTCTCCTGCCTGGAAGAATTACAGTTCAAGTTTCTGACCTCCCAGGGAAATGACATAACCTCCAGGTCCCAGGATATTCTGGTCATTCAGAGGCTACCAGAGCTCCAGGTGAGCTTTCTGATTTATCTGGTTCTCACTGGTTTGGCTTTTGGTGTTAATTGCTATTTAGGAAGATGAACTGAAAGCCTTTGCTTAAGTGTAGCTTTTGTGTTGGGGGCATTAGGACTGAATACCATTTCTTTCTAGCAGCAAAGAGTTTCCTGTGCTTCTGTCTGCTTTAGCCATGCACCATTATGTGTAATTGGATAAGGAGCCTCCCTGGCAATGTTGTGAATCTTACCCTCTTTTTTTCCCCCTATTTAAGCTCTTCCTAAGCTATTACTCCAATGCTTTGTTGTAGGAACAGAATGTTGCGTGTAGGATGGAAATGATTTGTTGAATTATTTTGCTACCTCAATGAGAAAAAAAGCCAAATTATTTAACATCTATTTGATCCTGAAAGCATTTATTGTTTCCTTTTCTCAAGTCAGCAAATGAAGCAAAAAATGAAAATATTTTTATAGTTCTGTGGGTTTCTGGGCGTGGTGAAGATGGAAATAGTCAAATAGTTGCTACTAAAATTCAAGAAAGTGAATTATGCTCCTGTCTGTACAGATGCTGACTTTACTGGGATTGTTTGCATGCTTAAGTATTTTCCTAAATCAGAACAGAATAGGCTGGAGCTGATTTGGCATTGTATTATGTGGAGATAGCCACTGATCTGGGTGAGAATGGTGTGTCAGTTTAATGGATCATATCTATGGTATATTTAAATTGATTTTTTTAAAAAAGGAGGTCCATGGCAGGATTGGACTTTTGTTGACAAAAATGGCTCTTCATTGTGTCCTCCTGTTTAACATAACAGGGGTAAACTCACTGTTTTATCCGAGCCCCTCCCTGTCTCAAGCCCCTGCCCAGTGAAGGTCACCTGCACCTCCATTCATCCCTTATCTTCTGCCACTCTTCAAGGCATACCCTGTGTTCCGTGTTCATGCCTGGAGCACTGTATGTCCTCAGCACATCCTTCAGGACAACATCCAGCTCTCTTATCTCCTCGATTCAGAGACAGGCACTGCAGTTTGAGAGGAGCCTGACAGCTCAGGAAAACAAATGGTCCCAGAAGGTCAGGTACCTTTCACATCCGTTGTCTTTTCTCTTGACCTCAGCTGCACGTTTTCTTTTCTTGTTTTCCCATCTGTGTGTTACACACCTGGAATTATTTTAAATCTTGCTGTTTTAGAAGTGAAAATCACAAAACATAACACAAACATGTAAGCCAGAATGTGCTTTGCAAAAGTTTGGATGACTGATATTCATCTGCAGAGCAGTACGAGTAACTGACTGACAGTCTAAAAGGGAAACGAAAGTCAGGTCAAACACGATGTTTGCTCCCATCGGAGTATTTAGGAACGTTAACTTTAATAGCTGAAGTACGGTTTTAAACTAAACCTGATTTAACACAAACATTTGAATGAGTAAAATTATTGAAAATATGTAAAATATTTTCAGGGAAAGTTATATTTTCATGGTTATATTTCCATGAGTTCAAGAAATGATTGAGTTGATTTGAAGATGTGTTTCCTTGGGTGGGCTGGCTTTGGCGTGGGTGAAGGAAGATTGCGTGCATGTGTTGCTGCAGGGTAATGAGAACTGAAGGTGTCAAATAAATTGATACCAAAAGTCACTTCTATTACTTTCAATAACACTTTTCAAACTGTGAAAACTGGAGACCCTGCTATTTTTAGGAAACAAATTTTCCCTGCCACTCTTCTGTATTCTTTTATTTGTATTTTCTAATGTGCCCTAGCTGACACACACACGCACAGATTGTTAATATCTTCTCTATTCCAGAATATGTTCCTTTAAGCAGCCTATAGCAGATGTAAAATCTAAGTAAGATGCTGCATTATTCATTCCAGTCAGTTTGAGTTATTGATTGTGGCGTTTTGAGGTATTCCTGCTCTTGCTTTTTTTTCTTCTCCCTCCTGGACTGATAATCTAGAAAATGAAAATGCACAGGGAAAAGTAAGAGCGTAGTCTTGGTTCCATTTCCATTTCTTTGTTGAATTCAATAGCACATTCATGAGGCCTTTGTTTTTCTTCATAACACCACCTTTTCCACAGCCTGGTTGTCCCTCAGAGCAGCCGGGCTGCGTGCGTAGTGTCAGCCCTTGGCTTGATACAAAGGCGCAGGGTTTTCATTTACAGAGGCACAGCATTTTCTTCCTTTATAAATGCCAAACTGAATGAAAAATACTCCTTAGAGAATTAGAAAATAATGAATGATTGGCATTTGGTGTACAAGTTCTTATTCTAGTGAGATCTTGGCATGCCATTCACTGGGAAATTTGGAGTGTTGAATGACATCCACATTTACCAGATGGGCTGTCAAGGCTCGCTGTGTGTCAACACCTTTGCAGAATATCACTCTAAGCCTTGTTCCTCTTATTCATGTGCATCTGATTTGGTCTTTCTGAAGAAGGTATTGTAGATATTTTTTCCCTACTAAAGCTGTTCCTGTTGCTGAAACTGTGGCTCAGTCTCTTCACTCATAAAGGGTGTCCATGTCTGGGGATAGGGATTAGGAGAAATACGTGGGAGCACACACACACACTGAGTAAGCGATGAAGCACAGTTAATTCTGAGATTCTCTTGTGCTCTCTCGCATATTTGCACCTTAAGGCAATCCTGTAGCATCCAGTAGCTAACAGGAGCTGCTGATGGCCAGTTAAAGTTATGTACTTCGGTAGTCAATACTAATACAAGACTACTATTGTTTAAGTATTCAGTGATGACCTGATTGTAGGAATGAAATCCTCACCGAGTTGGTAGATGACACCGAACAGGGTGGAATAGTTAATCTGCTTCATGGCTTCATGGGGCTGCCACTGAAAGAGTTCCGAACGTGATGGAGAAACAGGCTGACAAAAGCTTCCATGAGGCTGAGTAAGGAGAAAAGGGCTGTTCTGTGCCTGGGACATAACAGCCCTGAGGCATGGTACAGGACAGGGTGTCTTGCTGGAGGACAGCTGTACAAGGATGCTCTAATAACATCCTAAGTGTGTGAGAAGGAGAGTTGGTACAAAGTTTCTAGTGCTTCTTACTTTGTGAGTATCGGTGGCCACTGTGAGGTGACAGAAGTACAGGTTGGTGTTTGCAATATATAAATGGCAATTAAGTTTTCATCATACTCGTGATTTCCAGCACACTGCAGTTCTGGAAGGAACCACAAAATCAAGTGCAACTTATTCCAGATACACAGCGTCTTCTGTCTTCTTTGCAGCGGGACAGATCACAAAAGAGCCAGTTTCAACCCTCTACTGTTGTGTTTTGTGTGAGTTTTGTTTGCTGTCTAAGGAGTACAGTTTGGTGCAGTGTAAACCCTCAATTTGTTGCCATGTTCACCACAGCCTCAGAGTAGACTGAATTCTCCATCTGAAGTTGTTTTTTTTTTTGTCAGCTCTTTCTCTTGATAACTTTTTTTTTCTCACTTCTAGATTCCTTCAGATTGATTTGTTTCTCTCCGTGTGTGTTGCCCAAAAATGGACTTAATTTAAGTGAGGACTTGTGAGTGCTGAGCTGAGAGATTTCTTTCTGTATGCTGCAGGTCGTAATTTTGCTTAGAGTCGCAGTGTGGTGTTTCCCTTTGTGTAGCACCTAAGAGGTGATTCGTGTTCAGCTTGCAATCCACTATAACTCCCAAATCCTTTCATATGCAACTGCTATCCAGCCACTTCATTGTATGGTGTTTTATCTAGATTTCTGAATAACAGAGGAGTAGAGTGGTGAACACAGCTGCCTGGAACAGGTTGCACTCTTGGCCGCTGACCATATAAATAAATATCTTTAGAAGGTTGTACCAGCTGCTTGTTAGAGCAAAGAGCCAAGAGCCAGGGAAATGCCGAGTTCAAATCCTAATTAAACTGCTGACTTGCTGCATGACCTTGGGTGGCCACACTCTTTGTGTAGCCACGAGCCCCAAATCAAACCTGCTCATCTAAGCTGCTCTCTGAAGATGGATTACAAAGCCTGCAGAGAACAAAGCCGATGTGCATCACCCACAGTAACGTTCTGTTTGTACTGAACTTCTAACCTGACCCCTAACACTTGATGCAGAATACGTCTGTGCCTTCCCGTATTTTTCTTGTTCTTAATTGTTTATATATATTTGTAGCTGCATTGTGATTAACATAGAGGATTATCAAAAGCAGATCTGGTTACCTAGTTCATCATACAGAAATGTTGACACTTTTGTGCAGCTCGCGTAAGATGATGCATTTTGTGCATTTTGGTTACAGTGCTCTGTGTTTGAGCTGCAGCACAGAAGTTTGCTGCTAGGCTCTACACTGACAAATATTACATTGTTAGCCAGAGTCCAGCATGACTTCGGCTGTACACAGAAGGCCAATGAGTTCAGGGACAGCCGGGAAGAAGATGGGGATGAATGGGCAATGTAATGCCTGCCTGCAAAACTGGAGCTGCTGCAGAAACGCAAGGGGATGGATATGCAGTTACAAATGAGAAAAAGCAAAGCACACATCTTTGCATATCCCTTGCCAGAGACCTTGTCTGGAATGCGTTTTAAACACTAAGCATACACCCAAACAAAACTGTACTATGCCAGTTTGCACCAGCACCACTTGATATATTTGGCAGCTGAACAGATAGGAAGTCTCTGAAGTCTGCAGGATTCCCAGTCCCAGGGGAGCACCAACTGGAGGCACATCTGCCGTACAGGAACTGCATCCCTGGAAGCCGTGCCGTGTGACCCAGCTGATGAATGCGTCTGCCTTGGCAGCAGCCACCTGCCCAAGCTGGAAGGAGATGTTTGGTGCCGTATGGTTGGAGAGCTCTCAGAGGTGCCCCGGAGAGGAAGGAGCCAATGTAGTTTTAAAGGCCAGACCATTCTTGAGAGCCAAGCCCTACCATGCTGGCCTCACAGCAGAGTTGCATGAGTGGTGCCTTCTCATCAAGCATAGCACAGATAACTATGGAAATAGGCGTGTACCGCTGAAAGAGAACAAATCTGGCTTGTTACTGACCGCAGTAGGGATTAAGAAGCAAATGAATAAAGGTGTGTTATCTTAACGGAAGTTCTCAGATTATACAGAAATGCAGAGAAGGGAAATGAGAAGAGCAGGGGAAACGGCAGGTAGGAAGGTGTGCGCTGTTCTTCTTGGAGGTTTGCTTTCCTGAGGTGGTTGGCTGGCTGGTGGTTTTTCTTTCTGTTTTCATGTGTTGGATGGTACCTTGTGGGTATTGTCATGATGCTGATAAAAGCTATGGGGAATTCAAGGAGTGCTTGGTGTATCTTTACTGCATATTGCAAGGAAGACTGGAAATACTCAAATTAGCAGTAAACAATCTGTCTTTTTAGTGACAACCAAGGGTCCACTGGGCTAATGTATCCTCCAGTTTCAATATATCTAGAGATACTTGGGGAATTCTGTACACTGGGGGATTCTGTGCTATATAGATGTTTCCAGACTAGGTGGTTTCAATAGCAGAGTCAAACAGGATTTTGTCAAGTCTTTAATCTAAAAAGGAGTCTCTTCTGATTTTCTTGGTAATTCTGCCATGAATAAAATGTTGTACAAAATTTTCTTCTAGGGTAGAAAGGAAGAATTGATTTAGGAGCTACACCTACGTATCCTGCTGATCATGAGCTTGGAAGGCGTAAGCCTAAGCAAAGTTTATGCAGAAGCAGGGCTTCTGCTTAGTTGCAGATAGAGGCACACTTACTCTGGAGTTTCACAGTCAAAGTATAGTTCAGTTACAAACTTGAATGCAAGTTGTATGCTACCTGGAGTGTTGTGTATGAAAGTTAAATATTTGGAGATGAGGTTTTCAAAAGGAGAAGAAATAAAAATGTAAGTGTTTATATTCTTTAATACCAGGCATGGCAGCGTTTCAACTGGTTTCTCAGCTTGTGGATCCTTGATAACAGGCAGATGAGTTTCTTATCACCTCTGCAGGACCTGCACTACCTGAAGCTCCCCTACTTCCATCGGTCACAATCATGATCTAATCAGGATCTCTTCTGTTTCCCTGCAGTTGTATGAAGTTCTCTTGTGTGCTGGAAGAAGGTGCCCCAGTCTGAGGGTGCTCCGCCAGTCAGAGGTACTGCTGAGAGGTGGAAGTGGTGAGATTTGTATCGTGCAAAGTACTGCTTTGTCACGTGGGTTGTATGACACAGTTCATTGACAGCACAAGAAGATTATTAATTGCCCCTTCTTCAAACAGCAGCTGTTTTTTCTAGTGTTTCTGGGATTGTTCTCTGAAGTCATAGCTTCTAAGGTTAAAGCCATAGCTTCAGGGGGTGGGCTGAAGAGAGCAGACCCCTGCCTGGTTTGCTGATCGACTCAAACGTCCAATGTAGCTTAGCTTTAGTGTGGAAGAGTAGCTCTTGCTCACAGAGCATTTTTTTTTTCCAGTTGCACTTGCAGTCTCTTCAAATGTTCTCTCTCTCTTCCAACATTCTACATACAAACATTGCTATGTGTGAGTGGAGGTGCTGGGGAAGGGTGGTGTGTCTGTGTCCAGACATTTTTGGTTTTGAAGAAAATCTTTGACTGGTAAAGTGACCATTAGCGAGCAAAAGTCACAGTGACCCTTGCTGCCTTAGGACAGAGTGACAACAAGCAAAAAAACTGAGCACAAGCACTTAACAAAGGAATTACTGTGTGGGAAAGGGTTGGTGAACAGTTTGCTAAGCTGTCTGATTCCAAACTAATCTAATTTATCTATTTATCCAGACCTTACAGAAGCCTACAGAACCATTTGCTATAGCTGATTTCAGCATAATTTTTATGACAGCAGTTAAAGCTTGACATTAAAAACACATTTTTAATGCTTGTAACACAAAGTTGTACAACTGTGCTAAAGTGATGCTTTCCCTTTGCATTGTATGAAATTGTTACAGTAGCAACTGTATTTCTCATCTGCTTCAAGAACCTAATTCTGAATTTTCCATGCTATTAAGCTGGAAACATGTATTTATCAAAATGTTGTTGTCATTGAATTTAATACTCAATTTAATTTATGGCAGTAAAATCTGAGGCAGTTGCTAACACTTTTGCTGTTCATGGGGAATATTATCCTGTCTTAAAAAAACGACAGCAAATCTCAAGAATAGCTGGTGGCATTATTTATAGTGATCATTCTTTCCAGGATGCACCATTGTACAGTTCTCACTAATAGAGTCAGTTCCTTTGCCAAGTCAGGATTAAGGCCTTGGGAAGCCTTTTGGCAAAACCACAACTTCTAAGGATAAATATCATTTGAATCAAGATAAGAGCATGCGATAATGTGTTTGTAAGAGGAAGTATCTTGCAAAATACTTTAATGACAGCTGAAGAGTTTAAAGACACCATGCAAATAGTGCTGAGATTCTAGATGGAAAACGGCTAGGCATGCACAGGTATGAAATTACCCATGCTAAACCCTCTAAACCAGCCTGTCTGCTAGTAACAGAGAATTTTGGGGTGAAATATGAACAAGGCAGAGTGTTCTCCTCTAGTACTTCACACAGCATAAATAAGAATGGAAAAATACTGAGGAATAAGCCTGTTTCACCTGGAAAGCTGGTGCTTCAGAAAGTTGCTAACGCGCACCCTTGGAGAGTCCACTCTTCTCGCTTAGGTGGACAGAGCAGTACACAAACTCTTTACAATGCTAATTACACCAGATCAGTCAGAATACATGCACAGAGTGCGGGGTCAGCTTACATAGAGCATCTAAACATTGAAGGATAACGGAATGTTAAGGAGGTTGGAGCTTAGCATATATGCTTTCTGAAACCCATTTTTCATTGCTTTACAGGCAATTCTAGAATCCCATAGGTATTCCAAATCAAGGAATGAGTGTGGGTCCTGGCTTCTGGGTCTATCTTCTATTTCACTTAGTCACTATCTGAGGCCAGGCTGAGAGAATTGGGCTTTTGTTCAGCCTGGAGAAGAGAAAGCTCTGAGGAGACCTTGTAGTGACCTTCCAGTACCTGAAAAGGGCTACAAGAAGGCTGGAGAGGGACTGTTCACAAAGGCTTGTGCTGATAGGACGAGGGGCAATGGGGATAAACTGGAGAGGGGCAGATTTAGGCTAGATATAGGGAAGAATTTCTTCACCATGAGAGTGGTGAGACACTGGCACAGGTTGCCCAGGGAGGTTGTGGCTGCCCCATCCCTGGAGATGCTCAAGGCCAGGTTGGATGGGCCTTGGGCAGCCTGAGCCAATCTTGTGGGAGGCGTCCCTGCCCATGACAGGGGGATTGGAACTGGATGATCGTTAAAGTCCCTCTCAACCCAAACTATTCTATGATTCCATGATTTTGTGATTATATGATTCTTAGAACAAAAGCCCTAGGTTTTCATCCCTGAAAAAAAACCAACCTCCTCAAGTCTGTTTTCCATGATAGATGTATGAGACTCAACAGGTAAAAATGTGTTAACTAACTGTAGCCATTTGCAGTATAAAGGGAGCGGGATGCTTTCCAACTTATGTGCACGGTAGGTGATGATATGTTATTCAAGGAAATTGCTTTCCTCGTATTTCAAAAAGCTGGCAATGAGGCGGATGTAAACAATATGTAAAGACAACTGAATCTTAAACAGTCAGCGTTTCTGGAATGCCTGTTTAAGCCAGTGTATGTGGCAATTGCTCATCATCTCTCAGGATCTGACCCATTATATGAACTGTAAAGTTATGAAATTGAGCAACATACACACAGAAAGAGAAAGCAGCAGGCCTCGTACGATGTGGAAACAGAACTGCACTTTGCTAATAGGGATGAAAGGAATGTGCTTTCACTCCATCTTATCTGCCTGAAATAGCAGTACACTCAATGTTTCACTAATCCATCTGAATAATATTAAATTCTGAACTGCAGTGAATGCTCGTTGCTCATTGTTTTCCCAAATAGCCGCATACTGTTCCGTTTCATCCAGCACGAATGATCACAGATGTATTTTAGTTGAGATTTTCAGCACTGGTTATGTTAGCAGCAGCTGATAACTCCAAATTAAATGTGTCGCTTTGCTTTCAGGACCAACCACTTCGCTCAAACACAAAGGCAAACATTTGGGTCTATTTACAGCTTGAAAATGTCCCCATAGAGCACAGGTGTCTCAAGCGCAATTATTTATTTGTAGATCTAGTGGCGCTGAGGAGCACCCCTCTTTCCATACCCTCAGAAGGCTTGAGAGCTGACCACCTAATCTTCTGATCTTCCCTCGGATGTGCATCTGGCCAAAGTCTGGCCCATTAAAGGCAGGGCCACAGGCACTCCCCTTCAATAGAACCAAGATTACTTATCCTCAGCATAAGAAGGAGATGGAGCTGTTGTAACGGGTCCAGAGGAGGCTACAAGGATGATCATAGGGCTGGAGCACCTTCCATACGAGGACAGGCTGAGAGAGTTGGGATTGTTCAGCCTGGAGAAGAGAAGGCTCTGGGGAGACCTTATAGCGACCTTCCAGTACCTGAAGGGCTACAAGAAAGCTGGAAAGGAACTGTTTAAAAAGGCTTGTAGGGGGATGAGGGGAAATGGGTGTAAACTGAAGAGGGGCAGATTTAGACTGGACATAAGGAAGAATTCCTTCACGATGAGGGTGGTGAGGCCCTGGAACAGGTTGCTCAGGGAAGCTGTGGCTGCCCCATCCCTGGAGGTGTTCAAGGCCAGGTTGGATGGGCCTTGGGCAGTGGGAGGTGTCCCTGCTCATGGCAGGGGGGGTTGGAACTAGATGATCTTTAAGGTCCCTTCCAACCCAAACTATTCTATGATTCTATTTGAAAAGCCTGTTGAAAACCATCCCTCAGCTTCAGACTGAATAAGAATTGGCACAATATCAGTTGGGTCTATTTAGAGAGTAAAGTTGCACTTAAGTACTACTGTATGTCTAGTTCAGGATGCATAAATAGGACTTGTGTCCCTTTAAATAAGAAGTTCTTCTCCAGGATGTCTTTTGAAGTAGGGTACATGCTGCCCTGAGAGTTTAGTCCAGCGAGGTTAAATTGGGAATGGAGCTAAGAGGGAAGCTTCCCTTTAAACAAGGTATAAAGTGTAGATTGATATTTTATTTCATTTTCCTGAAGTGTGTGGCTCAGCTCCAAAGGCTTGGAGTACTTAGAGTTGGGCAGATGTGGCAGTTGCTGGGACTGGGGTTTTTGTTAGTTTCTGTATTTTGCAAAGAAAGCTCAAATGAAGTCAGATTTATTTTACTTTTTTAATATAGTTGATCTTATAGTAAGTTTGCTATCAATACAAGTATTAAAACCCTATTTTTTCCTTGGGAAATGGTAAAGAATACGTTTTCTTGGAGCTTTTGAACATAGGTGGTTGATTTGCAGGTGTTCAGACTACGTGAACTGCTGTTGTGTCTCCGAGTCTCAGCCTAAATGGCTGGAGCAGGAGAGAAGGGGTATGCTTTAGCTTTGGCTTACATTCAGCCATGGTGACACCCTGGAACTACATGGAACGGGCTCTGGTCATGGCTAGTGAGTTCAGAATTGTTCTGTGTTACACTGTGCCATTTGCTCTCATGCTTTCATGTGTGAGATGGCAAAGCCACCTGTGAGGTGTTGAAACAGCTCCCACCCCGGCCCTCCCTCTCATTACTGTCCAAACAAACACATCCAGCCTTTTCATACTGATAGGTTTGCACATGCATTCAGGTTCCTGTCCTTAAGTAAGAGTGTTTCATACAACCTATCTTTGTGACTCCTTATAGCCTTTTTCTATCCTGCTATTCTGATGGGTGCTGAGGATTTGCTACAAGATGTTCAAGGATGCTTTCAAATCAAAGTGAATGGAAAGTAATAGCTTTGAGCCAAGGCTCTGGTGCATTTCAGGCAGAGTCCAAGGCATGTTACTTGTTTTTTCCCAAAGGATGGGTTTTTTGTGTTTATGC
Source organism: Cuculus canorus (assembly GCF_017976375.1). NCBI lineage: Eukaryota > Metazoa > Chordata > Aves > Cuculiformes > Cuculidae > Cuculus > Cuculus canorus. Next base: position 17,959,881 of record NC_071413.1, read on the forward strand.
TAGTTTAATATAAATGGTATACATCTTATACGTCTTAAATATGTACTTGCACAAGAGGTTGGAACCATTCCAGGAAGAACCATTACATTTTGGTTGTCTATAATAGGGAATTTAAAGCATTTATAAATATGTATTCAGCTATCAGACTAGCACAGTTCCTTCAGAGGCACTCTACACATAATACACATTTGCAGACCTCCTATTTTAATACATTGTTTACCAGGGGAGAGAGGAAATTGTTTCTTCATACCAATTCTAGTCTCTCTAGCAGATATGTTACAAACTGAGAAATGTGCTAACATATCATTTACCTTAAAGGACCACTAAAATGCTATTCAATTCTTTTTAAGCCTTTTTACTCCTGCGATTAAACCTCAGTCAGGTTCTCATCTGGATTAGCTCTGGTGTTGCACTGTAAGAGTGGCAGCAACACTACCAATGTATTTTCTTTGAAAGAGAGTGAGCGCATAGGAAAGATACCATGAAGTAAGTCATTAACTGAATGCTCACAAATGACCCATTTTAAGTTACCAATGATGCTGTTATTCTTAGATCTAAATTTCTATTCAAATATGAAAGCAAATGCTTCCTCAACATTAATATATCTCAAGATTTACAGTTGGCACTTTAAAATGTTTTTAAAATGCTTTCCGCGTTCTGAAGTGGCTGCTGCTCTACCCACGTTGTCTCTGGGAGCTGCAGAGCCCAGCCCTGCTGTAACAAGCAGGAAATCTGATAACTGCTTCCATTGAGCTAAGAGCCACTCTTTGAAACTGCTCAAGACACATTTAAGGAGATAGAAATTGTTAATTGTTACTGTAATGCTGAATGTTGTCTGAGAGTGACTGTTTTTATGAATATACCATGTTTGTATTCCAGTACTTGAAGGGGCGACAAGAAAACTGGGGAGGGACTGTTCCCTAAGGCTTGTGGGGATAGGATGAGGGGCAATGGGGATAAACTGGAGAGGGGCAGATTTAGATTGGACATAAAGAAGAATCTCTTCGCTGTGAGGGTGGTGAGGCCCTGGCCCAGGTTGCCCAGGGAAGCGGTGGCTGCTCCATCCCTGGAGGGGTTCAAGGCCAGGTTGGATGGGCCTTGGGCAGCCTGAGCCAGTGGGAGGTGTCCCTGCCCATGGCAGGGGGGTGGAACTGGATGGGCTTTAAGGTTCCATCCAACCCAAACCATTCTATGATTCTATGCAAGGTATTCTAGGTCAGAAGTGTTTGACAAAGGTTTTTTATCAGAAAATACTGACTGGAACATACAGGCTTCGAATGAAGCTCTCTTGGACTGGAAAAGCCTTCTTTGGATTGGAATTGCTGTGTGCAGATCAGCGTCGGGATTTGAACCCATTGCTCACGTTCCCAAACAGGGCTGGGCTAAGCACGCTGCATGTAGACACTTTGCATGAAGTTCCCTGGGTTTGTTCCTTTTAATGGTTTCCTGCTCTTGACTCCCTAAGATTCTGACTTCAGTGCAGAACAGGAGGATTTTGAAATCTCAGTGCTCTGTGGGACACTAGAATATATTTTCCCTTTGAATCTGTTTCTAGTAATGTTTCTCCACTTGACTCGCGCTCTGAGACTCCTCAGATGTAAAACATTGCAGTGCAGTCAAACAGAGGATGTGGCTTGGATCCCCGGGGGGATTTTGCAAACGCCCACCATGGTTGCTGAGAGTAAATGCCCTGGAATGGGGATAGCGGAAAGGAAAGCAAGCTTTTTGACTTGTGGATTTATCTCTGTCTCCTAGTAAAAACTTAGAAAATTACTTCCAGCCAATTTGTACTAATTAGTGCTTAATTATCTTCCTGTGTGCAGCATCTCTGACTTGGGTTTTCGTCTCTGTAGTTTTCGGCTCACTGCTGTTCTGCGTTCACAGGAGAGTGTGGCACTGCCCAATCCGATACCACCTTCTCGTGCACACCACTGCGTTTCCCTTCCCCTCTGCTCGGTGGCACCACCATAACAGCATTGCTAAACGGCACAACTTGTTCGCTAGGAATAACCAGCCTTTTCACTACCTGAGGTACCCACAGTGGTTTGCTTTGGGTGGCTCACTTGTGTCCTGACACAGGACAACCAGCTGTAACCCCAGGGCTGAAGTGTTCTCTTCAAAGGCGACCTCCCAGTACCTGAAGGGGCTACAAGGGAGCTGAGGAGACTTGTAGTGATAGGATGAGGGACAATGGGTATAAACTGGAGAGGGGCAGATTTAGACTAGACATAAGGAGGAATTTCTTCCCATGAGAGTGGTGAGGCCCTGGAACAGGTTGCTGAGTGAAGCTGTGGCTGCCCCATGCCTGGAGGTGTTCAAGGCCAGGTTGGGTGGGCCTTGGGCAGCCTGAGCCAGTGGGAGGTGGATCTAGATGGCAATCCATGGCAGGGGGGGTGGAACTACATGATCTTCAAGGTTCCTTCCAACCCAAAGTGTTCTATGATTCTATGAAAGGCAAGAGCTAGTGGCTTCCCTGTACAACACTGCTCCCCAATAAGATCACTGCTAAATGCACACATACTGCATAAAAGGGTTAGAGAACATTTAGTTTCTGCATATTCTTTTTCCCACTTCCACTTTGTTTCCTGTCCTTAAACTACTTTCCAGCCCTGATGTATTTCAAACCCCCTACGTTGCCCTTTTTCTTCGTCTTTTGATTTAATGAACCGCAGTCACTCTACTGGGTTTAACGGGTCTCTTAACCTAGTTTCAGCTTGCTCAACCTCCCCCTCATCCTCCTCTTTGTTCCTTTCTTACCTGCTCTTTTTATCTGTTATTCCCATCCATGCTGTTTTCTCTTTTTCCCTTCAGCTGTTGCTGTGTGTCTGTTCTTGAACCACTGCTCCTTCTCCTCTGTGTTTGGACACAGGACAGCAATCCCTGGAAGGACAACGGTGTCTCCCTGCAGTTGCTGTCTAGGATAAGAAATGCATCTAACACTAAATGCAGGTGGACGGTTTGTTTTGACAGCAGTGATTATCCACGGTATTAATGTATAATGATTATTTGGTATTACTGAAATTAGCAGTTGAGACACAACTGGCATGTAGAAGTGCTGCTGCTGAGCTTGAGTTTTTATTTTGTTCTAACAGTTCCCCTTCTTAATGATTTATCAGATTATCTGCAGATTTGGTTTATGCCTGGATTATTTGGGATTAGAAGGCCTTGATTCTCTCATATGACTGCACCGAGCGTGTTTCAGCAAAGTGCAGTGGTATGTGGCCAATAACAGATATAACCTGTTTGCTGCTAAGGAAAATATCCTACCAAGAGATAGGATTGTTACTAATGCTCTGGAATGTTTGAAAACATATGAAGCAAGCTATTATCTTTAGATAAGATTCATCCACCTGAGACAGATATTTATTAGCTTTAATCTTTGCCCAAATCTCTTTTCTTTGCTATTTAAATTTGGTGTCTTATACTCAGAAAGATTCACATTTCCTGAGCATCTGAAGTAGCGTTGCCAAAATGAAAAAGTGTTTCCTACATTAATGAAGGATTGTTTTACAACTCATTTCTGCAGTACAAGTATTACATGCAGCGTGAGCGCACCATTAAGAAACTTTTTAATGTGTTCCTATTAATATGACTTTTTTTTCACCTAACAATCTATCAAAAAGTGAAAATCCTATCAGCATCACTAAATCCTTCTTTAAGATTTCATTGATTTTAGCCTTAGAGCAAGATTATGAAACCAGTCCTACACAGAGATAACGTCTAGAGGATTTTGGCTAATCTCAGCACTCATTTTAGATTAGATCTAGTCATATTCAGACACACAGCTCTTCTCAGAGATAACATATGCCTACTAGTGTTTACCCTTAATTAAGATGCGATAATTGCTTTTGTTTCCTTTGCTCATAACATGAATAATACCAAATATATACATAGACCTTTGATGATAAATGCCTTGTACTCAATGTATAGCGTTCCAGGCTCGGGATCGATTTTCCCTGATGAGGAATTCTTTCTAACAGTGAAAACCTGTGCAGTGAATAACGTCATCTTCATGCATCCTAATGCTTCCGACTGCACTTAGGTATTCAGCTCGCTGCTTTAGTCTTCAGTTCCCATTCTGCAGAAACTTATATATACAAAGATTATTCAAATAGCTTTTTGTCAGAGAGTGAATTATTTTGGGAAGGGCAGCACGTAAGAAAAATGTGGAAATTACTATAGAAGTTGAAGAAAAGATTTCATTTTCACTGTATCCATTTTCAGGTGTGCCAGGCTGTAAATGGAGTCTGACAAAGACTAAATTAGCAACATAAAGAAACCAGAATTTAGACTCCAGTGTTAAAATAATAATATGGATAATATTCTGTACCTCAAATCTGTCACTTGATTGCATAACTCGTCATGGATTTTCAAGCTCAGCAAATCACCGGTTTTCAGGGTGCTTTTTTATCACACGTGTATGCACATTTTTCAGAATGTCTCTTCCTTATAAATAGAGTTGTATGCAGTGATATTTTAGGGTATCTTCTAGTATAAATATAAGAAATTATCCAATGCATTGCTTTTCATAGGGGAAAATGTAAGCCTCTGAGGGTATACCATTTGTTTACTGCTGGCTCTTTTGCTCTGTGAGAATGGTCTGCTTTGTATTATTAGTTAATAGCAAGGGAAAATGGAGAGCAAAATCATTGCTGCATAAACAAACGTGTTACAGAAATGCCTTCTATGTTTCAAAAGATGATGCTAGACCTTTCAGGATTTATTTTTTGCAAGGTCATTTCTGAATGACACAACAGTTGAGCTTAAACAGTTTACTGGCTGTAGTAATGGCAGTTTAGGGCTCAGTTCTTAAACACGTTAAACTTGATGATTAAAATCCCCTTGGCTTAAGCATTTGCAGAATAAGTCCTAGACTGTCAGAGACATTTGTTTTCTGTAGCAAAAAAAGCTACTTTTGTCGGCAGTGAAAGAAGTGTTGATTTTCAGTAACAATTTCTGGTGGCATTCTGACAAAACCTCTTCCTGCAAGTGCTCTTGTCTGTGTCCCTGGTGTGTCCAAGCTTGCAAGAGGTCTCAGGGATTTTTACACATCCTTCTTATACGGGTAATGTGATATAATTCATGTGATATAAGGGAAAGCTGCAGCAGCAACTGAAGCAGTTGCTCTCTTTCCATGTAGCTGTTACAGCTGGGTATCGTTCTGATGAACCAGCTAAAGTCATTATACAATTTCTGCTTAAATTGCACAGATTTCAGTATGGCAGTTGTTGTTATGATTTTGTATAGTTACTTTGTTTCAAAAGTCATTAATGCCCTTTTTTTTAGAGTCCCTGTTCTAAGTAACACTGTGTGATATAAGACAAGACAGAGACAGCAAGGAGTTTTGTTTGCTTATGTTACACAATTAATACACTGAAAATAGCACTGAGCCCAATAAATATTTGTATTATGCTATACTTAAATCCCAAATCACTGAGGTTTTCTCACCTTTGCTTGATACCTTAGCTACTCTCTTCCCTTTTATTCTTATTCAGTGAAGCACATCAATGTTTGTAACATTTTGCATCTTCTTCAGACACTATGCCCAAGGATATTGTTATAATTAAGCTCGTGCTCTATTCCTGTTTTGCATAAGTATGGCCGTGCATCAGTGGTTTCTCTGGTTTTTTCTGATTTTCCTTCTTTAATGTCATATTATGTTTGGTATTGTTTCCAAGAAAGTTATCTGTTCACTTCTTACAAATTTTATGAAGTTGAGATCGTGGGCCTTACTGCATTCATGGTAAAACTCCAGTTTTCTACCTCCACATCCATTTTTTTTTTTTATTTCGTATCCCTACTCATTTATTTGAGATAGTTGAATAGTTGAATATAGTTGAGATAGTTGAATAACTTAATCACAGTATTCTGTGGTGGGAATGGTTATACTTCATTCAGTTTAATGTGGAATATGAAGATATTAATACTAAATAATCATTAGTGTTTAGTAGTCATAACTTTTAAAGTCAATGTGTTGCTTACTTTGCTGTGGCATATCCAATGTGTGTTCTCCTAAGCAGCCCTGTTATACTTGCTGACCTGTAGGGCAGGTGTCATTTGGACAGAGTAGTTGTGGGTATGAAAAAGTCTGAGCCAAGGTGCCTTTCTGTTTTCTGTACCTGGCGCTGCCGTGTCTGTGCTGTGTGAGCTCGCAGTGGTCATGGAACCAGCACAACTTCATAACTGAAGTCAGGAACCGAGTAAAAGGTCTCTGTATGATGGGGCTCGGGCAGCCTGATCTAGTGGGATGTGTTCCAGCCCTTGACAGGGGGGTTGGAATTGGATGATCTTTAAGGTCCCTTCCAACCCTATTCTATGCTTCTATTGCGCAGGGTCTAAGAACCCAGCGGCCATCACTAGCCAGGCTGTCAAGTTTTTCATCTCTATCTCCCCATCGGCTAATTCCAACAGTCATTGGTTAAACCCGAGTGTGTCGGCACAAACTTCAGTTTCCCCTGTGCCATCTTTGGGGAATGGGGACAATATCTGCATGTGACATCGGTTGTGCAATGAAAACAGCAGAGTCATTATGTGATTGATGTGTGGGGTTTTGTTTGTATTGGGGTTTTCTAAGAAGATTCTTTTAAATGTATTTTTCTGAAACTGCAGCCTATCTACAAGACGCTGATGATGTTTTCCTGCTCAGGAAAATGAGCTGTGTATTACACATGCAATATAACCAAAGCTTTGGAGAAACATGTGGCTTTGCATCCATACTGTGCCGCTGCTTTCTGCCTGCACTGAGCGATGCTTTTGGGACACAGTGTAAAATGTGCACAGTTTCCTCCTGGGAGCAAAGGGGATCAGAGCCTGAAATGCTTCATATTTAGAAATCCAATTGTTTTCACTTTGTTTCTGGCATCTTTGGACACAGTGCAGTGAGTCAAAGACTTTTAAGTCTTTTAGGTCTGTAATAAATTCAGACATAATGGTTTCAAAATGTGCCCGGCTCCTGTTGGAATGCACAGGAGCTGCAACGTGTGCCTTGTGATTCCCGTTGTAGTGTGTGAAATTGGACACAGGAGTAGTGACAAAATAACGTTGCAGTTGGGAAGGAAACTAAAATTTAGGCTTTTCTGCACTCCTGAATTGCAAAGTCAACTTCAGATGCAGAAGCCTTTCCACTGAATAACCGAGAGGTACCAACTGCTGGGCTGGTTAACATATTTCAGCTTTTCATCCTGTGTTTTCTATGCATCCCCCTTTGCGAATACGTTTGAGTGCTCAGGTGCCTAAATACACGGGCTACACAGTATTGGCACACAACTCCTGCTCCCCAGTGGCTTTTCATCTGATGCTCCATTCCGTGTGTATCTGTGAGCTGGTGTATTCATGCCAGGCACCACACAAAGGGGATGAAAATCAGGACACAAGTGGTAGCCTTGTTGTTTCCAGCAATACAGCCCAGCTACTGAAATAACCATCTGGAGTGGCTCTTCAGGAAAGGTATCCAGGGCCTATCAGTGCTTATTGTGTTTGGAAAAGTTCAGAAGCTCGAGCAGCATAATGCTCGGTGATGTCTGCTGCACTCCAAACATTTTATGTTTTAAGCAGAAACTTAATTTATTGTTGACGGTGCTAGTCTCTCTGTTTACTTCCCTGTGTAATCTTTGTCTGATTTCAAGTGTGCCTGTAAATACTCATGCCATTTTGGCAAACAAGTTATTAGCTTTTTCAAAGGAAAAGACATGAGAGCTCTTTGAAAGGTTAAGTCTTCTGGAGAGCAAAGTGCCTCTTGAAGGCGGAGACCACTTTTCCTTTCCTTTGAAGATAATCAAAATATGGAGAGTGGCTGGTCAGGAACGAAACGATCAGGGTGTCATAAGTAAAGCTTATTGAATTTGTGCTGAGGATCCCAAACCCGACGCTTCCATTTGTTGCACGCGGTTTTATCCTCTAATTCCTAATCACAATGCTGTGTTTTTGTGCACAATGAAAAGACTAATTTGACTAAATCCATTCATAAATGACAAAATCAATAGTTCTCCTTTTGAAAGTCACTCAGCATATACAATATGAGAATTTATGGTTAGTTTACTGCTGTCATGGATGGCTCTCCCTCTCTCTGGTAGTAACTGATAAAGCGGCTTTTGAAGTCAGACTGTCTGAATAAAGTACTTAAATCCATCTTAATGTACCCCAGGGAAGCAAGTCTGAATTAACCTAGTACCTTAGTTTTGCAACAATAATAAGGTGAAAGGGAGTACGTGGCAGAAACTGATTGTAATGAGTGATACAAAAGGAGACAGCAACAATGAGGCAGAAGCAGAATAGGAACTGGGATTAAGGGATCTCTCACCCAGCCATGTGCAAAAATGTTGAAAATTAATGTTGTATTGTTTAGCTAACAGCTGTCAAGTCATTCGAGTCATTGTAATGTGTGGTGTGCTTGCTTTCCTCTCCATCTCACCAAGAGCATATTAGAAATCATATTCTCTTTCTTCTGAAGAATGACAAAAGTTAATCCTTCCTTGTATTGCTTTTAAGACAAACTCATGGTAAAGGCTCTTAAATTTTTAGTAAGGATATTCACATAGTGTGAAACTTTGACATCAAACTGGTATTTGTTAAATGGAGTTAGAAGTCATGTAGGACCGTATTCTTCCTAGCTCTTGTATTTATGCTGAGGAGAAGGCGCAAAGGTTGTGAATATGCACTCATACATTTGTGGTGCTGCTGCAATTGGAGAGAACTCCCTGTTCCTGACATCAGCTAAATACTGAGATACGCTATGCTGGGAACACAGAACCATAAAGGAGAGCAAGTAGGGATCCTGGGTTCTCTCTGCTTCATTAAAATGCTGATTGCCAATCGTCATTATACAATGAAACTGAAAAAAAAATGATAAGAAAAATGTCTTTATTAAACAGACTTGAAAACCGTTATTAGCAGACGTTCTTAAAAATCTCGTACCAGGCAATGCCCCTGTTGCTCTCTTCTGACCCATTATTATCTCTCCAGTTCCAGTTATCTTGTTTCCTTGTTCTCTTTCTATACACAAGTCCTAGATTACAAGTTATAGTTGGATTGAAGGGATGTAGCAAATTTACTACGATTAATTTAAAAAGCAATGTTTAAAACTAACTTTTAAATTAATCTTTTTTTGTGATGCCTCAGTATTTCTAAAGTTCTGCCCGTGGCAGCAGGGAATCGGAAATCAAATAGGTTGGTTGGGACTTCCTTATCTTGTGTAGTTTCAGACTTTGTCCTCAACCAGCAGAAGTTGTACCTGATGTCTTTTAGCCTGTGGTGTTCCATGGAAGGAGGTGATAATGATAGATGTTGGGTGTTTGCTCAACACTAAATTGTTTTTGTTCTTACCCATTCCTTTTGCACCGATCCTCCCCTTTGGAGCAGCTGGCTCGAATAACAGGAGAACAAGAGGCATGTTTTAAGGACATAGAATAGAACAAAGTATTTCTTATATTTCTTTGGTGTTTATCATCCCTTAGTGCTAGGGTGTTTTTTACTGCTTTAGATGTCAGTTGAATCTTACAAAAAAGCAAACCCAATATATTCTGCTGTTGTGATGTTCTGGTGCTGATTTGCCAGGAAAACCACTGTGTTGGAACGATTCTGGGAAGGAGTTTCATCCTTTACCAACAACATCCTTTAAAGAAAATCAGAATACATCCACAGTTAGATTGTGGTAGTTTTAATGTAGATGGAAAAAGGAGAACAATTTTCTTCAAATCAGAGTGATTTTCATTTTTTAGTGTGTGTCTTATGCCAGAAGTGAGAAGCACGTGGAGCTTGCAACCAGTAAGGATGCGCTCACACCTGAGAAGTCTTCATAGTTGTTAGCAAATGCACTTTGGAGTCACTGCGAATGGATGAACTGCTGTCCCCAACAAACCCATAGTCTCCCAGAACACTGTACAGAAAGGCGTGTGTAATGAAATACCGTCCTGTATCAGCACTTGATCCAAGAGGCACGCTTCCTTCCTTTGGAGTGGCTCCGCTGGAAAATCCTGCGAGTACAATCGTTATTCGAAGGCTTCACCATCCCAGACTTCCAGAAAGTCAGGGAAGCTCACAGTTGTGCAGCAACCTTTTTGTTAAAACAAAATAAAAAATTGCAGAAAGCATTTTCTTAGGCATTTATTGTTACAGTGCATGCAGTGTAATAGGCTTAGTTGGAAACAAACTGAATATCTTGTTTCCGGGCTGAATCCAGCAGCATCCCTTTACACCTCTGAGCAGCCTTTGAATGATGGGATAAATCAGCCCCAGCACTTGCTTCTTGGTGACCCAGGGATGTTCCTGCGGTGATTTGCGTTTGGTGTTTCCCCCAGTGCTCAGCGTGCTGTGCCCAGCGATACCCGAGTGCTCCCAAATGAACCTCTGCAAAACTGAGACACTGAAACCTTCTAATCTCTTAATGTTCTCACCCCTGCCGCTCTGCTCTGCACTCTCAGTTCAACTCCTCCATGCAACAGTCTTCTAAAAATTTCTAGGTTTTATGATTCACCCTACAAACGAGCACTGCTTTGTTACACATCGCTTAGTTACTCTCTCAGTGTACTCATTAGGTCATCCCTTGTGGATAATGTTGCAAAATATCTGAGATACTTGAAACAAGACACTAGGGAACATAAAAATTCAATGAAAAATGTAAAATGAAGTGAAAGAAAATGTTTTCATACCCAAGTGTGATTGGATTTTTATTGATTATTTTTCCATCAAGGAAAATGATTTTTGAAGACCTCTGTTTATCATCATCTATCAGTTCAGTTCAGAAACTACTGAGCAGAGTTGTACCCCGTAGAGAGTCTCTGCTGTGGGTGTGTTGCCTCTGAGCAGTAGGAACCATTTCCTTGTGTCCTGCTGTGAGCTCTGCAGAGCCTCCGCGGCGCAGCTCCCGCAGGCTGGCTGCGAGCAGCGGGCTGCCTGCTCTTGGAATCTTGTTACCATCCAATGTGCTTACAGTGAAGTGCCTTTCAGTCCTACTGGAAAGTACGCAAGGCTGTTCAATTATTCCTTTTGTTTTCATCCTTCTCCAAATTAGGAAAGTTCCTTTATACTTTATACCTTTATACTCCACAACCCAAGCCATGCAGTACGCGATGAGATTGAACAAGTGATAAACGCTCACCTGTACCAGTACTGGTCACAGTCTTCCCATCATCCACAGCTAGTCCAAGCCTAATCCACCACAGTCCAGCTTTGATCCATTAAAATGTTCTGTCTTCAGTCAAACTGCCTTACACTCGAATAGCTTATGTCAGGCTGTTTCCATTAGTTTATAAACTGAGACCAGCCTTGACCCAGGCTTTCCACTCATTCTACGGCCCTTATTTTCCATGCTTTTTGCCTGCTAAAAAGGTGCTTTTCTAATGATTACAAGGGAAAGATCAACTACAAGCAAATTGAAACAGTGCATAAGGTGCAGATTCTGTAAACAAACACTATTTTTCTCTAACAAGTGATTTTCTCATCAATCTCTATTTTGTTCATTCTTCCGGCTGAACCGGGGTCACTCACTTCTGTTGTGTTGCTGTCTGTGAGTTTTTCAGATTGTCATCATTAAATCACAACAATCTGTGCAACCTTCTTCTCTACAGGGCGCTTCCACCTTTATCAGGCACAATTTTCTTTCCTTAGCAATTTCTCTCAAATAACAGACTCACAGCTGTATTTTGGTGCAACTGTAGCCATTTGGTGCAAAGTCGGCCACAGTATCATAGAATCATTGAGGCTGGAAAAGACCTCTAAGCTCATCCAGTCCAACCACCGGCCGTACACCACTGTGCCTGCTAAACCATGGCCTAAAGTGCCATATCTACATGTTTTTCTGAACCCCCCCAAGGAAGGAGACCCCACCACTGCCCTGGGCAGCCTCTGCCAGTGCTTCACCACTCGTTTGGTAAAGAAATTTTTCCTCATATCCAATCAAAACCCCCCCGGCTCAACTTGAGACCATTTTCTCTCATCCTATCCTGTTACTTGGGAGAAGAACCAAACAGAAGTCTGAACACTCCTTTCATTTTTGCTGGAGCAAAAGCACAAGTCTTAATTTTCTGGATACAACTTCAGACCCCCTTTCTTTTTGTGGCTACAAATTGTGACGCTTTGTGAGTTTTTAGTTTGGTGTTTTTCTCTCCAGAGCTTCCTCCCTGAAGGTTTCCGCTGGCAGTGGAAGCTGACAGATTTGTTAGCAGACGGCAGAACAGGAGAAAGCCGGGCTGATGGTGGGCCTGGAAGGTGAGCACAAAAAGCCTCAAAAGCTGGTGCAGGCAGTGAGTGAGAAATGAGCTGCAGTGATAATAAGATGAGTATCCTTGCCAGAAAGGCATTGTTTTAGCAACTGTTCATTAGAAAGGCTGAAAATGGTCAGTATCAGTTACCAGAGGCATTTTAAAGGAAATTTCCTGGCATACCACAAGTCCATATCAATTGTTTTAATGTTGAAGATAAAGGTGCTGAAAGGGGCTCTTTAGATAATGACCTGGATACAGAAAGCAAATCCAAGAAGAAAGGTAAATAGCAGAGAGACCGCAATGCAAGCACTGAAGATGGGAGGATTTCCCAGTGACGATAGAAGGGGAAAAAACTTTTTGCCAATGTAGCTGCAAGAGTTTAGTTTTCATTATCCAAAATTAAAAAAAATAAATAAACATTTTCTCCTGCCTCAGATGTGAAATCCACGGGATGCGAGCTGGGAACATGCTGGAGGGTGGATATACATTGATTTCTCAACCAGCTTTTTGGTTTGAAAGCTTGTTAAATAAATGCATTGCAAAATGTATTTCAGGAAATGCCCGTCTTGTGCCACCGTCTCTGAGATGAAATTATTGCAGCAGCCACTCCGAGTCAGGACCTCGGGAACAGGATTGTGAACAACACGGAGACAACAAGGCCACTTTACTGTTTAAGAGCATGGAAAAACAGAGAGAGATAAATATGAAGGCTAACTGGGCCAGCTTAGACAGGAGGAGAGAAGATATGAAGAGGAGGCTCTGGGGAGGCATTACAGCAGCCTTCCAAGTACTGAAAGGGACTACAGGAGAGCTGGGGAGGGGCTCGTGATCAAGGAGTGCAGGGAGAGGATGGGGGGAATGCCTTTAAATTGGAATGGGGGAGAATTAGGTTAGACCTTAAGAAGAAATTCTTCACGATGAGGGTGGGGAGGCCCTGGCTCAGGTGTCCCAGAGCAGTGGTGGCTGCCCCATCCCTGGAGGGGTTCCAGGCCAGGTTGGATGGGGCTTGGAGCCCCTGATCCAGTGGGAGGTGTCCCTGCCCATGGCAGGGGGTGGAGCTGGATGGGCTTTAAGGTTCCTTCCAACCCAAACCACTCTGTGGTTCTATGATAACATGTTTCTGTCCTCAGAATAAAAAATAACACGTTTGTATGGAATCTGTGAGGATTTGCAGACTGAAACAGAGGTATGTGTGAAGTCCGATCTCCTTCACCTCCTAGAGCTTCAGTTAATAGGCCATCAACCTCCAGTCATAACACAGTAGATGCGAGTGTTCTATTTCTAAGGCCAAATTAATTCTACTTACATATTGCCACTTGTGTTTACAATTCAGTTTTATGTACATATATATGGGTTTGTGAAAAATAACGTCAGTATAAAAGCTAGCTCAACTAAAAAGTAAATAATATATATTGTATTTAGAGTTTTTGCCATGAATCATTGTTTAAATAGTGGTGAAAGTAATTTTAAAAGCTTCCTGGGATTATTTTTTGAAAGGTGCGCTGTTCTAATTTATCATTTTAAATGTGCTGACAATAAGCACATTTTCAAACCTTATGGCACAATGCATCAGGTTACCTAATATTAATTTACTTTTATAGTTCATTTAATATAGTATTGATTGCATTAGCATTTGGATTAATGACCTTTTAAATGTTCAAAGACTAAAGCAGTTGTCTGGTAAGACGAGAAGACAGGCAGGAGGCTGGAAGAGTTGGCCAATCAGCTCTTTTAAAATAAATTAAAGATTGTGTAAACCAAAGCAATGTTGAGAATTAGGGCTTTCTAATGAGATCATCAGTTTGAAATCAATACCACCAGGGTCTGCACTCTTGTTTGATGTTCTCTGTGTACTTGGGAGAATTTCAGTAATCAATCCCTGGCGTTCTGACTTGCAGATGCAGAGAATTCCACCTCCATGCAAGGTGTAAGGCTGCAAAGTGAGCTATGTGCAAGTATGAGGGATGTGGGTTGGACTGTGCCCAAAATGGAATAGCTGGACTTGCATAATTGTGTGTTAAAGTCACTGGAAGTCACACGCTGGATTGGATTTGAAGCTGATCCTTTGTAAAAATAAGGGGATGCTTGATTTGCCTGATCTAAACCTACTCTGGAGAAGAATCTGCCATTTTTTCTCCTGTGCTCAGTGTAATTTAAGGAGATAGAAAATGCATTCAGGGTGATGACAGAGAACTCTGGAGAGAGCAGACAGTAAGACCTTTCCCACTCCAAGGATGGAATCTGTCTCCAGTCCTGCTGTCTCCAATTGCCTTTGCCATAACCACATAGCTATTTCTTTCCAGGGTTATTGCTCTTTGGCTTTCCTTTCTCCCCCATCCCGCTGTCACTTTGCAGACTTACAGGACTGTCTTACACAAACCAGTGAGCAATTAGCAATATAAAATCAACAACGGGGTAATCGCTGCCCTTTATTATTTCACTTTTTCTTTTTCACTATGTTGAATAATTGTTTGCACCTGGGCTCCTTAGGCACACATTGCTTTTTTTTACCATACACCAGTAAGCACGAAGTCTTTGAATAGTTTCTGGCTTCGTCAGTGAGGACATCCAGACCCGACTCCTGGATTTTTAAATATGGTTTCCAATGTGCAATATTTTTATTTTGGCCTTTTATTTTTATTGACTGCAGAGTGCAACTCAGCAAAACTATACGAAGTAAGCCAAGAAAAAAAAAAAAGAAGTTATTAACATCAAATATTTGCATAAAAGATACTGAAGCAAAGACTTTGTAGGTAACTGGTAGATCATGCAATGAAGACAAAATGCACAGAAACTGCAATTAAAGCATCAATTTGTCAGAACGAACTTATGGGGATACATTTCCAGTGTATCCCTTTCTGGCAAAAGGGGTGTTCTTACTTTTAGTTTGGGGATATAATAATAGAGGTTATTAGTAATTTATTGTCTCAGAGCTGTGGTTGTCAGTGTCCCTGTTGAGAATTCAGGGATGATGTGGCTCCTGGTAGCACACTTGTGCCGTGGCTGTGGATGACGGCAGGCAGGATGAGTTCACTGTCCGATTGAGCCTATCAGCCTGTGTATTACTGAAAGCAAATCTCTCGCATGCTCTCTGTCAGCCAGGAATTCTCTGCCTTCAGAACACAGCTTTGTGCTTTTGCCTGTCCATAAGAGACACAAATGATCAATCTCACCTAATAATTTCTAAGCTGTTGGTCAGTAAACACCATAAAAACTTAAAATAAGGTGTGTTTCTTGTACTGTATGTACATCAAGGCAAATGCATGAACTTAGGGAATGCCTTCTCCGATGGTCAAAGTAGATGGTCAAAAATCAGTCACTCTTGTGCTTGTGGAAGCTGGGTTATTGGAAGAACAGCAGTTTTACATGGATAGATGCCAAAAACTGGTCAAGGAGCAGAACTTCTGTAGCCGCGATACAATAGAAGTTAGCAGTCAATACAAACATGTTTTTTTCTGCGTTGTTTTAGGATGCTGTTCAAGATTTTGGGGGAATTAAATATTTGAAATATTTGAAACTCTTTTGAGTTTTTGACAGTTTTCTTTTCACCTTCACCCAGGACAACAGGACTCAGTAAGGAGAAGAGAGCGTCTACTGAGATTGTATTAGGAAGGACTTGCAGTCGTTATCCCAACTAGTCAGGGAGGTCAGGAAACTTATTTCTGTGTGTGCATTATATACATGTACACATCGTAGTGAAGTAGCGTTTGAAGATTTTTTAACCATAGAAATATGAAATATGCAAATTTTTATTTTTCTTTACTCAAGTACTCCAGTTGGCAGGCATTCACGATGCCCTGAAGACCCTTAGAACTTAAGGGAAGGCAATGGTACCATGTAAAGTCAAGCCCTACGCCGCGAAATGAGGGATATATTCATAAATTAGTTTTGTATGTCTCAGACCTCTGAGTGAACTCTACAAGTGCCACATTATTTAATGATACTACTGGAAATCAGCTTGATATTTCACATGAAGCGTACCATGAGAATATATTCGTTCCAGAACCACAGCTGATTACACTCATACACCTTTGATCTTTGCTTTTAACTAATGGAGAAAGTTTAATGTAAGAATTCCAGTTGTTCTATAAAAAGAGAAGGTGTTGGAGGCTGAAGGTGGGTGCATCCTGAGAGTCACGGTAATAAGCACATGTGCGTGGGGATCTGTGTGCATAAATATGTGTGCGTAGGTAGAGGGTGGATGGTTATTGTCATCAGCTGTTTAAGGGTCTGTGAATAACAGTCAGACTTAAATACCAATCTTTGAACTGTTTCTTCCCTCTGACACCAAGTGCACCGCCTTCCTCACCATCGCAGCCCTCCTTGCCGTCAGGGGTCCTGCGCTAGGCGAGTCCTAAAGGCCTCTGAAATACCGACTTCCTAACGGCTCAGATGGGACTCTGTGCACTAATTAACATTTTATTTTATGGCAGCCCTTTCTTCTGTCCTGTGCCTGTGTGCTCCCTCAGTGGAGGGAACAGATGTACTCACACATCTCCTGCGCTTGGCAGAAGACGGATGTCACTCTTTAGGATAAATGTACTCAGTCAACACCAACATCTGTCTGCGTGGCTGCCTTCCATCCATGGGGGATGAATGGTATCCGAGAGGCTCCCGAGTTTGTTGTCGCAGGACTTTGCTTACTTCTGTGTAGTCCAGGCAACAACTTTTTCCTATCTTTTCTTTGATCTTCGTAATCTTTATTTAAGTTTGAAATGTGTAAATTATTTCAACTTCTCCCTGCTAAAGCATCCTTTCAGTGAGTGCAGTGTGGGGTCAGTCTGTGAGGGAACAGTACCAGAACCTAAAATCTGTCCCATTATATTAACTGAATTTTCTCATGTATAAAGCTCCATCACCTGAGTGGATGCCTTCAACTACTCAATCTTTGGTGATGGTGTCTCCTATTATTACAAGGCACTAGAGCTACTATGGTGACTTCTCAATGAACCAAGAAGGTGCTGTGCCCTTCCCACAGTGACCAAGGGGAGAGTTTGTCACTATATGATCCATAGTCGGGAAAATAAAGTGGGGGTTTTGTGTCACTCGAGGGTTTCACTCGATTTCTCCTCTAATGCTTCAGATATATTTACTGAAGCGTGTGCATGATTGTTTCAGGATATTATTGTGTGTGTTAATAATTGCTCTGTGTCATTGGGGCTTTCTTGTTTCCCGACGTTTAAAAAGGGGGAGCACTTCTCATGGCCCCATGCCCTGGGGCACACATTGGTTTGTGTTGGACGTTTAACTGCTTTCAGCAGTTTTCTGCACAGACATCTCGTCTGTGCTGTGTTCTATCACGGTTCTCTTTTGTTTTATGCTCCTTACACATACATACGCGTGCCAGGTCATCATGGAATGGTTTGCGTTGGACCTTAAAGATCATGCAGTTACAACCGCCCTGCCATGGCACACCCCTGGCCCCCACACTCCTGATTCTCAGCTTAACCCTTCCAGTGAACCATGGGCACTTCTTAACTGACACCTTTGCAGAAGGCACTTGAAATAAGTAAGGAGAAAACAATAAGAAAGGAGGTGAAGATCACCTTGTTCTCAATAGAACAAGTCTAGTTGGTGTTACTGCAAATTAGATTCTCACATAACGTTTCCTGCGTGTGCTGCAGGGAGCAGTTCCCGTAGGGGCAAGACTTGCATTCCGTTTCTGTGCCCATTAAGCCTTTGTTTTCTGATAATCCTGTCACCACGTATGTCAAAGAGAGACAGCTCCGACAGCATCCTCCTGATGCTGGCACCTCAACACTGGAGCATAGTGAGACCATCAACTTAGTTCATAGAGGCCACAAAGCAACTTTCAGAACAGCAGAATTTTAACTAAGTCATGCAAAAGAAAGACAGTAATGAGATTTCACCTCAGATCAGGGCCTGTGCCTGCCTATGTTAGATCATTAAATTGCCTTTTCCACCTGCTTTTTGGAAGGAAACTAATTAAAGCTCTTTTCTTACATGGCTTCGGTCTGGTATTAAGAAGCTCAAGATTCCCATTGATGACTGAAATTAAATAATCAGTCTCTCATAAAAAAAAAAGGATATGATTAATTAATAAACTTTGAAGCAAATACTTCATTTTCACTTTTAGAAAGCATTTTACTGGTAGATATTATGAAGGCAAAGGACATGATGATACATGCAATAAAATGCTGTTAAATTCCACTTCTTCATTTTTATTTTTCTCTCTTTTGTTCTCTTTGTAGTAAATTCCTCAAAGATCATTTAATTTAATTAAAGTTGAGGAAAGTACCTAATTCAGATAGGTAGCTAGTGGTGCCTTCTCCTCCGCTGTGAAATGCCGGTGTGAAACTGGTGTCAGCTGGCACTTTTCACTTTGGGAAAAAATAGGAATAGCTTCTGCCCGGAAGCTGCAAACCCTGCTTTTATATTTCCATGTAACCAGGGCTGTACTTTACACAGATGCACATGTTTATGCACACATATGGTTAGATTGCACAGATCATTTGTGCCATACAGGGCCCTTTTCTCCTATTAAAACAGACCCGGGCGGTTTGACCTGTTCTGCTTGGCTGGTTGGCAAACCTGGCAGGAGAAATTAGCTTGTCTCTCGTAGGAAATAATGTCTTTCCAGTGTCATTCCAGACTGGAATGGGCCCCTTGACTTTACAGTGGACATTGTAGGTAGTGCTGCAGGACATTTTGTACTGACTCTGTTACTCAATAACGCTTAGGCCTGTTGGTGGAGTTCGGTTTGCGAGTGCTAAACGTGAATTATAACTCACTGTGGTGTAAATGTAATAAGTGTCTCTGCCAATAGGCTAAACGGAAACTGGTGACCTCAGCGTGGGTTATTTTCGCTAAACAGTCACATTTTAAAATCCACTAAAACTACGAAGACAGGTAGAAAAATGTGAATTATGAATATATTTAATACATTTTACTCTTCAGCTTGTGGCTTCGGAATTATATGAGACTGTTCTTCAGTTGATCTCTTTCCATATGACATCAGTAGGTGCAATATTCCATAGTGTCTTTATCAGATGTATTTCTTGGGGCATCTCTGACATTGGGAATAATTAAGGTTTTTTTCATCTAGACTGTGGCCACTTCAATCACAATGGTAAAGACAGAAAATCACTGGATAAGTTGCAAAAGGATATTAGCAGATGCAAAGGGTTGCAACACATTTGAATTGCTGCTTATAGAATGTGAAGGGCTCTGATGTGCAGTGTCTGTGCAATTACTTCTGACACTGGAGGGAAAAACTGCCCTTCATGAATTTTAATCCAGTAGCCTTTTGGGTTCTCCTCAGCAGCTTTTCCCTGTCTTTTGTTGTTACAGTAATGCAGAGGTAGTTGAGAAGTGGTTTTCGCAATGCATTTTAAGAGAATGTACTGCATGAAAAGTTTACTGGAAGAAATAATTTACATTTTGAAAGCTAAACAAAGAACAGTTAAAAATTAATGTTGTAAATTGTACAGAACATGGAAACATCTCACTTTGTGTGGTAAGCCTCATTGATCCACTGTTGACTAATTTAAGTGAAACTGTTGTAATAATGCTAGTAAAAATGAACCAGGATTTCAACACGTTTGATGCCTACAGCTGAAGTCCCGGCCATAGAAAAGGACTTAGTGCTGTGGGTAAAATGCTGTCACTTAGGTGACTGCTTACTGCAGGAAGGATATTGAGATGCTGGAATGTGTCCAGAGAAGGGCAGCAAAGCTGGTGAAGGGTTTAGAGCACAAGCCTTATGAGGAGCAGCTGAGGGACCTGGGGTTGTGTAGTCTGGAGAAAAGGAGACTGAGGGGAGACCTTATAGCTCTCTACAACTGCCTGAAAGGAGGTGGGGGTGGTCTCTTCTCTTTTGTAGCCAGTGACAAAACAAGGGGAAATGGCCTCCAGATGCCCATGAGAGGTTTAGTCTGGATATTAGGAGGAATTCCTTTACTGAAAGGGTTGTCAAGCATTGGAACAGGCTGCCCAGGGAAGTGATTGAGTCCCCATCCCTGGAGTTGTTTAAAAGATGAATAGATGTACTTGGGAATATGGTCTGGTGACAGACCGCAGGGCTGGGTTGATGGTTGGACTCGATGATCTTAAAGATCTTTTCCAAACAAAACCATTCTATAATTCACGAAGTCAAGCACACAATGTGTGATACGTCTAAGATCTGAGTTTTCATCTCAATGTTCAGATCAGAAAGGTTACTGAGAAAACTTCCAATCACCTGGGAACGTAAATAGCTGCTGTTAGAAAAGGACTGTGATCAGTATGTGTGACAAAAATGACACGTTCACATACCAAAACAGTTGAAAATACCTTTGTTTCAGGAAGCAGGGAAGAAAACTTTCAGATGTGTACTTTGAAGTGTTCAGCAGTGCAGAGGATATCCTTTATTTATTCATATATATATATATTGCTGCACCACAATGAAGCTCACACTGTAAAATAAACCCTGAGATGTATTCGTCAGCGTAGGGGTGGTTGTGGGTGGTTTAGGGAGCTTAATTTGCTGTTCCTGACCAGCTCATGAGGAACCATTTTCCTGGGAGTTATCACTGAATGTTCAATTTTCTGCAGGGTACGTCCTAGCGCTCATTCCCATCTGCAGGCAAGGGAGCCATGGTCGGGGCTGCTCTCACGGCTCCTCCCCTTCCTCATCCTGACAGAGGTGTGTGTCTCACTGCTGGAAGATCGCAGGGATGTCTCTTAGACGTTGCTGGCTCTGAGCCCTCCAGCTCTCCTTGGTGAGCATTGGTGGGGAATGCCAGAACGTTGGTCACAGCCACCGGGCAACAGGCTCGTCTTCCCCTGTGTCAGCACGTGGTTTAAAAACCATATTTTGGAAGAGTCTCTGGTACATTTCTGTAGCCTACAGCTGCTTTTCCTCATCTGTTTCTTCAAGCAGAACATAGATACTGTGAGGCTGACATATCTCATGTGAGTGTGTTTGTGAGGCTGTAAATACCTGGCCACCACCAGCCTGATGTCATTGACGGAGACCTCAGGGTTTCCATGCAAATCTTGGAGCGCTGAGTGCAAAACTTGTACTAAAATGAAAGAACTTTGTGCTCAATACAGACCTTAAGGTCAGCCTCCTAAAAGCATCATCTTCATCCAGAAGATTCCTGTTCCTTTGTTTGCGAGATTCCCCTCCACTTTGGCAGTACTGGTCAGTTGGATGGATTGTGTAACCCCAAAGTCAAGTAGGCTGATGCCATCACCTAATGCCAAGTCTAACCGTCATCACATGTTTGGGCCTCAGTCTGGTTATTTATGGAACAAAGCTGAAGGTTAAGTGCCATGAAGTTTATTAAACCAGTCTATAACAAGTGCAGCGGACATAATCCTCTTTTTTGCAAGTTTTAACAAGCATGTTTTTCCTGCACAAATTCAGGAACAAGCATTTAACTGCCTCTGGTTTCAAAGCCATGGGAATCAAGCAGGTGCTTAAAGTTAATGAGGTACTTAATTGCTTTCAAGAACCAAGATGGACTGTTGCATTGCAGGTACGATAAGAAATTGTCACTGGTTTCCTTTCTGAGTGAGGAGATATTTAAGAATCAAGATCTTAGTTGCAGTCCATCTTTTTACCATTTATGCATAATTTGATGGCTGAAAATTGTAATGTTCTGTTGCAATCTGGGTGGATTCAATTACAGCATCATTAAACCCATTCAAGCTTGATTAAAAGATTGTATAAATTTTCTGAATAGTATGACTGAAACCAAGGAGGGTGAGTAATGCCTGGTGGGCATTTTATACCACCTCTGGTTGAGCAAAACAGAGCCTATGACAAAGCAGACAGACCAAAAAGGTGTGCAGCAGGGAGGTGAGTGGGTCATAGGAACAGACTTCCATCTTGACAGATGGAGAATATTGTTTCGGGGCAGCAGACCAGGAGAAGGAAAACCAGTGATAGGTAGAAACACGAGCATATTCTTATTGGAAGGAGGCGTTTTTGTGTCAGAAGCCAACTTTAGGTCCAGAAATGTCACACCAGATTTTAGGTCTCAGTTGTGTTGATGGAAATCCATTGTTGTTCCCCTGTGGCGTACCAGGTCCTGTGCTTGATGGTCATTGCCATTCCGAGTGAGAGGGGATTCCAGTGACCTCATCCGCTATTTTGTTAGAACCAGTAGGATCAGGTACAAAGCAAAGGGAGTTTCTATTTCTGTCAGAAAAGAGCACGGCTGCGGTTGTGGTTGGTCACTGTAAACAGTGTGGCACTGAGAAGCAGTACAAGAATTCACCTTGAATCATTAATATTGCATTTATGTGCTAAATCGTACCCTAATGGAAATCATTTACTACACACATATGCTCTTTAATTAGCATGGCCAACATCTGTTACATTTTCCCATCTTTAAAGCACAGGGTAATATTTCACTCTCGCGTGCGAGTGCTTGTTACGGCAGCAAAGAATGTGCTTCAAGAGGAAAGGCGTTTGTGTCTCAGAGTAACTTTGAACCGTTTATGGTATTTCTATTTAGAATAATTCCAGAGGTGTGTCTATTTATCTTCTGCATTAAAATTCAAGAAAAAGGTTTAGCTTTTGGCTTGCCTTCGGGGCTAAGCTGTGCAGCAGGCATGCTTCTCTGAGATAATTTGTTTTCTAATTGCCATTCGTTTGCTGAAATACAATTAAAGTTATTGCTCTAATATTAACATCAACATCTTGATTGCCTTATCAGAATATGAATATGTATTTTTCTTACTCTGCTCAGAGACATCTTTTACTAACTTTCTCTGAACATGTAGCTCTTAATTAAAGAGAATTTTTGATTCATCTGTAACAGCACTTTTCCAGCAGCTGCTGCTGGTGGCTTGGAGAGTCCCACGGCCCACTGGTGCCGGGGCTGCCAACGCACATGAGAGTTGCACCAGGGCATGTGCTAACTCGGAATACGGGCACCTTCGGATCAGCTCAGACAAACCACTTCAACTTTGAGAAGGGAAATGGCCTCAGGTTGCACCAAGGCAGGTTCAGATTACGCATCAGGAAAAATGTCTTCACTGAAAGGGTTCTCAGGCCCTGGCAGAGGCTGCCCAGGGAGGTGGTGGAGTGCCCATCCCTGCAGAGGTTTAAAAGACGTGTAAGTGAAGTGCTCAGGGATCTGGTTTAGTAGTGGCCAGGTACGGTTGGACTTGATCTCCAAGGTCTTTTCCAACCGAATGATTTTTCCAACCAAACAATTTCATGATTCTGTGAGTAATTGCCAAAATTCAGTTTGGAAGCAGGCAAAGCTCAGTCAAATGCAGATCCGTTAAGAGCTGGGATATGGCAAGCAGCCGTGTGAAGGCCCTGGCCGGCCACCTGAAGTGCACCAAATGAAACAGAATTGAGAAAGCGGTGACTCCCTTCACTTACAAATAATGAGATGTTACTTACCAGTAGAGCTGTGCGCTCCCCCTGTTTTGTCATAGGTTAGAGAAGCATTTATTTATTTACTAGAGTCAAAGCAGAATTACCCAAAGAAGAGAAGCATTTTTAAAATGGTCCTTATTATAAACTTCTTTACTTGGACTTTCTCTTTAACAGTGCTGCGCGGAGGTGTTTAATGAGCAGGATTCTTTCAATCAGTAAAAGCAGGAGAGTGTTCCAAAATAGTTACATAAATGAACAGGCCACTTGAGATAGCAAAAAACCAGAGCTACAGTGAAGAAGCAGTCCCATTTGGTGATGAAATTGTTCTCTTTGCTTTAAGAGATTCTTTAAAATCTTTTTTTTCTCATTTAGTAATTTTCCTTTTATGATGGCGTATCTGTGTCCCATACCTCATTAGCTTCTGAGCACATATGAATATCCCACTGAGGTACAGAGAAAATGATTTTTTTGAATATGATAGAAATGCAAAATTGAATCCTAGTTTTAAAAAAATAATAATGAAATTGACATTTATGCTCTAGTGAGTTGTTCTCTGAAATGAATTCAGTGTGTGATCATCAGCAAAAATTAATTTGTAATTTATATCATGTAGGGGGTAATTGCTCCATGTTAGAGAACTTTGGATTTCAAAACTGCCACAGCAGCCTTTATTGACCTCTCACCAGACCACAGGTAGCAGGGATCAATTGTATGTTTGTTTTTTAATCAGGGAAAACATTGTTACATATAATTACAGGGTTTTGAAAAATAGGGGGATCTTTGCTTCCCAGCCTGTTTGTGTTCTGTGTTGCGTCTGTTATGTGTGATGGAGGGGTGTCTGGCTTTTTAGCCCTGATCATTCACATTTCCTTCTCTCTTTGAGCGTATTGCTATGAACTACTCCATAGCTGTTACCCGGACAGTCATTCTGTAACCTCTGGACCATCTCATTTAAACTTATTACCGCAGAGGTTGGACCAGGGGATCCCTGGGGTCCCTTCCAACCTGGCGTTCTGTGATTCATGTCAGAGCTGCAGACAACTACACGGTTGTGCTTGCACAACACTTGATAAATGCAGATGTGAGGAGCCCATCCTGGACTGAGGCTGAGCAGGGATGGGGAACTGCAAGTTTAGTTTAGTATGCCTTCACTAGACATTCAGACCAGGCCAGATCCTCCCTGCAGATTTGAGTGCCCAGAAAGTCTTAATCTGTTTGTTCAATATACTGACAGATTTAATATTCCATAAACAGATAACCATCAGAATTAACACAAGTTCAATAACTGTATCTGTGATTTTAGTTTTTTGGTGAAGAGTGGCTTCAACTGGCAGAGAAGGGTTGACCTACAAACAAAAACATGATGTTTCAGAGATGTGCTTCCAGACCAGGCACTGATAGTGTAGTCTGGCTTTGGTTTTCAAAGCTTTAAAGTTTGAGACTTAGGGTTGATAGTATTAGCCTATTGTAGGAGGCTTCGTCTGTGCTTTTATGAAAACAAGTCCATTTAGCAGTAGTTGTTGGCCTCAAAACAACCTATGCTGATAGTCCTCGGAGAGATTTTTCAATTAAAAACATATCCAGACTGCTGGAAGTGCTCTGCTGTGATGAAACTCTGAGGAGTGCTACATGCAGCAAGCGTGGAGTTTGTTACGAGCCCCGCTATGATAAAATGTATAACACTTATTTAGAAGTTTACACAGAAGTAACTACAAGCCCTGTAGAGCATCCAGGCTCTTTCATGTTTCAAGAAACCAGTGTTTTCTATTGCTTTGCTTTCTCATGTTTGGAATTGCCTAAAGAGCCTTTTTAGTGCATAGATGCTGCATAAAAATCAGCTTGCCTCATTGATTTCGATGAGCAGTTCCAAGGTCAAATGTTATTCAGCTGCAAAATTATCTATTAATTTCTTTTACTAAGAGAAACCACTGGAGTATTGAAGGACAAGATAATGGTCCATTTCCAGAATACAAAAGAATGCACTTTGTTTGTTCAGCACATCACAACAATAGGGTTTGCTTTGCTTCTCAACTTTTATTTATAGCATTAGAAACGTTGGAGGGGCACCAGTTGTGAACAACACACAGAGCATTGTGGAGATAGAAATACAGTTCTGGATAGAACACAAGAGAATGTAGAGTAATTAGACCTGGGGAAAGGGAGGAAAGCCTAAGAGTTCTTGAAAATTGCCTGAAACAAGAAATAAAATCGACCAACCAAAAAAAAATCCATTAAAAATAACGTGTGACCAGAAGATAATTTTGCAAGTTGTGTTTTAGAGTATTGAGCAAGTATGTGGGCAAGAGAGTCATCTGAACTCCTTGGTTCTGCCAAGAGATAACCAGCATTTCCCAGCAGATCCTCTCTTGCTGGCGATGTCTGAGCTGCTGCATTTGTACTGTTGAAATCATTTTTCAAATTCGTTTTTGTATTTCGCTTGGGAGGAAAAAAAAAGCTTTTTCTTTTTTTCCCAAATGTTGTAGTAAAAAGCTATTTTTGTTTGAATTGCTTGGTTTTAGTTATCCATTAGAACATTTTTGTTAGGAAGATTCATTCAGAGCCACAGGTAAAGCTGTGATCCTCATGTACGTGAGTGCAGGCAGTCAGACCGGAGCAGAGCGTGCTGCTGCCTCGACACCCAGTGCTGAGAGCCTGCGAGCATGGGATGGCAACCTGTAAGGAAGGAGGTAGTGGAGTCCTTCTCCTGCTGCTGGGAGCCGTGAGAAGACTGTTCAGTGCAGAGAGCGAGACTCCCAGGCAGAGCGGCAGGGGCAGAGAAAGCTCCTCAGCGTCTGACGAGTATTGACCTGTGTTGTTCTGTCCTCTTTTTCCATAGTCATGAAAGGTGCGTTGCTTCCAACAGGAAGAATTCCTCTCCAGGTTCCTGTGTGAAGGGTTGCCTTCTCTCATGCAGGGGCACTTGGCTTCCCTCACTCTCTCCACTGAATCCCAGTCTTCATCAGAGGATCCTAGTAATTTAGATTACAGCCTTGAGCAATCTTGATAAACTTCAGGAGCCTCAATTCCACAGTTGGTGCAGTCCGGCTCCAGCAGAGTCTGGCTGATGCCAGAGGAGGCCACAAAGATGATCCAAGGGCTGAAGCACCTCTGCTATTAGGACAAGCTGAGAGAATTGGGGTTGTTCAGCCTGGAGAAGAGAAGGCTCCAGGGAGACCTTAGAGCAGCTTCCAGTACTGAAAGGGGCTCCAGGAGAGCTGAGGTGGGGCTCTTAATCAGGGAGTGCAGGGATAGGATGAGGGAGACTGGCTTTAAATTGGAAGGGGAAAGACTGAGGTTAGACATTAGGAAGAAATTCTTTGTGGTGAGGGTGGGTAGGCCCTGGAACAGATTTCCTAGAGCAGTGGTGACTGCCCTATCCCTGGAAGTATTCAAGGCCAGGTTAGATGGGGCTTGGAGCAACCAGGTCCAGTGGGAGATGTCCCTGCCCATGGCAGGGGATGGGACGGGAAGGGCTTTGAGGTCCCTTCCAACTCAAACCATTCCATGATTCTCTGATTCAGGGTAAATCGCTTCTGCCTCCCCTGTGTGCAAAGCCATGGTCAGCATCAGGGTGTCCTTTCCTGGTGAGAACGTACCAGCTCACCTCAAATGGGAGCACTCCTGTCTCCATCACTTATGTCATTTAGCTCATTATTTAGCCAGGGAAATTCAATAGCGGTTACAGATATTCTCTGCGCACACAGCAATCTCCATCTTTGAGCTAATGCGTTGAGATAACCATTTTCATGTCAGCAATTACTTGCTCACCTGGTGATTGTAAAAATGTTTCCAAACAAATTGTAACAGATTCTCTTCTATTGCACAAGTGTTTCCCCTGGAGACCATGCCAATAACACAGATGTGTCAGGATAACTGGCATTCTTTTATAATGTAGTAAAATAAATTGTGTTTTTATAGGATGGCCTTAATGTACAGGAACGCAGAACTCTTCAGAGAGGCATCAACAGCAAACTGGAGTTAAAAGGGAAATTCTACAGCTGAGTTGCAGAGAGGTGGTGGAGTTTTGCAGGGACATTGAGGTGTGTGACTGCACTACCAATAGGAGTTAGGACGAATGAAAGAGTGACTGGTAATTATCAAGCATCTTAGCTAAACTGAATGGTTTTCATGCCCTTATTTCTGTGATTAAGATTTTACCCATTAGCATACAATTTGTCAGCCTAGACAGACCTAATAGAATGGTAGTTACAGCCCTGTATGTTCCATAAGATGTGCAGAATGGATCATATCATTTGTCTAGTTCTTTCTTGACAACAGCTTAACATTTATTACAGTGGTGTGCACTGCATTATTTCTATCTGACATTAGAATTATGACTTCTGTAATTTTATGATAATTGTTCTTAACCCTTTCTCCAAGAAGGAATCAGCACTGCCCAATCAGAGCAGAGGGGAGATGGGGAGAGTGCTTTTATTCTCTCATCTGATTACTAGCAATAATACACTGGTACTTTTTCCTTATGATTCTGTCATGCTTACATCCTTTAAGCAGCACGGCTGCAACAACTGACTGCAATTAGTGGTACGGCAGCCTCGGACAGGCAGATAAACAGGCACTCGGCAGTGCTTTGCTCAGTGTTTCCCTGTTTGGGGTTTTAATCAGCTGTGTAGGCTTGTCAGTGCGCTGGCTGAGTGTCATCACGCTGCTTGAAAACTGGAATTGTAATATAACATGATCTGTGTTCCCTGTTGCTGTTGCAAAGCATTGTTGCTCTGTCTCTATATAATTTGATGCTTTTATACATAGAAAATCTCCTGTAATTAAAAAGCAAAGTTATTTACAGAATTCTGGTGTAATGAAGAGCTTAAGTAGGCTTTTATTATAGCTGTATTATCTACTCTGTTGCGTGCATTGTGTCACCTTAACCAGAGGAAGACATTCTCAGCCTGCGTACTGAGAAGCTGATCAGTGATTTTGCTCAGACTGCTAACCCGAAGAAATACCAAATAATAATTTCACAGAGGGAGTCTTTCATAGCCTTCCATGGGAGCTTGGAAATAACTGCTGATGTGTAGTTACATATTTTTTGTATGTGCTTCTAGTAATGCCCCTTTGGTGACGCTAAGCTCCGGAGCTCCCCATTTGTCTCCAGTACAATGATACACATTGTCAGTGCCATTATCAGCAGCTCTTCTTAACACTCATACCATTTTCCCAGCTCCGGGAGGAGTTGCATGCCACAGTGAAGAACAGGCAAGACATTCCCAAGTAGGTAGTACCCAGTTTGAATCAGACTTCTTGGAGAGAGAATGTGATTGACACGGTTGCTTACAGGTGCCAAAATAGGAGAACCAGTCTCAGAACTCAGTGGGGTCTTTCTAAGGTTGAGGTAAGTGTGGAGAGGGACGTTACCCACAGCAGCTCGTGGGCAGGGGGCTGGTACAGTGCTTCAGGGCCTCCGATGGAGACAAATGCTGTGGCTGCTTTTCTGCCCGTGTTCCTCTCTGGGCTCAGGAGATCTCTGTCAACAAATGTGTTTCATTTGGGGAATATCTGTTGGGTCCAGTCCACAATATGAGGCTGTGGATGTTGATTTCCCCCTCTCTGTCTTGTTTTATGCTACTGCCAAGTTTAGCACGGCCAGGTATCCTGTCTGGATTCCAGTTCGGGAACTGAATTAGCTCAGCTAAGATTTCCTGTATTCCCTTTGCACCCTACCAGTTCCATGGTCTGATTGGGCAGCAGCAACTGCATCTCAGCCACCAGTACAGAATTTGCACTTCGATTGCTCTTCGTTCTTCAGAGACCTCTGGGCTTTGGTTGGTTGATTTTTCCCTTTTTGAAACATTTGTGAGTAGTTCAGACCTCTGGATGAAGAGTTGTCCTTCATAACTTTCAGTTAACAGTCTTTACTATTATTATTTGAAGAAAGGAATGTTTTTACAGCTAAATCAATATGCCAGTAAGATCTGAACCTAGTGAGGACTCTAATGGCTGCAAAGATTTGGAAGTGGTTTTAATGAACACTCAGCAGGCAAGAAAATATGCTTTTATGTTCACTCCAAACAAAAATATACAAGCTGAGGAGAAAAAAGACTGGCTATAGCCAACCTTATTAAACGAGAAGTGGCTGTGAAATTATTTATTTCATCTAAACTAAATAAAGCCAATTATTGGCTCTCCGTATGAAACTCAGAGAAGTTTTCAGTGTGCTTATGAAACAGGGACTTTGTTTGATAAGGAATTACACAGAGCTGGCCTACAATTAAGTCATACTTTAATAAAAAAGCTGTTCTTTCCCTCAGGGGTAGATTTACGGACAACCATACCTATAGCCTTAAGGGCTGAGATCCCATTCTGTTTTCTTGTGTAGGCATTTTTATAATGCTTTATGACGTGCATTATTTATAACATAATTTAATTTTATTATATTTACCCATATTTACTCAAGTGTGGAACATTTGTGTCTTTACACTGGAAAAGCTTTCTTCAGCTTGTGCAGTGAATCAGGGTTCCTGGTTCCAGGAGATGCAGATAAGAACACCCACTATATCCCAGGAATACACTGTTTAGCTCTATGAAGAGTCCAAAAAGAGCGGAAAAAACATCTCTGTGACACTTCTGACATCCATTGCTGGAATTCCAGCTTTTCCTTTCGATGGATGCTCTAAGCAGCTGAGTACCTCCCAGGCTGGTGTGTCAGTAGGTGTGTGCAGCAGGGTCCTGCTTACCGCGAACCATCTCTAATGTCCTGGGCGATTTAAATTCTCGCGTTGGCCTCACGCCCAGAAGGCAATGGGATGGAGCAGCTGCTGGGGCGGCCGCTGCGCTGGCGGCTGGAGAAGGGTGCCCTGGGGTGGCCAAGCGAGAGAAAGGACCGCGCGGGACCTGCAGCACGAGTTCAAGCCCTGTAATTGGAAAGGCGGTTTCAAGTCCCTGCTCTGCTGCGCACTGTGTGTGAACTTGGACAAATCCCTCAGTCCCTGTGTGCTCCAGAGCGCTGTCTGTAAATGGCTGCGGTAGCATTTCCCAGCCCAGGGGGCTGCCGTGAGGACAGCTTCATTAAGAAGGTGCGAGCAACTCGCTAACTCTTGCAGTCGAGGCGCAGAACAGCGGCACGCCTCGGGGCTTGGCAAACACGCACAGGCAGTGTAGGGGTGCGCTTGGGTCTGGCTTTGTTTTTTTTTTCCCTAGGAAAAGAAATGTGAAACTTTTGAACAAAAATAAACAAACAGACCTGGAAAAGAAGTTCTTAAACTATAGTCAGAAAAGTACTTCGCTGTCCCGTCTGGGGAGCCTAAACAAGCAGTGTGACATCTGTTTGCTGAGTTATTGATGGAGTCTGTTGTCAGGCTCCTGTCTGCCTTTCAGCATCTTCCAAAACTTCATCTCTTTCTGGGTGATTTCAGAGGTCAGGAAGAAACTGCCTAGTTGTCCGTCTGACAAAAGTATTTCAACATGAAGCTTGTATGTGGTGAAACTGTAGAGAAAATACTGAGGAACTTGTATTACACTGTTCAAATGGTGTTCACCAAGTGGTAAAATTACTTGTGTTATTTATTATTCCTAGCAATAGCCTTGCCATACCTGCATTTGCTACAGCAGAAGGAAGATCTCAAACTACTGTTATTTTAAAGGCAGAGACAGAAATGAAACACTAAACAATGGAGAAATGTTCATTGCTGGCACTGTTATTGCTTGTAACTAAGCAGGCACCAACACTTGCTGCATGTGGCCTGGTATAACTCATTAACCAACTAATCTGTGCTTCTCACTCAGAGTCCTTTTATTTATAGGAATCTTTATAATATCAGCCTATCACTTCCTAAAGCCTGACTATCTGTGAGGTTGTCTGCAGCAACCTGGCTGCTAACACCTTATGCATAATGTTAATTAGCTGGGAATATTACTGTGCCATTGCTGAAGCCAGACAGAGTTCCTTGAAGAGCAAAGAGATAAAATATAGCCCTTACCTTTATTTCCCTCCATAGTCTGAGCTCAGAGTGTGGGGTAGGGGATCGAGTGCTACTTTCTCTTCTAAGAACAGTCAGGTATTTTTAGAGTTGCTTTAGCTATCCAGTTCTCATGAAAATTAATTCAAACCAAGTGGTAAAATCAAATTGATAGGTGGAAAAGAAGCCAGAGCTTGGAGAGATGAGGTCTACCCTTTCTGCAAGAATCTGGACAAATCAGGCAGGGCTAAATTCACCAAAGTCTGAGCTTTAGAGACTCAAATGTCTTAGCTAAAGCCTGAGTCTAGAAGCACCTAACATCCTGTCTGATGCTCTCTGGGGACCTTTGGCTTTCACAGCACTTAGCAGGCAGGAGATGGTTGATACATGCTCTTGGTATTCACAAACAAGCCAGTCTTTGTGCAATGAAAGCCAAAGCTCAGATCTTTCCCAGCAGCTGATGGCTCAGGGGAAATCTATCAGGAGGAGGAGGAGGAGGCAGCTTTTTTTTCCACAGGGCTCCTATGTAGCATTACAGAGGTTGAAGTGTTCACTTGGCATAGGGAGAGATCTCTCCTGGCCTCCAGTAGATTTGATTCATCTTCTATCCCTTATGCTCACTTTAAGAGAAGTTCTTCTGGTTTCCCTTTACTGAAGCAGCTCTGCTTCGTCTTCCGGATCCGATACTATACGTGGGTAGGGAGGAGCGTGTCCCCCCAGATTTACTGCTTGTGCAAAGGCAAGTATTAAGGCCCATGTTTCACCTGCTCTTTTTTAACATCGTTAACAATCTAGAAACACTTCCTGAAGGCTAATTTTGAGATGGACCAAAGTCCTGAAAAGGCTATGAAACACTGCTTTTTACCCCACAATGAAAGGTGTAATTTCAAAATACGTTCCAGCGTTTCCTTGTGTCTCTCAGTGGTGCCTTGTGTCAGATACACAACCCGATCTGATTATATTGAATACTACTAATATTAGCTGTCAGCTGCTTTATACCTTCTGAGTGCTCTGAGCGTGGTGACAGGATAAAAAGATTTTCCTATAATGGCAAAAGGGAGAATTGCAATCATTTGGGAGCTGCAGACTGTTCCTTCAGCAAAAGCCTGGATGCTCAATTTAATCGGTTGCGCTTCACTAGAAAAAAATAGTGCACTCATTAAAACATCAAAACTCTAAGTTCCAAGATATCTGCTTCTTTTATGAATTACAGCATGTGTAGAATATGAGATTTGATAATATTTCACCCTGATTATACTTCCGTAACCACCATTTATAATTTGCAGACAGTCTGTGGGGGACAGGGAAGCTCTGGGTATTATTGATTTACACTGCTCAGATCAATGTTATAAGCATATTTGCATGTGTAAAATAGATGGAGTAGCTTTATTCTTCTCCCTGAAGTCCTAAATCATTGTGAAGCTTGTTCTCTTGTTTGCTTCTTTTTTCCTCTTTATTACAAAAATTGCAAACCTCAAAATAAAATATGAAGATCGTGTATTGCCCGGTCTGGCGGGGCTGCAGCCGCCCGGCGAGCGGGGAGCGGTACCCGCATGTCTCGTGGCAGCAATGTGTTTATAATCGCACTCTCTGCAGGGCCGGATCCTACAGCGTTGGATGACAAACCGTAAAATATTGCAGACAATGACTGCGGTGGGGGAGGCTTATTTAGAGAAGCAAAGACTTTGTTTTGTTTTCCAAAGCGTTCTGTTGGGCAGTAAATGAAATGTCAGATGGCAGAGTTCCCTGCGGCAGTCACAGGACGCTGCAGAGGCTTCACACACCACAGGAGGTGAAGGCAAGCGCTTGCATGGCCTGGACACAAGCCCAAGACCCATCACTGTAATAAGCATCTAGAGCTTTTTCACCATTAATTCTTCCTTTTCCAAATCCAATCGTTTTCATGTTATGGATGCCTCCAGTTTGCTCTTCCTGCTCAGATGTTATAACCACAACAGCAGGTGGTGTTTGTGTGCCAGACTGGTGTCACCTTTAACAGAGTGCTTGGGTTTGTCACCTCAGAGACCCCTCATGTAGCTGTGAGGGTGCAGATGTTTACGCCCAAACTGCGTTTGGATAATCATGTTTTCAGGACATTTGGCTGATGAACGTTGCTCCCGTGTCTGATCTGTTGGCTTCCAAGCGCCTTGCCTTCTAATAGGCTGTAACTGGAAGGCCTGGTGTGTAATTATGGACCTGGTTTCACGGTGTAGCGTGCTAGCAGGTGTCTTGACTGACTGTGTCCTTCTGCTTTTTATGCTTCTTATGGTTGAATTCCTCACATCTGAGGAACTCTGAATGCTGTTTGCAGTGTTTAGAAAATGAAGGATAAGAAACCAGTGAGATGACTTCTTTGCCCGGATCTTTGTATTTCTCCGTCACCACCTCCTCCTCCCTTTTCCCTGCTTTCCTGCAGAACTGATCTGACTATGTCCTATTATCTGGTTACAAGATAATTCTGTGAGAAAGACTGGCAATAATCACAAATGCATGCACAGATCTGACTAAAGGTCTTTACAGCTCCTTGGTCTTTCCTAATGTGCAGCAATTTGGAGAGATCATAGAATCCTTCCTCTCTCTCCATTGAAGAGTCCAAAATTCATGAGGTTCTTTTCCCCCTTCACTGTAAGAAGTTCATGTGGAAGTTTTACCTCCTCCCTATTCATCCCATTTACCAGTTGCTCCAAGTTCCATTATGACAGTTGGCGAACTCTAATTGTTACGCGTGAAATCTTAGATACTGCAAGGAAGTTGCAAAGATCTCCACGCAGGAGTGAATTCTCCCAGGCTCTCTCTTAGAATACACGTTGGGTTCCTTATAATTATTTCCCCCAGCAGTTTCATCTGCACATCTCTCCAGGAGGCTTACCTGACCGACTGTCATTTCATTTGGCATTCTGGGACAGCTCTCAGCTCTCTCTAAAGCTGTGTCAATCTTCAGGTACTGTTCTTTCTTGATCCTCTTTTATATGAAACTGATTCCCTTTGATAAGTATGTGGCATTTTTATATAGTTTTATTTTCTTTTGGTGTCATTCCCTGGCAAAAGAAATACTTTTATGTTCTATATCACTTTTCCCCACGACTCCTTCCAGCCCTCGCAAACCTCTTTCCTTATGCATATGATAAACCCTCTCTCCTTTCAGTTTCAGCCCACCCCTTTTTCTGTTCTCATTAACTCCTTTAACTTCATTTACTCCTATGTCCCTCTGTGGTTGTGAGTGGCATTGCCCCTTAACTCTTGCTTACTTTTAGCAGTTGAACATTTCATTATGGCACTCGCTGCTGGATGTCATGCTCTGTGCTGCCCTCTAGGACATAACATTAATATCCAGAAATTATTTATCTTCTGTATATTCTTCCTTCATTCCTTTATCCCATTTCACAGAATCACAGAATCACCAGGTTGGAAAAGACCTCTTGGATCATCGAGACCAACCATTCCTATCTGCCACTAAACCATATCCTTAAAGCACCTCATCTACCCATCTTTTAAACCCCTCCAGGGATGGAGACTCCACCCCCTCCCTGAGCAGCTGTTCCAGTGCCCGATGACCCTTTCTGTGAAAATTTTTTTCTGATGTCCTGTCTGAACCTCCTCTGGCAGAGCTTAAGGCCATTCCCCTTGTCCTGTCCCCTGTCACTTGGGAGAAGAGCCCAGCTCCCTCCTCTCCACAACCTCCTTTCAGGTAGTTGTAGAGAGCAATAAGGTCTCCCCTCAGCCTCCTCTTCTCAAGGCTAAACAGCCTCAGGTCCCTCAGCTGCTCCTCGTCAGACTTGTTCTCCAGCCCCCTCACCAGCTTCGTTGCTCTTCTCTGGACACACTCCAGAGCCTCAACATCCTTCTTGGAGCGAGGGGCCCAGAACTGGACCCAGGATTTGAGGTGTGGTCTCACCGGTGCTGGGTACAGGGGGAGAATTTCCATTTACGCAACACTTACATGACTTTTCTGAAGCTCTGGTTTAATGTCCTCACTTAGAACTGTGCCACTTTTAAGATAAAAAATGAAAATAATGGGGCTATTTTTGAACTAGCAACTTCATCATGGCTGGCTTTCTGCCAAGTTTCAGACATTCTCTTCTAGGTTTTTTTTTTTCGGTTTTGGTTTGGGTTTTTTTTATTACATTCTCTGCCAATTCTACTTATAACACTGTGCCATACTTGAGTGATTCCTTCCACTTCAGAATTCATATCGAATGGCACCGTATTTGCATTTGGTAAGGGATTGGCTGGCAGCTCTCCTCGTACACTATTGTTGTGCTTCCAGTATGTTTTTGCCACAACTTTAAAAACCAAGCAGACCCAGAGGAGAAGCAATGTTTGCAGACTCTTACAAGACTCTCAGCCTGGAGAAGAGAAGGCTCTGAGGAGACCTTATAGTGACCTTCCAGTACCTGAA
The DNA here is from genome assembly GCF_017976375.1 of Cuculus canorus. NCBI lineage: Eukaryota > Metazoa > Chordata > Aves > Cuculiformes > Cuculidae > Cuculus > Cuculus canorus. The sequence continues at coordinate 17,995,734 of NC_071413.1, forward strand.
GGGGCTACAGGAAAGCTGGAGAGGGACTGTTCATAAAGGCTTGTGGTGACAGGATGAGGGGCAATGGGTGTAAACTGGAGAGGGGCAGATTTAGAGTAGACGTAAGGAGGAGTTTCTTCACAATGAGAGTGGTGAGGCCCTGGAACAGGTTTCCTAGGGAAGTTGTGGCTGCCCCATCCCTGGAGGTGTTCCAGGCCAGGTTGGATGGGCCTTGGGCAGCCTGAGCCAGTGGGAGGTGTCCCTGCCCATGGCAGGTGGTTGGAACTGGATGGGCTTTAAGGTCCCTTCCAACCCAAACTACTCTATGATTATGTAAGGTGTGGGGAGGTGTTTGCATGTCCCACCCACTGACCCTGGGGAACCAGAGAGTTATTTAACCTCTTGCCTTACGTGAAGCTCTCCAAACATGGCTAAGGGAAATAGGAGGCCACCGTGGGAGAGAAACTGATGTTTCATTATTATAAAGTGTTTTCAGGAGATTACAAATTCTGAAACAAAACCTCTTCATTTAAAAAAATTCTCTGTGGGAAACTAATAGGGAATAAAGGACACTTTGAGAGAAAGGAAAATGAAGGCAAATTCAAATTTGTCTGTCATCCTAATTAAAAGCAGGTTGTGAAACAATCTAGGAAAGAATTATCATTAAAAATAAAATATCCTTGAAAAGTAAAATCATGTTAATAGGCTGCTGATAAATTAAAAAGACAATACCATGCACGTACCTGCATTTTGTGTTTAGGTGAAATGATGTCCCATTAAGACCACGAGCAAAGCATGCATTCATTTTGAATTCTCAAGGTCAATAAATATTTTAGCAGTATAATATTCCTGCTGACTTAGAATATCAGGATTTACCTTTTATACGTTAACTGCTCTCAATTTCATTGACAAATTGAGGTAACTTTTCAGCGCAGTCATAGTTACAGAAATTACGAGTTAGAAAGTCAACACTGGCAGGGTCTGACAGTCGGTTACTGGTTACATCAGGAATTTAAACAAAGAAAAAAAGCTCCTACCTCTCATCTTAGACTGTGGTGCTTTGGAGGAGTTGCTGTTGGAAGATGAGCAGGGATGATAAATACTACTGCGGACAGAAGTCATCTTGTAGAGGACTGCAAGCAAGCATGCTTGGCATCTTACTGATCCTTGCAAAGCAAGTGAGAGGAGCTGCTGTCTGGGGGAGTCATCTCTTTCAGATGGTCCCTCACATGAAGAAGGATTCCACCAGGGTCCACCGCTCTGTATCCCGGGCTGAGCCCGTGGTCGTGCCTTCGTGCAAGGCCTTGCAAGGCAGCAGTGGAATGATTCCTGCAAATTTTAATAGAAGCAACCCAAGGAACATTTTGAGGTTTGCTTTCTGTTGTTTGTTGGGATTTTTCCCCCTTAGGATCCTTTGGATGTTAGGATGGAGGCCCAAGACAGTCAGGGACTGAAACTAACCCTGAAGCGTGACCAGTCACTCTGGTGACACTTGTCCCCATAGGTTTGATTTTTTTTTATCGCTATGAGGTTTTTTTGCTCCTAATTCCAGATTTGCTCATAGCATGGCTGCACAGTGGCATACACATGGGAATTTTATTTTGTCATAGACACACACGTGTTACCCACAGGACTCAGTTTCAGGTGATAATCTGAGTCTAGCGACTGAGAGGCAGCTTCTTAACCTGCCAGTGTGTGCATCCTTGGGACGGCCTTTGCTTAGACCAGTCCGCAGGGCATCATGAGGTGGAAAGGGGTAGGATGCCTCTACATCGCCAACTCTCTGCAGGGTCAGTTCTATGTGGGGAGTGCCGAGTGCCTGCCAAGAGGCCCTGCTGGTGGGCTTTGCAGAGCTCAGCAGGAGAGAGGACTGGTGTCATCTGCCACACCGTTGCCAGGCATTCAGGGCTCCCCATGCAGAGTCGTCCCCATGGAGAGTCAGCCACGTAGAGATGACCCCCCTGGAGAGTTGGCCGTGAAGATTTGGCCGTAGAGTGTTGTCCTAGACCCTCAAGAGGCTCATGCACAGTGAAAGCCCTTGTTTTGTTTTGCTGCCTCCAGTTTGCCGCTCTGTGTGAGTTGTGTTTCAAATGAAACATGCATCAGTGCAATTTCCATGCGGATGTGTTTATCAGAGAGAGAAGAGGCCATCTACACCTGCTGCCTGCCCTCTGACTGGGCTCAGAAGCACCAGGGGCTTTGGCTTTTCATGGGATGGAGGGCTGATGGCAGAGTGCCGGCAAACAAAGAAGAGGCAAACAGCTTTCCACTTCATTTTCTCATGTGAGTGGGCTCTACTCCCTCCCCACCAGTTTTCTCAAGATAGCAGGAAGTGAGGGTCTGGTCCCTCGAAGGAGAAAGAGCTGCTCAGGCTACAGCCGATCCCGAGGCATTGGCAGCATGGGGAGTCCCTGCCCGTCCATCCTGCCCGTGTTCTCATTTCACAGAACAGAATGACCTGAGTTGAAGGGACCTACAAGGATCACCAAGTCCAACTCCTGTCCCTGCACAGGACAACCCCAACGTTCACACTGCGTGTCTTGTGTGCGTTGTTCAAATGCTTCTGGAATATTGTCAGGCTTGATGCTGTCACTGCTTCACTGGGAGCTGTTCCAGCGCTCCACCACCCTTCACTTGAGATGAGTTTCAAACAGCCCCTGCAAGTAACAGCATTTAAAAAGAGGGGAAGGGGGGGGGGGGGGGGGAGAAGGACAGAATTTTTAATAGTGAAAGAGGATGATGAACTCAGTAGGTTCTAGAGAGCTGAGTGTTCATGATGGGATGTGGGGAAGCTGGAGAAGAGATCCATTAGCCTTGCAGAGAAGGTGGCTCAACACTGGAGCATTCTTCTGGCTTGCCATTGAACACAGAATGAAACAGCAGCCCCAGTGATGTCAGCTATCAGTGATTCAAGTGTTGTTGCTATAGTAATGTGCTGGAGGAAGCAACCCAATATGCATATTTGAGATCTGCTGTAGGATACAATCAGTGTTGACTCATGAAAACAAACAAACTGGCTGAAAACCTGTCTTCCCTGACTGTGGATCCACACAAAACTTATCGCTTATCCATGCTTATCGCTTATCCATGTTATCAGCGGAAAGGGTCAGGAGGGACACAGGCACTGGAAACTCCTTCCTCTCATGTCTGTAGCACCAGTATCAGACACTGGTTTGCCCTCGTTCCTCTCCGCTGCATTCCCGCTGCTCTCAGCCCATTGCTCTCCAGCCTGCTTTCCAACCCTGACTCATGGTGTGGTTCTACCTTTTGACAGCAGCAGTGTCCCTCCATGCTGCGGAGTCACTTTTATCACACCCTCATCCTCATCAACTCCTCTATTTCTCACAGCATTTCTCACATTTCCCAAATTTTATTTTTCCTGCTGATTGACTCCCCCTTTCCCCTCCAACTAATCTTGTTGCGTTTTTCCCTTCGCTGTGAAGAAGACATTGCCAAAATGTCACCTCTAATCTTGTCTCCTATTTCTAGCATGTAATGTATTAATCCTCTCTCTGCCTTTTCCCCGTGCTATTGAGCATCCTACATGCTAACGCAGCTCAAGTTTTATTTTCAGATTGTCAAATAAATAATTTCACAAGTCTTAAGAGCAGGCGAAAAATAAAAAAGAGCTTTGAAATAATGATCCCCCCTGTCTTTCCACTGAGGCATTTGCTTTTAGATCTATAGAAATCACTTCATTCAGGGATGATAGAGTTGTCCCATATCAGTTTAATTAATTATTGGATAGGATATTTAAGGAGCTAAGGTGAAAAGCCAGCCTTTGTCTGATTGATAAGGAACCATCACATAAAGCCTTCATATTGCTGGAACTCTGGTCACTTATTCCTCCCCTTAACCCTCTTAAATCTCTGGTGGTGTTGGGTGGGGTTTGAAGGAGCTTTTCTTCCCCTTATGTCACTTTGGGTTTAAGCAGTTTTGTGTCTTGTATTGGTAATGTGATGCCCCTTTTCTGGCTCTCATGGACGCTTTCACTGGATCTCTTAAGTCCAAAGGGAAGGAAAAAACTGAGCAGAGGTGACTGACCATAAAATGCCAGCACAGTTTGCTCTGGGTGCCAGGCCTGCTTTAAAGTGTAATTTTATTTTTACTGATGTTTTTTTACCATTTCTGTGTTCAATGGGAACACAGTCATCGCTCCCTGATTTATCAACTACACCGGCCCCCCAGAGCCTAATGCCCTTCTCGTTTTGATGTGCTCCTTGTGATTTTGAGACTCTTTATCAGAGGAGCTGAACAAGCGTGAGTTAGCTTTTCCCGAACTCATGTTATTGCTCAGCTCAGTTGAGTCAGTCTCTTGCTTGTGCTCCTTCAGTGATCAGGAAAGTGCTTCCTACAAAATGAAACAGGAGCCACAGAGATGCAGTTTGGTGCACAGGAGCACAGAGGAAAGACGAGGAAAGGGGACCTGCAGGAAAGCTGGGGAGGGGCTCTTGATCAGGGAGTGTAAGGACAGGATGAGGAGGAATGGTCTGAATCTCAAAGAGGGGAAATTGAAATGAGATCTTAGGAAGGAATGTTTTGCTGTGAGGGTGGGGAGGCCCTGGCCCAGGCTGCCCAGAGCAGTGGTGGTTGCCCCATCCCTGGAGGGGTTCAAGGCCAGGCTGGATGGAGCTTTGAGCAACCTGAACCACTGGGAGGTGTCCCTGCCCATGGCAGAGGGGTCTAACTGCATGGGCTTGAAGGTTCTTTCCAAACCAAACCATTCCAGGATTCTTATGAGCACCTGTACAACCCGATATAGCAGATACAGAATGAAGCCTTCCTCGGTGCTGCCTGGGAAAGCTGAGACGCCCAACTGCACACTGAGGTGTGAGCTGTGTGCCTCATTACTTGATATTTGCTGTGTTTAGGCAAACACTCTCACAAAGAGTTTGTTAAGGACTTGGTGAAAACCTAAAGGATTTAGATTCTTCCAGGTAAATGCAGGTTTTAATTTACAGTGTTGTGGCTAAAATGCCAAGCTCTTTTTATAGCTCTGCTGCAGGTGTTTGACAGGGGTACAGTTCACTCCTTGGGATTTCTTTTTTCTCTCAGTACTGAAAGGGGCTCCAGAAAAGCTGGGGAGGGGCTCTTGATCAGGGAGAACACAGAGCACATGGAATGGTTTTAGACTGAAAGAGGGGAGATTGAGATGAGATCTTAGGAAGGAATGTTTTCCTGTGTGGATGGGGAGGCCCTGGCCCAGGCTGCCCAGAGCAGTGGTGGCTGCCCCATCCCTGGAGGTGTTTCAGGCCAGGTTGGATGGGGCTTAGAGCAACCTGGTCCTGTGGGAGGTGTCCCTGCCCATGGCAGGGGATGGGACTGGATAGGCTTTGAGGTCCCTTCCAACCCAAACCCTTCCACAATTCTATATTTTTTGGAGCAACAGTGCCAGTTCGTACTCGAGGCTGGTGGCTTAGCCGTGTCCTACCGTTTCCATTCCAGTGGGCTGGAGCCTGACTGCTCTGCTCAGGACTGCGGTTTGCACGGGACAGCAGGGCACTAGGGAATTAAGTACTAATTATTGAAGTCTTTCTGCCTTCCTAAAGTAATTTGTTGTTTTATCCCACATGTGGGTAGAGATGCAGTGTGAAGTTTTTCAGACTGCTCAGATTCTAAAGGACTCCCTCCTGGAGCAGGACAGATCCATGGGAAGTGGCTGCAGATCATGGACGTGACTTATTTAAACTTGAGCAATCAGCAGCTCGTGGGCACTGCTGTGATGTTCTCCTTTGGGGAACAACAACAGTAAGGAAGTCTGCTGCCTAAAGGAAACAGTGTTCTCCAGTGCCAGGAAAGTAAAAATCAACATCCCAACCTGGTGTGTCTGTCTGCTGCATTCTGACGCGTACAAGTAACGATGAGCTCAGGCGCTCACTACTAATATCTCTTACTTCCTTGCAAATGGGACCGTTTTCTCTGCCAGTGTTTTTCAAGCTACCATGAGTTACATTCATATTCCATATGGATACGTCTTTTTTCTTTGTTTTCCTTTGACATTAATGCTCTGGCAGAGCTTTCTAAGTAGTAAAGCAAGGAAATTAACTTACATTTGCTGGCTTGCTAAAGGAAATTAGCTACACTTTTGACTTTCTGTGATTTTGCTCTGAATGGGAGAAGCAATAAAAATGAAATAAGGCTAATCACTGTTGTTCTATGGTTTTCTTCGTGGTGTGTTAGGAGGAGAAGAACCCATAACGAAAACCCATGAGTTCATATCTGCTTAAAACAGGTCTCTAATTAGCTTCTGTAATCGATCTCCCTGCTCTAGCAGGTGAACCAGGTAATTATCTTGTTTATAGTGTAGGTGAGTCACAAAAAGCTAGATGGCTTTCTCCGTATCTTTAAAAGATAATGCATTGTAACAAGTGTTCCCAGTATGAATGCTCCACTGTCACAGCCTGTACCATCTGTTTCACACGCAGCGACGTGAGATCTCTTTTTATTCTTTGGTACAAAGAGCTCCAGACATCAAAGAGCTGTCCCTGTGACCACTGTCTCAATCAAAGGATTGTACCTAGGCAAATCATTACTTCCCATTATGATTTCCGTGCTGAAGAATATCAGGTGTTTCCTGGTAGGAAGAGGAGGAATCCAGTCACCAGCGCTTTTTTCAAGGGCCAAATCTTGTTTCTTAAAAAAAGCACTGGTGACTGGATTCTTCCTTTTCCCATGAGGAGGTTTTCCCTTCCCGTGGGTCTTTTGATAGCACAGCAATGCCAAACTCATCGGTTCCTTAGAGGTTGGCTACTTAGGGCCAAAGTACCCAACACACCGTTATTCAGGGTGTTGTCACCTTCCAAAAGGGAAAGTGGGCAGACATTGGTCAAACGTGTGTCTAGGGTTAAGGGTTAGGGTTAAGCACAGTCCTGGTGTGTTTAATTGCTCATGTTAAAATCTGTAACTCCCACATGGGTTTGACTCTTCTCCATTCTGGTGTTATTCAGCCTGTGCTTTATTTACATAATACAGACATTTCTCTTTCTTGCAGGTCATCTCATAGTAAGCTCTACAAAGGCATAATCCCTTTGACAACCTTTAAAGGCTCGCAGTAGCATGCAATGCTGTGACCAGTAGCGCTAATAATGGTGCGTTTGCAAAGCGAGGCCACATGGCGCAGTTCTTGTTGATACAGCCTCGAAGTGTTTTGTCTCTTTTGTACTAGAGAAGAGGCTTCCTGCTTGTGGTGAATGGATGAAATATGAGGCTACATGTTTTCCATAATCATTAAAACAATAGTGTACCAGCTTCTCCCTGAGCTAAAAATAATCCTGTCATGGGCAGCCCCCTTTTCCTCTTCTCCTTGATGACCAAATCCAAAATTCCCATAAATAAGGTCTTTTTCTTTCATTTTTTATAGACTTGTCCCTAGCATATTTAGTTTCAAGGTCTTTTATTTCTGTTTCTAAAGTAATTATCCTCTGGGCCTCTTCCTTTCTTCCTGGTATGATGCTAGACTAATTATTCTTCTCCTAATGAATGCCTGAAATGGATCCCATATGGTGGCATATGTGCCTTCAGATGGAAGCTTCGTTTGAATAAAATAAGAAAATACTTCTCTTGGGGCTTTCTTAAATTTTTCATTCTGTAACAATGATGAGTGAAATCTCTGTCTTGGGGATAGATGCAGCCAACTTGCTTTCTGTTACACTTGGAGCTTTCTCTGAACTGGAGATTTCCACGTCTCTCCCTCGCTATGGCCATCCATGGTGCTTACTACAGTCTCACAAAGACTGAGTGAGTCTTGAATGACTCAAAGCATCATTACCTTTGATTCGAGAGCCATTTGTGTTTCTGTAAAAATACTATGGATACTGTTACTTCTACGGTTCTTTGTCACCTCTCTTTAGACCCACCCTACACCATGCAGTGCCCTTTCTTATTGCCTCTAGGGCTCAATCTGCACAGTGACTTTTATTCACTTCCCTAAGAGACTAATTCCAGTTTATTTCTTTGTGTGAAGTGACTTTAATGCTCAGTTCCCGGCAGAAGGCTTTCTCTACCAGATTACTGAGCGTTCTGCAGTGCGTCCCAGTCTTTGTATATACAAGAGAACAAGCGCATAAAATGCTTAACTGTAAAGTGAAAGCCTTCAGGTCTCAGCATTGCAGGAGCTGTGCTGGCAGTGACAGCAGCAGAAGGAAGGGCCTTTGGCAATGCAGCATCAATTTATGCTGCACTTGATGATCAGAGAGCTGGAGCACCTCTGCTTTGAGGACAGGCTGAGAGAGTTGGGGTCTCCAAGGAGACTTTAGAGCAGCTTCCAGAACTAAAAGGGGCTACAGGAAAGCTGGGGAGGGACTTTTTACAAGGGCATGGAGTACAGGATGAAGGAGAATGGCTTTAAATTGGAGAGGGGAAGAGATAGACTAGACATTAGGAAGAAACTCTTCACAATGCGGGTCATGAGGCAGAGGCACAGACTGCCAAGGGAAGCCATGGCTGCCCCATCCCTGGAGGTGTTCAAGGCCAGGTTGGATGGGGCTTGGAGCCCCTGATCCAACAGGAGGTGTCCCTGCCCATGGCAGGGGGGTGGAATGGGATGGGCTTTGAGGTCCCTTCCAACCCAAACCATTCCATGATTCAATGATTCCTGATCACCTTTAAGAAATATTGGTAAAACACACAATGGAGCCTGGTGCTGCCTCATTACCTTTCTCTAACATGACAGAAAACTTATAATTACACTTATTGTTTCTATTGCAGTAGACTCTAGAAGTCCTGGATCCATACAGCTGTGTGATGGAGAGGATCTTCACAAGCTTTAACATCAGGTAAAAAGAGGGATCATTGATGCTGAGGTTTTTTTTGCGAGTGTATATAAGTAAAACAAGTCACAGTGATACACTAAGCTTGCATCAAACAAATGGAAATCTGTGAGGCATTCCAGCTCTGCCATCCAAACTGCTAACAAATTCAGGCTTTTTATCATTATGATCCAAAAAGTTTCTATAGATTTTTTCATTCTCTTATGTTTTCTGTATGACTTGCTGTTTTATTTACAGGAAGCTCTGAGATGCCATTTTGTTCTTAAACACACAGCGTTTTTCCATATAGCGATCACTCGAGTAGGCATTGGGAGATCAGTGTTCTGAACTTCCAGCTACCACTGGAATACTGTGCAATACTGTAATGAATGAGTAAGATTGCGTTTTCTAATTACGGAGGTGATGCTGATGGCCTCGATAAGGCTGAAGCGGGGCTGTGATTCGGTGCCGCACAAAAAGATGTGCCAGAACGGAAATATTTGTAGAGCCATGAAAGAGAAAGTGAAATGCTGCTTGAAAAAACACTGATTCTGCATAAAGTTATTTTAGCAGCGCACCACTTGAATCATACTAATCACTTGTGAAAACATAATCCTTTAATCTGATGCACGTATTTGTTCTTGCTTTCAGAGACACAATGAGGAAATGCTCTATTGATTTCATTAGAATGTTTGATCCCACGTTGATATGGAAAAGGACAGTAAGCGTGCCACTATTAATATCGAGCTTTGCCTCTTAAAAAAGGCCTTCAGTGACGTGTGAGTCCGCAGTCAGGGAGAATGGCAGAATCGTCCCAATTTTCAGAGGTGCTGAGAGGCCTCAGTTTCTGTTCAAACGGAGGGAGTTTGGCTTCGGGTGGTCTCAGCCTAAGAACATCAAGTCAACAGCTTCGCAAAACACACACTGTACTTTTGTGAATAAGCTTATTTTTTTACTTGCTGGCAGTTCCTTGTTTTGTTTTCTGTTCTCTGAATGAGTAATTGTCAGGATTCGATAACCCAGCTCAGGCTTCAAAATAACAAACCACCAAACAGACTTGAGCTCCTCTAACGATCTTCAAGCTTGCCCATCCTTGTAAGACACTATCCTTGACGTGGATTCGTTTTATTTTGCTCCACTTACTTCTGTTCCGTACAGAAATTTCTGATATACTTGTGAAGATTCCTAACAGACCAAATGCGCGAGAGTCCCCAGTGATCAGTTCAATAGCCTGTGTCCTCTACCTGACTTTCAATCGCTCGCTACAAATAACCAAGGGAACATAAACCATTTTAGGGGATAATAATTTATCTTTTGCAGAACAGTTGGTTTCTTTTCTTTCCCTGACTCAGTGCAGTGACCACACAGAATGCGTAATTCAGAGTTCAGACAGCAGTTTCTCGTTCAGCTTTCAAATTAAAGTCACAGTGTCATTTTCTGACAGGTCAGTATTTGCATACAGAAGCTTGATGAAAGACCAGTAACCAGCAGGGCTGCACGAAGGGGTCATTTCTTATCCATATCTCAGTACTGGTTGCTTTCCCTGCTGGAAGTTGATTCTGAACACTCTCTTTAACAAGATATGCTACTGAAGTTAATAAGTAACTCTGAGATTCTGGGCAGCAGTAGCTTTTCTTAGAAATCCAAAGCTTTCAATGTTGGCTACCCAAAGTTGAGCTCCTAAGTTTATTGTTAAGTACCCAAAACAAATTGCTGCAATGATTAAAAATTCCACTTAGCCACAAATCCAATTTTACCAACATGAGCTGTGAGCACTCGGAGCTTTGTAGAAGCAGACCACTTTGATCTACGTAATCAGATCTGGCATCTTGTCTCAGCTGAGATCTATCTAGCAGCGATGTTCCAGGAATACTGTTCAGGCAATATCAAGTGCAGGACACTGTCATTTTCTTGACGAGGTTAGAAACTTTCTGTGCTCTTCTCAAATCAGAGCTTTTTTTCATTCATGAAGCCCTGGGGCCAGGAATTTCCGTAGGCTGCTGTGTCAAGAGGACAAGTGCAAGCTCAGTAATACTCACACACTGCATGGTTCCGACCCAGCGTTTGGGGCCAGGTTTAGGGAACGATGACGGTATGCAAAGTGCACGTAGATACCTGGAGCGATCTACAGAACTGCTTGAGCAGAGTGGGAACTGGGCAGCAGGATTCCACAGCCCTTCAGCAGGAGTGAGTAGCCTGGTCTGTGCTATCTGTTTACATAATGCTGGGAGGCAATTGGAATTGGAAGAGACTGGTATCCCCACCTGTGATACGGCTGATATTGTGGGAGTAATTTTTAAAAACCAATCATCAAGTTCTCTTGAAATTGAGGTGCCTGTTTTACCCACTGCCAGGAACTCGTGTTAGTTACTTTGCTTTAAAAAATTTCTTCCGTTTTTTCCTGTGGAACTGGCATAACCTTGCTGCTGGATAGAAACTTTCAACCATCCAGTGTAAGTTTATTTCTTAGCACTTGTGCAGAGTCCATCCACATCATCATGTACTTAAATCCCTTTAGGAATCTTGACTTTTGTGCTTGCGGTCATAAAACCCCAGCAGAACCTATCCTGGAGTTGCTTTGCCCACTCCAGGTGTAGTGGGTCGCTGAGGGACAATGTGACCCCTGCATCAAATACAACTCCAGCATGAAATGATAAAGGGAAAAACAAAAACTCTTCCCGTGCTGGGTGTTCCAAGCCCGGGGAGAGAAAGGAATGCAGAGTCCTACTGTTTAGCAATCCCACTTCTTTTAACAGCAATCTACTGTAGTGAGAGAGCTGTACCATCCTAGTAAGTCTGCAAAGTCACAGGCTCTTTCACAGCTCTGTAGCTCCTATACAGTCTGCTGAAATGTTTCTTCCCCATAACTGGTCATCTGCTTGGCGTTGTCACCTGGTGTGAGCATAACAAGACAATAAATGCAAAGAAGTAAAGGAATTTGAAAAGCTCCAAGCAATGCTTTCGAGCACTCTCGCAGATTTGCTTTCTCTCGCACTTTATATTTAAAAAGTAATCCAGAGCACCCCTACAAAAAAATCTATTTGACTTGTTTAACAAAATGGAGTATTGATTTGTCCAAGCCTAAACAAAGCAGCCTACATGATTCATTGATCAAGAATTTGGCCTCAGTCCATGTGATCATTAACTTCTTTGTCAGGTGTGTTCATTTATTCATAAGCTTTGTTTATGGCAGGCCCTCTCACTGCCTCCTTTCAAACTGACAAAACCCAAATGCTTTTCCTACCTTCCATTTCACAGAACAGAGAAGACAAAACAGAAGGTGCTATCAACTTCAAAGATTTTATAAGCCTTTTGAGGAAGCCAGGAACTCTAGAGACTTTCATCTCAGTCCAGGCTTCAGGATTATTTTGGAACTGGACCTCACGAGTGTAAATTTTTCCAAGGAAAGCAGCGCCTCGTGCTGCCGTGGGGGGAACTGAACCAAACTTTCCAGAAAGTCAGTGGTAACCCTGTAGGAGCTCCACGTACCTGTGTAGCACTGTTCAGGAAATGCTGTTGCGTGCTGCAGAGACGATCTTTGGGTGGAAACACCTGATGCACATGTTAAAGGATTAGACAACAGGATCTGGTTAAAGCCTAGGGCTTAATCGCAAAGCAAAACCTTTTAGGTTTGGTTTTTTGTTTTGTTTTGGGTTTTTTTGTGGTTCAAAGTAAGCAAAGCAACAAGAAGCAAAAGAGTTCTGAATTCTGGTTTCTGAACATGGTCCTGTTTCCAATTCCAGACTCTGCTGTATGGCTTAATAGTAGGCAGGAGATGCTAACAATGAAAAATGAGTCCTCATAATCAATATCTGAGTGTTTGCTGCCCCCCATCAATCATGTATCGAAGGTAACATCACAGCCATGAGGAAGTTGTTGTAGAGTAAAGGAGGGTATGATCTTCCACTGGGTTCAACTGCCCATGCTAACAGACACGACTCCACACCCTCTCTGGAATGCACGTGGGTCGGAAAACCCCTCTGTGGAGGCTGGGGAGCTCGGCTGCCTTTCCCTTCAGGTGCTGAGAGTTAAAGGCATCTTGGAGAGAGTTGCCATGAGGAGCTGGTGCGCGAACGCACTTACCTTGTTGGAATTCCTCTGCAGGACGGTCTCCTTAGCGGGCAGCCGCCAGCCTTCTAACAGCAGACTTGAAAATAGTGGGGAAAGAAGATGAAATTGTTTGGGTTTTTATGGTCTTGTTTAAAAAAAGAATAAAGTAGTCTCACTTTCAATAATTTAGCCAGCTGACGTCCCATCTGCATGCTGCAAGGGCTACAGTGCAGGCTATGGAATACAGCCTGACTTGGGGAGCCTGGGCACCAATGAGGATGTGGAATTCTGCCTGTCTACTAGTTTTTGCAAAGGAGGCAATGGAAATCCCTCTGTATGGATCAGCACATCACCAAATAACCACTATAAAGTGCTGCTGCAGTGGGAAATAAAGGCCTCGTCCAGAGCTGGGAGGAGATGGATGCTGTTCGACAATTTGGATGCAGCGGGTTTGGGATTAGACACCAAAGCTGTAGGTGTACACAGCTGCGGGGTGGTAAACACAGAAAACTTAGTAGCTCAATTTCTACATATTTGAGTGGGAGGAATGAACTTTATCCTGACCAGACTTAGCATGGGTCACTTGGTCAGAGCTCCTGAATGAGAAGTAGCGTGATGAGCAGGTCTCTGCGCTGGGCACCCAGCCTGTCTGAAACCTCAGCCACGTGCTCTGGCTCGGAAAATTCTGGGTGTCACTTTTAAAAACAATGAACTTGTAAACATCTCTTGCTGAACTCAAAGGTTCCTTACCAGAGACAGGCTGGTCTGAGCCTTAACTCTGGTGTCACTGCTGATTTTGTGCCAGCAATGGAACAGAAAACAGAGTCATGCTTTGCCCGAGGCAGAGTTCTCCCACAGTCTGTTCTATTATCAATACAAGTCACAAACCTTCTCTGCAGTGAGAGCTCATTACAAATATTTTTATGGTCTGCAACATTCACTTGGTTTTACTTCTTAAAACTAAACTATTTACATGAGGACAGTCACATATTATGAGCAGTATAAAATAAGACATCGATAGGTACCGTGTATTCTCTGCATATACAAAATGAATACACACATTTATGTATTAAGGGCTCAAGCAGGCACAGAGAACAGGAAAAAGAAATTAAAACATTTGCTTTATACTAATGTTATACATCTATATACACATTTTTTCTGTTAGAAACACATTTGCACTATGCTTTTTCAGTTAAAGACTGAATGTGTGCCTCAAGAAATAGGCTTTAAATGGATGCAGAATAGCTGGCTACAATGGGTAATTCCATTTAGTCACAGAATTACAAAGTAGCCATTTTTAACTTCAACTAGATTACACATTTACTAAACCTTCCACAAATTCATCATTTGGCTGAGTCACTTTGAGAATTGTTTTAAATAAATCTATGTGAAAATTAAATTTAAGTTGAAAAGCAGCAGGAAAAAGATGTATAGTAAGTACTTCATTTGTTGTAATAGGACTATTTGGAAGGAATACAAATGCACTTCAAATTGTAAAGAGCATAATTATTTTTCTCTAGAAGCTGAATGAAATAGAGCAGCTTCTGCCTATGTAATACTTGATATGAATTATACTCATAAAATTCAAGTTGGATTTTTAAAAGTTAAATGTTTTCTTGGTGCATAGGAAATTTCCAAATGTGTTCTCCATTTCTTTGTTCTATTAAAATGGCCAAACAGAGCACAGGAATGGTCCTAGCCAGTTGGACCTGTAGCTCAGCTTCTGTATTCTGCTGCCTTTGGCAACGGACATGAACAGATGCTCCACAGACATTTGAAACCCTATTTATTATAGGAACCTGGGTGGGGGACAGCTGGGATGGAACATGAGGGGCATGGGTGAAACCCTAAACCTGAAAGGTCATTGAATGGATCACCTCGCCCATCACCCTGTCCCGCTCAGCCAAAGAGAGGAGAGATTCCATCCTCACTCCTGAAAGCGAGTCTCGGTCTCAGGGTCTCTGCCCCCTTCTCTCAGCTCTAACAGAACTGCAGATGTGCATGTTATCCATGCAATCTTAGTCCTTTTTGTATCCCCTATGGGGTTAGTGTAGATGGCTGCAAATGATCTGGAGTGCCGTGTAGTGATTTATCACTAACGCTGGGGTTTCGAGACGTTTTGCATTGCTTGACTTTAGTGGTGAATATCAGGGGGAAGGAGCACAGCATTCCAGCCAGACATAAAGTGACACTCTTGTGTTAAGAAACAACGTCACAATTTCTAGATTTAATGGCCCTCCCTCCTTTTGCAGATGCCTATGAAATTTGTGCTGATAAGAAATGATTAAAGACTGCCTATGAAGAACCAAAGAAAACCCAAGACAAAAGAAGTGGTCAGATTGAAAGTGGCAGTGTTGTAGCAAGAGAGTGGGGCAGCCCTTGCTGCGCAGCAGAGCTGGTTCCGGCGCTGGAGGCAGTGTGTGTGTACGTCGGCAAGGTGCTGGGCTGCTGGACCCTGTGCTGCAGAGAGGCTGGTGGTCCTAGGTGCAGCGCTAGTCTGTGCTGCTCACCAATACGCCCTTTGGAGTCTGAACTGGGGTTCTTCCACCACAAGCACCTGCTCAGGTTAGTGTTTTGTCATTGCCTGTCGGCACTCCCTGTGAATTGTGCCATGGGGAGCCGGGATAATGAGCTGAGGGTATCTGGAACAGCTCCCCCTGCTTAGTTGATGCACTCCCTACCAGCACCAAAGCCAGGATTTCAACATTTCCCCTCCAATTTGTTGTCCTTTTCTTTTTGTCTTCAAAGGTTTATGCCCACAGCCAAATGCCAAATACATTGTACTTTTCCTCTGAAGATGGTGTTCCAGCACTGACCCTCCTCTGCGCGGGGGCTTCTTGGTGCAGTTCAGGCTCCAGGGCATGAATGACTGATACCCTGCGTATCGCAGCCCAGGGCCTGGTCTAGAAATGAACAGATTGTCTGTTGCCCTCAAGGGAACCTGATGAGGAAGGGGGATGCACTGGACAAGGGAGACACGGATGGAGCTGTTCAACCAAGGCATTGTGCCGTGGGTGATACACTGTACGTTGGTAAACTGTTTGCTTCTGTGGCTTTGAGGTGCGCTGCCTTTGTCACTATTAGGAAGTTCACACAAGATTCTTTGTTTTACCATAGTTTTGGTCTCACCCATAATTTTGTATACTTCCATCATCCTCACCTTCCTGTATCAAAATGATATTATTTACCCTTCTGGAGACAGTTCTGCGCTCTGCTGTGTGTGGATGATGACATTTCCCTGCTTTAATACACTATATGGGTTCTTTTCTTTAGGAAAACAACACCAAACTATTTAGAGATTTGGCTTAAAAATGAACTTGTGCCAAAGGAACTGCATGCATTAAATGCCTGCTTTTAAAATAAGTGACTGCCTTTGGAAAAGAAACAAATGCAAATTTTAGTTACTGTGCTTGAAAGTGGTGACAAGAAGAAGTGCCAGCATCTTGGCTCCTGTTGCCGCTTTATTGTCACAAATTGTTAGTTACATTTGGAAATTATGGAGCTCTCTCATTGTGGGAGTCGTGCTTGCCAGTTGGTGCCTGCACACCAGAGCGGCTCTACCCAATTAGCAGGAGTTCCCATGCAGGACCCGCGGTTGCTGTGCACACATCCTCACCGGGACCACAGCTGAGGCTCCTCCTGTGGTGCCGGTGGTCCGGAAACAACTGCGTTGCCAGGTGAGCTCCACGCAGAAGGAGTTGTAGGAAGCATCTCGGTGGAAGTCAGCCTTGGCACGTCTTCTCTAGCTGTGTTTGTCTCTAGCTTTCTGACAGCTACAGTCTGCCCCCATCACAAACACACTGTGCAGCAGGCAGAACAGCGTTTTTAACCCCAGTGCGCTCAGGAAATGGAACAGGTCGTGGAAACAACAACACCTAAGTGCTACTTGTAATCCTCATCATGGGCCATCTCAAGCTATTTGCATCTCTCTGCTGGCACTCACCCAGGTGAAACTCACCCTCTGTGGAGCTGTGTGCTATTCAAGCCACGTCTGAGGCTCATACTGAGATGATGGGAGTGCCATCAGGTAACTGCTTCTCGGGAAAAACATCTGAGGGACTTGAGAGATTGATTTCATATAAGTTCAAAGTGAAAGAGGAGGCATGAGTGGAGAAATAGCGCAGTCCTGAGAAACACAAGCTTAACTGCAGTTCTTCAGTTGCCAGGGGATGGAACTGCACATTCCACTTTGGGTTTCATTAACGGAGGAAGCTGAGCACTGCAAAGCATCCCATCAGCAACGCAGGCCTGCAGACTGGTCCTGATTTAGATTCCTGCATTCCTCTGGTGCCGGTAAGTAGACACACTGCATTTCCAGTTGAGTTTACAGCCCAGAGCTCACACTGGACTCCATCTAAAAGCTGTTTTGATAGAACACGTTACAGAACAGTATGTCATGCTGGGCTGTAACAACCCCATGAAGCATCTGCCACCTCTCTAAGGAGATGGACAGAATGTAATCATGAAAAACATAAAAAAAAGGAAAAGGCAAAGAAGAAAAGTGCCCCAGCCTGACTCTAGTTAGCAATGCACTTCTTCTCCCTGCCTTTTAAGGAGCAGTTAGCAATTGTAGGTATATTTTTGATTCTCTAGTAGGCAGTGAAAATGATCATTTCTTTATACAGAGAAACAAAGTCACTGCAGCCCAGCAGGTCAGTCTTTGGTGATCTACAGACCAGGGCAGGCACTGCTTTGTTACCTGGTCCCAAGTTAACAAACACAGCTCTAGAGCCAGTCCAATAATAAGTAAGAGCTGGGAAAATGCTAAACTTCTCAAGAGCCACCGCTCTCATGGCTTGAGGAGCATCCAAATAGATCCAGATTACTTTGGAAAAAGGTGCTGAATTTTATGTTGATTGATCTTAACCGCTATAAGGCAGCCATGTGCTAAATATTTCATAACTCTGCTTTTTTAATATTTTGTCTTGCATTAAAATTCATTTCTAATTTAAAAATGTGCATAGCATGACATGCGCCCTATCCTGTCATGATCATCTTAGTGCTAAGCAGTATAAAATGTTAACATTGTCTACTTAGAAATAATGTATTTTGTATTGTGTCTCTTCAAAATCCTTTTTTTCCCCTTCTTTAAAACTACATCTTGCTCATTTTTATATTTGTGTTCCTGAAAACTGTGAAGTATAATTTTTTCTTTAAAAACAGATACAATAGAAAGGCTTTTGTAATGGGGTAAATATAAAATAGGAGATAAAACATTTTGATTGAACAATATGACATATAATGTATTATGTAATTTATTAAAGTATTCTGGAAGGAGTAGAAAAGTTTTTCTGCTTAAAACATTTCCCCTTGGAAATTCCCTAAGCTATGCTTTAATTTTTCTCTTGACTATTTTTATGGTTAAGGTCTCAAACCAAGCCATTCATTATTCATCTACATCCAGATAAGGATGCTCTGGATGCAAGCTGGGACCCCCAGTTTAAACTGATCTTAATTGTTCTATAATTTCCATTATTGATCAGCTACTTTTGTTGTGTTTTGAAGAGACGGTGTTAACTTTCACATGCCCCCCATCTCATTTCATGTCGTTAAATGTGGGCTCTAAATGAGCACTTCCATCTGTGGCATCTGTTGTGCTTCCCTCTCCAGCCACCCTCCATGTCCCTCCTGCTGGGAGAACCTGAGCCGACACAGTTGCTGCTGGCAGTGTCACTGCCTGCTTTTCATCCAGAAAAATGAGTTCTGTGTCTTAAACACCCTAAAGGAGCCTGAGTTGGATGCTTTATGTCATTCTGCATTTTACTCAAGCAGCAAAGGTTACTCCTTCTCTGTTCCCCCTCATACCAGCGAGCGCGTTACTCAATAGCAGTGTTTGAGAAAGGCTCCTGTGGGAAACGAGGTGAATGAGATCAATGCAAAACTGCAGACCCCGGGGATCCAGTGTTCTAGAGGCATTGATTTTACTAGGAAAACAGTAAGCTGAGTTACCTGTCATTTTCAGCATCAAGGACCCTCTTCCCTGTGGTAAGCCTTCTCATTTTCAAGGGTGTAAGACGAAAAGGGCTTCTGAATGCATTTGGGTTTATAAGAAAAAAGGCAAATTTAAGCATAGGTCTCAGCAGAACAAGGATGACCTGCATATCTTGGGGATGAGCAAACTTTTATTGTGATCAGACACTACTGACAAAAACTGGAATATTAAAGATTTTATGTTGTGCTCCCTCACGCACAGTGTGAATCTGAGGATCCACGGGGTCCATCTGAATTTTAAAAGCGTCTTTGCTTTGTGTATGAAAGCATTGAGCTGCTTTACCATGATCTATTTAACAGCGTGTGCTCTGGTTGGGTACAGACCCTCCTCTTGAGAGTCCGTGACAGGATGGCAGTGAGCAGTGTGCCAACCGCTCTGGAAAGGGAGCTGAATGCATCATCACCTCCCAGGATGGTGAACGCATCACTTCCCATTGCCTGTCCTGCCACGAAAGAACCAATCTGGGGTGCTCCAGCCTTTCCTCTCCCTCCTTGAAAAGCAACAGATTCCATGATTCCATGGGGCACAGGCTCTTCTCCAGTGCAGTTTCCTTCAAAGTCTGAGCCCTGGGTCTTGTTTTGGAAATCTACCTCTTGTTCTTTTGGCACTCTGCTCTTCCCTCAACAAAAAGAAAAACCCTACCAGCCCAGAACAGATCAGAGACCTCTTCAGTGCTGTTCTTGGTTCACTCAAATTAACATGAGGCAGGTTGGCACATTTAAAGGGAGTAAAATGAGGTTGGAGGTTTTGAGCTCTGATACACTTGACATGTTTTGCTAAGATTGGGAGCTCCTGCTTCACAGGTTTAATTGCCCCTCGTGCGACAGCAAGGGGAGACTTTCTAGGTCAGGGTCAGGATTCACAGGTGGCAAATAAAAGAGCCTTTCTCTGAATTAGTTCTTGCCCTAAAGACAATAAAAAGTATTTCTGGAGCCCATGTGGGAATGCTACTTGCAAAGACCAGATTCTATATCCTCCATTACTACTAAAGAACAAAACTGTTCCAGCACAAAATGTTCATTTTTTAAATTCTGAGAACTTGAAAATTTCATGAGAATTTTACAATGTGGTATTGGAAGAATACAGGAGTGCTAATGGGTGGCAATTCTTTATATCCAGTTCTTGGAACACAGCGGTGCGCAGGGGGCTGTTTAGAATTATTTCCCATGTTTTAGGGAATTTGAACCTACTTTTTCCTTCCCTCACCACTAGATCAGACTGTAAGGGAGTGCCTCTGTTCCCTTATTAGTGTGTCCTGCAAAATCAATGCTTCCCAAAAAAAACTGAGAAAACCACATTCTTGCATGCTTACAGATACACACGTGGGGCGCCAGTGGTGATGAAGCGCTCTCCAGAGAGATGGATGAGGATTTAAATTTGAATTTCAATTCCCTGGGTAGAAGAAGCTGTGAACTGAAGTACCCTGCCTCGTCAGCGAGCAGCCCGGCTACTGAGATAAATGAGGGTAAAGGAGGAAACATCAACTTTTTGGCCATCTGTCTGCAAGAATGACTTTTTCCTGACTTTTCCGAAAGGAACCCTGAACCAAGGTGAGGATCTCCCCGTACTTTAAGTCCACAGAAGGAAGTGTTGTTTAAGACATACCTGATCCTTCAGCTTTCCAAATGGATAGTTCAAATGGTCATCTGTCCAGGCTCACTTCTGGACTCCATTTCTTTATTCCCACCATAAAAGTTAGACTGGGAAGTAAAAAGGAAAAGAAAAAAAAAAATAAGTCAAAGTTTGCTTTGTTCAAAAGATTTTTGATTTGCCCACTTCCAGTACGGAATGTAGTTGGGTGTCTGGACAGGAGGTGGTTCAAAGGCCTTTGACTGTTATGTCCTACAGCCACAAATGAAAACACAGACACAGCTGCTGCAGGAGGAAAGGTGATTTTCTGTAATAGGGTCTGAATTGCATAAATGTTGATGTTGTAACAGCAGAGCGCTTGGTTCCAGGGTAACTGTGCATACAGGGTTACCCACATAAGGCTGTGCAGCATATTTATTCATCACATTTCTTCTTGCACTGCAAATTTGTATGACACTTAAGACCAAATAAGATCGGTTTTGTTCTCTCAATAAAATTCCTTAGAATATCAGCATTCACAAGATTTATTATTTATTATATTTGTGTAAATTATTGTATCATTATTGCTACAGAATAAAAATATCAATGGAAATAATTGCATAATCTGTGGGTGAACACAAGGCTTGCTATTTTGTTGTACCACATAGCATCATTAACTGTTCATTCTCCTTAGCAGGAAGCAGAAGGGAAACACTTCTGAAGCCCTAATCTTACTGAAAAAAAGCACTTTCTCCCAGGCTGATAGAGTTCATTTTCCTTAAAACAGCCATGTAAGTCTATAAAAGAATTTGCAGTCAGGCTGGATTTGCCAAAAGTGTTTTCTGGAGAAATCATAGCATCATAGAATAGTTTGGGTTGGAGGGACCTTAAAGATCATCTAGGTCCAGCATTTACACCAATGGTTGGAAGATTCACAGAAAATCTGAGTTCTAAATATTACAGGGAGAAAGCTGTGTATTTGGGGAGAAATTTTCAAAGGTACAAATTGGTAGATTTCGAAAATACAAATTGGTAGACTGTTAACTCTTTCTCTTTCTTATTATCTTCATGGACAAATAATCTCAAATGGACTTTATACGATCGTGTTTCAGCTGCAGTGGTTACTATGGGACACGCGCCATGGCAGTAACTCCATCTGTACTGGGCTGCTTTATTTTGCTGAGAGGTGAGCAAGCCCAGACTTTCTGTGCGTGTTCACAGGGATTATGCAAAAATCACATTAGCAGGCTTCGTTTCCATGTTGTAGTAAATGCTGTGCCGCAGCTACTGGGATACACAAATTAGACCAGATGTCAGAGTGCCAAGCTCCCATCCCAGCAGAGTTCACCATTAAAAAAAATGGTTACTTTTGTTTTTAATTTACTACTGTATGGATGAGAGAAGTCCCATCTGCTTACTTTATTTTTAAATGAAAACATAAATGTTGTCCTGTGGTGACATTAGACTCGATATTGCGCAGAGACAGGGACACTGAGCAGCTAAAATTTACATCTAACAAATATGTTTTCTTACATACGACCATCTGCATGATAAAAGCTATGGATAAGTTTGTGAAGCGAGTGTAAACAGGATGCAGTGTGACCTGGTTTTGTGCCACTGTGGGAATAAGTATTACAGACTTTTAGGAAAGCTGGAACCATAATTTCTCCTCTGGGACAAGTCTGGTCACGCAGGATAAAGGGAAATCAGCTGCTGGAAAGATTGGATCTGAAGGCAGTAGCAATTCAGCACAGCTGAAAGCATGCGGCTTGCGAAGGATTTCTCGGGACTTCAGAGCGACCTCTAAAATCCTAAGCCTGCCTCTGATCCTGTGTCAGCGGCAGTCCTGGCTTCACAGCCCGCCGGTGAGAGAGCAGCTGAGCGCAGCACAGACGTGGAGAGATGCGTGCTGTTCGGTGTGCAGGGGAAGGGGGAAGATCATGGGGGTACCAGAATGTTCTTTCTCTCACAAGCACAGTTCTTTGATTGCCAGTGGCAAAAATAAAAATGAGTGTGTCAGAATGGCTTTCTGGGATTGCTCTTAGTGACAGCATCTGGTTCTTCCTGTCGGAAGGTAGTCCAGCACAGGCAGTTTCCATAACTTGCTCATCACTTGTTTTACTTCTCAGAGGAATGCGTTCATGGCTCAGAGAACAAAATTTCAGACAATAATTTGACTTTTGCTTTTCTTTCCCACTGGAGGAACCTTTCTAATACTGAACCTTATGGCTTCAAGCCTACACCTTCATTCAACCCAAGCCTCATGTGCTCTGGTGTGCAAAGTGGCGTTAGTGGCTATTTCTGTCTGAGCAGGGCCTTCAGGAGCTGAGTTGCTTTGTCCCCTTACAGAAACCTGGAGAGCGTTTCAGTGCTTTATTTCCAGTGATACTGGATGCACTTGCCAGGATAAGCAGTGGCTTTTCTAAGCTCTAAGATTTTTGGATGCTGATTTTTTTCCTATTTAGATGAACAGCCAGCTGAAGGGGTCCAATACTTTTTGTTTTCCAGCTTATGACTAAATTAAAATCAACTTGCACTTCCTAAGTATGTTCTGTCATACAACCATAACATCATTTAGGTTCAAAAAGAACTTTACGATCATCAACTCCAAACACCTCACTCTGCCAACTCCACCACTAAAGTGTGTCCCCATAGTATAAACTATTGAATGAAGCACAGCCTGAGGGTCTGGTTATCTCTAGTGGATCCTGACAAAGTCTAATCAGGAGTGCAGACAAGAATTTAGGTGTAAATTGCCCTTTTCATTTGGCTTTGGAACTGAGTATGAAGTGAATGCCTTGCAAAGGGAGTGACTGCTGCCACAGTCAAAGATATCACACGTTTGGGCAGAAAACTGACATCTGATACTCTGGATTATTCTGTGGAATCTTTTATTTAATGGCAGAGAAGGGCAAAATCATCCCCAGAAAGAGAGAGGACCTGTTAAAAAAGGAGGATGGTCTCCTGAAAGTAGAGCTCGCTATTCATATTCTCCGGCTCCGGCACTGCAGCCGGGCTAGAACAAGCCATGTAGGAAGACTTGGGAATTCAGGAGACCTAGTGCAATTCCAAAGTATTCAAATGATATCTCACTAAAGAATAAATTAGCAAGTCATTTCTTCAGCCTCTATCAGTACTTTTACATCTCCCCCCGCTATGAAACAGCAGCACAGTAAAGCAGAGAACATAGCTAACGAGCTTACCGCTTCTACAGTCTAGGGGGGAGAGAAAGGGAATGTCAGCTAAAAGATTCTACAAAATACTCCAGAGTATCGGATGTTAGGAATTTCACATAGTTAAGTGAAAGGAATGGGCCTTTGCAGGATAAAGATAAATATCATTTAAAATAGAAAGCACTTGATGAGTCCTAGGTTTCTGCTCTTGGTGAGTGACTGTACTCATAAAAGTGCTTCTGAAATGCAGGTTTCATGTTTGAAAAGGTACTTCAAGGTTCCTACTGTTGACAAAAATAAGAAAAGATAATTATTTACTTCCACTCTAAATGATTTTTAAAGCATTCTGACTTCTCAGAGTGTGAGAGCACAACTGCCACTCGCACTGTTTTTATCAGACCTAATCTGAATGGAAGTCTTTTTGTCTTCAGCTTTTAGCAGATGCCCAGAGAGTGGGAATCAGGAATTTGGAACATGTAACCTGGCTGTGGCTTCAGCAGGTCTTCTTGACTTTCTGATTCATTAAATTAGTAAAGGGTGTGCTATTTACCTCCGGGCATATTGTAAAAATTAATTCTTTGATGCCCCTTTCTAGATGGACAGAACTGCAGCTGCTAATAATTAATATCCTTAGAATCAGCAAATATTCTAAGACTCCTTTTCATGGAGCTATAGATTTCAAGATTTGATCTTGTCTCCGATTGCCTCAATTAGTCTACTTCTTTTTATATTATTTTCAGACCTTTTAATTTGAGTTATAAATTGTCGTGAAACACAAGCATTAAGAGATGCTTACTGAAACAAAGTAACACACGTTAGCGTACATGCATACATTTTCATATATATGTGCGTATATAGGGGCAAATGAGGGGAATCTCTAGTTTAGTGATTTAGTAATAAATTAGTGAAATCGTGAGTATTTTTTGTGAGTGGTAGTCTGCATTGCAAAACAAAGATTAAAGGGCTTGGCAGAAGCTTTGCTCCCTCATACCCGTTCACTTTCCATTCCCTCTGTCCTTGGAGATCGTCGTAACGCAGCTCTGTGCATTTGCACTGAGGCTTTGCCAGATGTCTACATCTGGCGTGTATTTGGAAGAAGTTAAGCTTAATTTAATTGAGCCCCAATTCAAGAGAGTATCCCTATGCTGGCAAGTTGACTAAGCATGGTGGTAATTTTAATTATCTCTTTTTGGTCACTGGTGTGCAGTTCGTGGAGCTGATGGAGTTAACCCCATAGATAAGTACCTTTTGTAAACTGAGGCCTCGGATAAAAAGGATAAAGCTTTCTTTTCAATGTCAAAAATTAGCCTTCACCTGTTGAAACCATTTCTCCTCCACTTCCCTACCCATCACAGATCACTTCTGTGAGGAGCCCTACAGTTACAGTGGAATCACCTGTAATAGTGGCTTTTTTACCCTAACAGTTCTGCTCTTTCCCTGCGAGTCATCGATGTCTGTTACCTGTGACAAGGCAAAGCTGGCTGCTCATGCCTTTCCCCTCCCTAGCTGTTGCCCTCTCTATGTGTGGGTGTTGCAGAGATGGCCCCGGGCCGGCATTTAAAGGATGCGAGGGAGCACACTGGAGATTTGAGGACACGTGGCGTCAGTCTTACAAGTCACATCCATGGTGAAATCATAGAGATACACAGGGCTAACGTTTCATTTAAGAATCCCAAGATACCATTTCCAAGCATTGCATTTAAGTGCCTTGTAACTCATTTAATTTTCTTTCCAAAAATACCCTGTCAGAAGCCCGTAGGAGAAACAGCGGCGTAATTTAAATGTCACTGTGCTTCCAGTAATGAATTCCGGATTCGGTCATTCTGCTCCCGTGACAAAGCTCCCATCTCTGCTGGCGTTTTCAACTGGGTGTGCACAGAGCCAGAGCGTACTTTTGTATACTTAATTGTCTGGGTTTTAATTAATGCAAAAGAACAATAGCTTGGAATGAAGAACAAAGAGGGACGTCATAAATGAGAAGGTCGTTCACAAAACAAAGGCAAAAGGTCCTTACTGTAATGAGTTGTACCATCTCGGTACGCAGCACCCGGACTTGTCATAGCTTTTAGGAATATCAAGGCATTTGCAGAATTTCTGTGCTTCTCAGACTATTAATAAATGCAACAGGATTCCTGCTTGCCTTATTAATACACACCTTCAGCATTCGGCTGTTCAACATGCCCTGGTCTCCAGCCTGGGAAAACACCTGAGAACAGTTCCATTAAGGTGCTACAAAGCATCACCCCAATATAGATATGTGCATATATTTACATACATATATATGCATATATTTACATAGTTCCTCACGCCCTGAGACACAGAAAGTCCAGCAGTATAATCCTGACTCTTTTCTTATAAAGCTATCAAATGGACACAAGAAAGTATGGCTGTTTCACATCCACAGGATGGGAGAGAGCAGAATACTTTGTATACAGTCGTAGGTCTTGAAATCTCTCATTTCATCCTAAAACACTGTATAGAAAATATTCCCTTTAACCAAAACTATAATTCAGGCACAGCTATGGTGACACACAGCCCCTGCTGAAACAGCAGAAGTAGACAACAGGTACCAGCTAAGGGGGGTGAGTGACGGAGAGCATTTCCTCCACTGGCAGTCTGGGCAGGAAGAACATCATTAGTGACAGCACAATATCACCTCTGGGATCAAGCTCACAGTCCTGCTCAGCAATGGAACTGTCACATGAATTTCCTGAATTCCTCCATTTTGCATCTAATTTGCAGAAAAAACACCTCCAGTTCCCCAGCCCCACACCTACTCCAAGAGGCTGCGAGAGATTTGTTCTCGTTATCGATTCCTCATTAGAATTCCCCAGCCCCTGAGCTACTCTGAGATGGAGCATTAGAGCACTGGCCAGGCCAAATCCCGCTGCACTTATAGGAGTTGATGCGTTTACATCTGAAGAGAATATTGATCTCCTGTAAATCATCTTTTTCTATTGCAAGCAAGCTGCAACTCCAGAGGAGAGAGACAGGATGGCAAATCCCTTTGCCAGTGCTTGGGAAAACCATCCCAACAGAATAACAGAAAACTTGCAAAGTGAAATCCTAAACTTGTTGGCAAATCTAATGTGGAGGGGAAGCTCACACATGAAGAAAGCCGTTTGTACACGGCTCCCCTTCCCAGTGAGCCTGAGCGATGTCTGGCACAACTAACCCTTTAAAATGGTGTTGCTGTTTATTTCTTTACAACAGGCTTAAAAGGCTGCAAAAGAAAGGGGCGATGCTAAGGATAAACCCGCTGAAGAGCATCTTCCCCTGTCGCTGGTGAAGATTCGGAACAGTCGCTGTCAGCCTGTTACTGTTGCTCTCAGCCAATATCTAAAGCAGTTGGCAACGTTCTCATCATGCAGAAATTCCAATCAGATATCTCAGTGTATCCTAATTACTGCAGCGACACTTGTTGTGGGCCTAAACGACTGCCTGCTCATTCATACCTGTCAAAAGCAACTGGCAAGTTGCTTTGCAAAGACTCCGCCAAGACCCAACTGCGGCACAGCTGACTGACGCGTGGTTCTTCACTCGGGAACACAGCGGAATGCTCATCTTCCTGATCCACACCCATTTCAAATGAGCTGCAGAGCCATACAGACTTCTCTCTTCAGCAGATATTGGATCATATCCCTGAAATACAGATTATGACTACTGAGAAGCAAGCATGACATCCAGCAAGGTGCGCATGAAAGCAAACTACTTGTTGCTTTTAGAGGTTGAGATGTGTAAATGAATCCATTTAGGAAACTACAAAAAGTGGGAGCACATTGCTGTAATTTTCATTCTTCATTTTGCTGTGCCCTGGTTGAATTTTACTCCAAATATCTGAATCTTTTGCTGATCAGGCCATGCATTGCCTTTCCAGATTAATCCCCATGTACCGCTAGGCTCACACGGCCCCATCGATGCAGAACTGCTTTCTGCTATGGTTCCTACCTTAGTACAAATGTCCTTTCCCACTGCAAGCTTAACATCTGGAAGTTGTTCCTGTTGCGTGGCCATCATAGAACCCTGATGCTCCTTAGCAGAACCCAGACGTTGTATCTCCAGCTTTAGCTCGTCTGAGTTTGATTAAGTTAACCACGTGTTCTCATTTTGCAAAGTATAAATTCAGTTCAGTTCTGTTTAGTGTGAAACTGAGATTTGCTATGTCTTGAAAGCTGTCATAAAGACACTCTGGGAGTTCCAGGACTGCAGTTGTGCATCAAGAAAAAACACACACACAGAAATAACTTCTGAAAAAAAACCTTTCTGAAAAAAATATGACAGAAATATAGGGGACACAGAGACCAAGATCTGCACAATGAAATGATACGGAGATACATGAAGTATCGGGCAGCTTCCGTGCTTCGGGATCACGTAACCAGTTCAAAAGGGAGCAGCAATTCCTGGAATCACTCTACTATTTGGGATAGGGAAGAGGAGGAAAAAAAAACCCATGATGAAACCTCTAGTTGCAAATTCCAGTAACTTAAACATGAGATTGACTGTAAGCAAACATAAAGGTTGAATCTTTGTCATCATTCAAACTGAGAAAACTGCAAAAAATGGATAAAACAAACAGCATGAGGGGTTTATAAATTTGTCTCACAAACGTAGTTACATTACTTCCATCCCTACAGGGAAAAAAATTGCTCCCACTCTGATTTGAGGTTTACCTTTCTCCTTCAGTTGATTTTCTCTTACAGAATGAAACATTTACATGTTTTTATAAAAGGAGCCTGGGAAGTTGCATGTCCTTCCTTGTACCCAGTGATACGAGTAGGTCTACAACCACAATGTGTGATCGCTTTCTCTTGAAGGAGAACAAACATTTTGGACCACAGACGGAGAAAGCATTCACTGCTAAATGATAATGTGCAGTTAGCAGACTGTGTCCCTTTTCTCCCTCTTTAAGATTCTCAACCCAAACTCTTCTGTCACAACATTTATTTCAAATATTTTCTGCTTATGATACTTGTTTGTGCCATTGAGTGAAGCCTCTTTGTCTAAATGCTTTCTCTATCCTCAGCTCCTCTCCTTCATCTCATGCTGACCTGATGACTGCCTCAACCCTAATATTACAGTTGAGCTCATCGACCAACTATTTTAATATGAATTATGACATCAGTTGACACAAGCGGATGACGCAGGCCACATCCCGGGTACCAACGGGTCTGCACAATGAAATGATACAGCGATAGATGAGTTATCGGGCAGCTTCTGTGCTCTGGGATCACGTAACCAGGAGTTCAAAAGGGAGCAGCAATACATGGAATTACTCCTACTATGTGACATAAGGAAGCAGAGGAAAAGAAACTGCAAATTCTTCAAAATGCATACTGTAAGTCATGGTTGAGTCTCTAAGTTGAAGCCTCAGAACTCTTGGTAGTAAAAATATTTGTACTGATCGTCACTCTCGTTGCTGTTTTATTTTGGATTATTATGATTTTTCTCCCATGTTAGTTTTTAATCTATTCGTTGGGACACCCAAGCAACTGCAGCTTGAGGTGTGGAAAGTGCCACGTGCACACACACACACACGAGGGACCTCAGACTGCTTTCCAGAACAACAGTCGGTGACCGAGGACAATACTCCAGCCTCATGCCATGGCGGGAAAGGCGAAGGTGGAGGAGCTCCAGCAGATCCTTTCTGCTGGGTGACTGGGAGCCAGAACCAAACCACCCATATTGGAGCACACTGTCCTGCAATTTAAGCACAAGTACTAAGTGCCAAATAGAATTTTGCATCAGTCCTCTGCCAATTAAGAATAAGATGAAGTTCAAAATTGAGTGCTATCCAAGATATTACAGTTTGGAAGACAGACAGTTATCCATAGCAGAAGCAACACTACACTTGTGTCTATTATCAACTTTATTTTTAGATGGCCAGACTGGATTTAATTGAAGCTGTCTAAGCTCTCAAAGTAAAGAATTCAGAGGAGGTTTTTAAAGATTCATACACAAAAGTACAATTGCTCCCCTGGAGCAGGAGGGTTTTTTTATTTTATTTTTTTTCTATCTCTAGGCTTACCCAGCTCTTTAAATCATTCCAGGCTGGTTTCTGTTCAATTGTTACTCATTTTGACGTTGCCTCTGAATTGAACACCGACTCTGGTGATGATCGGCGTGGAGAGCTATTGTTGTTCTCCGGGACAGAGACGAGGCTTCCTGCGGGAAGGATGGCCGTGGCGGTTACACATGCTGATCCAAAAACATTCCCACATGCACACATGCCACCAAATAGCCCAGGGAAAAAAGGCCTCTTCAGGTGCATAAAGAAATGATGTCTATCAAATCACCACGGTACACGAAAGGCCAGCTGTTTAAAGGGCTGCATGATAAAAGGAACAAACAGGAGTCTCGGCATACAAGCACTTCTTTTGCAGCTTTAGCATTACTTGTTTTATGCGGCTTTGCCCAGTTAAACAGAGGCTTTTTTCCTTTCTTAAAAAATAGTTGGTTCCACTTTATACATGCCGCAGCTTTTGTATGAGTATATAATGCTGTTTCTGTCTAATTTATTTTGTTACCTATGTGGGTAAAATTAATAGTGAATGCTGACTGACTTCATAAACTTTATTAAGCCTTTGGGGAAACTTCAATGTGCTCATCTGGAGAGGCAATACAGGACTTACCCACTGTATCATGGCATAAGAAATTATGATTCTAAACTAGAAATAAAGGACATTCCAGAAAAAGCAGAAGGAACAACATTTAAGGAGTTAATAATGAACCACTTGTCTTCATTTTCAGCTCCTTTAATCCTGCTATTGTGCAGCTCTCACACAGGGCTAAATTGAATTACAGCATCATTTTTTATGATTTCTCCGTACAGTGACCCAGTTTAGAGCAGGTTTGAAAGCATTAGCATTGCTTGAGGTTCAGAGATGCTGCTGCGGGTTGCATTACAAGTCAATCAGTGCATAAGTATTTTGATGTAATTTTGCTTTTGGATATAGAAGAACAGATACCCAAATGAAGGCTGGTGTTTCCTTTTGTCATAACCCTGTCATGTAATAACAGCATGGGTTGGTTTTTTATACAGTATCTATAGTCTCATTCTATTTTTGTGTTTCTGGCCCTTATATTGAATCCTCAATTTATGTCTTCCAATGTTTTTATTAACTTCTGCAAGAAGGTTGGCAAAAGTTGTGATGCATGACTTCTTGCTGCTGTGTAGCAGGTATATTTATTTGCATGCCACTAAAAAAGCCCTAAAAGTGAATGCAGTGTTTCTAAACATGATGCCACTTATAAAGTGCTCCAAGCGAGCAATTCTTTATCTGGAATTTTCCCATTCTGAAGGGCAGTGCTTTCTACAGCCATAAACATGGTGCTCAGTTTAAATACATTTTGAGCAGCACGTTTCAGGTAAAGCATTTCATTCGCTCAAGGTCATTCTTTATGCTTCAGGTGTTAATTTGTGTTGTTCTTGAAGTATTCTTATTATTGATAGTAGAGTCCTTGGTATATGTTATATTGAAATATTGCTAATGTATGAACTGTAACATTACATTTTTAATCTAATCAATCAAATGGCATGCATATGCAGTAGATGCTTGGCTTTTACTAAGATTAATTACCATGTGCTGTGAAAATGAACCCTGTAAGGTGAAATATTGCATGCACACAGACACACACAATGAGAAGAAAAGAAAAGAAAGCAAATTGTGCAAAAGGATGAGCACTGTAATAAGTTAATAACTACTTCTGTCATTCAAAACATATGCATAGCCTTTAAGACAACACAAAACAAAGATTAAACGCATGTTAAATCAACTATCTATTAAAGCATTTAGAGCTTTTCTCCAGATTCTACAGGAAAATTATGCAATCTGTTGCAAAACTGAACACTTGTCTCCCAGATGGTGCTCAGAGTCTGTCTGAGCAAATCCTCCTTCCACGCTCTGTGTATCAAATTGTGCGTAGTTTTGTTCACTCGGCTTCATTTTATGCATTTGAGGACACTTACACTGAATATTCTATGTAGGGGTGACTACGTTTGCATTGTACAACCCAGTGATGGTGTATTTATAGGCCTGATTGCTGTCATCAAGTGGGAGATGTTTCCTCATGGAAAGTGGCAGTGTCTCCCTTTCACTGGCTGGAAGTTACACTCATTATACTCATTGCTGATACAGATCTGAGTTATAATTCTCACAGGTCATTGGTAGTCGCCCATTAAATAACGAGTAGCTAATTGCTTCCTTTGAACTGTAGTGGAAAGTTAAGCTCCTCTGGCAGTGTTTTGAGGGAGTGTTTTACCTTGCCAAGTAACAGTTATGATTGAATTAAAGCCACACTAATACTTATATAATGTTATTAAAATGGCCATTGTTCACGCAGCAGAACCACACGGATTACCTTGCTGGCTGAGGCTGTGGTCCAGCTGGAAACCCAGGGAGAGATACTGCAGCATGAGAACCTCATCTGCAGCACATGAGGCTGCTCTGCAGGCTTTGTGTTCTCACAACACTTTTTTTAGTGTTTCCATTACCTTGGTTTCTGCTTGTAACATGCCAACAATGTGGGTCCCTGTTTCAGGAGAGTGAGTGAAGATTAGGACACTGCTGGTGGTGAATTACTCAAGTATGTGGTAGGGGATTATATGTGTATGTTCATTCCTCTTGTGGAGAAGTCCAGTCTTATTATCATTTCTAAATGGTTTCTCCAGCCTTCCCCTACAAACACAGCAAAGTAGGTTTCCCTTTGAGATTGAGTAGCTATCTGGTTTTCAAAACAGCCCAAACACAGGTTGTTTCATCTTGAATGCCAGGTACAAGTCTGTGTGTGTTTGAAAAGGCAGAGGTCCTCACACACATAAAGTGACAATAAAGCTTAAGTAATGAGGGAACTTGAAATTCATTTCCCTGATGAAGCACTCCACAATACATCTTTCTTTTGGCTTGTTCATTGTTTTAGCTTCTGTCAGAGAAGCAGTATGTCTGTTAAGTGAACTGGGAACTAGAACCTGAAAGTAAAATAATATCTTTTTAGTTCATTTCTGTAACTTTTTAAATAGAGAAGTAATTGTCTCCATTAATCAGCATAACTTTTGTTAAATCCACGGGGCTTTAGAGACACTTTAGTGTAACTTTCGTATCTTGGAAGGATGAAATTAATAAAGTTCAGAAGTTGGATGGATGGCAATTAGACATACATATAATGCAGCAAAACTGAAGGGGAAGAATTGAGCTGGTAAGTCCTCCAAAGCATAATTCTCCATGTCTTTTGAATGCCAAGGGAAAACAGCCAGCACGCCAGACAGTAAAACTCCATATGATGCATCAGAGCAGGGTCAACCTGAGTGTTAGGTCAGGGCTTTTTCCAGTCAAAGCCAAGTATCATCAAGGATAGTTATTCCACGATCTCTCTCTGGACAATGTGCTTTACTTCTTTAACCATCTGCAGTGGGAGGAAACTTCCCTGCAGTGTTAAACTACAAGGGGAAATTTCCCTTGTATCTTTGGAACTTCTTCTGCCCTTGCACTGCAGATACTGAGTAGAATCCAGATCCATCTTCTCTGTAGCTGTCCCTTAGGTAGTTGAAGACGGTTGTTAGATCCAACCTTCTCTGCAGTGAAGCAACAACTTGTCTTCAACCTGTCTTTAAACGTCAGGTACCCCAGTTCCCAAGCCACATCGTAGCTCTCTCCTAGACCTGCCTTATCCGTAGGGTGCAAGAGTGTCCTCTTCATCAGCTCTCTCTTCAGCAGGACTGCTTCCCCAGCTGTGTCCTTTGCAGCAGCACCTTGCCTGGAATTGCAACCTTTTACTCACTCAGCTTTGCTGCCCCAGCATTGTGGTGGTGGCTCTTGGTCACCCTTTGTCCCCAGGACCACAACACCCTTTTTGCAGAGCCGATTCTAGCTAGTCAGCCTCCATCATGCATTATTCTGTTAAAGGTCAGAATTATGCTTTTGCTCAGTGATGTTTTTTTCAACTCTCCAGCCAGGCAACCTCTCCCTGCGTGACAGCCCTGCCCTCCAGGACAGCATGCGAACTGGCTCATCCCATTTGGTGTGTCCTGTGAATTCGCTGAGGGTGGATCCCACGCTGCTGTCTAGGTTGCTCACACAAAAAGAGTATAAACCTCCAGCGTGTATCACATACAACATTAGAAGACTGACTTTGA
Organism: Cuculus canorus; assembly: GCF_017976375.1. NCBI lineage: Eukaryota > Metazoa > Chordata > Aves > Cuculiformes > Cuculidae > Cuculus > Cuculus canorus. The sequence continues at coordinate 18,029,373 of NC_071413.1, forward strand.
ACCACTGCCTCTTTGAATCCAGCAGGACAGTCAGCTTTCCCCCTTGGAGCTGTCCTATCCAGTTCCCGTCTCCTTGGTTTGGCTGAGGAGTGTCTGTACTGATGGCCACTTCTGAGCTCCCAGCTGAAGCCGAGGTGGGAGGCATGCACTGCTCTCCCCTGTGCCACAAAGCCAGTCCTTTTGTTACAGGAAGCAGTCAGGTTGGCCAGGCACGGTTTGGCCCTGGCAAATCCTTTCTGGCTGATACCAGTCACCTTCTTGTCCGTCATGTGCCGGGAAAGGCCTTGCTTGGGACTGAGTGGAGGCTTTATGTCAGCAGTTCCCCAGACCCTCCTCATCTTTGAAGATGGGCTGAACATTTGGTTTTTCTGGTCCCTGATTGACAGGACTTTTCAAAGATGACAGCAGCCTTCCAGTCTTCAGATGCATCTTGTACACCACCATGGACATGGAGTCTTTCAAACGAGCCTGGAAGAGACCCCAAGAAACCTGCTCTTGTTGACCCTGCTTTGGAGGGGGAGGCTGGGCTAGATCAGAGGGTCAGGTGCTCTAGGATTCTGTGTCCAGTCTGTAAGCGGTCCCTAGCTTTCCATTCAACCCACACTGTGCTTGTACAAGTACGTTTGGAATTGCAAAGTGGATTGTCAAGGCTCCTGAAGAGAGAAGCCTAACGCCTCATCATCTCTACAATGTGATATGGGTTTTACGTTTATGCAGCTGTAAACCAATTTCCTCTACTAATAAACATCTCTCTTTTCATTCCTGCTTGTCCTCCTTTATATCATTGCACTGCCTCGCTGTCCTTCCTCTGTCCTTTTCTAGTAAGAAGGAAAAAGAAATGGGGAGGAGGAGGAAAAAAAAAACCAACAAAAAGCAGCGGCTCATGGAAAAAATGGTACTTGGGAAGAATCCAAGATCAACAGAGCAGCAAGCCCACTCATTGTTCTCTGTCGGTTTGGCTCTCTTCCAGCCCCTCCAGGTTTCCCTTTCTCTTCCCAAACTGCTTTCTGCATTCTTACATATGTTATAGAAAGCACTGTGATTTCAGAGAAGGGCTTTAATTCAATAACAGCTTGATCCACAAAAGAAGCTGTCCAGCTTTTAAAGGAGAAGATGAGGGGATCTTGTTGCTCTGTCTCTCCTTAATGTATGTGTGTAAACTTGATTATTCTTAGCAGAAGATCCATATGTGCACTGTATCACTGAAGGAGAAATGGATGCCTTTTGCATATAATTAGTGGGCATAATTAGCTGTAAAACTGTTTGATTTTGGATTGCTCTGGCAGTACAATAAATATTTCAAATCCAGCACATATCAGACCTGCCAACATCTTAACAGTGAGAAGCACAATAGTTCAGCTTTGCATTTTGTCACAAAAATGATCCATTTTCCTAGTGTAGCAGAAAGCCGGTAGGGTGCTGGTATAAAAAGGCATTGATGAGAATGATTTTTATCTGTAATTTTAAGAGATTCTTTCCAAAGGTGATAAATCTTGAAAATTACTGATAGGCTCTGTGTAGTTACTAGAATACTTCAGCCTTTCTGATCTATGGGGCCACAGGTTGGAAAGAAGTTCATAACTTAAGAGCTTAAACCATGAAAGCTTAATAAATGTAATAATTATTAGAATAATTCTCCGAGTGTAAAACAAAAAGGTCAAATTGTTTCTCTGACACAAGAGCCTCTCCAAGCACTCTACTTGACGCACCCCTTTGCTGTATATCTGGTAGGAGCAAGAAGCTGCACAGCCTGGCACAGGCTCTGCTCTGCCAGGGCTTGCCTCACGCCACAGGATGTGGCACGACTGGAGAAGGATGTTCCCAAGGGAAAGCTGCAGCCAGTCTGCAACTCCTCAGGCCCACCGGAGCAGTAGGAACGTCAGAGGGGACATCAGCACAGTCGTGGGAAAAACGTGGCAGCATCATTATCCCAGTTAGACAGAGCCTGAAAAGGACCGGCTCTCACTTCTGCTGCTTTTCCTCTCCGCTTTCACAGCTAAGCTGGAGGAAATTGTTCATTCAAATGCACACTGTGTGACGCAAGAGATTAATGAAGTGCTTAAAGAGAGATGGAAATATTCAGAAATATTTGAAAATTCTGAATTTTCTAACTTTTCTCGATACCATACTCAAAATTCTTAAACATTCTTTTCCTTATTGATCATAGAATCACAGAGTAGTTTAGTCTGGAAGGGATCCCAAAGCCCATCCCGTTCCTACCCCCCTGCCATGGGCAAGTACACTTCCCACTGGATCTGGATGCTCAAGGCTCCATTGATAACATTGTTCAAACATGTACATGGGAGAGATAAGCCCTGGTTATTCAGTGTGCCACAATCATACCTCTCAAACAGAAGAGCGAAGGCTGTTAGGAACTCCTGACTGTGGTCTGCAAAGCCGGCATGGTATTCCAGGGACTATGACTGTGGGAAAACCCATTCCTACCAAGACTGAGGCAGGCAGAGCAGCCCCAAGCAGAGACAAAGCGACTCAGCTGAGCGTATCACTACTGTAGCTAAATAAATTAGTGATGTTGGAAGCTCCTGGATATCCCAGCTACCCCATGCTTACCCTTTTAGGGGTTTTCCATCTGTAGATACAAGAGCTTTCACAGAGACCCATATTTAAATTCTTGTTTTGACTTCTACCACTCACTGCTTTTGCCAATAACAACAATCAGATAAATTTGCTCATTTGACTTTCAGAGTCAGTGCTCGGTAGGTCTGGAAGTGTGCAGGGCTGGATGCAGTCTGCCTTCCAATGCCCGGCACTGCCTGTCACCAGGATTCATTTCCTACAGCACTCACTCTCTGGTGGCTCTCACGGTGCCCACCACGGTCGCCACGGCATGTAAACATTGTTGTGTGCAGATGGGTGAAGAGCAGAGTTACAGGTTTAGGATTTATGTTGGTTGCAGCTGCTCAGTGAAAATTCTGGCTTTTGGGGGTTTATTTTGGGGTTGCTCAGTTGGTCAGTGAAAAAGAAAACCTGACCAGGTCTGACACCCGGTTACTGAGCCATGCCAGTGAGCCTAGCAGAAAAGAGTTGACCCAGCACGTGTATGAGCTCTGGTCAGTAGTTTCTGCAGGCAGTGACTAAAGAAAGTTCCCGCTATTCTCAGTCTTTGTTTCTTCCTAATGCTGTAATGATTTGGTTATACAGATCTGTAAGCATCTATACATACGTATATAAAATACGGTGGAAGAAGAGGTAGACATTTGTAAAAGGAACTGAGCAATGAGCTGTCTTGCTGGTTAGCCAGGTGGATGGGATTTGCCGTGCCTTTGGGTGGGGGGCGTTACAAAGAGACCCCAGTTCTCAGAATTCTGCTGGCAGTTCGGTAGCTAAAGTCAATGAGAAAATAAAATGGGAAGCAAGTAGCTTGAGGGACTTTTGAAAGAGAGAGCTTTGTAAAGCCGGATTGCTAGCCCCGATAGCTACACGTGGTAAGGCTGTATGTCTCTATTTGCATATTAATTGTAATTCGTCTATGACACAATTAAAGAGGCGCAATATGGGTTAGATCTGAACATCAGCTGCATCAATAACAAGCTGAAGACTTTTGAGGATCGGTGCTGGGCTCATGTAAAACGCTGTGATGGCGCTGATTGCTTGGGGCTTGTGACAGGGAGTTTTCCTTTTTCAGGACCCTCGCTACAGCGTTTCAGAGATTGAGTTACAGAGATTTATTAAACAGAAATGCCAGTTTAAATGAGCATAAAATGAACAACCTAGGATACCACATTATTATCACTGTTCTTACTACTCCTGCAATTACTATCAAGCGTATGAAACACCACAAATATGTCTCCTGAAGAGCTGGCTGCATAAAAGAAGACAAGCATATAATGAAGGGGAAGGGTGGCAAAGAGAGACAGATCGTCATTCATAAAAGCTGTTTGGTTGATGCTGTATTTCAGGCATGTAAGTGATTTCATTGGCTTCAGTCAGGCTTCTGGAGCAGAGCCACAGAGCAAAAGTACATAAATATCCCTTCTTACCCAGTCATTAGCAGTCAAAGGATAGATGGCCAAGATTTGAAGGAGAACAAAAGGGAACTACATCAACAGGACGCCAGAGAAGGGCAAAAAGACATTTAAGGGTGAGGTGAATGATTTGGTCTGTGGGCAGTGTGGTGGGAGGCAGGCAGGAAGGGCACGCTAAGGTTCCAAAGAGGACAGGGCAGATTGACCTCTACTAGAGCAGCATCCTGCGGATGACAGCAATCCTGTCTGTGATACGAGGACCCTGTCACACCTGAACATGCTGGTCCCACACACAGTTGCATATGCCCATGCCCTTCTACATTTCATATGGAATTTATTCTGGCTGCTTCCAATTTGAACCTTAAAAAAAATATGGGACTGTTCTTAGCCAAATATCTGCCCTCCTTCTGTAGTCCATCCGCTGCAGGTGTGTGACACAGAACAGAGCAGAATGGAATGGGATGGGATGGAACAGGACAGATACGAATGGAGTGGAAGAGAACAGAATGGAATGGAAGGGAACGATCATTCTAGGATCTATTTATCTCAGCAATAGATGAAGGCATCTTTTCTTTCCATCGATTTAAGAGGCTGCTATGGTTTATGACAGTCAGTATCAATTCCCTTCATTAGCATGGCAAACACATATTTAGAATCAGTACCACGTGCCACACAAAACAGAATGCTCTGAGAGGAGGAAGATTGGCAGAACTGGAGCATCCATGAGCTGCTATGCCCTTTTCCTGCCCTCAACTCACTCCATGTTTTAAGAGTATGATCTGGGACGCCCCACTCCAGAGGCATTTCCCTCCTGCTCTCAGTCATTACCTTACTCTAGATGTCCTATGCTAAGCATCCAAATTCTGTTGTCAGAAATTCCTGGTGCATCCAAATTCCTTGTGCAGTGGTAATAAATATACATTAGGAATTTTGTTATTTTTGTTAAAAACAGCAATATGCACACAAGACTCGGCGTGCATCAACAGATGGGCGCATGTTATATCCAGAGGTGGTATGAATCCAAAGCTCTGTGTCTGTGGGTTTGGGCAGTTGTTAACAACTATGTATAAAAAATACTGATGCTATAACAAGAGTTCAATAATTAATGTATACGACCTATTCAGAAGCATACAATGATTTACATTCAAATCTACAATATTTAAAAATTAATAGAAAATATTAGCGCATTAATAATTGAAATCACAGGAATGTACAATGAAAGTGCGCCCAGGACGGTGTCTGAACCATTATCTGCAGCTTGATAGGAAACTGTTTAACCTCACAATAAATAGGATGTACATTCTGTAAGCCCCTAAGGCTTTGTCACTGTTAAGCCAGCGTGATCCTTGCAAACACAGACACTTGTACCTCGTGGAAGCAGTACAGCATGTGCTCTCACAGTGTTCTCCTGCCTGAGAATTGTCCTTTTATCCACAAATTGGGGGGGGATGGGGGAGGGGGGGAATGAAAGCATGAGGAATGACTTCACTGCAATAAAATCAGCACAACGTGAATGTCATCTTTCTGGATTTTCCACTGTTTCGCATACTGTTTCCTGTATCCTTCAAGAAGTGTCGGTGTGGCAGCTCAGCAAGGCGGGGGCAGAAACACCACAATGGGGTTTGGGTGCAAGTGGTTCATGGCTTCACACCTGTCCGGCAAGTTTTAATGCCCTTCCCCATCTGTCCCCTTTGTCTTCAATTCAAATGTCCTTTCAGAGAAGATTGGTTTCATGCAGAGAGAAGATAAAAATCAGAATGCTTACCTCACTTGCAATAAATTTATCATATTTATTTTTCCAATGACAGTTAGAGGAGAAAAGTATCAGATTTTGGTTCATAACCTTTAGTTCATCTTTTTCCTGGAGCCTAAACCATGATAAGAAGCTGGAAGGAAGTAGAGAATGTATTTTTTCCCAGTCTGTATGTTATTCAGAGCTGCAAACACTGAAATATTCATATTAGGAGGTTGCTGAGTTGCTGTGGCCCAGCATCACGAGGAAATGTCTGCAGCACAGTTACACAGGGGCTGTTGTGATGGCAGCAGACAAGTGGAGCTACTCTTGTCTTACCAGGGAATCCAGCAAAAAAACCCACAGTACCCCATGTTCTTGGGTGCAGTGGGGAACACGGTGGGCTGGGAGCTCCCCTTTCTTGCTGCGCACTGGGAGGGGGTGAGGTGGATGCAGCGAAGCCTCTGAACAGCTGGGAAAGGTGCATAAATTACTGTGAGATGCAAGTGGGAAGCCATTGGCATTCTGGAAGGGCAGGCAGCACAGACAGTCCATTATCCCTTTAACCACATAACTGACTCCGACACAACTGCTTGATCAATCTGGAGGCAGATGCTACAGCGAGAAAACTATTCTAACAGCTTGGCATCTGGGCGCTGTGATTGCTGAAGAAAGAGGACGGGTGCGATGCGATGGGTGAACGGCAGCCTGCACTGGCCTTCGCATTACAATCAAATACGCTTCCTTCATGGGAGAAGGCAGGTAAAAGAATAAGTGGGATTAGAAAATGCAACCGGTGTTTTCCAATTAAAAACAGGCTGTGTGGTGTAGAAAGCTGATAGCGCAGTGAGTTTTGCCCATTGACCTCTAGCAGAAGTTTTCATAGGAAGGCTGCACCAATAACAGTTTACAAGGGTGCTTAACGCTAAGCTCTGATTCACCCAAGGGTTCGTCAAGCACGTAAGCTCAAAGCAGCCCCACAGGCAAAGACAGCGCTCCTGTGCTTTGCTGCATCACAGAATGCACCTGTACATCACATTAACTATATTAATAATAATAATGTCATGTTCTCGAGTTTATTTAACAATTTGTTGTCACCTTTCCTATGCATAGCAATGTCTGCTTATGTTTTTCAAGTTGAGAGTGAACTACACAGGGGAAAATATGGGGCAAAATTGGTCTACAGCCAACAAGTGATATAAATCCTTTATGGGTGCGGTATGCATTGATTCTAGTTGAAGCTCTGACCCTTTTATGAAAGATTTACATGGAGAAGTAAGTCAAGTGTAATCATTTTCAATGATTTGGCATTACACAGTCCATGTAAAATACTTGTTCATTGCTTCGCTGATGTTTATGTGAGGAAATAATAGATTTTTCTTGAAATATTAATGTGGAACAATAATAAGGGGCAACAATATACCTGTTTCATGCTGTTATGTGTTAAAATTAAATGTTGCATAAAATGCCAGTATCTTTTTGAAAGTGCTGGAAGCAAAATACCTCTGTCTTCCCCGTCCCATCTCAGCACCGAGGGTTCTGGTGTGATGTAAGGTCACAGCTGTATGCAGCTCGGTATAGTGGCTTCCAAAGGGACCAAGGAATTGGTGGCGTTGCAGAGTATCTGATTCCTCCTATATGTGAATCCCTCTTAATTTGTGATAAGCGTTGCCCAAATCAACATATTCTTCTAAATTACATGGACCTCTGTATTTCTATGTCGTGTCACACACCTTTGTCTGCTTTGAGGGGAAAGCAGACAGGATTTTGCTGTCACTATACATCAATGGCATTACCTAAGACTTGGAGACTTTTCTTTCATCCTGTTACATCTAATGTGCTTCAGCACGTACGTGACCAGAGGAAAAACACAAGCTGAAGCTGTCTGAATAACCTGCAAGTGTAAGTAAAAGAGTAACTGATATTCTTCAGTCCTCACACTTCAGTACAAGCACAATGCTGTTAAATCATACAGCAGCAGAGCTTGGCCATGCAGTTTACTGAAGGTAGATATTCTCTTTTTCTCTTCCTCTGTCAATTGACTACAGCCACCTGCCAGTTTTGTTTTTTCTGTTGCCAGCCTCCTCTTTTCAATGTTTTTTATTTGTTGAGGTGGTTTTCCTGAAAGTCAGAACATATCAGGAGTCACGTTCTCCTATCATTTCCATCCTCCTTGTCTAGGATATTTACTTCCAAGAACCCCTGTTCCATCAGAAGAAGGAATCATTAGCCTAAAAGGGTTTAAAATAAAGCCTTAAAAGGTAAAAGTAAACCAGTCAGAGATCAAGATGTAATGAAACAAAAATATTAATATAAAGGAAATCTACAATATCCTCTGCGCCTACACGGAGGACCAGGCAGACACAGGAGATAGCTGGAAGCCCCCAGGAGGATGGGGGCGAAGTGGGAATACTTGGAGTGGTTGAATGTGGAAACAGGATATAAACGGGCCTCTGTATGAGCCGTACACTGAGCTGCATTCGCGCTGCAGGGAACAGGCTGTGTGTGCCCACAGTTAAACCGATGCAGTCAGAGCAGAGGCACATCTGAAGTATTTTCAAATGGCACAGCCAAGCACAAGGGCATCAGCTTCGTAAAAAGCCAGGCGTTCAAGGCATTAGAACTTAAAGACAATGACTGGAATCAGCTGTTATGCAGGAAAACTATTGTGGAGAAGTAAATGATATTTAAAGGGCAGGTGGTAAAGAAATACCACCGAAGTGAAATCTGAATTCCAGTAATAAACCTGAAACTAGTGTGATTATTAATAACTAGAAAAAAAAAAAAGATCGGGTTTTAAGCATGACTGGAAAGACAGATTGGTGGCTCTGTGATCTTTTTGTAAGTTAAATTGTGTAGAAAAAATTATTAGGGAGAATAGCAACAGACAGCTGAGCTGCGTCACACATCCCGAGCAAGGGTGAGGGAGCTGTATAAAACCTTTGCACACAGCAGCACAACGTGATGGGAAAAAGGTCAAGGAAAATTAGTCCTGATCGTGTAGTACAAAGGACTAAGTTTTACTGTAAGTGGTGGTCTTGAAACCTCGATTACTGAGCTGCCCGAGCTTTAGAGCAAAGATTGTTGAGGTGTTCAGGACAGGGACTGTCAGTGCAAACACGCATGGGCACAATAACGATGGAGGATGTCATGGTTGAGGTGGTGGTGTTCAAACTGGGGTCCAGATGGGTTAACTCACTGGTGAGTTAACAGCAGAGGAGGGTGGTGCACAGCAGTCACTGTACCTGCGCTTGTGTCTTCAAAACCACAAATCCAGCCTACCTATTGAATTGCACTGTTTCAATTAAAACCGGCATAAAAACATGCCAGCATGTGTGTAAGTACCTACATATTTATTAATCACTCTGTGTGTATATCAATGTATAGCGAGCTTCCTGGATGAGACACTTCATAGCACGAGTTACGGTTTTACTAGGAAATAGTCCTTGTAGCAATTTTTCAGTGTTGAGAAAGTTTTTGTTTGACAAAAGCAGCCAAAAATAAAGGGAAAAATATTTTTGTCAAAAATTCATTGTCATCCTCTGTCGGCTACCAAATTATTTTGATCTTCAGCCATTTCCTCACATTTGTAAATTAGAAAATGACACATTGAAATACTCCCTAACATTTTTCCTTGGTTTGTTTGTTTCAAGCAGAGCTTAACTCCAGGTTTTCAAAGCGAAGAGAGCTCACATTTCAGAGATACTATTCCAAAGGTTTCATACAGGAATGTTACCACCTTTCAGTCTTGAGATTCAGAATCTTTGATTTTATTCCAGTCTCATTGTTTCAATTATACTGAATTACAGGCATAATGTCCTTAATGCAGATGTGCTCCAAGTGTCTCGATCCTCCAGCCCTTCTCATCTGGAAAATGACTGGTAATTATAAGAAGCCATGGGCTTCAGTTTAGTCCCTTACCTAGATCAATGAAGACCTGGATTATGGAAAATTCCAAACCTCAGCGCTCCAAAAATTAACTTTGCTTGAAGTGCCTACATCAAAATTACAGAGTCTGAGGCATCCCAGAGAATTCGTTACTTTGGAAATGGCAGCCTTCCTCTTGTGTCTGAAAAGCTGTGAGCATTTCTCCTGATAACCGCGGGCATTAGCCAGCCAGCGTGTGTGCCAGCAGTAACAGCTCAGTATTAATGAAGTGTCGTCTTTTCTGCTGGAAATGAAATTCATTCTTGGCATTAGAACCCTGCCTTACATTGTGAAAGTAAATAGAAGATGAACAGAAATGGCATTTATTCATTAAAATTGCAAAATAGCAATTAAATCTCCTCCTCTCTTTCTGGATAATCTGTTCCAAAGTATCTAAATATCCGGCAGTGGGAAAAAGCTGCGGGAAAGGCGGATCAGATGATAATCGCTCCAGTTTGTGTCAGTCTTGGAGTTCTTGAGACTTGTTTATATTTAAGCACATTCATTTTTCAAAGCACAACCCCCTTCAAACAAAGCTATGCTGAAGAGAATCTGGGGAAGGCAGGAACTCACACCCTGGGCATGATGACACCTCTGCCTTTCAGCAGCCAGACTGGGGCATTCGACATGGGTTTAATGAAATGTTTTTTTGGTCAGTGAGGAGGGGGTTTGGCATCTCTGTCAACACAAATCAGGACAGGTACTGAGCAAGCGATCTGCCAACCTCAACAATGGATCTCACTTCCAAACCCAAACTATTCCACAATAGAAACACCAAGGAAACCAGCAGACCTCCTGGAAACTTTTCAACTATAGAATCATGGAATGGTTTGGGTTGGAAGGGACCTCAAAGCCAACCCAGGTGCACCCCTTGCCATGGGCAGGGACACCTCCCACTGGATCAGGGGCTCCAAGCCCTATCCAACCTGGCCTTGAACCCCTCCAGGGATGGGGCAGCCACCACTGCTCTGGGCACCCTGAGCCAGGGCCTCACCACTTGGAAGCCGGCACGCGCTGTGAGCAGCTATGGGCTGATAAAGTACAACAGTTTGCCAACAGTCCTCATCCACCTCATATTTAATGTTGCTATAATACTCCAGCTAAAAATGCTTGTCAATGGGAGTTAAGTGTCATCATCCTCACAGCACAACACGTAACACAACTGCAACAAAGCAAAGGCGTTTTTGAGATCACTCGGCTCCTCTAGAGCTCTGCCTGGACACAGACTCGTCCGAGCGAATGGTTCATTAGCTCAATCTGTTCTTTGTGACAATGCTATTTTTTAACCATCCTTCTACTTTTCTCACAGTGACACGGAGTTGGCACAGCCACTTTGCTCTGCACTTTAAACGTTCCCTGTCCTGCAGGATGGCTTTGTTATTCCCTCATGGGTGCTCAGATGGCAAAAGCGGTGTACAGAACAACAATAACAAATTGACTCCCATAAGTAACTGCTGGGATCATGCAGTGACTCCGTCTGAGACAGATGAATTAAAAAGCCCAAGGTGGTGATCCTTTGTCCCCCCATCATTTGCTATCATTCCATCTGTTTCATCTTCTTCAGAAAAAGGTAAATGTCAGCCTGAATTAATTAAGAATGTATCTTCTTTCCGGGAAAGACAAACACACCTGAAGAAGGTGAGCTCATAAAGTGGCAAGGATTATTTATCTCATTTCTCACGTATCAACGCTCACCAGGTGAAAGCAAAGGCAGAGATGACAGATCGCAGGTGAGGAGTTCAGTGCGATACTGGCAGAATTAAATATATGACCTATTAATACAAAGCCAGCTTCCAGGGCAGCGGTAGGGGCAGCAACATTACAAAACCCAAACAAACAGCAGAATTAAGTGATGTCACCATTGCCCAGTCAATCATTTTAAGCTACGCTAGTCATAACACCCTGGAGTCTTCCTGCCATGTGACATTTTACCTGAATAATAACTCTGGGATTGGTTTAATAATTTATTTGAGAAACACTAATTAAATTAAAATATTCTCCGAGCTGTGCTGCAGTAACGCAGCGTGGATTTAGATCTACATTCTGCCTGGGGTCTCGGGGATATTGCATCATATTTGCCATGTGTGTGGCAATCTGAACCTACACATCTAAATGCTGGATAAGAAATGCTGGAGCTACTTGCCTCACCAATTTTTCATCGCATCAATCAAAATATTGCATGATAGCATCAGCTTTGTGAAACGAGAGATCTGAAAACTTCAGTTTGGCTTTTTAAACAAGAAATTTGTTAAGAGCCACTGCTCCTCAGATAATGCTTTGATTTTGATTGATTTTGATTTCTTACTTTTGTTCCTCTCTTCTTCTTGTTAAATAAATTTTACTGAGAAAACCCAGCCAGGATTAGGCCAATGTCTGCAGCCTCCAATGTCCATTTTCTCAGTGTTAAAGCATACAGAAAAGCACTGCAGACACGTATGGAAGGGATATGGAGACAGGGAATTGAAGACAAGGAATTAGTCGTTCAATGAAGAGCACCACAACGTCATTAATGCTTAGGTGGGAGCTGGGCATTCGTTTTGTAGACACAGAATTCTGAAGACATGCCTACCTGAACAGCCAGACTTTGTGCTGTATTTATTAGTGGGTGTTCAATGATGGAAAGGCAAGGGAAAGCTCTCCTTGTCTCTCCTGGCACCTGCAGAGGTGCTGCAGCAGCGCCCGTCTGTGTTAGTGGCCAGTACAAACCCTCCTGAACTACCCAGGGGCTTTGGATCAGGGCCTGGTATTAAAAATGCTTTATATTTCTGAAATTGCTAGTTAATAAATAAGGGGCCAGAAGATGCTACAAGAAAACAAAGCAGTATAGTTCCTGGGATTTATTGACCAATAAAACTTGTTGTTATTGTGAACTGCAAATCGTTTCCTCGGTGCAGCTCTTTACATCAGTTTTTAATGGCTCCTATAGAGAAGGAACCCGTTTTCATTATATTATTAGTGTACCTGGGCTCAGATAAATGGACAGAGAAATGTGGTACAGTTGGGGCACGTTTAAACCAATCTGCCCTGGAGACCTGAAGAAAGAGTGCAAGGAAGCGCAGACGCACAGAAATCATCGCTCTGATCAGAGCAGGGAACTGGACACCAGTCACAGAAATGAACCTCCTGCAGCGGCAGATCTGGCTGCCGGTGAGTGGGATGAACGGCCTGGGGGAGGCGAGCGGAGGGGACACAGTGCGAATCAAAGCTGGCGAGGTTACTGCTCCGCAAGGCAAGGGTCAGACCTGAGGGTACAGCAGCAATTGTCACTCTTAGATAACAGAGAATTTCTCATGAAGGGATGTAGGGCTGAGAGAGTTGGGGTTGTTCAGCCTGGAGAACAGAAGGCTCCAAGGAGACCTTATAGTGACCTTCCAGTACCTACAAGAAAAGGCTACAAGAAAGCTGGAGAGGGACTGTTTACAAAGGCTTGTGGTGATAAGATGAGGGGCAATGGCTGTAAACTGGAGAGGGGCAGATTTAAACTAGACATAAGGAAGAATTTCTTCACTATGAGAGTGGTGAGGCCCTGGCCCAGGTTGCCCAGGGAAGCTGTGGCTGCCCCATCCCTGGAGGGGTTCAAGGCCAGGTTGGATGGGCCTTGGGCAGCCTGAGCCAGTGGGAGGTGTCCCTGCCCATGGCAGGGGGTTGGAACTGAATGATCTTTAAGGTCCCTTCCAACCCAAACTATTCTATGATTCTATGATTGACTGACTTAAATGATGCCCAACTTCAAAGATCTGAAAAGTGAAGTAGGATCAAGAACATTTAATACAGAGCCAGCCTGATAACAATAATGATGATGAATTCCTCTTGAGATTGCAAGAGATTTACAACTTAGAGTTATGTCTCTCAGTCGCCTTTTCCTATTTTGCTTTTCTCATTCCTCTTGTTATCATATTAAATAATGCCACTCTGGCAAGTGGCAGCGGCAGGAGATTTGGAGGGGTGATCATGCCTAGGAAACTTGTATATAAAGCAGTTGTCACACATACAGGGGCACTTCTGATGTGTGAAATATCCTTACCCAAAACTAGGATTAAATGGCAAAAATGAGTTCCCAAAAATCCGAAAAAGAAGCCAGAAGAGGAAAACCAAAACATTGTTTCAATTATTTCAAGAATGTATTGCCTTGTTTTGCCTTTACAAATTTCCCCTACATGTAGTTTTGATTTCAAAACAAAATGTATTTTGTTTTCGTTTAAAAAACTGAAACATGAGCAGCTTGAAACTATTTTTTTTCAGTATTTTTCCTGAAGCAAGAAGTTCACAAATGCTGGCTTTTCCTAAGTGTTAATATTTTCCTGGGGAGAAAAAATTCTCCAAAGGTCTATTTCAGAGCCACGCTCTGCAGCCTGACACAGTTTGATCCGGAGGCCAGTGGAGCTAATGAAATGACTTTTGTTGTTTTCAGGAGGCTTCGGGTCAAGCCATTTAATGACCAGAAATGGACCGAAAGTCCTATTGTAGTACCCAACACTGAAACCTGAGCACTAGGAAAAGCAGAGCAGACGCTCCATAACTCAGGCCATCACTGATCTGTTAGCGCAGAGAAAAAGCAGGTTTGCAAAATTAAAGCGTGGATGATAGGAGTTGCAATTGCTTTTGTCCTCCGTGTTCCAGTCTTACAGAACCCATAATGAAGGGAATCAGTGGGATCCTGCTGGTGGGGCACCGAGGGACACGGGCTCTGGGCTGCATAGGGCTGTGCTGCTGAGTGGGACCCAGGCAGGAGGAGAGGGGGAGAGAGAGCCTAAAGGACGAGCGTTAGAATACATGTGAACAAGAAGTCCTAGAAATCATGACTAATTAAGCACTGACCATGTCTGAAGTGCTGCTTTCGAACTGATGCATGGAAATGTTTTGAGCTGGTAACCTATTAACCCATTCTTGCTGTGACCACCCCTTCTACAAGAAAGCCCTTTGCCCAGTCTGTCCCTGCCTGCCACCTGGGTGGCAGCACCGGCATTTTCCTGTGGCAAAAACCCACAAAATTATTTACAAAGTGGGGAAAGAAAACTCTTCTCTTGTCAAAAACGGCGCTCAAGGCTGCCCCTCTAATAACCCAACAGGGCTCCTGGCCCTGGCCCCTCTGCTCTTGCCCAGAGTTTGTTTTGCCAAGGGGACAACTTGTTTCCTCATATCTGGAAACCCAGGAACACTCACCGTCCGTAGCAGCTAAACAGTTGGTCTCACATCCCTGCACGTCTGGAGACAAAAATTGCACTGAATAAGCTCAGCAAATACCCAATTCCTGGTCATCTGCCTGGAACTCCAGCTGTGTCAAAATTCACTGGTGAAAATCCCAGAGCTGGGGAAAACTGCCTCGTTTCTAGGTCTGTCACAAAGCCGACACTTCAGCCAGACCTGGCAGTGAAGTTTAGATCGATGTTCAGCTTTGCCAAAAAAACACTAAATAAAATCAAGAAAAAATATTGTGGTCATCTTAGGAGCTTTTCTAATTCCATGTCTCGGATTGTCAGCTTGTAGAAACCTGTGGAGCTTCACTGAGCGCAGTGAAATGACACTAATTCATACCAGGTGAACCAAGCCTGCAAGGTCTAAGCCTACATAAGCAACACCTAAAGGGTTTTATAATGCAGAGCTTGCAAAGCCAACACAAGACCTGATGCCCTACACAAAGAACTTCAGATTTGAGTTATCTCATGCAAAGAGAATAAAGCTGGCTGCATGGCATCTCGAGCCTTCATTTGGAGGCTTAAAGACCCATGAAAGGAATCACTCCTAATGATTCTTAGAACAAGTCCAACTCATATTTAGAATAAAATCAACGCCAGGAGAAAGGCAAGCAAACATCAGCTCATTCATTACTGTATTCATAGTATTATTAAAGCATAAACAAGGGGAAAAACCAATCAGCCATCAGCAGGCCAACGGGGAACTGTTATCATCTTCCTAGAGGCCAATTCCTCAAGAATAGCAGGATTTAGGGAATAATGAGGGCTTTATAAAACAGAAAATTGCATTTCTGGTGAGCAAACAGTTTTCAAGACAATGACCAAAGGCAGCTGGAGGGTGTTCCAAGACTGCACCATCTCTGCTGTGGTGCCCAGGCCGAACAAAGCAAAGGATAATAAACCAGACGACGATGGCCAAATTCGCATACATGAGGGCCAGGCACAGCTCAGGGTGCCTATACACAGGGTCAGGAACAGGCACAACAATGTTTCAGCCTTTTTGTTCCCTGCATCTTCCAAATCCGATTGATTTCAGAATGCTTTACCGCCAATTTTGTTTGACGTGCCATTTTCCAAAGAGAAGGATCTTTGCAGGCACGGAAAACGAGAGCCCAGCTGTGCCATCCTCTGTGGGGAGCTGCAATGCCTACTTCCTCCCCACCTGCTCAGTCAGAGACCTCCCGCCTCTCAGAGCATCCTCTGTCTGCTCCTGCTCCACCACGACCCTGGCACAAACTTCTCTCCTCATGGCACGGTACGGCTTAAACTGGGAATTCCAGAATGTCTGTTGGAAATTGGCTCTGCTGACTTTGAAGTGTCTGCGTTAGCAAAACGGATGGACAGAAGTGGTTGATGTGAGCCCCACCATCACAGACCACATGAGATGATTTTCATGCATGTGCCTGCATGGGAAAATCCTTGTGTTGTGAAAATCAAAGCCCTGGGTGGCAGGTTCTCCAAGGCCTGTGCAAGGAGTGAAATGCACACAAACCGCACGTAGCAGTGGCTGTGCGTGTGGCAGCGATACCCCAGATACACGGGCCTTTTGAAAAACTGGTTTCTTGTGTCAAAATTCCATTTCTTTTAATCTATCCCTTTAAAAAATGGTTGGATTCCTAAAATTAGCCTGAGAAGGCTGTGATTTCCAGCTGGAGAGGCAGAACAATTCTACCAGCAATTGAGTCAATTCTCGTTAAGAGTCATGACTGTTTGCATAAACAGAAATGACAGTTTATAGGTAAATCCTACCCAGTGTGGAGTCCATTCATTCTAAATGCTGCGCTCAAAAGGCCACAGCAGCATAATAATGTGAAGGCAGGCATGAAGCCTCCAATAAAACTGCACCCACTGGGTCAGTGCCATTGCATCGCATGCTCTGGGTGTTTACGGAATGATTATACACCGGGTGGTCAATCAAAGCTCACTCTGTCATACATCTCAGCCCTAAAGGCCACAGGTGTGAGTTTTACAGAACTGTTTCTCGTCTCTGCTCTCTCAGGATGCAATACCTGTGTGCCTCTATAAAGAATTTGCTCCCATTCATCCCAGCCTTTCTCAAAGTGACTCTTCCACACACTGCATCCGCTCTGTTAGTTTATTAAGGGCACTCCCCTGATGCTCATACCTCCTAGCAGAACCGTACTGTCATTTTTTCATCTCTCCCGTGGTCATGCAGACAATGAACTAGAAAGCCCATTGCTTACATTTTTCCACTTACACTGTCTTATCAGTTGATGGCAGATGGTTTGAGGGAATCTTAGGGAGAAAAGAGCCACCGCTAATGTCACTGCCGTATCTTGAACTTTAGTCTTTCCCACTGCATGTTATTTGTTAGCAAAACATGGACTCCAGAGCAACAGAGCAGCCTGTCTGAACAGTGAGAGCAGCTTTTCTCACCAAGACAGACAAACCTCAAATAACTCCGCTCTGTATATGAGATGGAAAAACCCCACCCCACCCAACAATCCAGAAAACCCCAGCTGGAACAGCTCTGCAAATGTCAGGTGTTAAAAGCTTTGTGGTACATGAAACTAATAACAGAAAATTTCAATATAAAATAATGGTTCTACAGAAAGGGATAAAAAAAAAACCCAAAAAGGAAGAAAAGCAGAAAAGTTGAGGGATAAAGAAACATGGGGAGCAGATTGTACCCAGGCTTTCCATGGAACAGGCAGCATTCCTAGGGGTAAAACAACACAAAGAGGTACAAGTGTAACACAGCCTGGCTTCAAAGACGGCCAGTACAGAGAATCATAAGGAGGCACCAGCCTGTGCTGCTCTGTCTCCTGGTTTGCCTCCACAGCAGAACACCTTGAGCCTTGGGAGCCGCTCGGCAGTGGTAGCACAGAGCTCTCCCAGGAGGACTACATTGAACAGCACAGGTATGGTACCAGATGGATGCTGCTGTAGTTCCCCAGGACATGAGTGGTACCACTGATGTACGGTGACACCCAGTGCCGTAAGGGCTTATCCATTCAGCTCTGGGTACGGAGCTGTGGTAACGCAGCTTTGCAGCTTATGGACAAGTCCGGGTTTTGTCTCTGTGGGTCTCTTTTTGTTTGTTTGTTTGGAGTTTTGACACATAGCAACATCTTAAGCAAAACACACAAATGGCAAAGAACTGCCTCAAACAATCTATCTCATCTCTGCTACAAAAACTTCTGAATCTAATTACAATATTTCTGCGTTTCCTTGTGATTTAAATTCCATCTCAATGGTTTAAGAATGATGCTGAGGCTTCACAGACTGAGGGGTTTTGCATAATTCTTGAGCATATTTAGACCACATCTCCAAAGCAAGCAAAATTATACTTAAATATGTAGGAGTACAACTGAATTTCACTGGTCTCCCAGCAGAGAACTTGAAAGAGACCCAAACAACATTACCATCACACTGTAGAACCCTGCTGTGTGTGCTTCACATTTTATAAACCCAGACTGCTCCTCTCAGAATGGTTTTAGCCCAGACAAAACCAACGCTATTCATAGTAGCAGCTCCGGGTTTCACACGTGCAGAGGACTCACGACTTTTGTCATTGTGTAAGGCTTTGAATTCTTCCTGTGGATCTGAGGGGAATTGTACTGACTGGAGGTACCCATTACCCTCTGTCCTATGCAGAGAGCGATTGTGTAGGAAAAGAACGAATTAGAGTTTGTAAATTCTCCTGGCCCAGCCACTGCCCAGACCGTGTAGTTTGTGCTTTAGGCAGGACTGGATTTAGCGAGGTTTGGACTCCCTGAACAGCCTGCATGTCCAGACAATCCAAACCATTTTCCGAGTATCACTGGCGGGCTGCAGGATGCTCTGCAGGATTGTGGCAGGACACCAGCACCAAGCCTACGTGCTCATTTTCCTATTTCAGGGCTGCAGCTGAGCTTTCCCTGGGACATTCAGGAACCAAAACATAGCCTGTGTGGTTTTGTACTGGAATAAAAGACTATTTACATACAGAATTAGCCAATTGTCAGATTTGAGCTGGAGGCTCCGAGGAGATTTTTTTACATGACCAGGAGGAGGTTATTATTGCAGTCAATTTTTTCATGAAATTGTGAAACATGCATTATCAATATTTAATGTGAATAAAAATAGGGCTGTTTTATACTGAAATTCACATACACAAATCCACACTAGAGGAGACTCTTCTGCCTCCTGAAGGATTCTGAAAAGGCAGTATCAGAGCACTAGTCATTTCTGCTAAGGGTTTTAAAACTAGAAGTAAATATTTATTGTAATACTAATAATCTGTTTACACATAGCACATGTTTAAAGGACTGCCAGAGACCTCTGTTTCACTCCAGAAAAGAAGGCATTTTCTGTCTGTAAATAAAGATACAAAAATCGGGTGTGCAGTGCTGGGACTTGAGAGCATGTGCATGACCGTTCAAAGCAGGACACATCTGCGTTCCTTACCAAAGGAGAAAACCTCACCAAAGTGAATGCCTGCCTGTTTACCAGACCTGGAGTATTAGCCAGGATACAAGAGGCACTGGGAACAGGACTGGAGACAGCATGAGCTTCCAGCGCTCACTGACATCGGCTGGGAAGGACACCGACGCCTGCATGAAAGGCTGCTACGATATGAGATTAATGCAGTGTTTGGGATATTCTAGATTCAGAAAATTCACTGTCAGTCCAAAACCACAAGGGGTCAACTATTTCATTCCAGAGCAGGGAAGAAAGAGTGACATTCTGAAGCAGTTGCTTTTGGGACAGAATCATTGTATGTTCTCTCTTCTGTCTCCTGCTTTCCCATTAGTTCAGGAGGCAGTGAGGGAGGTAAAACAAGGCTGGAGCAAAAATGATGTTGATTTTTCCAATGCAGCCAAGACAACACAGTACGAAGCCCTGCTTCAGCTGCCAAAGGCACTGTGGAGGATGGCACCACTGTCATTAGAACAAGGGAAAGTTCTTTGTCCAGCTACCACCTGACTTGGTCTGAGAGCATGAGTTAAAGGTCATTGGTAGGCGTTGAAAGGTCCTATCATTACCACTCTCCTAAGAAATCTGCCCTGAGACGTTCCCAAGTCTCCATTTTTTACTACAAACTTGTGGGCAGTGTCTTCTCTATCACAGTGAAATAAAGCACATACACAAAAGCTGCTTTTCTCCCTTTCCATGCTACATGCCGTAGCCTTTTTCAGTTACCCCTGGAACTAAAAGAACAGTCTCAAAACTAAAAAAGTAGTCCACCTTGTCCTGTTGATATTCAGCAGCTATTGATACATTTGTGAAGGACAAATTGTAGCAGAAAACGCTGCCTGGTGACACTAATGATGAAACTTAGAGCTCAGAAAAGGCTTTTGTCATTGCACTTATGAACACGTGGACAGGCAGAGGATCTCTCTAATGCTTCACTTAATGGCGACTTTAGCTTTTATTACTTAACCTTTAATGGAGTTATTCTTACAAGCTGTACACAAGAGGAAGGCAAGAATCGGATCCTAAGCACTGAGCAAATACATTTAAAAAGGAGACTCAGTCTTGGCTGCAGACAAGGCTCATAACTGAAATTCTGAAGCTCCTATTTGCCATAGTTTGATGATGATGAATTACAGGTTGAGGGAGGCGATTATTCCCGTCTCTTCAGCCCTAGTGAGCTCCCATCTGGAGTGCTGCATCCTGTGCTGGGCTCCCTAGAAAAAGAAAGGCATGGACATACTGGAGTGAGTCCAGCAAAGGTCCACAAAGATAACTGAGGGCTTGGAGCATCTGCTGTACAAGGAGAGGCTGGGAGGGTGGGACTTTTGGCCTAGAGAAGACAGTGCAGGGCGATCTGTGTATCGATACCTGATGGGAGGTACGGAAGATGGAACCAGACTGTTCCCAGCAGTGCCCAGTGACACCGCAAGAAGCTGAAACACAGGGAATACCATTTAAACCTAAAAAATCTTTCCTGTAAGGATGGTGAAATGCTGGAACAGGTTACCCAGGGAGGCTGTAGTGCCCTGGGCCTGTTCAGAATGCAACCAGCCATGACCTGAGCAACCTGATTTGAGCAGAGAAGGGAAATGATCTCCAGAGCTCCATTCCAACTTCAGCCAGTCTGAGATTTTGTGATTAAGAAGAAAAGAGACTCTTTTCTGTTCTGTCAGGAAACCCATGATAATAATTTGACTCCACATGCTCAGAATGTTTGGGTTTCTTTCATCATCGCAAATCAGAATAAAAACAAAGTTATGAATTATTTCAATTTGATCATCCAAATATTTCAGACTAACAAAACATGCTGTGTTGCACTCTTACAGAACATGATCCACTGAACTTGCCAAATATTTCAATACATCCTCACTGCAAGTATCATGTCCCATGGATATTTTTATTTTATTTTCCTGCTTAAGCCTTTCAGTTAGAAGGTGGGCAGCCTGTCCTCAAAGCTTGGTCCAGGCTACTCATTTTCAAACCCCAAACTCATGGCACATCACTGATACTACTGAATATTTCTGCCTCATCACTAATGACATGTCAGTAATGTACACTCCACGTACAATATACATAAAAGGGCCACTCTGAAGAAGAGGAAGATTAGATACACGTTAATTAGATACACAATGCATTAAAGCTCTAAAACAACAGTTTGCAAGTAGTTGTATGTGTTTTCTCTTTTTTCCTTTGATTTTGGTAGGGTTTTTGTTTCCTTCTTTTTATCTTGGAGATACTTAAGTACTTTCTATCGAAAAAAGAAACCATAAAAGAGAGGAGAAATCACTAGCAGAAGCAAAATGAAATGGGTAGCTGAGCACATAGGGTAGGTCTCTCAGGTAAGGATGCTTTCTTGACTACATCTTTTCACTCTGCAGCTCCGAATGCCAAGGGAAAAACCCTGGGCCAGCTTTGCAACTGCATCTCTGAGCACTGTCTGACGGCAGCGTTGTGACACAAAGGTTTGTTGCAAGCTGCCAAATCAGAAACTAGGATAATTACCTGAACCAAAGCCTCTGAAGAACAGCTTCTGGGTAATGGAGTTTGATAACCCATGCTGCTCCTTTCATGTCGGGTGATGCAGTATTATCCTAGAACTGTTGAATCAGTGGTCACAACGCTATGAAACCTTCCTTCCATGTGCGGATCAGCCACGCTGATGTTCAGAGCAATGCCCATTCAGTGCAAAATTTCCTTCCCTGTTATAGAACTTCTTGCTTAAAATAGCCTGCAGTAAAGCCTGGGTTTATTTGTCTTTCTCAGTTATCACAGACTACTGCACGCAGTAATCCTTTCATACATTCTTTTAATTAGGTTGTAAAATGTGACCAGTTCCTTTTTGAAATGTATATTTATCCAATTAAGAAATACATAACTACTAGTATTTATCATTAATTATTATTTCACAGATACAAGGTAGGCATTTGCATTTTAGTACATGCCATCAATAAGCCAAGAAAATGCAAAGTGAAGTTCATCTCCCTGCGAAGTTGCGCCTAGCCTAAAATTTGGCTCATGCTAAGCACCACAATTAAATAAACGTATGTTAAATGATACCAGGCAACTGAGTGACAAATTCTTCAGCACATGTTTACATTGCTGGACTGCTATGGGAAAATATCAAATGCATCATACACGTTGTTACTGAGACACTGGTGAACATGAACACGAACAGCGCTGCTCATGTCCCACTCCAGTCTGTATCTAAAGCAAAACCTTGTACTTAGAATCATAGAATAGTTTGGGTTGGAAGGGACATTAAAGATCATTCAGTTCCAACCCCCCCCTCCCCTCCCCACCCCTGCCATGGGCAGGGACACCTCCCACTGGCTCAGGCTGCCCAAGGCCCATCCAACCTGGCCTTGAACACCTCCAGGGATGGGGCAGCCACAGCTTCCCTGGGCAACCTGGGCCAGAGCCTCACCACTCTCATGGTGAAGAAATTCCTCCTTATGCCTAGTTTACATCTGCCCCTCTCCAGTTTACCCCATTGCCCCTTGTCCTATCACCACAAGCCTTTGTAAAAATTCCCTCCCCAGCTTTCTTGTAGCGCCTTCAGGTACTGGAAGGTCTCTATAAGGTCTCCTTGGAGTCTTCTGTTCTCCAGACTGAACAACCCCAACTCTCTCAGCCTGTATTTCTAAGATCACAGTTAGAGTAAAGCTAGCGGTGCACATTTTCCATTGAACAACGTCAGCTGGGAGTATTGTTGTGGTAGTAAAAGCCCTGGGGTGGACCCGGCCATGCTGAGAACAAATGTAGCTTATTTCCCTCAGGGAAGCAGCAGAAGCACTCCTGACCAGAGCACTCTCTGGCTGCACCACACTGCACCAGACTGGCAGGACCGTCAAGCAGAGCAGTCTGTCTTTTTGGTGAATGTCAGAAGGACTGGGCTTCAGTGAATTCCATCTGCTGGTTTAATCATCAATTTTCCCAGTAAAGACCAGGTACTGCCAGGGGACATGATGAGAACACGGATTGATTGCTCCCCTCCGCAGCTCTACCAGTGCAACAGCAGGAAAGCTCTGCTTTAAGGACTGATGAGAAGGACTGAATAAACCCCGTATTAAGAAGTTAAGGTCTTGTCTGCACACAACAGTTCAATTTCTTTAATTATGTCATAAACTGTATTGATAAAAATGTTCCTTTGCTACTACCATAGACTCTCAAATATTTATTATATCAGGCTCAGCCGGTCTGAGGCACCTTCGCGATGGTACCACTAAAAACACACTGAATGAAAAATGCTAAGATTTGATTATAGAAGAGGACCACGCTCTTGCAGTGAAAGTTATCCAGTTAACAAAAACAGGGAAGAGAAGCTCTTCTGCAGAAGGATGTGCACATGGACCAGAATGAGGTTTTGATATCCACGAGGGAGAGACAGGTAGAAGACCAGGTACAACACATCAAAACTAGCCTAGTTTTTACTTCCTAAACAATGGAGCATGATATGCAAAGCATTCTCGACAGGCAAACCCACAAGAACACCGAAAGATTGGCATCCTTGCAGAGCTAAGAAACCACCCAGCAGTATGCTTTTTAGGCTCGCATCCTAGGCAGTGGCAGCCAGGGCTGTCTTAAACTCAGCTTCCTAACAGAGACAGACAAGAAGAAACAAAGGACCTGCTCGGTAAACTGCGGCTGCTGTAGGGTAAAAGATGATACAGTAAAAGACGTATGTCTTCTCTCCCTGGAATTTAACAAAACAGGGTATGCAGCTTGTTTGAGAACTGAGCCAAGCGCCAGTTCATAATAAATTTGTAACACAGTTGTTCAAAATCTAGTTTTGTATTTTCAAATTGTTAAAGTGCTTCATTTTAAGAACATGCTTTATCAGCCTCTTTCAGAAACAATGCTGTCAATACCACAGGGCAAACAGACTACCATGAAACATGAGGGCTTATAGGCAGTCTGGACACAATCCTACTGTTAAGTCACAGAACCACATTACTTCACTTCAACACTCAGTATTTGGGATGCATGGATTCAGGGGAATCAGAAATGAGACCAAACACTGACCATTACTCCCTGCTGATGACATTTGCTGTATCGTAAATCAAAATGAAATTAATAGAAACAATGTTTGATACCTCAGCTATTTACCACAAACATTAGTCACAGACACAGGAGCACTGGAGAAAAGGAAACTGATGTCTCCTCATTTATACTGGATAAGAGTCCACACTTATCAGATGTTTGTTCTTACAGAAGAAAGCAATATGCGAGAAAGACTGTATTTGATAATGTGCTCCTAGAGAATATAACATGATACAATTCTTGGCTGGCTGCTACCTGGCAGAATCATTGAAGCTTTGCCATTCTCACCAACTGAGGACACAGCTGAGTACCAAATTTCACCCTGGGCAATGAACAGTGGTTGTTTGCAATGTGACAGCTGTTTTCCCCATGCAAGCAGAGGCCACTGATGAACAGCAGTTGGTTCTTCCTGTACACACGGACAGAAATGAGTGGTGCCTAAATGAACGAGTGTAGCTCTACACCAGTAGTCAGTCAGGGTTGGTGGGATCTCATCTTGTTGGTCAACTTGAGTGAACTTCGGACTTCAACGGCCGTTAAGCAATGCTCGTATTAGCAACAACTCCTTGCATCACCACATCCCTTTCACTGGGGTACAACATCCATAGGCTGTTTGGTACCACGATACTTTCAAATAAGTCATTGGACACTTCATTTTTATTGTTTGCTCGCTGCTAATTACATCGCCATGCCTGGACAGATCTAACGTTTAGCAACGGAGATTCAATAAAAGAATTGTATCCAATTTGGACTTCGAAGCTGACAGGATAAATCAATGTAGCTCTAAGAAAATATGTCCCAATGACAACGCAATAGATGTACTGAATACAGGTGGGAAGGAGTCTTAAAAGGCTGCTAAACCAACAGAAGTGAATGGTAGGATTTGGCCACAGATAGGAAACAGCATAAATATTTGAAAAATGTCCCAACTTAAAAAAAAACCACCACCACAGCAACAACAAAAAAATCTTAAAACTTTGGAAAATGCCAGCTAATGATGAAAATACAAAACAGAATTGTTAAAAGGAGCCCTTTCACATGCTGGCTTATAAGAACAATAACAGCAGTACTTGTAACTTACATCTAAAAGGCATTTTCCATTTACTCTCCATTTAAGCCAGAGTTTCTCTTCTCCTTGTCTGTAACTCAGACCAAGGATCAGCCTCTTCACAAAAATTTTAACTATCTACTTTAGGTTCATTTCTTATGAAAAGAAGCCGAAACCCACACAAGTATTTTTGAGGGCATATTTGGGGAAAATAAATATTGCCATGACTACATCTCCCTTCACCCTCACCTTCCCCCTTCCCCCCCACAAAGAATCTTGAAAACAAAATACAAGTCTCAGGAAAGCCAAAGAGATTGATCTCTTCCTCTCTCCTCCCTGCAGAGTACGGAAGTTACTCTCTTCTAATATGCAACATCAAGCTTTAGGTGCTGGTTTTGAGGTTCAGACTCCTACTTTAATTCCTACAATGAGAGATAAGCAGGATTTAGGTGTCTGTTTTAAAGAAAAGAATGTTTAGCAACAGCCACCAGAACAAGGAGAATACCTAAAACACAGCAGATAGCACTCTGGCCCAACACCTTTGAACTGAAACATGTACAGACCAAAATGTCCTGATAAGGGAAAGGGAGCACCTGCTTAGCCGAAGCAACTTTATGAATTAAGACATTCATTTCTGCCTGTGATTTTGGAAACTCCAATTAATTAAGCATAGCATATGTACACTAAACACACAGAGACTGTGCTTTCTGAAGAAGGGAGCCACCAAGCAGCCAGAAATGAAAAACACAAAGGCTCATAAAAACATTACCGTGTTGTTTATTGGCCAAGGCACTGGAAAATGTTGGTATTACAGTTTTCAGACTGATTTATTCATCATAATAGATTCAAATACTCAACACTACTGGCTAGCTTAACATCCTTTGACTTTCTGGCTGCAGAGTGGTCCAGTTTCAAAAGGAATATTTTACATTCTGGTAGGCAGTGTCTCCTAGGTATCTGCTATTTCCTTTACTCTTTCACTCCCTCTTTTCCCCATCTCCCTATCCCAAGTTTTCCCCAATGCTCCTAAGTGCACAACTAAGTTGCAGGACCTGTAGCTTAGAGCTGGATCTTCAAAGAGTAGGAGGAAGGGTTAGACAGTTCACAAGAGAATCAGGATCAGAATAACACCCCTCTCCTCAGCTGTTTCAGACCATGTCTCGGTGTGCAGCATGTTTGAAACCTGTTCCCAAGGAACAAATCTTTTTTTCCTGATACAGATGTACTCACTTGAAATTATCTGTGAATTCTACTCCTGAATGACAGGTGATCTATTCCATGCAGGACAATGAAGTCTTTTCTTGGTCAAACCACTGGTGCCTAAAACATAAGTTGTGGGGTCTCTCTTCCACCAGACTCACGCAGTCCTCGGGTGGTTTGCCATAAGGCTGATAATGTTCCTAACACCAACAAGATGAACAATAAGGGTGAATAAAGATTTGAACCTTTGGGCAGTCGATGGAGACTATCAAACCCCATTAACTGAGTAATGTGTCTCAGCGCCACACTCCATCCTACCTAACACAATCTCATTAGCTATTAGACACATGCAAAGAAATGGTGAAAGGCTGTAAAGTGCTTGAGTACAGCAAACTGTAAATGCATACACTCTGTGGAGATAATTATTTTTTCTTTCTGCACTATTTTAAGAAGAATACAGCTGCTAAAATTTGTCTTTCTCCTGTATCTGAGGTAAAAAAGCTACTGGTGCCTTTCTACCTGTTATTAAATTTCCAATGGTATTTTTTAACTATTACATCTGTAGCCGTGACAAAGTTTCCACGAAGAAATGATGGTGCAGGCTGAGCTGCTGGCTCATCTCTGATGAAACCAGTGATTCCAAACTTATTCTTTAAGCAAAATACTTGCAGGGCTTTTTGTTCTCAAGTTTATCCCACAGCCACTGCTGTGTATTTCACCACTCACCCTGAACTTCATTCTACTTTGAGCCAAGACATTTCTTTAAGTTTTAATGCCCCATCAGTACTTGTTATCATTGAAGTAAAAACCTTCAAGAAGAGAGGGCACAACAGTTAGAATTACAGAGAGGAAAGCACACTAAACCCTATCAATCAAGAATGTTCCTGTATACAGTCACCCAAGAACTGAGGACTGCGACCCTGCTTGTCAAATAAGCAACAGCTTCAGTCTGTTTGCACGTAGACGGGAAATCTCTGGTATCTCTCACAACGCAGTCTGAGGCTCTGAAAAGCACAGTGTTGCTGGTACACAAGATCCTGCTTTTCCTTTTCATTCATATCCAGATCAGTGTTGCAGGGTCTTAACACAGGTCTCGGAAGCAAAGCGGTTCAGTGAAGTGATCCTTTGGCTCAGAGTCAGAAACTTTTAAGTGTGATTCTTGGGAAAGCATCCTATCAATGTGTCCTTTTAGGCAAATCACTAACCACATCGTTCTCCTTACTTGCAAAACTGGACAATAACTACATTTTCATATTTTTGCAGAGTTCGTTGAAATCCATGCTTGAAAGGTTCATAAAAGTATTTGATATTAACGATTACTATTGTTACTTAAGATGTAGGAAAACTAAGAACAGCCACTAGTTAATATTTAAAAGGCAGTATGAATTGTGTTTATCTCCGGGGCATGAGTTAAAGGGTGTCTTTGACCTCCTCTCATAATTTCTTACAGAAGAAAATATTTCAAATAAAATGTGGCAGATAATAGTTGTGTCTTGGCCTTTTTCCAGTATAAACACTTGCATTTTGCTTACTTAAAATCCAGTGAATTGCATACGTTATTCTTCAGCATGTGCTCCTTATTATTGTGGGATGTCATTGAAAAATGCCTACAACTGCTATTCGCCATGTCTGTTATTTACATTTGATAGTAGTGTGTGGTCAAATTCTGCTCTGAGTGCCCATGCAAACACAGGAATGTCACGCAAGCACAGGAAAAGCAGCGAGTTTCCCAGTTGTAATCAGTGTCACCATTTGTTACACTGAAATTAAACTCTACGATCATCCCAGATGGAAAAAAAAAGGACAGAAGGGGGAAGGCAGCTGAGTCCTGAAGAGCGTGTCCAGAGAAGAGCAACGAAGCTGGTGAGGGGGCTGGAGAACAAGTCTTACGAGGAGCGGCTGAGAGAGCTGGGGTTGTTTAGCCTGGAGAAGAGGAGGCTGAGGGGAGACCTTATTACTCTCTACAACTGCCTGAAAGGAGGTTGTGGAGAGGAGGGAGCTGGGCTCTTCTCCCAAGTGACAGGGGACGGGACAAGAGGGAATGGCCTGAAGCTCCACCAGGGGAGGGTCAGGTTGGATATCAGAAAAAAATTCTTCACAGTAAGAGTCATCGGGCACTGGAACAGCTGCCCAGGGAGGTGGTCGAGTCGCCTTCCCTGGGGGTGTTTAAGGAACGGGTGGATGAAGTGCTGAGGGACATGGTTTAGGGAGTGTTAGGAATGGTTGGACTCGATGATCCAATGGGTCCTTTCCAACTTTGTGATTCTGTGACCACCAACATCTACTGGAGGCTAAGCTGTTACTGCAGGGCCTCTTTTATGTGCCCCTGGTGCAACAGTGCAAAGCTGAAGCGCTTCAGCAGACTTCATCTGGGTCTTTACAGAGGACTCGGCTGCGGACAGGCAGAGCTTAAAGCAAAAATGCACCAAGTGACCATAAAGGAGCATGCGGTTTATGACCCCAGCACACAACAGGTTCAGTTCATGGGCGATGAGTGCTGGTCATGGAGCTGCCATGAAGCTGTTCTGCTTCATTGTGACTGCCGTACAGATGTTTGTAGATAAGTACTGGAGCAGCCTCACTACAGCCAAAGAACCAGCCTGACTGCCTTGGCGTGCAACGCGCTGACAGCTCAGCTCACGTCGGCAGGGGCAACAGGCAGGGCACGTGTGGGTATCAGTTTATGATGGCTCTTCTTAAAATAACAAGTATTGCCTCATCTTTGAAAATTAGGATTTCAGTAATAACATCATACACTGCCTTTAAAAGGCAACTTTCAGAGATAAGCAGGATTTACCTCCTCATTTTGCCTTTGCAGCATGGAGGATGCGGTGGAAGCAATATAAGCTGCAAAGAGATGTGTTTTATCACACGGGGAGTCATCAAGAAACTCTTCAAGAAGAAGAGACCATACACGGACCACGACAGCATGATGTACGAGTCACATTGCTGAAATCAACTCCTGGATTCAACAGTGCTATCTGAAGGGACAAAGCCATTATTTTCTTTAGCCATTCAAGCAAGGGAAACATACTGACTCGATTGTCAGCCCAGCTAGCAGAAGGAAATTGTGTGTTTCTGTTAGTATTCAAGACCTTGCTCTATCGCCTTATTCATACGAAATTCAGCATCTTTTTTTGAAAACAGAAAAACAATCACTTTGTCTCCGTTTTAATTTGGAAGGAGTCCAAATTAAGCTATTATGAGAGATAAATGATATAATGAGAGCTGCATGCAATTTACTGTAAAAAAATGAACAAGCAAAATGACCTCACAAGTGTTTGAATTTTTCTTTTTTAAACTTACTGAAATTTTAATGTTCTAGGTAGTGAAGTCAAGTTTCATATTCAGCTTTCCTGTTAATGTCAACATGCACATGACAGGTTCCAACTAAGCAGAAAAATAGGACATTAGGATGCCAACCTAGCGTTCCGTTATTATGAAGAATAAATGAACTCAACTTACAGAGAGGTTCTATATTAACTGTTTCCAGAATGCACTCCTATGTTCAGCACTCATTGGAGTTTGTCTGGCAAATATTAGATGTTCTGGCAGTGAAAAGAAACTCTGGGAACTTCTATTATTCTGAGGCTGCAATTGTGATCAAAATTATACTGGAAGCATTGGTAAAACATGAGGTTCTGGATCCTATGCTCACAAACCTTTTGAGTAGTGAAGCCTGCCAGCTCATGGCAAAGGTCATCTTCAGTTTTGCAGCTTCGGGCCTTTAATCCTAAGTAAGCCAATCAGATCTACATTAAGTGATGAACATATTATGTTAATGAACATAATCATTCTAATGAATGTTCCCTCAAGGAATCTTCATTCTTGATTCATTAGTTAGATATTGTCATCTGAAACCAATGGAAAATGGTTTGTAAAACTCAATTAACCCATTTGGGGCTATCATAGACCTCACCAGACTGGCTTTCCATACTACTGCTCCGATATGTTCCCAGACTCACTCCTGTTTACAGTCATCATTTCAATGGGAGTTCTCTGCTTTTGCTAGTCCTTCATTTTCTTTCAGACAAGGACTTTTACCCTGCCTGGAAAAAAACCCAAACCCAACCACACACAGAAAAATCCTACAGTCGAGTTTTACTTCAGAAGCCCTCTGTATTTTTTTGCAAGATCTCAATTCAGAGGCTGGTGGTGTTGGTTCAGTAGACTATCCCCACGGTATCATCTCCTGACTGCAAATGGCAAAACACTAAATCAGCACAAAGGTTGTCACAGTCTGCCCGTGTAGGACTGTGGTTACTGTGACCAGCCAGGGACTACCCCGGAGATGCTGTATTCTGCAGTAAAAAGAGCACTTGCTACAGATGGTACTTACTGTTTTCTGCCATACATTCCTGTTTCACATTCCTGACCTGGCATGATGACACGCATTTCTAAGGTGACATTCCAATTCATTATGGCACACCCAGTATCACGCACAAAACACGAGTTTCTAATGGCCAGCAAGTTATTTGGCCAGATGCATTTGAGATGTGTATGTACTATTACATTTATGTGCTGGTATTTATAGAATCTACATGTGTAGAAATTGTATCAGTGGATATAAAACGTCATCACTCCAATAAATTCAAGGCCACATCATTTCCACTCAGCAGCTGGCACTGCAGGATTTAAGAAGATACACTTAAGGTACATTTTTGTGATGCTGAAATGCGGGAATACGCCCGTTGCTGGTTATGGGTTCTCCACGGTCAGCCTCTCTGTGCTGTAAGGTTGGGCTGGTTCACATTCCGTAACCAACAGTGCCCCACCAGTAGCATTTTAATATGCTTTTTTAACTTAATAGGCCTGAACACTGCATTTGCATGTCCAAAGGCCAAGGGAGTGTCAGCCCTGGATTCGGCTGCCACAAGAACAGCCCTGCAGCCCTCTCTGTCCGAGGAGCGTGTGCGT
Organism: Cuculus canorus; assembly: GCF_017976375.1. Taxonomy (NCBI): domain Eukaryota; kingdom Metazoa; phylum Chordata; class Aves; order Cuculiformes; family Cuculidae; genus Cuculus; species Cuculus canorus. The sequence goes on from NC_071413.1 coordinate 18,060,837, forward strand.
GGCATCTGGCTGGGCTAACAGGACCAAGAAGTTACAGAACTCACAACTCTCCTCTTGCCACTGTGTTGTTACTTCACTCCATCAACACTGACAAATAAAGCATGTGAAGAGCTCTGCAGTGACCTGTGCAATCCCACCGAGGTCCCAGCACTGATTTACGGTGATCGGCAACCGCCTATGATTATGAAAATTGGCAGCCGGTACAGCATTTATTACTCATGCCTGCAGAACAGGGCACGGAGAAATCATTTTCCCTTTCAGTATTCCTAAAGGTTTACTGTTCTTAGCTTTATTCAAAGAAAGTTAAGGCCCCAGGAAAACGATGCTGCATATATAAACAGGGCAAAGAGTATGTCAAGCTATTTTATAAATGTCAGTTTGTTAGTTGATGTAAGGTTCTGACAATATGTCAGAGAAAACAAATGAGTCTGAAAATCTCTGTTTAGTAGTTTAGAAAATGGGATCTGAGATTGCTTTTAACAAGGTCATAAAGACCTCTCAACCTTTCCTTTTATTTATTTTTTTGCAAATACACTGACGGGCTCACTGCCCCCCCCAGACAAATACCTACCCGCTGCATGTAATGAAACAGTGTCACTGCCTCATCCGGACAAACTCCCAGTGTGATTGCAACCAAAGTAAAACATTGCTGAGGCTGCGAAGAAGTGTCAAAACAAGAAATAGAATCGCACAGACCTGAGATGTTTTCCATTTGCAGACCTTCATATAGGTGTCTTTTTTCATAGTTTTAGCCGTATATTGGAAAGCATAATTTGATGATAGACGTGAAGCTGAGGATTAGTTTTTATTTTGACAAATTCATTAAACATCTTATAGCTTGAAAAATGAACCAGGAGGCACAAAGCCAGCCTTGGAAGATTGTACTTCATAAACTGAATTGCTCACATGGGCAACATTTTGGTGGAAGTTATAGATTTTCTAGCATATCCCTGATAGATAGCACTAATATAACTTCAATAAAAACTCCGGATATGTCAATATAAAATTTTTTTTTAGCATCGAAAGATGTAAGATACTTCAGCTAATAAATTGGAAGACTCCCAATTCCTCACGGTACGCTAACTTACACATCGGATTATAACAAGTATTGAAACCACCTAAGGTACAGCAGGCAGCCGTGGGTTTCCTGCTTATAAAAGTTGCACTAAATTAAGTTATAAATGTACTACAGGCAATAATTGGAATTTAAGATCTAGAACCAGCATTTTCGTAAAACGTTAGCATTCTTCTTTTTTTGCCTGTTAGATAACATGCAATTTTTCAAAATTGACAGATGAATGAAAAAGAGAAACAATATTTGCTGCACACAATGGATGTTCTTTCTCTTTGTTCCCAAACCTTTCCCTTCCCTCCCTAAGATTTACTGACTTTTAAAAATTGCTACCTCTTCCAAATTGATTTGGTACAAGAAGTGCACGCAGGTATCTTGTTCTGAAAGGAAAACAGAGGGAGGACTTAGAAGGCTGCCAGCACACGAGGACAGGATAGCAAGTGCACACACACACACACACACATATATATTTGTATATGGGTACGTATGTGCACACAAACATAAACATAAAGCACTAGATGTTGTCAGAGTTTAAATTCTACCTCTATTTTTGCACCTTACAAACAGTGGCCAACCACAATCGAATACGCACTCACAAAACGGGACTAGAAATAGCTGTGCCCTTGGTTTTACACATTCAATTAGTGGGGATTGTAAATAGAAAGAAGAGAGGGAAATCCAAATGTGTGAATAATCATAGTTTTTAAAACTGACAGAAGATACCATGGAAGAAGGTTACAGAGTTTGAAGTAGGATGCTGGCAGGAATTTGAGACAACACTTGGACCTGGCTAAGAAAATTCTTCAGTTGCTGGTACCTAAACATATTGTGGACAGGATGAAATCAGCAGCGTGTTCTGTACTTAGATGGCCACAGACAGCTTCCTCGGACATACCAACCATTCGATACTTTCACAAGGTTCAAAAGATACTTTCCAGCCAACATTACAAATAGATTGTGCAGACTTTGTGATTATACAGTACTTTCAAAATAATTCCTGCAGTAAAACCCAAAATCTGTGTTCAAATGCGTCTAAATAAGTTAGGTTAACGCACCCATAGTACTGCAGAGTGAAGGGATCAAAAGTCAGTGCATCCAAACACGGTATGAGCGCTGTCCGTAACTGCATGATCTCAAGTTAACAGAAACCACTGTAAAGGCCCCAAACACTGCAAGGAATCTGACTGCGAGAAAACAATATTCACTGCTAGCTTTCATACTCTTGAGTCGCAGATTCCTGCAGTTCAGTATTAGCACCAGCACAACATGGGGTAATTTTTTTTTTCACAGGCATTTTTCTTGGTATTTCCGCCTGGTATTTGCCTCTCCTCATCACAATAAGTTATGAAAGATTTTTCATTCAAGTTACAAACAGAGGAAAATACGTGAAATCTCTTCAACTGATAAAAATCACCAGATTTTCAGAGGGCTGTTCTGTGTTCAGTGGAGGCCAGAGCTCCATATTCATGTGAGAGTTGTTTCTGTTGAACCTTAAGCAGGAGCATTAATATTCAGGTTTTTGAATGCTAAGGGTTAATATTAAATTGGTCAATAGGATCTGAAGACATATCACCACCCAATATGGATATACGGTTCTGCCATACTCGTATGCAACTCCTGGCATAAAGTGCTGCTCTCTAAGAAAGATGAACTATTGGGAGCGTTTAACTTCCACTCAGTACTTCCAGCTACACAGCACTGAGAAGAAAGAGATGCAGCTTTGGAGTGATCCAACTACCGGGGAAAGCAAGATACATCTTCAGTAGCATTAATTTACTCTGTGACTCCCTGTGCACACACGCTGCAGCACAAAGGGCTGAAGCTTTCTTTACCTCTGCCTTTGAGTCCCTGGCAAAGAAAGTGCTTTCCTTCTCCCCCAGCTTATGCAGGCTGTGCTGTTTCCAGAGTACCAAAATCATCCATTTCTTAATCCACAGTAGTCTTCCCTAACATCTAAACCCCGTCTAACTAGTAAGAAAAAGAAATCAAGATAATCAATGTGGATGCTTGTTAAATTATTATTATATTGACATGACCCAAAATGAAATATCTTGACTCTCAAAACCTACATTGGCTAATTAGGAAAAACTACTTCTTCTTTCAGTGAAGACAATGGATGGTTTTATTCTTCATAAAAAAAAATGCCTGAGCCAAAAGAACTGCACAGATGTAGAAAACCTTTTCGTTTTGCTGTTGGTCAAAAGGGCAGAGGGTGTTAGAACCACAACATGATTGACTGCAGTACTGGTGTCTCAAGTAAGATTTTGTTTCCTGTGAACAAATGCAAGAATTTATTCATTAAATGTAGAAACATACAGGGTGTAAATCCCTTTGTGTTGTGTCTCTTAACAAATATGTAAGTGGCTAATGGAATAACCACACCACATATTCTTCTAGAACTATTATTTCACTTCTGAAAAGTAATGAACTCAGAAGTCAACAAATCAGCAGGTGATACAACCCCAACACTGGTTTCCAGAGAAATACCTGTGGTTAGAGCAGAACTCTCACACTGTGGATCAAAAGCAGAATTCCGACTGAATGACTGAAGTACCTATGGAAATGGTCTCTGTTAGATCATTAGACTGGAGGAAACACCATCCTGCACAGAAATATGAACTTGCGCACTAAGTTAGTGCTACAGAGTTCTCACCAGAAGTTGGAAAATCAAAACCACTTTCGTCCTAAAATCTTTAGTCCATAGAGCATGTTTTACCTGCTTTGCTTCTTGTTTGTTTTCAAGAAAAGACATAATTTTGAAGCTAAAAGCTCTTTGGAAAGTGATGCATTTGTCAAAATCGGGAGGCTACAGTCAGGAACGTTTTGCAAGAAATTCTGGTAGCAAAGTTGCTAAGGACTCAGAGCAGTTTCCCTTGGTTTGTCCTCCTGACAGGAGAGGAAAACCAGGTCCCTCTTTCCTTACATCAGTCCTGTTTCTGAGAGCAAAGCCACTTATTGATGGTCCATCCACAGTGCTGGCTAATCACAATGCACTAGAATACTAAATCAGATAACAGTCGAGGTTAATAAAGTTTGAAATGCTTAGAGATTTGACTGGGCAGAGAAAAGCTTTTCAAGTTCATAAATCGTCTTACGTTACTACTACACAGCGTTCTCCACCAGTTAAAGAGGAAACGATTATGGTAGCTGAACAACTGCATGGGTGACCTGAACCTTGTTCACAACAGATGAGAAAATATGATGCGTTCAACAGATTTTTCATGCTGGTAGAGGGGAAATATCAATGAAATTGGGGAGATTGAAGGCTGGGCTGGGGGTAGGTCTGTGAGACCATAAAAGCACTGAGAATAGAGCTTACCAACTTAAGATGAGATACACGTTCTTAGGTAAACATGAGTATGTGTGTGTGCATATATATATAAAATACAACACAGGTACATGTCTGATATCACCCGTGATGACAGAAAAAGTAGGTACTCAGGTATGTCAGCATGCGGGCACTGGCAAAGCTGTGTCTGACAGAACAAGCACAAGGTTTCTGGGTACCTGTTACCAGGCTAAAACTCAGCCTCTTGTAATATGAAGGAAGTTGGCACCAATTTAAAATTTAATTTCAAATTGAAGCAAAATAGCGCTATTCAGACTTTGAGGGCAGTACTCAGAAATCAAGTTTATTGGACTGGCCGGGAAAGCCATGTTACGACTGAACATATTTCCTAGCTACCGAACTTATACAAATTATTTTGGACACAGCAACGGTTAAAATTTTATGCAGACGTAGAAAAGGAATAATGCTGCTGAATGTTTAATGCTATTCATTTCCCAGCACTGCCAGGGAGTAAACAGGAACGACACGTTCCTTTGTGATGATGGGCTGTGAGCAAGATCAGCCAGCTTCTTCACGCTGATTTCTCTGTTCTGTGTGCTTCTCTCACAAACCTTCACATCTGCCTTAGTTGTGCTGCCCGCCAGCATATGGTGTGCTCGTGTGAGAATGTACTTGCGCCAAACAAGAATAAAGGGGGGCTTTATTTGATACATTTCCTTCACCAGAAGTGGAAGCTATCCCTTTTATATTGTACTACACAGATAATGATCTCTGAACACACTAATTGCCTTAAAGCTTTTCCTTCTTGATGTTAGCTATGCTGTGATTTCTTTCTTATCAATATCTCCTATTCTCATCGCACTGAAAATATCTAAGAACAATACAGGATGGGGGATGATGTGATTGAGAGCAGCCCTGCGGAGAAGGACTTGGCAGTGCTCACTGATGACAAGTTTGATATGAGCCGGCAACGTGCACTCACAGCCCACAAGCCAACCGTGTCCTGGGCTGCATCAAAAGAAGCGTGGCCAGCAGGGCGAGGGAGGGGATTCTGCCCCTCTATTCCTCTCTTGTGAGACCTGGAGTATTG